>NC_142624.1:26237500-26917500 GCF_059453375.1 Lepisosteus platostomus
TTCAAAGGCTAGTATTGGCTACACTGTGATATTATTATAGCAACTATTTAGCAATCAAAAATATGTTGTAGGAACGGCGATCATAGAAAATACGAGGTTATTGCATACGGAAAGTTTATGAGTCGCAGGGGTCTCTGAATACATATCTTTGTTTTTAGGATAGCCTACATGCAAATATGTAGTTAACCTCGGTTTCAAACATTGAATTTTAGATTAAAAAAAACTAAAATAATGTCTAATTTCGTTCTAGAGAAACAAAATGTTTATCGTTTGTGTAAGATGGCACAAGGCCTATTTAACAATGTAGGACGACAGACTGCTTACAAGTAAAAAAACGGGAATGAATTTAATTGATATGACAAATGATATAACACTAACAAATCTTAATGATATCAAATGAAAGAGGAAAAAGTTGCCAATAATTAAGTCGACTGATCCTTGGATGATTTACTTAGCCTAGACTATTGGTTTTGCAAGTACACCTTGTTTAAAGATAAAACGACAAAAAGTGAGTAAATGTATAAAACTATGACCGTGCAGTAGACCATTTGCAGTTTTAGAATAATCTGTGGTTTTAAGTCAGCCACAGTGATTGCTATCGGTTTTCTCCAGAACATGTTGTTACGTTTCCTGTTCTGACCATGTGAGTTCAAAAATACTGCAAATCTTTGTAGCCCACACAGGACGTATGTCAGAATTGGTCAGAATAATTATAGAAAGCCTCACATTCACTTAATATCAATAAAAAGTATTACAATTTGAACAAGCGCACAGGCAACTTAAAAGGCCGAAGTATCAAAAACGAAAATATATCTTTAAACCTGGATTTAACATACTTTAAATGTACCTCTATTTTTTTCTTCAGAAATTATGCAGCAACGACACGTAGTTGTGTTCCTTTTATGAGACCGAGTAAAAATAATGCACCAAGTATATTAACAAGCTTGATTCCAGAAATAAACTCATGTGGAAATTTGTTGGGAGAATTAACGCCCCTCCCCCATCAAATACACACAGCCTTCATTAAGCGTCTACTTAATAGCATATTTCTAAAACAAAAGACGTCTGAACATAGGCCTACGCATTAGCCTGATCACAGCAATAGGTGAGCAACCTCTTTTAAATGAGGTCACGCGGTTTTTCTTTTTCGCAAAACAAACTAACAATTACCAATCGCCTTCGTGTATTTAAAGAAAAATCCCTAATGTACTTCATTTTAAACGGTCGGTATTTTATCAGTCGCTGTCACATTTTCTCCTGTTGTTCTCTGCTCCTTAAAAAAAAATGCTGAAAAAGCGCAGTTCAGCCATCAGCCCAAACAAGAGCTCATTTGAACTTGTCACTTTTACTGATCCACATTTTAACTTTTTTCTCAACACATCGCTGTCTTTTCCTGCAGCACCTGCTTCTAGCCCAATTATTCACTTAACACACACCAGTGCTTTCCCCGTCATTCAATGATGAAAAGGGGGTTTATTGTAACCACAGAAGAGGAGAAAGGAGCTCATAGCGACTAGAAATGAAAATGAAAAGAAACAAGCACCAGACTTGTTATGGGAATAAAGGCACAAACGATAGTGGAGGCACTGCAGGCGAATAAAGAAAGGGTCAGGCTAAATTGAGAAATTCTGTATTAAGAAAACAATTGCGGACAGAAAGACAATCAGACCCTACAGTCTGACAGATAAGCGGACACAGGCACCCTGTCTTGAGAGTGAGAATTCAAACGTGCGAGCAGTTTTCCTAAAACATCTCGAGATAAATTGTACGCGTTTTGTTTTTTGATCGAGTGTTTGCCCGTTTATTTAATTTTGTGTCCTTGGAGATTTAACACCAACCACTTCACAGCAACTATACGCTATTGAAAGTTGTAGAAATGTATAATGCAGATTAGAATCAAAATGGAATTTACAAATAATCGTATCGTTTATTTTACTTTCAGTTGTGCTTGATTTAAAACTCATTTTTAAAATATTTTACAAATACAGTGCAACGGGGTGCCATTCGAAATTTAATAATAAAAACGTCGATAGTACAAAATCATTTTACCAGACGTGCTTGTAACCGTAAAATGACTCCGGTACCTTTCACGCTGTCCTTTTGAAATCATAGGTGAATTGCGTTCAGATTTTACACATTATGTACAGGGATTTTCTTTTAATGTAAATCAATAAATTAACGTGTTGAATATAAAACTAAACTTTGACATAGAACGCTAAACACATTAATTTTAATTAACACATTTTCAATATTCACAGGTAAAATCCCATTTCACAGTGCGTCAAGTATACAATCACACACACAAAAAAGCTGAATATATTGAGATTTAAATATGCTTATATACATCAGTCTGATCAGTGCACTTCCTCAGGGGAGTAGCAGAACATGCTGGAATTTCTTGTCGAATTGAAACTGCTTTTCCTTCTTTAAAGCTGCGAAACCTCATTTCAACAAGATTTTCACATGCATCGCTTTGTGGCAAATCCAGGGGGTTTTTTTATTAGCCTTTCTTTCATCGGGCGCTAATTTCAGACAGTGCTGTTTGCGTTAATGGAGCAGTACAAGAGCAGAAGTTTTTTTTTCAGCTGTTGTTGTTTTATTTAATACCTTAAGAACACACTCACGCTTTGTTTTAAAGAAAGCAACCACACAACTGTTGTGGACATCTGATTTAAATAATTTAAATAAAGTTTAACACACATAAACAAACACAGTCTGTACCCGATATGTAACCTATATGTATACAGACACATATATATATATAGGTTAGAGGGTCATACATCTACTCTTACATATATCAAGAGGTCACGGAAATGGGGTACAGCAGCTTTAACGTACTATTTTTTTCGCTATCCTCTCCCTCTTTTTTTGATTAAGAGGACATAAAAAAGACATTCTTCTTGCCCCTCCGCACGGACGATGCCTGTGCAAGTCTTTCTGCTTCCAGGCTGTTCTCTGAACGGTCTAACGGTGTGGAGGCCGATAGCTCAGCTGTCAGCGTTTGGGAACAAAGCTCCGCATCACATCTGTGCTCGTCTGCAACGGACCAGGGTGCAGTGCATCGCTGGGGAGCTGGCCCAAAATCCCCCCATGGTGGACCGTCCACGGTCTTCGAGGGGGGCGGGGCGGGGTTAACAGTGTCTATTCACATCAACTGCGGCTGCTGCATAGCTTCTTGATGTGCCGAGGGGTACCACGATGTGTAGCCGGGGATGTAGGTGCCCGGGTTACCCGCTGGCGCTTTCCCGGAGGCTGAAGCGTTCCAAACTGGGGCGACAGAAGGCGAGCCTGTGGAGAGACCTCTTCCATTGGCTAACGCGTTTGTGTCTATCGCCCCCCCGCCTTGCTTCATCAATTTCTTGAACTTGGATCGCTTGTTCTGAAACCAGATCTTCACCTGCAAAAGAAAAGACCCTTGTCAGACAAAAGCCGCGGTGTTCACAGTCGCTATCACTAAGCAGTCGGCGCGGTCAATGTTATCGAAGTGTTTAGCTCGATAAATCCTGACAGCAGTGCTTGAATCCAAACCGAGTATCCTGATCTTGAAAGAATAGTGTCACTAGCCTATTTTGTTTTCACGGAACACAAAACATGATTAAATGTACACATCAACACAAAATAATAAACGGGTTAGTATCTTACGTGTTAATACATTGTGGGATATTAAAGATAAGTCTAAAATTAGTCGCCATCACGAAAAATAATGCTGAATCACAATGTGAAAATGAGCCACATAAAAATAAAAAATAAAACATTTTGCGGCTGAGTCAACAACGTGATTAAAAGAAGTCGGCACGCTATTAAACTAGATTATATTTAATATTCTCTTTATCTTTGGTACTGGTACGCATTTATAATCAAGTTCGAAACCTGACAGTTATCTTTGTGTGGTCAAGTAGGATTGTATCATTGTTGCAAAACCTGATTTAACTTTACAGATCAATTCATAAAATAGCATGACATTTCATCTCCTTTTCCGATGGTGTTCGATTTTTGTCTTCAATGACATAAAGACGGACAATATTATTATTATCACCAGCAGTAGCAGTTATTCTGTTGTGAAGTTAAAAGTACATAACGAAAAACCGGTGTGCATTAAAAAAAAACGTACCGACCTGTGTCTGTGTGAGTCCCAGCGAGGCAGCGAGTTCAGCTCTTTCCGGAAGAGCGAGATATTGCGTTTGCTGGAACCGTCTGTTCAAAGCTTGGAGCTGCAAGCTGGAATAAATAGTCCGGGGCTTGCGGATCTTTTTTCCTTTCCCGTTAAACCGAACTTCTCCTCCTTCCACAACTGTGTTTTTCTCTGTCTCCGTTGCTGAGAATCGAACAAACAAACAAAATCAAAAAAGGAGGAAAGAGAAACAAAACGTGTTCAGGAAAAGAGCCTTCACGACCGCTCCAGCAAAGCAGCGAACTTTGCTGTGCAAGTTTGCTATTTTTACCATGCTGCAGTTTAGGTATAATTACCCTTAATTGCATACATTGTTTATAGCATTACGCAATAAATAATTACCAAGACTAATACGTGAACATCTGGGCTGATTTTCCAATTCGGCGTACGTTCACTGGACTGCAAAAGCAAAGCTTCAGCGTCGCCCAGCGCTTTGCAAAAGTAGGAATTCGTCAACAAGAAATTCTGGCGGTCTTACCTGTGTCTTCTAACCGTGTCTGCGTTAAGGTCGAGCTGCTTTGGTAGGACTGTACAGAGCTGATATATGGACTTGAGGAATGACTGCCGACCGAGTTGACATATGGATAACCCAGAGACCTAGGGAAAGATGAGCCTGTGCTGTATGAACTTTCGTGTTGAGAATGACCAGCAGAATGTAAACAGTGCATGGAATAGTGTCCATGAGACATGGAAGAAGGCGACATTTGTTGGCTTGATGGCCCAAATTCCATGAAAACTGCTTTCCCTGAGACAGGGCTATTAAGACTTTCTGGCATTGTAGTCATTGTCATCTCTTCTGGCTGATCCCTTCTCTTCCTTTTTGTTTTCTTCTATGATCTCAGTGAAGGATGGATCCCAATTTAAGCTGATCTGATTTTTTCACTTTCCATTCATAAGAAAATGGAGTTTGTCTCTGTGAAAAGTCTAAGCATGATGCTGTGGATCTACACAAACTCGCCTCAAAGGTTTGAATCAGCGATTCATGAATATTCATCGAAGCCCGGCGCTGATTGGCCCGCCCGTGCCAAGAGCGGCTCCGATTGGCGATCCAGAGGTTGGGTCCGGAGAACCTTCGGAACTCAAGAAAAACAGCAAAGCCGAGACTAAATTTTGTGCATTTCCGAAAACCATAGTAAAAGGTACAGCAGATCTGTTTCGAACAGATGACAGTAAGAGAAAGAAGATCATTTTAAAGCCTACTGCCTGTCTTGAAAGAAGATAGGGATAATTGCTAAAATACACGTTGTAGCATCCTCCAATACCAGGCTGTATACATTCACTGTATGTAGTGTTTCTGCTCAGAACACTCAGGTGCAGTTCCTACTGACATTCTTCCTACTTTGTGCCATAAACCAGTGTGCCATAAACGATAACAACAATACACATATTTTAAAAATATATTTTTTAGGAAAATGGTTCCTTCACATCACGGAATAGGTTTCAGATTTTATGGAAATATATGTTGGTGGTCAATGTGAAATTAAAACGTTACGTTTCTAATTAAATTAATCATTCAATAAAGTGAAGTTTGAGCATTCTAAGAAAGCATTTCAAGATTTTGTCCGTAAAAGGAGAATATGTCAAACCATTGTTATCCGTTGTAAGGTTCTTTAATCGATTCCTCACAATTTGTACATTTATTTTTATTTAAATAAATATTGGCAGTAGAATAGTACTAATTAGGGATTCAAATAAACGTCATGCCTTATGATACGTTGCCAAATGAACAACATTAAAACGTTTTAATATCTAAGTGCGTGACGTATGAAAAACTATAATGATGTGATACATTAATAATAATTGCAGTAGAAAACATCTACCATTTTCAGATATTTTTATTATGATTACTCATTTAGGACGCTATATGCGGTAATCATCTTTCACTATCAATAATAATTTATTTGACTAACGACTAATCCAAAACAACTTACATTTGCATCGCTTTATACAGCAAGGAAGGAAACTTGAATATGTAAGAAAAGCTTAATTCTGTACAGCTTGAACTGAAATCAGTTCAGGGCGGCTTGTCTCTCCCGGATCTTTAAAAAGACGCTGCCTGTTTTGAGACGGTCTCTTCGTGTGGACACCCACAACACTAATAATAATAGCCAGTGAAAGTAAACAAATTGAGAAAGTTGTAACTGTAACCTGTGTCTCTGGATTTGTGAGAGTTCACACGTGCAGATGTATTACTTACTGATTCATTTGATTAAATGCTGGTCTCGAGTGCTCTGATCCGCAGCTGAAGGCAGTCCTATTAGCATAACACTGATGTTTAATTTTCATACGCATAATTAGCCATATATTTAACACTTCCAGCGACACGCAGTCTGCTTTCATCATTAAACAGCCTGGGGACCTGAAGTGGCCTAGGCTGAACTACAACGGTGGACTACTGAACATTTGGAAATATGCGGGACTGTTCAATGTCAGATTGGCTAATAGCAATAAAACAAAACTGTGGCGTTCAACAGAATTGGGCTATCCTTTCTGCGTCATTTTTTGCTGTAATTAGCATTCCAAGAGAATCAGAAGTCGTTTATACCGGGTAATATTACATCCACTTTCATGGAACCTTTAAAGCAATAAAGCTCTAAATCTAGATTTTTTAAAAATAATATATTACATTTCCCCATTCTACCATCAGAATCGCTAATACATACATATTCGAAAAGGGTTTATGATTAATGAACTTATACTTTCGGATTTTATGTATGTATTGTAGTTATTATCAAGGAAATGGAACTTAAACGTTAGTTTCACTTAGTAATGTGTACATGTTTGTGCTGTATACTGTACCACAATGTGAATTCTAATGTATAATGAACAGCTGTGATATACGGCAGTATTTTTTCATAAATAAGGTCACTATTTATAGATGTAAATGGTTTATTACACCTATAATTTGAATCCTAAATAAAGATAGTCACTATCGTGGAACAATGCTAAGCGCGCAGGAAGCACTAACCTGTAAAAAAGATAACTAAAACGCATAATTGTATCAATAATTATTAGTGAATTAATGTAATGAGCTGAAAGATGCATTAATGTCGTTTTATATTAAAAATTAAAGCTTATCACCTGACAATAACAGTATTTTTATCAGTTAAAATACCTTTCAGTTTTTAATCCCTCATAAATTACCGTATAATCAGGACACCGTTTTGAACGAAACACGGGAAGATTCTGTATAATCCTGAGCCCAGTATGCGATTGATCTTGACAGTATTTTTTACGATCATTTGTTTTTTAAACGATGCCATTATAAGCTCCTTTTAACGTTCTCTTTTGTTTTCACTGCAGGTTTCTCTCATATGCCCAGTTGTGACACCTGTTCTTAAATTCTTGCGTATTTTGTTTCTGCTTGTAGCTTCGATTTAACATTGCACAGAATATAGTCTTATCTGGGGATCTGTAAATATTTTAAAGTAACCTGTTCTGAAACCCACAGGGGAACAGAAGGACAAAGCCGGTTTAAATGTTCTTTCATGCCTGTGATTGTAACCATATGTATACCCATGTATACTGTGGAAAAAAAATACTGAGTTGCTGTTTTTAGATTAGCATTAAAGTAACGTCCTTAAATCCAAAACAAATTCAATGTCATAGAATTCTAAGAAATGAAACGTTATCGATGGAATGAGCGCCTCTAGATAGAACATGAATTGTTTAATCATGTTTTAGAATATGCACCATAAATAACATCACCTTACAGTAATTTGCACTACAGACGTCTCGTTACCACAGCAGTTGGTAAATCCTTCAGTCCTAATAAAATTATTCCGGGATAATCGTATGATGCCAACAGACATACAGAACTAATGTAAGAGTAATTGTATGTAATCGAATTGTTCCCGATTAACTGGAAAATGAAATTTCCCCTCTACGCTACGTCATAGAACGGTGTTCACGTTTATATGGGTATCTTACTGGTTTCCATTCCACACTGATATCATTACGTGATTGTTAAAACTCAGTTTTACTTCAATTTGGTCTTTTGTAGACTGACATCGCAATAAATGATAATAATAATAATAATAGAAAAATATAGCAAAAGCAAACTATATGATAGTCCTTTTCTGAAATTTTTATCGCGTGTGAAGCAGGTAAGTTGAACATAAACCTTACACAAAAAAGAGTTCAAACTCAAAAACAGGCTTGGATTTCATAGAACGCGACTTAAAAGTTTTTGAAAAAGCGTTCAGCTACACACAATCTTTAAAGGAAATCAGTCCTTATCGGCATTTTTAACAAATTGCACATTTTTGGTAGGGTGGAATATAGTACTCTATTATAAATATCTATTATAATATCAATAAATTGCCTGTATTGCTTTTCCTGATTCGGATCTGGCCAAATATTCAAATTCTATATCCTTAATTTTACTAGGATACATTCCCGGTTAGCAATGGATGTAATAAATTCACAACCATCCATCTGTTCCTCTGCCTGCTCAGAATTTCCAGATGAATAACAAATTAAAGGCAGTTGAATTCCGTCACTGTGATTATCAACCTAATTACATAATTGAACTTCAAGATGCGAAACAGGGAACTTTTATACATGTTTAGCAAATACTTGTAGTGACAACATACGTCCGTAAACTGAATGTTAGACTGACGCACGGTTTCGGGTTTTGTAGTAATTGTGTCGCTAACTACGTAGCATGTTCTCGAATGACCGAATGTATTCCAGAATAATAGTACCCGAATTCAAACAATTTAGAATGGAATTTCCTTTTCTATAATGTGAGCATGTGCATAGCGTGTCACGTGGTTTTCCAGTTCTAAATTCAATGTAATTTTCATTCTATAGATAACAATAACAATAACAATAACAATAATAATAATAATAATAATAATAATAATAATATCTTTATCTTACCTGGAAATACTCAAAACACTATTGTCGACACAGCAGATATCATATTAACGACCTGTTTTTACACTGCAGTTGTGTTGAGACGCAAACAAAATAAAATGATGAGGAAAATAAGTCGGATGTGGAAATGAATACATTACAAAAAAAATCTCGGACACGGGTTCCTATTTGAGCACGCTAATGGTACTTATGTGACTCTATTAAGGATCCAGATCTTAGTAGGACCAACATACTGGTCTTATTTTAAAATACATTATATTATTAAACAAAATGGTGACTATAGGTTCCATGGGGATACGGAATTTAGAAGAACATCAAAGCAAGAGATTTTTTTTTAACAAAGTGCACCCTGTTGCAAAAACAATATTTTCAAATTCGTAAGGTCTAATTCATGTCTTGCAAGATTCTGACAAAACCTCTAATGAAAATTGTGCCGATTGTATATTGCTTCTAGTTTTAAGTTTGCGTGTTCAGTTTTCCTTGACGTTTACTTGATGTGTACCATACCCAGTTCCGTATTTCACCAATCGTGTAATTTCTAACACGTTGAAAAAAAAGAGAGCATTTTTACTACTCGGTAAAAAGACAACGAATTTTTATTTAAATAACATCAAAGACTTCTGTACAGGTTGGGATTGTAAGTCTTGCTTGAGCTTCCCTGACTTTGCTCTGCATCCTTCTCAGTCTTCACAGGGTAGTTTTGTCAGAATCTCTGCTCCTTTTGATGTGATGACTACAGTGTGCTCAAATTGTGCTGATCTAGGAAAAAAGGAAAGTGATACATTAGGCACTGATTAGCAGGAGGGAAAAAAAAACCAACAGGAGGATTTATGCAATGGTCTGTTTTAACACTTGTCAAACTTTACTTGATGTCATGTCTGCAAAGGAAAAGGTAGAGCACAATGAAAGGTAGTGAGGTTAAGTAATGTATGAGGCAGTTTTAGTCATCACTGCCTCCCCTATTGCTTGTCACCTAATCTGCCACTAACCAGAGAAAACTGCTCTGTATTATCTATGGAAAAAACACCATTGTTTAGATTTAATGTTCTAAATCATATGAATCTATGAGACTAATGCCATTTTAAACACCACAGAATCCATACAAAAAAGACCACTGGACCAATGCAGATGATTAATTCATGTTGTTAATGGGATCTAACTCACTAGCCACCTCGACCACTTTTATTTCAACTGACAGGAGTGACTTCATCTTAGTTCATTACACTATATACTGAAAAGCAATGTTAAAATCTGAAATCAAGGCATCAAAGATGTTTGGAACTAAATATAATTGAGAAAAATATCTGTTATTAAAAGATCATAAATGATGGTTCCAATTACAGATTTAAATTATTATTATTAAAGTATAATTTCATGTTTCTATTTTGCTTTCCTTTTCAGAAAATACTTGTATTGAAAATTCTTACTATGGTTGAAAAACAAAGCATAACATAAAAACCTGGATATATATGAAAAAATACGTCAAATGCAAAACCCTGTCATCATGCATTAAAAAAGGTAAATGTTTTAATTGCACTTAGCAGAATTGTTAACTCTAGCATATTGTCTTGAACAGCATACAGTACTAGTTTACAGCCCCTAGGGTCTATATTATGCAGAATATTTGAATGCAACTACATTTAAACACCATTGTGATTGCATTGCGATTTTCCACCACTGTAAAAGAACAGTGTTTTATATGTCATGTCTAAGTACACTCTAAGACATAATCTTCTGAAATCAACATGATTAAGGAATAGGTCTTAAATTAAGCACACACAGAGTACTAGAAACAAAATGAGCCTCGTCCCTTAATGAGATATTAAACACAAAAAGTGATAATTTCTTAATTTTGCTCATTTAATCACACTGTTATACACACAGTGTAATTAAAGTGCAGCAGAACGAAACTGAAATAAGGGTAGTTGATGAATTTTAAAGGTATCTGTAGTGTATGGGGATGACCAAGATGCTCAGTGATGCTGTGGTTTGACATGGGACCCAGCATCTCAGGTATACGGGCTCTTGTTGATGAACAGCTTAAGAAATACAACACAAGTCTCTAGGGAGGAGGTTTTTTCTCAATAACCAAGGATTTTTCAGTTTTGCATAATATGTTGATCACTCATCTATTCTTAAGAGGATTTGGAGTCTGAGCGACTGATAGGCAAACGCACCATAAAACACTTACATGACAGGAGGTTTCTCACAGCTTAGACAGTAATCACGCATTCAGATTGCTCAATTTCAATTTATGAGAAAAAAAGCCTCCCGAGCTTGAAATCACATGGCCAGTATAAACTGTATATAAAACCCCTTTTACCTTTTATTGTCAACAGAAACTGCAGTCCACTTATCTTCTAGGATTTTAAACTCAGATGACCCTTCCATCAGGATGGGCTCTGTATTTAAATAATAATAATAAAATAATAATAATTATAATCATCATCATCATACAATATTAGATATTATGCTTTGTGCAAAACAGAATAAATGATTTCAGCAACTGCTAAACTGTAAGGAGACATTTTTTATTGAAGTCTCATTGTTCACAATAAAAAAAGGTAAATAATGCTTCACAACATGTCTATGTAAGAATTATAACAAAAATATTGTAACCATTATTTGAGGCCTATACCAGATTTCTAAACAAGCCCATATCAGGAGACTAAATCAAGATATCACATTTTGTGTATTATACACGGAAATGGCCAAATTGCTTTAGAAATGAAAGTTGTGTGAAATTAAAACTATAGTAATTGATTTGTGATCAGGGCCCATTATGAAAACCAACAACTGCTACAAGATCATTGTATTAATAAAAAGCTGCAATTATTTTTAGTAATCAGCTTTAAAACAGGCTTTGCATTAAATACTGTAGTTTCAGGTGGCTAGAAATAACTATTTTATTGTATGGTGCTTTACAATACAGTGATGTGTATTGTAAAGGACTGGTGGCAGTTGTGTAAAATTTTGAATCATGCAGTGCAAGTATACTAAACAAAAAATATTACAGATATTTCTTTAGGCATAACGCTAATAATAGAAATTACTGACCTATTGTGAAAGCCATGCCTTCCTCCATCAAAATGTCATTTTCATTGACTGCAGAAAGAAAGAATATATATCATAATACAGTTAGCTCTTTCTAAATATAAATGTTTTCCAATGGGCATCACATTACAGCATGCAGGAAATTGTTTTTTAACCTAAATGCATTTGAATGTTTAGGTTACTGCCAGTTTGAAATTTATGGCTTGCCTTTCCTATACTGCATTTGAAACAAAAAAGGCAAAAAGTCATTAATAATGTGTGTGACATTTTTTATCCATAGACACAGTGTGAGTATAACCTATACTAACACTTTTCAAGTAATCGTTCTGTAAATCTGTAGTTTTATAATCAACGTCTATTTAGCAATTGTATGTAAATGGCAAAGCTGAAGAAGACTGCAATTTAACTCAAGGGGAGGTAATTCCACAGGTTTGTAGTTATGTACTGTATGCTTGTTGAAAACACCAACTACCATGTCTTGGTAATGTACTGATAACACAGACTTTCTTCCAGGTACAGCCAACTTTGCTAAGACAGCCTAACGAGTTACCTGAACGCAAATGTTTTGTTATTCCCAACTGCAGGTTCTGAGATTTCATTTCTTCACACTTTGGATCAGAGTTTTTAAGTGCACCAGTTTTGTTTCCACAACAAACAGTTTCTGTCTATGTGACCTTCTGTAAAGACTCTTGGATCTGTGCCTATCTAGAAGGAAAATGAGTGATGTGATCACTGACTTTTACCTCCAGGAATAGATCTGATTTTTGACCAGAAGCAACAGCCACATGAATTGTGTTCTGGTGGTCTCAACTAATTTCTTCATGGGCGCAAGTATTTATAGTTCAGAAAAAACAATGACCGAAAACTGAAACCAAGTGCAGATGTGGTGTTTCTACAATTCTTAAAGGACACTGCTCTTCGATGGTGGCTTTACAAAAGAAGCATGATAGAGAAAAAATAAGAATAAAAACTATACTTTCAGGTCAAACACATAAACTCAGCATGCGTAGGCTGCAAAGGAACAAGTCAAGTTTTATTTCATGCTGAAAAGAGAAGAAAATAAAAACTTTTTGGCTGTGGAACACCCGAAGAAGGCTCCACAGCTGGAACATTGTGTTTCTTTTCAGCATGGAATAAACCTGTACATAAACTGTTATGCTGAGCTTCATCGGTATTACCAACTTTGGTAAAATAACAACAGGAAATACATTTAAATAGACGTTTCCAGTCTTTCAATTTATATTTTATAGTAAAAGATGCCATAATGATGGACTATTTTTGGTAAATTTAACAATGAAAACTTGGAGATAACTCAAAGAAAGTGACATAAGACCAATTTTATCCTTATGGGTACAACACAAACTACAATTTAACTGAGTTCTGGCTTCCATAACCAGAACACTTTAAAATTTAAAGTTTAAATTGAACATGTTTTATAAACACTACAGGTCACTGAATTAATACAAGCTTAATGTTTTTCAAATTAAAACTGGCCTCACCATTTAGACTGGATGGTTGTACAAGTTCAAGACATACATACAACATACTGATTCTTGCAAAGGGAGACAAAATATGCAGATAAGTATAAAGCAGAAATTGTTCATGGATTTTAATGTGCACACTGCTCTCACTATTGAATTCTTGAATGTCATGTGGCAATTTGTAAATGCACTGTAGGCCAAATACGTCACAGATCATGTACATCTTACCATGATGCCATATTTCAGGGTGACCATGGAAGTAGGTTCCAATCCCATGACCAATGAAGTATGGGCAGACTTGCAGTCCATAGGAATTAGCTCTCTGACTATGGTTTAAACAGAAAAATAAGAACATAAAAACTTAGATGTGTAAAAAGCAAAGTACCATGTAAATTCTCAAAACAGATAAAAAAAATTATCAGCTTAAACTTAAACAAATTGGTGCCGTGAGCTACTATTTGTGTATTCAGGAACCATTATTTATAGGTCTGGAGCAGTTTTGCCTGTTTGCCAGATTCAACATTTCATTGTGTTATACTTGGAAACATTCAATTGACTTGATCAAAAGGCTACAAATCTCAAACAAGCCCAAAAGCACTTTTTTTCTACATTCACATTCTTTGGCTTAAACAATATTTATTATAGAACAGAAAACACTGATTGCTGTTCCTACTGTGATGAATTTAAACAGACAAGAAGCAGTTCTCACTCAAGCTAATCGGAAATGCTATAAGGATACCATGTAATTTATTACTAATAATAACAATAATAAGGAATTACAAGTAGCTACATACATGCTGCAGCATCTTTATGTTATGCTTATTAAAAATCATTTGAATTAAGAGCACATTTTTAAAATTTGTACTTTTTTAAAGTACAAAGCAAAATTAAATAAAAAACAAACATCAAATGGACACTAGCACTGGAGCTATAAAGAATCCTGGCAAAATGAAATACCTCTGGGCTTTACCACGTATGTTTTATAGACAAGCAGACTGAAGTATTTCAAAAGGTATTTAGTAGGTCTTATGTTCCTCCTGTGTGGCGAAGTGAGTTTTTAGTTTGTGTATACAGAACCTTTTCCAGCTCATAAGATGTGGAACCATTCAAGAATCACAGCAGCTGCTGGTGAAGCAGTGCTACTTGGGGCTAAATTGTGTCAGCACAATGAGAGGGCTGGGTGTATTCTCTACACGAGTATCTCCAATTTCTGTGTTCTTGAAAAAATTAATCATGTTTCTCACCAGACAATTAAATCGCCAAAAAACTGTAGCACAGGCACAGACACTTTTGGCTCAATTTAGAATGTTTGAGCATGTACATGAGCGAAAATCACAGGTAGTCTTCTGATGAATGCCAGCATCTGTCTGTAATATTATTTTAAAATGATTATTGTTAGAATGTGATCCAAGAAGACTATAGATGTATACAAGAGTCTGGCTAGGAAGAATGACTTTTTGTATTTGAACATCTCACAAGCCAGATGTGTGTCAAAAGAGCGAACAAGGTTCAGGATAGTTTGCACCGCATCCCTTATGCCTGGAAGAAGACGAACGAAACCTCTGCCTAATCTTCACTCTGCATCAGAGACTGCTGGATTAAAAAGGATCCAACTGCAAAGCAGATGGACCTACTGAAGGGGGTCTTGAATAGCTGTCCAGAATTAAATTTGTATGTTATTTTGTTCCTATTTTATGTAGTAAAGAATGCTTGTCCTAATAAAGACTTGAATGAGATGAACTCATACTGGTCCATTACTACTGCCTATGTCTGAATTCAACTTGTACATCAGCACAATAAATAATATTATGAAAATGTCAATTGTTCGACAGAAGGAAAGGCTGAACATGCAACATTCAAAACACCCTCCTCCCATTTCAAAGAATATACACCAATAATCACAATAAAGCAAATGGTGAAAATATGTAGGAGTAATACAGTATGTATATTATCAAATGCCCCTTTCTTGTGTTGGAATTAAAGTCTTATTGAAAGTAACTTTCAAAGATAACTCAATGGTGACTTTCACCTGGGATGTCTCAGTTTCGTTGCGCCCATCTGCATAGCTCAGACAAACACCTGAGCGTTTGAACTGTCATCAGAATAAAGGTTAGTGCAAATTCATCTCAGCACAAGCCCTGTGGATCCCACACTGTGGTTAATCGCAGTTCAATGGGAGTCTGTGAAAGATGCTGCAGTAAAAACCAATACAGTCTACCTATTACAAAACCAGCAGGGGTCAGAGCACACTGGAAACCATAACACCTGCCTGAAATTGGTCTAAAAACGACCAATTACCTTTGAGTTAGACATTGTGGAAAAAGGTGTTTCAATAAATTGCTAGCACTTAATGCATCAACTGCGTATAAAGAAACCAGTTGCAAATATGAGCAAGCTCAGGTTTTCAGTTGCTGCCAGTTAGCAAAACCATCAGAAAGGAAGGTATTGCTTAAAACAAACCTGGCTCCAAATTAAAAAAAGGGGCTGAAAAATGAAATAAACACCGTCTCAAGAAAGGAGTAAAAAATGTAATAAAAGCCATGGCTTTTTTTGTTTCGAGCCAGCCTTTTGGCATAGCGAACGAGCACTGCACAAGGGGAAAAAAGATCCTTACAGGGAAGGCTGTGTCAACTAGGTATTTGGGTTTTTTTTTTCCCCGATCTTTGTAACATAGCCTGATTAAATGGAGAACATGTCTCATGAAATGCATTCTCCCCTAAATGAGAAGCATGCAAATTTCCCAATTAAATACTTAGCTGTATTAGGGGCCGACTGGAGTTCAGCTGCATCCACGCCTTCAGAGTGGCACCCTCTTTAGTTTTTTGTAAAGAGTTAAGTCGCAAACAAAGAGAGGAAGGAGGTCAGCACCCAGTCAACACCTGAATGTGAGTTTTTTTTTGTGTTCCCCTTGATCCACATAGTGCACGGTGTTATTAGCTTTAATGATGGAAAATTGTAATGTTGATACAAGTCTTTTTTTTAAGTAGTAGGCGGAAGCTCCATTTATTACTAAGTTCTTTGTGACTAAAAGCCGTGGACAGTACATTTATGCTGCAGAAAAAAAGGCCTAGATGCTCTTTCCATAGCACAGCTAATTATTCCTACTGTGACCTTAATGATCTGTGCTGTTCCCTCCACATCTCATCCACGCGCCTACCCCTCTATGGAGGATAGTGTCAGGGAATATGAAAAAACCTATAATGAAACCATTTTCATGATGGAGAAAGGCTACTGGAGCTGCACTTGCTACAAAGAAGGCTCAATTATATGAGTAATTGTGATAATTTTCCCCATTCATGGCCCTTTCTGAAAGAAAAAAAAATGAGAGAGACCTAGAAAGGAAAATTACTTGAACAATAAAGGGTGCAGAAAAAAAAAAGATGAGACGTTGAAAAGGGGGGAATGCAATGCTATATATATACATATATATTTTACACGCACACACAAACAGTGGAATAACCACAGAGAACAACAAAAACGTGATAAAAGCTGATATGCAGCTGTGTCTCAAAATTAAACATTCTTTTCCCTTCCTATTGATGAATGCATCTCCAGCAAATGTGCCTCAGTAGTTAGCTATCATTTGTTGTTCCATGACAGGAAAAGGATAATTACCTCTCAGAGAGAATCAAAAGGCTGACATGCCCTTTAGACACAGCCATGAATGCAGAGCTTGATAGAATGCTTGAGTAAGAATGTAGTGCTTTCCCCTTTCTTTAGTGGAGAAAAAATTTTGTTAGACAGAATACAAGAACACCACCAGCAAATGCATTAAACCCTGGGTGTTCAAAAATATGAGGTGCCTCTGTCTATCAACTCTTTCCATTTGCAAAACGAAAACTGCATTCAAATTTCAATTCTATTATATTCACGGACAGGGAAGACAGTGAGATATGCATTACTTTTTTTGTTTCACAGTAGGGGTCGGATCCAACACTTCCTATGAAAGAATAGAAAGACAAGATTCCCTTCTCCTAGGAGGACTTAGCCTATAATTTGAATCTCAGAAGAAAAAAAAACCCCAATATGCTTCAATAATTGTACCCCACACATGGTCACAAGGGTATATTAACATTCTGCATCGATTGTAAGACTTAATGCTTTTGATGTATGGATTTACAGTATGTATGTGTCTGGATTTGTGGTAAAAATTGATGTGCCTAAATTGAAAGCTAATTGTACCTTCTTGTCAAAAAAAAAAGAAAAAGGCCTTATTAATCAAAACCATATTTTAGACATGCGATGGTCGGTAAAGCTTGTCCCTGAGGCAGAGAGACGGTCAAGACAAGCAAAAACAAAACACTGAATTGCATTTCTTCGTTGTGTATTTCCACTGCATCTCTTGTACAGCTGGATAAAGGCTAAATTACTACCTGTTTGTTACCCAATATATAATCTTAACTGCCTAAGCAATAATCTAGTCATTATATATATAATTTATTAGTATTTTGCTTAATAAGTTTCAAATGTAAACCTGCACGTTATCAATTTTGAGCAGAGTGTAAAATAAACATTCCCTGTAAAAGTGATATTTATTTTGACACATCATACGCTATCCTCTCAAATATGTTTGCTGACCCCTTAGGCTTGCAATCTTTCAGAAATCTTTCTGAGCAAGGGAATGACATTACAGCCTGGCAGTTCAAATACTCATATCAGGCTAAAATGATGACTCTCTGTCACAAAACATGTCATCAGCTTTACCCCAAACCACCAATAACTTCTGTCCCATTTGCCAGTCCTTCCAGAGGCTGTCAGACCTCTCGCCTACCTGATTGTGTTTCCAATAATGCAGAGAGGGGCTCCTGGCTCACAGGCTGCGATCGCATCATTTCGGCACCTCCGCGCTGCCTCCACCAGGACTCTGCCCCGTTCATCCACATTACCAACCAGGAACGTCTCGGAGGTGTCACCATGGTAACCATTCAAATAAACCTGCAAGTTCAGGACTGTCTGTCAACAGGGATGTTATGATCAACCCTATCAATGTCTTTAAAACACACAAACACTGGGGAGACTTAAACGCGAGATGTGTCAGTACGATTAAGCAGTCAGAGAGCAGGAAAACAAAATTTCAAAGTAGGAAAGGAACTTCACAGCCGACATCATGCTTCTGCTTGGTTTCCAATCAGCAGCAGTTAAAAAGTAAAACAAGTTTTACTTGGTAAACTGCCACCGAGTTGAGATTTTCCCATAAAATCTCTCTAAGACACATGACCATCTGTAAAAATAAGAAGGATCTAAGATCGAATGGCCTTATCTTTAGAACTTAAGGACCTGGTAAGATGGCACTTCATCAGGAACCATGTTGAAATTTCGGTGGTTAAGTTGTCAACGATTGTCACAAATTCATTCACAAATCTAATACAAAATTCATAAATAACTTTCCAATATCTTAAAACCTATCTGGCAACAATAAGGTATAAAAGTAATGATTTCTAGGAGGACGAGGTCAAAAATACATTTTACTCTAAACAGTGAGTTTTTCTAACTATAATCACACAGAATATTAAGAAATGTAGCTGATTAAACTCCTGGGTATTCAACTAAAGTAATAACTGGTACAGTTTTACAGCTACAGTTTTTAATAAAACAAACAGCAGCAACAACAGTAACAAGAATGTTTGTGATATAATAACTACAGCAAATGTTCACACCACATATACAAAGTATATTTGTCACACATGTAAGCAATTTTATTAAATATGTATGCATTTATACATGTAAGTATAACTGTACCTTCCATGTAAATTAATACCAGAATTAGATCTTGCTAGTATTTTCTTTCCAGAATACTGCTCAAGTGTATTTAAAGTGTTATCTGAAATCCTGTTCATTCTGCAAAATATTTACTGCAATGTCACCTTAATTTCATACCAGTAGTGCTGTATTCAAAACAGCAATAAAAGCAACTCTACAGATGTGGACATGTCTTGTATGGTTAAAAACTGCTCAGCATCAGATTGCTGTAACAGTGACATTGTCCAGAAAGGCTGAAATTTGGTTGATGTGACCACAGACACGACAGTCAGTGAAGTCAGGCTGATTTACATTAAAACATCAATGATTGCAAGTGGCAAAAGCTGCTGAAGAGGTCTTCAATGCAGAGAGTCCTTAACAGAGTCAGGAAATGAGAAGCAACTGATTTGACTTCATGTTGGATGTAAAAAAAAAAGAAAAGAAATTGCCTGTTTTGAACGGACTCAACATTAAAACGTGTAAAGAACCAGAGACTAATTTGCTAATAATACCCTTAAACTAAGATGTTTTACTTCGTTAATATTTAAGTAAAAGAAAAGGACCGTGGTAAAAAGGATGAGTAGTGTTATGATGAAAGACATTTAAACAAAGCAAATAAAACAGATATGTCATTAAATGCTGAGAACCTAACCAGGAAAAGAGGACCAAAAATATCTGGATATGTGGATGAAGTCATTTACATTTCCAATATTTTTTTTTATTTTGATTTTTACCTGTATTTGTTTTCAAAACATACTTTTAATAAGGATTAACAATGAGTGTTCTACAAAAGATGAACATGTTACTTTCTTCACCACCAGTACTTTATAATTAAAGATGTTTAATTTATAAATGATTAATGGTTAAACTACTTATCTCTGAAATTTTTCACAGTTTACCATTTAAGATCTATTTAATTAATTTAATCTCCGTATCGCTACACATTTTCACATTCATCTGGGGGTACAAACACTATCCATATCTAACATTATTTCAGGCAACTGTTAGTGACAATGGAATATCTCCTTCTCCATAAATTGAATGAATGCAGAGTGAAAGGAACAGGGTTTTTAAAAACTCATCCTTTTAACCAGAACCGCACAATTTCTTTGGTAAAAAATACTTCAAGACAGTTGTCAAAATGCAGACATCTTTAGTCAAATTTCTTGCCATTTGTCTTTGGCATTATTAAGCCCCAGAAAATGTTATACCTCTTTCGCAAAGCAGCGAATTTGGCAGTTTTAAATTACTTTCCGCATGAACACAGCGAACACAAAAAAAGCAATTGCTGCAGGAATTTAACTATAAAGGGTTCCGACTTTTTATTTCCCTGTGACTCCATTTCCAGTTGTATACATTATGTGAGTGCTTGACTCGGTGCGTGAGAGAGAGTGGGAGTGGGCGGTTGTGTGAAGCGATGTCCTGTGAGGCAGGTAAAAGCTCATTAGAGGGCTCTTCCCTTCACGGCTTTCACCTCATCGGTGACCTGCAAGGACCACCCCTGTCAGCTGAGAGGGCAGTTCATTCTTCTTAAGCACTCAATCCAGGGCCTCTGTTGAGAAATGATTGCCAATTGTGCCAAACTGTGTAATGGCTTTGTCATGTGGACTAGGGACTCAAGTGAAACACCAGAGCAACTCTAGCTTAACAGTGAAGGAAAAAAAAAAGAAAAAAGAAAAAGAAATTGCTACAACGTTACAGGAAAACACATTTGCCTTCCCCTCCACTCTCGCCCGCTCTTCGGCACTATCTGCCAGCTAAGCACTGCCCAGGACGGGCAAATGGTTAAGGTGTTCATAACGGACTTTGAACACAGCAAACCGTCACAGATTTTAATAAATGTAGGGAACACTACAAGGGAAAAGTGTTGCTGTCTAAATAGAGTGACACATACAGGCCAAGGCTGTCAATGTAGCCTCTAATGACAGAGTAAGATAATGACAGACCCCACTCAGAATCAGCAGGAAGAGGAAGATCAATCTCGGCAGAGTGAAGGAAAAATGCCGGCTTTTTTCACGTTAGCTCATCTCATACATATCTATCTGCGGCAGCTGCCCGACACTGTGGAGCTCTGCATTAACTACACAGTGGATCAATAACAATTACACCTTCTCCAAAGCATGACACATAGCAGGGATAGGGCTGACATTTCACTCAGGACAGCATTGATCTCAGTGCATCTGATTCCAGCCCCAAATTCATGTCAGACCCGGGGTCTGGCTAGAACGAACACAGAATGAAAAGCACAGAACAGAAAGATGTAACCAACTGCTTGGCCTGTACCTCACAAGTAAACAGCACACCCATCTGCACATTCCACATTTTCAATCTACTGTTTTTCCTGTCGCTACCGGCAATTCAAATGGAGATCAAAGATATGTATATACAGTGTGTGTGTGTGTGTGTGTGTGTGTGTGTGTGTGTGTGTGTGTGTGCGTGAAATACTCACTGTGACATCGATGTTGATGATATCTCCATCTTGGAGTGGCCGACTGAAATTTCAAAGCCGTGAAAAATAAAGATTTTTAAACAGTGGCGAGAGACAGGGAGTTTCTAAGAAAAACCGAACACCAGATAAACACAAAAACAGCTAGCCGGGCAAAATTAGCCCAGCAATTAAAGTTAATTTTTACAAACTGTCCACTGGGATGAAAGATTTTAATCTTGAGATCAGTCTGTTCACTGATGGTAATCAAATAAAACAGAAGGGGTGGCACTGCTGGAAAAAAATACAAAGTCTGCTTAATCACATGTCTGAGTCAGGGAAACGCCTTGATTTATTTGTGCCACTTTGAAAGCATCTGACTACGTACGTATATACACACATACAGACTCAGCTTTAATTATGCAGCACTCAAATTACCGCTTGCAACATTATTTCAATTCCACAAATATGTGCAATGCTGCCCTCAGTGGTGTGAAAAAATTAAGACAATCCTCGTGACAAACATGCATTCTCCACCTGTCAGTATCACGGATTGCCATGCTTATATGCAAATCATTACAGGAGGTGGGACATGCGATTTTAGATGAATGTGACAGAAAGACAATTCACCAAAGCCAAACCCAGCATTCTGTTAATTTTAAATACTAAAATATATATGTTCTTAGAAAATATTCCTTTATCCACCCTACCCCCCCGAAAAACAAATAAAAGACAAAATAATAAAACAACTACCGTATAAATACAGATGAACTAAAATTTCAGAAGAACACTAAGCCCTGCGGTCTTTTTCCTTAGCCTTAGATAATTCTGTGTGTTCAGAACAAACGCATAACTATAATGCCTACCATCACGATAACTGCTTTTGAATCCACAATGGCAATCCTATCATTATCAGGGGGTTTCCCGGCCAAGCACAGACTGCAGTATTAAAAAGACGTGAATACCTGTCAGGTATACCGTGACATACCACATTGTTCACAGAGGTGCAGACTGATTTTGGAAAGCCTCCATAACCCAAAGGAGAGGGATAGGCATTGTGCCTGATTGTTTCTTGATGAACAATACAGTCTATTTCTTCAGTCGTCATGCCAACCTGAAACCGGGGGAAAATGTTACAGATGACAAAGTTTTCAAATACGACTTTCAAGCAAGGAATCATTTTGCCATCTCAGCTTCTGAAGCATCAGTGCCATTTTTACAGTTGAAAAAAGACACGTAGCGTGTAGCCATCTTTAAGACAAGCAGTCTCGTACCGTGGACATGCAAACACAAATAAGGGATGTGGAAGAAGTGGTGTCATCTGGCATCAAATGGGTAAATAACACTTAGAAGAAAATAGTGATATTCGAGTCAGACAATGGCCAAATGATAATCTAAAACAGCACCAATCTTACGAATGTTTATGTTTCACTTCCATGAAGAAAATAAATCATCCACTTTCACTCGAATGGAGTTTATTTTGTGGACTTCGCAACTGTAGATCATATTACACACCCTTGACTGACAGCTTTCACTTTTTTTTATTTAATTCCACACAAGGCACTTGACTAAAATTGAAATTTAATTTAAATAAAGCACAATAAACAAGCCAACGTCCAACTGCTTCTTAGATATGCTGAAAATGTTTGTCCCAAGTTTACACAATTTGTAAAATTCTACAAATTTGTCTATCCAAAATATTTTCTTTATACGATATAATGTACATATAGAGTACAAGAACTGTTCAGAAACAAGCACCGTGTTTTAATACTGTAAAGTATAACATAAAGCTTTCCATACAGGTAACATAAAAAAGCACAAGTCTAGTCTAATCTGCTGTAAATTGTAATTGTATGCTGCAGAAAATTAAAAGCAAACAAGGTTAAATTCTAAAAATTTTCGAAGTGATGTATTGGAGTATTACCAAAATATGTTTGCATAATGTGTATAAGATTAAGCGGGCATGCTCAAACCTCATGTTTCTGAGTACACTTGAAAATAAAATTCTGAATTTGCAATAATTTTCAGTTAGCCTTCTAGTTTAACTTCTAGTTAATCGCAATTTAAAAACAGATTAGAATTTCTGACCCTTGCATCATCTAATGAAATCTCTAGATTTTTAAATCTACACACATGTAATAAAACTATGCAAATGTTTCGATCTGTACATCACTACTACAAATGCATTTAAAGCAGTCTTGTCTCTCAGGCTGCTGCTTTAGCTACAGTATGAGGGAGATTAACGGTTTAACAAAATATTCGCTTGTTTGACATCATCTAGTGGGGATTAACTGGTTTGTTTTTTTCCTCTGTGCGTTTAGCAGCAGACGCACAAACACATAAGCCTTTATGAACGTCTGCAGCGCTCTGAAGAGTACCTTCACGCTCCTCCCAGCCAGAAGCAGGATGTGGCGCGCCAACTGACAGGCCTGTCGAAGCCCCTGAATCTGATCTTCATCTTTAATTTCTATGTAGTCTCCCCAGTCTGGTATAATGCCTGTCGTCACATAGTCTGGCTTCATTATGTGCTTGAAGAAAAAAAAGATTGTACATGAAGATGAGAAAAGGCCAGGCGTGACAAAGGGATCATTTTGTGTGCTGGTGGCTCCTGCTCTGTGGCATCTTGCCCTCTGTGTCCCAGCCTGACCCCAGCTGTGCTTGAAGGCAAGACCCTGGGTTCTCATGATGTTCCGTCACTGCTGTCCCTTCACTGTACTATCTGCGCCGAGAGGCTCTCACATAATGTTAGTTTTGCACAAAATTACTACCCAGAGTCAATTTTGTTCGGTGCGCAATGTTTTTTTTTAAAATTTGTCCCTGGTACCTAAAATAAGCCGGTGTCAGCCCCATCTGAAAATATTTACTGTTTGCGTAAGGTGGCAGAATTGCTTTCGACTAATCCGGGATGTCACATGAAATCATCGAAAAAAATAAACCAAATCTCAAGAGCCCATGCAAGTTCAAGAAAAAAAAAATCAGTTTTATTACTACAGAAATCACACCAACAATAAATAATAAGCAAGTATGACAAGATTAATGAAACATCTCACGGCCAGTCTAAAATACACTTATGACTAGTGTCTTCAGTGACTTTATTGGCCTCTTACATCCTCTAAAGTCTGGAAAAATTACTGTAATTGTCCTGTTGGGCACTTGACTTCAAGTTTTAGGAACTAATATAAAAAAGGATGTCGGCTCATGGCTGTTACTTTCTAAGAAAACACCAAATGATTTCACGTTTGTTAACAACAGCTGAAAAAGGGGTAATTTTTAGGCACCTGAGGAACAGGGTGGGCGGGCCCTACAACAGCTGGCTTTACCACGCTGTAAGAGGAGCTCTCCTGTCTTCTCCAGAAGAAACACCTGTGCTGCTGAAGGGAATGCTGGCTCTTCCAGACACTGGCTCCTCTCCGAAAGAGCACAGCACATCCTGAAAGACAAGCAACATCACATCAGAGAGGTTCGCCTTCCCTGTTCAAAGCTCTTCTGCCGTTTTGAGGCCAGCTGTACAGGTGACAGCGAGCCTGCTGCTCTTAGGTGCTGTTTCGCATCCTAGAAAGTATGGCGAGTTTTAATGCATTTTTCCTTACCTTGAATTCATTACCATCTGCAAATTGTGCTCTTTTCCTATTGCTTTCTCTTATAGTATAAAATTCCCATTTCTATGTCTCATCACAACAACCCACAAACATAGAAAAACCTCAGGCAATTCCCCTCTGACGCTATGAAACAACTTAGAAATTTGACAAAAAAGCTTTTTTGATTACCCCACTAAACTGCAGGGGTTAGCTCAAATGTACCAATTTGGTATGCAAGTATTCTGTTTTATAGTGTTAAAATATCAAATAATGCAAACATTCCCATGGAAAACCCTGTTAGCTCATAAACCTTTTTTTTTTTAAATTAAATGTCCTGTAAACTGACATTAGATCATTACAAAGGATTTAATGACATAAATACAACGGGTGGCGTGTATGCGTACATACAAAACCAAAAAGTTAAAAATCATTAGCACTGGCGGGCGCACGACCAGTCTGACTTGTTTAAACTCCATTTTGCACGAAGACAAACGGCAACGATGGAGCATGAAAAAATACAAAATAATGAGGAAGCAGCCTGCTAGCAAAAAAACCTCAGTGGTCATAATCAGTATGAGTACATGGGAGCACCCTGGAGGGGAATAGCCTGTGATCTTACAAGGGCAATCAAGACCTGAATGGAAACCCAGTTACATAGCAGACACAGCTTAACAGCGCAAGGCTGTGCCAGTCAGCATCCTGGACACACTGCAGGCCTCATCATTACTGCTTAACCCCTTCAGTGCCTGGGGCATACTCCTGCACTGTGCATGTCATTACATCACTGGGATTCAATCAGACTTTCGGCACACAGCAGCAGGAAACGCGCTGAAGCTGGGCTTGTAAAAGCTTTTTTATGTTTTGAGGACAGCAGACATGTACTGTTTCTAAGAATTGCCACTAAAGCAAACAGTGAGCGGGGACTACATTTAATCCAGTGGCGATGGTACATTTTGGCTGCCGGTTTAAATACGTGGTTTGCGTTTTACATTGAAGTTTCCAAAAACCAGACTGAAGAATGGAGAAATTCAAGAAGCAAACCAGTAAAGACCACATTACTGCTGCAATCCATGCAGTTTGTAATACATCACTATTGTGAGTGAGCTTTGTCGTGGTTTCGTTCACATTTCATCACTTTACTACAGTCCTACATTACTGCTACATGTCATATAATACACACGTGTGGATTATACAGACAGAAAGAGAAAGGAACAATTAAAAAATAGACTTCTGGCTCATGATTTCTTACTTTCTTTTAGATTTTAAGGGTTTTGGTACATAGGGCCGAAGAAAGGAAGAAATAAGCAATACTGTCTTACAACACAGTGAAACGTTTTACCAAGGGTGGCATGGCTCTGACTCCTTCTGGTCAATGTAATCAAGAGCCCTTCACCCCAGGTAGGGTCAGTGTGAAATGTTGATTAGGGACCTTCTGATCACGCACATTCCTGGAGCAGGGCATTGCCCTGTTCAAAGGAAGGCTAAAACAACAACCTGCAGTGACCACACATTAAGATCAGCGGTTTGCTGGATGAAAAATACAAAGAATGAAAAATGGGTTTAATTTGCCCAGGGGGTCCCTGCCCCTCAAGTAAAACTCTATCGGACACAAAGAGCACTTTGGGTTTACCTGAGGCTGACCTTGGATGCAAACAACAAGCTGTAGACCCTGACAGGGCTGGCCTACAGCTAGGAGAAGTCAATGGGAGAGCCCAGGTTTTATCAAGATGATCAACACTCTGTATTTCCTCCTCCGTGTAAGTCTGTCTTGCAGTTTTGGTAAAAATGCAGGAAATGCAGGGAGAAAGAAACTGCCCAGACCCTAAGCATTTGTACTAGTAAGCTTTTCAAAGACACCCCATGTCTAATCCCCCATCAAAACCTCCTCCAGCTCAACCACACTTTCCTCACCCACTGTATATGCTGTAAAGGTAAATTCAAACACTAAACCAAAGCTTGTTTTTACAATGTCAATCACCACCAAATTTGAAATGCACAGTATTTAAAATTACATTTCCTCTCAAATACTGATGGAGGTTTTAATCCCTTAAGTAAAAAAATACACAGGAGAAAAAGTTAAGCATTCTTTTAAAATAAGTGTTAAAAGGAGATGTGGAGCCCCTGGGATAAAATCCCCAAGGTGGGAAAGATTCTGTAAGTAGCGTTTCCTTTCCACACAAAATCATTTTATCACTGTATTTCTTCAGCAAAACCAAAGAGCTGCATCTTTACAGGCAAGATGATACACCAACATCATCAGTCACATCAGGCGTCCACAACCAAGCCCACCCCACAACATTTTGTTTTGTACTGCAGTTTTTAGCCTCACAGCTGAGGGAAGCAGTCAATTGAATTTAAAAAAAATTACTCGGCAAGAAACTGAAAACTGGTTGGAAAATTAGAGAACCATTTAGAAGCCAAAAAAAGAATATAAATTTGAAGGAACAAGTAATAGGTTTATTCCATGCTGAAAAAAGAAGAAAGAAAACACAATGTTTCAGCCGTGGAGCCTTCTTCATGTGTGAGAAAGGGAGGGCAGTAAGCAAAATTAATTACCTTTGCTTACTGCCCTGTCTTTCTCACACCTTAAGAAGGCTCCATGGCCGAAACCTTGTTTTCTTTCTTCTTTTTTCAGCATGGAATAAACTTGTTCCTTCAAATTTGCTTGTTCCTTTGCAGCCTACGCATGCTGACGCAGCTACCCACCTGGACTATAAACCTGAAGGCTGAGGCAGTTGTTGTATTTCTGTCAGACTGATAAATATGAAACAGTTTATTAACACTCCAGATTGTTATCCCCTTCTAAGCTTTCAAAAAATATTCAGTAAGTATGTAACATTGTAGAGAAGGATGTGATTTGATCTACAGTGATGTGCAAACCTGAGACTTTACTATATGACATTACAGCAGTGAGGATCCATTCTAAAACACTTTACCCTAACATTGCAAAAATAAAAACGTTTGAAAATAGGAAAGGAACGTCCAAGAATTATGCCGAGTTAAAACGAGGTGGTGCTAGGAGCCTGCCATGCTTCTCATACGAAAGAAGTATGCTTTTCTAAAGATGCCATCAGAAAACAACACGAAAGTCTCCTACCGGTTGCAGTAATGCTAGACCTGGGAAATTTGGGCAGGAATAAAGAAAGGACCTTTATGGTTATAAAAAGAGAAAGAAAAATGCATGCCTGAGAGCGAAAAAAATTACATTGTCTAAGGAGGAGAGGTTGGTGTAGCAGCAGCGGTCCTCACTGGGTTGGCCGTTTACAGCGAGAAGGAATGCTTGACAAAGAAAAATATGGTCAATTTGAGTTTTGGTTGAATATTCAGATCCACAGGAGGATAAACCTGGATAAGCCGCTGTACGATTCTAAACTTTTAAAAAGAAACCATCCAAGGAACAGGCACTTGCAACCTCCTTACCCCCACTTTTTTACCTCCTAGCTGGGTCAGGTCCAAGCCCTCTGTGGAGCTGGGCTCTGAACCGTGGGCAGTGTGGAACAAGAGGGCTTTGAGAGACCACGTCTGAGCAGCGCGGCTGGTCACGGCGCCCCTGCCTCCTCATTCCAGGGGTTAACCTCTCCTGCTGCCAAGTAAAATACTGAGACAGCCGTGTAATTATGGGCACTGTCAAAGGGCAGCCGCAATTTGGAGATCTATTTGCATAGTCAAGAAAAACCCCCGCCACCACCCCCCCACCCAACTCTCCTCGATTTGACAGAGGGGCGATAACTGTGTTCTTCATACATAACTTCAATCTGTCATACGAGACCGGATTGAAACAGGCAATCAGAAACATTTCAGGTACCACCTGTTCCAGTATGCAGAGCCCAATGGAGGAGATCAGTAACAGAGAGTGTGTTACTTTAAGCATGGCTAAACATCTTTCCCGTTTCTTAGGCATTACCCCTCACAAAACAAGACAAATGACAGTTATTGGGGCCTGGCTGATCTGTAAAAACACCTGAAAATGACTTTTAGTCCATATGACACCTTCAATAGATCTTAAAGTGTGAGTGGGAAGCTCTCCTCAATAAGGAACGTGCAGTTTATATTTGCAATCAATTCTAGTTATTTTAAGCTTTTCCATGGCTGTTTGTTTCTGTCACATGACACTAAAATATACCTTTGTTTTGCTTTAAAAAATATTTCAGGCCACTGCTATCTAAATCCAGCTGCACAACATCATGAGTGTGTCTGTCTTACTCCGTAAGGGCTGTAGCAGGTTGCACATCATAGTTTCTGTACTGTAGTTTTACAGTTTACCACTGCTACTCATAAACTAATCTGACTGGAAAGTGTCATAATCACTCCTTGTCATACCTTTTGTTACCCCGCAAACGTGTGTCTACGTATATTTATCTGTTCCTTAATAATCCTTGCCTCAACGCATTAGTAATCTTGATCTGAAAACAAAGCCCAAGTCAAGGATTAGGGTGAAATAAACTAAAGGGATATGAGCCAATCAGAAGACACTTTTAAAACGCCAGAAAACCTGATGGTTAACATGCAGTTTCAAAAGGGATAAACATACACAGGAAACTGTACTGCCAGATAGTATTTGGCTTGTAGTTCAGTTTTCTCCAAACACTCGAACGCTAGGGTGTGAACACTAATCACAAAAACATGATACAGTACTCCCAAGCTTTGTTAACTGCCTGTCAGTGTTCTAAAAATACCATTGCTATTTACTGCTGGATAAGGCGGCAGTGAATCGAGGCTCTGTGGATGCCATCCACACAGGCCTGTATAAATAGCCCGAGTTCCCTTCTCCCTCGGCCTCCGCGTCTGTTTCGCACAGCTCTCTCCCCCGGAGTGACGCGAGTGCAGGGGGCCCACCAGCACCCAGCACAGCTGTTCCCCAGCGCCGGAGCCGCAAGAAACCAAAAAAAAAACCTGCCGGGTGTCTTTTTTGGAGGCTCAGGAAGTTTGCAAGAAGGATGGCAGCCTAGGGGCATGATGCAGTAATAATAACAACATTCAAGCCACAGCGCCCAGGTCATGACAAACCGTGACCCTCCCATCACAGGCCTGGAAGCTGGCCAGGAGCCAGCCTGAGTCCATCACTAATAGGGCTCCAGAACCGTACAAGGAACAGGAGGGGAGGGGGAGGGGGCACAGAGGTCTCCTTTCACTTCCTGCCCTGCTCTTTCTCCTTCCCTCACCAGCTCCAAGTGCTTGAGGGCTCCTCACACAAAAGCACCGAGGGATGGAAGCAATGAGCACCTATTCATAGGTGTAAACTGCACATGATCACCTTGTACCGAGCGCAACATGTGACACGCGTGTGTAACGTGCATCGGAATCAAGGTCGATAAGTATTTTTATTACGTGCCACAATTTAAAATCAAACCACGAAAGAGCAGATCTCGGCAGGGACGCTCTCTCTCTGTCCCTCCGAAACACAGAAAAATGATTCCTGGTTGACTATTGCTCGTGATCCCCAATGGATAAAAGCAAAACAAGAAACAAAGAATAAAGGCGTAATGACTGGTTTTCTTACAGGAACTACAATCACAGGTAGTGTGTAGGCAGCTGCTGTGCGGCTCTCTACAAGCAATATTTCGGACAACATCCACCCTGTTTGCAAAAGAGGGTGTGATCTCACATCAGTCTACAAAGGTTCTCCATCAACTAATTTCTTCATCTCTCACTGGCCAATTCAAAACACGTAACAATGGAAAAAGACCTCACAGCCGTTCTTATATCTTACATATTAAAGGGAATCTTGGGTATTCCAATATGTTTTAAAAAGCAGCTTGTTTGAAAAGGCAGACAGATTTGTGTTTTCGAGTTGTAAGCTCTGCTGTTAGCAAAGAGAAAGAGAAACAGCTGTACCCTCGTAATGGGCATGTTGGAGTTCCTGGGTCCTTAATTACACGGCTCTGTGAAATGATTATGTAGGCACGCTGACTACAAGTTCTACAGGAGACTGGCCAGAGCCAGGTCATAACTTCCTCACAGGACGTGAGGTCTGGGAGTGATCTGCAGCTGACTGTGTTCCTTCAGCCCGCCAAAGCTGGTGGGCTCCAGGTGCAAAAAAAGGAGATTAGACCAGCGAACCAAGAGATCTCAGTCGCAGGAAGGCCAAAGAACCTTTAACAGCCTGCTGCACATGCACAACGAAAATTAAGATGTAATCAAAACATTTTTACTTTTAAATTCTATGAGCTAGGAGTGTTTCCACATCTGAGTTAAGAAAACAACATGCCATCTGTAGCTAAGGATTATTTTCACACATTTTATGAGTAACGTAAAAACAACTGCTTCACCTTGTTTTCTTTGTGATTGCTCGTGTGTTATTAGCTGCATAACAACCACCATAGGTATTCAATGTGATAACAAAAGTTGTCTCATCCTACTAGAGAGGCATTGTAACCCTAAGACAAGAGAATTTAATACTGCAAGCCTCATGGAGCCCCGTGGAAGGTATCTGTGCTGTGAGTTAGTGCGCTGCAGGAAGCTGAGGGGAGAAAAATGCATAGTTGTGGACGGAACCACCTGAGGAGGCAGCCACTGCTGTCCACCTGCCCCCACCTCAGCAGGGACCTAATGGAGGAACATCATACAGGGTACAGTACACAACAGCAGCAGAAATGCTGCGCACACAATACCATATTGGTTAATACTCCAAAAATGTTCCAGATGTCACATGTTCAGACACATTCATTTTAGCTTGTGTGGGGTGGGGGTTTGCCCCAGTCTGAATCCAATGCCTGAGCTGAACTTTAAAGCTTACTTCCCGTGAAAAACAAACAAACAAAACAATATTATGCAGCACTGTACATCCAAGAAGAAACCATTGTCTAAAATACATATTTACAGCACACCAAAATGACAGATCCTTTCTCTACAATAACATTATGGATTACAATACAAATAACAATTGCTGTTTAGAACATAAACACTGCTGGGCTCAACCAAGTCAGATTCAATACATTGAACACAGGCACATTTATGGTTTCTCACACACTTGATACCAGGGGAATACTTGGCTCTAATTAGCAGATAGCATCTGGCAAATTTCAGCATGTCTCACTGCAGCACAGGCAACATTCCTATTTACTTACTAAGCATTGGTTAAGCTGGAAAATATACTGAAGGTTTCAAAGTCTGAAGCAGCCAGACTGAGAGTGAACTCTTAATACACTGTACATTATACACATAAAAGAAAGTATGTGCACTTTAGCCTGCTTTTTAGTCATAATCCTGATTTCTTCTAAAACCAATCCATGGCCATGTTTTTATTATTAGCACATATGTTTAACACTTCGCATTCAAACTTGAATCAAAACCTGCCAGGCGACTTTATGTTGGACATTTGCTTCTGAGTTAACTGGGCTTACTGAAATTATTTGTATTATTTAACTGGCATATACCCTCTCTGCACACAGAAACACCTCATACAAGGACCTGCATTGTTCAGAGGATCAGGGACTTTTGCATAAAGGAAGATTACAATCCACAGAAATGTTTCCTTACAGCCAAACCCATTACTTTCAATAGATTTTGTGGTTCAGACTGACAGTCAGAACCCAAGACTAGAAACTACAAAAAATTGTGATTCAGACTGGCAAAGTATTTAATTCTCTTTTTCTCTTTACACAGTGGCGATTTCACTTGTGAGGCAATATTCTTAAATCTGATAAATGACACCTCCCTTTAAAGCATGATTATTTACTAAAACTATTTAAGAATTATTTGTGCGTCACCTTCAATTCTTAACCTCAGGACAATTTCATTGTTGTATTTAAAGCTGTATCTGAAGAAGCTACCATCTTCACTCTGGAGTGGGTTATGTCATAAATTCTACTAAGAACATGACTGCTGTCCATTATATTTCCCAAAACACATTAGCCTGATTTATACAGCCCATTGTGACTGAATTCAAATTTTAACTAGGTAAAATGGAATCCATGGTAACAATGTCATACAGTTCATAGCCAGTCAATTTAAAAGTTAAAAATTCAATTCCAGCTTAATTCAATACAATCAAAGCTGTAACTTTCTTCTTCTGAATCTTGTACAAAACAAACTATTCCAGTATTCTTCTCATAGGTCTTGCTAAAAAGTCTATACAAAAAATTAGAAGATTTTATTATTTTAAAAATTAAAATGAAGTCAGTGAGCTGACATGCACATCATGAGCACCACATCCAGACTTGAAATATTAAAATCTATTTAAAATAATCATTTTAATACTGTTTTTGCATACACATACAACTACAATTTGTTGTGAACACTGTACAGTACAAAACACAGTAAAGTACATAAAAAAACAAAATATAACAGATTTGGGTTTTTTTTGTAAATCTCTGTCATAGTTTGCAGTCTCTCCTTGATCTAATAAATTGATCCCAGGTATTTATAGATGCACATGCTAAAGTCAAGTCAATTACCAAGAATGTCTACAGAAAAATGTCATGTTTTCTTTCAGTCAAATTGTATCTGAAAATAAAGCTAAACAGCAACAATAATTACAAAATGCACTGGAGCGATGAATTCATTTTTATCAGTACAGTATTCGAAAATCTGCTAAATCTGTTCTTTTCCATTCAGTATGATTGGTATGAGTTTTCATATTTAATGTTTTTAATCTGTGTCCAGAAGACACTGGTAACACCTGGATACCTTTAAGTTTTATGTCACTCATTTCCCCCGCATCTGAAATTCAACAGATGTCAGCTAATAAAATAATCTGCTGAAAACTGGATAATGTATTACTAAAAACAGAAATTCAAAACAGAATGGGCTCACATGGAAATGAGAGGTCCTACCGCACAGATTAGCCACTTGACAAGATTACAAGGGCTTCCTGTCTCAAGACAGCGATGCTATCTCTGTCTGATTCTTCCAGTCCTGCGTTTTAACTGGAACCCCTGACAATTCTACACCAATTACAGCCTAATATCGGAGTTTTAATTAGAAAACAGCACTACGACAGACCGTGCTCCCTTTCCTCAGAAGCACGGCTCGTTAAAAAAATGAATGCCTGCTCCTTGACCGCAGGGTTGTCAACTCAGTACAAGGAACGTTTCCTTCCACAGCTCCAAATATAGTTGTCTTTTTTTTCCCTCTCATTTTTAACATCACGTGGCTCGTGCCCGGCTCCAAGTAAATGAAAGCCAAATGCCACTGTAGGTTTGAATCACTATCATTAATGATCACAGATGTTCACTCTAATACCATGTGGCCGTTAGCATTTACAAACCCAAAAGTTAAACCAAACAACTTTTATAAATGACCGTATTGGAACACAAAGACAAGAACCTTAAATATTTCACCTGAGCACAGACAAAGTCGGCTTTTGGGTATGAAATTTAAGGTTTATCGAGTTGTGATACAGGAAAGGGCTTGTTTACATTTCCAGCACTACCAACATACATCATTTGTGACAAAAAATAACAAGCACTGCAAAAGAACTGTTCAATCACTGTCAATCACTTACACCAAACTCAATATAAACAATGACTTGTTAAATCATACCTTAAAGATTCTATCTAAAAACTACTTTTAAAGTAATATTTAATAAAGACATATTTTCCCACCAGTAACGCCTTTATTATGTTTTTTTTAAACCTTCAGATTATGATATTTTATTTTATACTTACTGCAAACTAGACAGAAAGTCTGCAGCAAAGTGGAATTTTAATTTTAATGAAAAAGCGTACATATTTCTAGAAATACCTTGCCTATAGCTCACAAATAGTATTAAAGAATTTATAATAATAAAAAATATAATTTTGTTAAATTAATATATCCAGGTCAAATAAGTTGCTTCACTCTTAAAGGCTAAATATAGTGTTGCTGTGCCACATTTAGAGACCAGATAACAATAGCCAGTAGCAAAAACACTTTTAGTAGTTACAGAATATTCACAAAGCAATACTATAAACTCGACATGTATTCTTTTAATTTGCAAATGCCTGTTACAGAAAAACAATTGTGGAACAGTTCATTTAAAACTATCAATAAAGAAAACACCACTACTTAAGCAAGAGCATGACAATTACTGTGTTCTCAATTCTTTTCTGAAGAGACAAAAACTACGAAAAAAAAACTGTGGTAAGAAAATAGCATTAATTAAATAAAGGAGGAAAGCCTCCACTCATAATTACTAGGCTTAGAAACTGAAAACATTTAAACTCAGTACAGTCTGAGCTGCCTTTATTTCTCTGGACGCAAGTTATACCAAGCCAAGGTATAAACAGAACACCCTCTCAATTTAACGGCCCCAACTTTTTACGTAGAAAACCATATCAGCTGTAAGATCGTTGGTGGTTGAAGAAGGGCTGTCAGTCTTTTATAGGCATATGCCATTTAATAGATGTCAAACCAAGTTTTCCTCACAATGTTTGGTTTGACCTGTCAACACATCTAACATTATCTTAAAGAGGCCTCAATTAACAGAAGGACCCAGGGCAGGTTTCACTGATGCTGAGGCAGGGCTGCCCCTGGGTTTCTGGAGAGCTAGCAGAACAATGGCTGAGAACACGATAAGGCAGGAGCCGGGGCCTGAACACAGCTTTCTTTCAGCCTCCTGGGAATCTGCGGAGCAAGAAGCTGGGATTCCTAGACACCAGTATCATGTTCATTAGTTACTACAGTTCAGCTGGGCCAAGGTCCAAACTGCCTGCTTGTCTAAGCTGTATGATACCACCGGCGCCATCAGGTAACAGTAGCAGATAAAGAACGTGCCAACAGGTGTAACTGGACACCTGAGCTCTGGGGTTTTTTTTTCTGTGCAGTACATAGTAAAATGATTTCCACCCCCCCCCCCCTAATTATAAGCAGGAAGAATAGTAATAAAAATGTTCCATACCATTTTGTTTCTGAATAGCAGTTTCACTTTCATCCTGATTCAAAAACACTCACTGTCATCAAGGCATTATCCAGTTCTTTTAGTTTTTGATCCCTCAATGTAAATGAAGATGTAAAATGTGAAAGTTTCTCTCTGTGCTGCACACATATTCCACAGTGTAAAGCCAGGATTATCTAGCATAAGAGGATCCTTTCTTCATACTTCCAAAGCAGATATGGTTTTCTGTTCAAGATGTACAACTCCGCCTCTCCGTTTAGGAAAAATACATTTATCTGGCCTACATTCTTCAACTTCCGCACTCTGTGATACATCCTAGAATACAGCTCACGGAATATACAGTATTCTGTGGAGACAGTAAGCAAAAAAATTGTCTCTAAACCAAGCTGTTCTTCTGAGAGGATTATGAGGAATTTCTGTCTTTGAGGAGACCGGTTCACATGTGGTATTAGTTTTGTATGTACAATCAAACCTAAGCAGCAGCATAATAACATAAGCTCATCAGAGAACAAGCTCCAACTAAGAGATGCAAGGCAATACAAACATCATAATATTTGAACTAAACAGAACTGAAAAGCACAGAAGTAAAGTACAAAAAGTACCAAATCCCTGTAATTCAGCTCCTGACTCACATCACTACTTGATGGACAGAGCACATTTTTTTCCATACCGCACACAAAAGGTGTTGTTGGTAAACTGAATCCACCATGATATCTGGAGACAACAGTTATACAAGTATGCAGTGCCCCCTCACAGAGCTACAACTCAATTCAAGTCTGAAAAGATGAATGACTGCAATCCGTGAATAATGTTCTATAACCTGCAACACTCAGCAGACAGTGCTCAAAGGCACTGGAATAAAGAACCTCTGAAAACACACTGGTTGTACTTCACACATTGCTCTGACGGAAACACAATAATAACTTTGACATTCAAAAGGAAAACAGGAGACATAACCAATATATAAAATGTCATATAAGAAAGTTCATAAAACGTTAAAACATAAAAGACATAATCATAAAAGTAAAGTCCTGCAGGCCTACTTTTGGATTGGTTATCACTGTTTTCATCCCGTTCTTTTCCCTATTATTAGCTGGAAATAAAAAAAAAGCAGACTGTTTTGAGAACCATGAAAGATCTTAAACATTTACACCCATTATTTCTGGAAAGACAAATCCAAAAACCGGAGACACAGGGACCGACACAACATGCATACAGATCAAATTTATCTCAGCGTCGAAAATGATTAAAATTGGCAAGCTACCATCCACAATTAACCAGTGGCTGATAACTGGTTAACTGCAGCGTGACATAAACATCTTATTTTAAGTAATGCCTTCAGCTAAGAGCAGGTGCAAAGAGAAACTGAATGAGCAATCCCCAATCAAGTCGCTCCAGCATTTGAATAGCAGGAGTCTGAGGAAGTTCTGGCAAGGTTCCAGGAGAGAAATTATACTTTTTTTTAAAAAAACACAGCACTGTGGACAAAAGTGAGCTGCATGGTCCCACAGCTCTTCAGTTCCAGGAACTAAACCAACACCAGGGTTTAAACCTCCACAGTATCCCGTCCCCTCCCAGCCAGGCAAACTCTGCTTCCCTCCTTCAGATCTGAATTGAAACTCCAAGGGTAGTTCTAAAGAACAGCCTCTCTGTACAAATAAGTATGTTAAAATGGTACAATCAGTGTTAATCTGGTTTTGTACATAAACTGAGCCGGAACTCAAGATTTCATTTGACTCCTGATTAGGTTTCGTTTGGATTTTTTAATTGTTTTCATGTGTTCTCAATTTGGGTATTTTTCCTTTAATCCTTAACATACTGCAGGACCCATTCGGGATCTGCTGAAGAAAGCCAGCAGCCACCCCCCCACTCAAAAAAACAACAACTACTAAGCGCAACATTTTGATTCACAAATGAATCTGCCCATTAACTCCCAGACTTCAGAATAATGAATACCTGGAAATGAAGTGGACGTGCATTTGAAACTCAGAACCGGAGGCATTTCTTTACACAAAGGGATGTAGGAGATGTAACAAGCCAGCTGTCAAAGCCCATACTCTCTTGAAGGACAAGGGCCTCAGATTCATTAGCTACCAGAAACAAATTAAAAAGATGGGCAAAAGGCTCTCCTCTCATTTGCAAACTTTCTTATATTTTTGTAAAGCAATCACGTTTATCTCAAGGCACTGTAGTGAAAGACAATATTTAAGGTGTTACCCTTATTTTAACAAAGCTTTAGGAGTGCCAGGTGTGTTAATAAAATACTGACAACTCTAAAATTTCCCAAATATATACCCCACAAAAATATACACCCAAAACTGCACCGCTGCTGTAAAAATCCCAAAGCTTTTATTCTGTGCACGTTATCAGTGAAAACAGTAAGATTTCAAGTTATTCCTATGTTTCCTTGAGAAATATGATAACGCCTACAGAAAACAATTATTAAAAAATGAGCATCCTGACTGGGCATTGAGACTTTGCTTTCTGGGGCAAAGTAATTAGTCCTGAGACATTTTAACTCCAGCATTCAGAAATGTTAGCAGTTACAACAGCCACAAGAGGGAGCCTATGAAGAATAACTGCAGTAATTGATATAACTCAAACTGACAACAACAATTGAATTAGGGGATATATTCTCTACACTTGAGGTCATTCAAGTCAACTAAAATTAAGTTCTTTACTGCAGTCTGGGCTTTTATTGGTTGTAATATTATCAAATCAACCTCATTTCCTTATTGTTGTGTTGATAGGATTTTCTGCAAACGTAGCACAGTAGACACACAATAGGTTTTTCTTCTCAAGTAGTTTAAGTCTTCGGTCCCTCTAAAACATATTCGGCCATCTGATTATGACTTGAGCAGAAAAAGCTGTCTATTTCACATCAACATTTCAATATGCTGATCTTCTAATTAAGATTTTTAATGTCAATCTTACTCACAACATTAGTTTCCTCCCAGTGGTATCTTCAAAATTCTGGAGCTCAACACAAGACATAATCTAGAATTTTAAACCTCACATAAGACTGAGCAGTAATTAACTGCACAACCCACAACACTACCATCATTTTCTCTCCTTTAGATAACCTGTAGTTATATTATAACAAAAACCCCTAGAGCATTTCTATTTCATGATGTTCATTGCTGACATTAAAAATATTCATAGTGGAAACAATAACCATTTGTGGTTATTCCAATGTGTGGGGTATTTCTGTGCGATTATATCACAAATGCAGACTCACACAAAATAACAATATTGTATCAGTCTCATATAATGGGTCATGATGCACAGTAGCATGGATTTATTATTATTGTGTACCCCATTATTTTATGTCACAGGCCACTACATATGGCCACTCTACACTGAAGGGCCAGATTAGCTTTCCAAGTAGGTCCTTAGTATTTTTGTGTTCTGGGGGTGGGGTCTTGATATTTTTTCACATTTCAACTTGGGGTACTTGGTCATGTTTTAGCATTCAGAGGGGCTTTTCCACCTTCTGTTTTTTTTTTTAAACTTATTATCTGTTTTACTTTTGGGGGCACATCGGCAAAAGACCTATAGGGGTTAGACACCATCTGGGGTTTATTCCTACCCAAAAGATTAACAAATGGTAATATTGTGCAGTCTAAAAAATATTTATTAGTCAATTCTGATATGTTTATATTTTATGTGTGCTTCTTATCACACAGAATGCCTACTGTACATAGAATAAGGAGAGAAGTAATGGATCACAGAATGAGTACCCAGACAGCTACAAAGTCAGTGCTATAATGCTTAGATAAACTGGCGTCCCTTTACTTCTTTGTGTCTATTATTAACATCCAACGAGTCCTACTCTGTTTGGATTAAAACCCTGTTAGAAGTTATGCATACGAAGAGTAAAAAGCTAGAATTGTATCACACAAGTTTCAGCACGACCGGGAATTCACATGGAATCGAAAACAAATATATACTGCGCTTTAAGCAAAGCATTCGGAAAAAATGAAGAAATAAATATAAAGTCATATATTTAAAAAATCGTTCTTTTTGTGAGTAAAAAGGGACCTTCCGGACGAAATCCTACCTCTTTTCACAACACACTTCAAAGCAGAGGGCGCCGCCATGTTGGTTTAAAGTGCTGATCACGTGGTCTTTCAGTCTGGTAGGAGATCAGCAGTTCTTTGCACAAGTGCGTCTGTGTTCAGCGGTCTACACCAAGACCAAAAATGTAAAAACAAAGCTTTTAAAATCTCTGTCAGAACAAGCCGCAGAGCTTTTTTGATTTAAATACTAATGAAATAATGCTCCACAGTTCTTTCTTCTCTACAGAATACCTTACTGTAACAATAAAGTTACAATGAAACTCCTTTAGATCTGATTTACATAATCAACAATCGCTTATAATCAGAGCTTTGGTTGAATAAAACCGCAAGGATGTACAAAGGATGTACAATGCTGAAAAAAGGATTGCGAATCCCTAGAATAACTATGAGAATTATTAGACCCTTGTTTAATCAAAACCAGTATTTTTTAAAAATACAATTTTTTATTAATTCAGCGTTACCAGAGATGCCATGGTGTACGCGGTAGTAATGGAATAATAAAGAAAGAGTGTATGGAAAATAATAAGTGAACTCCTAGTTTAATAGCATAGGTAAGTGGGTAATTAGAATCAGGTGATTAAATAAGTGCACTGCTTGTAAACAAGGACTGAGTTTGGGCAGCCCTGACCTAAATAATGGTCACGAACATTGTGTCTTTGGTTAGTTGAAACATGTTCAGCCATGATCAAAACAGATTTCACAGGACCTAGGAAAACGTAGGTGATACTCATCAGTCAGGAGAGGGTTTGCCATCATTGATGGAATGACACATTAGATGTTGTGTCAGCAAATTCAGGAGAAAGATTTTAGGACATCCAGCTGTGAGCTGAAGGTGGATCATGCAGCATGACCGTCATCTTAAACATACAAGCAGAACTACAACAGATTGATTAAAGAATAAACTTAATATTTTTGATAGGCAAAGTCTGGATCTAAACCTCACTGGAATGTAAAGCCAGCACCTAAAGTGATCTGTTCATGCCAGGAAACTTTCAAATGTCACCAACTTCTTCTGTAGAACAATCGACGTGATCAGCACTCCTGATCAATTCAACAGTTTAAATTCTGGTGCGGTTGAGTGATGAACAGAAAGAGCAGCAAGCAGAGAAATTTACTAAAAGACTTAGATTAAATCATAAACTGGGCAGACATAGAAAAACCAAGCAGAATACCTGGGTATATACTGTAGCAATAAGTCTGTAATTTAAATCCTCGGAATTTATGTTCATGCTTTACAATATGCTAGGAAGACCTCAATCAGAATACTGTGTTCAGTTTTGCTCACCACACCCCAAAATGGATAGTATTTCTTCAGAAAGGGTTCAAAGAGGAGTGTTATTATAAGAATAATTCCTTGGCTCAGGGGAAATTTCATATACCAACAAGTTAATGGAGCTAAATTCTTTCAGACTAGAACAAAGGAGATTGATCCATGAAGATTGGGTATCCAAATAAACATATCAATTATAACTGCAAGAAATTAACATTATTAGGAATATGGCAATCTTTTAGTGGCAGGTGTGCTGACATTTTATTGAACAGACTTGGAGGCAAACTCATTAAGCTGATTAACATTGTAATCAGCAGGGCTGCGCCACAGGGGGTCTACTGTGAAAGCCGGGGGCTAATGCTGTGTGCGGCCACTGCCTGTAGCCTGCTGGTTGCAGTGCGGGCTGTACATCTGCAATGCGTGCTTTGCGCCAGGTTGGAGATGCCGTCTTGTGGGATTATGTCCGGTTCCTCCCTGACCATGGACCTTTTGGCTCTGGATGCCGGACGCCTTCCGTTGCTCATCCCACTAAATGTTCGATGGAGTTCAGATCTGAAGGTCCGTGGAATCACTGTCACATTTGCATCACAAGAAAAACGTGGTTACACAAGCAGCACGAGGCTGTGTGTTGTCCTGTTAAAGTTAGGTGGAGTCCCAGGACCTCTCAAAGTCAGATTGCCTTGAATCAGTCCAAGTGGAGTTCTGTAGGACAAGACACTCAACCACATGGCGACCCCTTGGAACTTGCCGGTACATCTCCTCCAATTAATAATTGAAATTCCTTACACTTATATAGCGCTTTTCTGGACACTCCACTCAAAGCGCTTTACAGGTAATGAGGATCCCCTCCACCCCCACCAATGTGTAGCCCCCACCTGGATGATGCAACGGGAGCCATAGTGTGCCAGTACGCTCACCACACACCAGCTATCAGTGGGGAGGAGAACAGAGTGATGAAGCCAATTCATAGAGTGATATGGCTACTGGTACAGTTGGCACCAACCCTCTGATATAGAGCTGTGCTGCCTGTGACGTGTTAATAGACAACTGGCTTGAAGGTGTGGCAGCTTGGAGGAGTCTGCATACAGCTCCTCACTCTCCGCCGTAGGGTGATCATAGATGAGATTGGAGGTGTGGGGAGATTTCAGATGGGGTTCTTATATCAAAAATGTGTGGCGCAGAATCAAAACATCGAAAGTCATTCATACCTGATAAATTAACCAAAACGAATACAAAAAACCTTAATAAAAAATCCATGTACTTAGTTAAAAAAATCATACATGCATAAAGCGTTCTGTTTCCTTTGGTGCTTAGTATATGTATACTCCTAACAGGTATAGTGTGGGTCAATCCAGGGAAATAGTTCACACTCAGCAGTGAAGCAAGAACACAATAGAAGAAAAATGGATTTTTTTCAGGTCTGAGACTGAGGCTGGGAAATGGTTCTCTTCTCAAAGGGTTGTGGGTATCTGGGAACAGACGTCTCAGTCAGGTGGTTGAGGTCTAAAAGATGAAGTAATCTTAGAGACAGCTGGATGAAGTTATAGATTGATTGGCTACTAAACTAATAAAAGAGTAAGATCTCTTTTGCAACCTCTCATATGCTCTTACCGTACATCAGAGAGCATTTTGGTTTGGATGTAAAATGAGTAGCAGAAATAAAGATCCTTTCCAGAACAAAACCTAAAAGGGATGTAACCCTAGTGTAGTCAGGGGAGTTAATAACACAAGACAGAAATAAAGCTGACAGAAAAACTGCAGTCTCTTTAGTGAATATGTTCACTAGAAAAAGCTAGCCATGTTTTCTACAAATAACCCCATCAATCTACAGCACCCTTCATTGTAAAACAACAATGCATCCTCCGTTCTGTGAAATGAGGAACTCCTGTTCTGTTAAGTACACGTGACTACTTTAAATGTCTATTGACCACAACAGTATTTTATCTTTTTTTTCAATTTGTTCATGTTTTCCTTTCTACAAATTCACCAGGCCTGGAGTTATTTTCAACGAGATATCTTTCCAACTTAGAACTGCACAGAGCAGCATTTAACATTGCAGTTTTAGAACCAAGAACTGTCTCTTATCAATTTCATGAAAAACTTACATCAGAGGATGGATGTGTACTGTAATGGTAAATTCTAAGGTATAAAGAACAAGATAAAGGGGCAAAGATTTAACATTTCATAAACTTTCACTTATCAAAATGCATTAAACTGGTATATTTTCCATTTGTCCCTTTTTAATAGTGGACGGCAGAACAACTTTAGCAATGAATAATCCATGGAGAGTTCTCGTTTATTCTAATTGAGGTCTACAAAGGAAATAATCTAACAAAGTAATCATAGTGACAATTAAGAATTGGTCAAATTACTTTCAGGTGTTAACAACCAGTCGCACAAATTAACTCCAAGTCTTCATTTAAGAATGTTCTTTTTGTAAAGGTATTAAAATAAGCTCTACCTATTGTTAAAATACCTACTAAGTCTATTAGTATGGCTTCAGAAAGGAAGGTGCTTTGTGCAGAAAATCATTGTAGAATAATGTATTCCAGTCCTTGTCCTAGGATAACCCTGTGCCTTGTTTCTTGTTCCAACTTAGTTTTAAAGTAAAATTATTGATCTCTTAATTTAACCAGTTGCTTTTAGTCTTCTATTAGTTTATATTCCAAAACATGTGCCAAACAAATCTCTATTTCAGCTTGGTTTAAAACTGGTGCTCTACCATAGTTAGCATAGTTTCCGAACAGTTCCTAATGAGCAATCAATTGAAGATTTAGCTGAAATGACAATGAGGCACACCCCACCAGAAAACATTCTTATTGATCCACAAACTCACTGCTTAATTTCCATCTAGTAGTTCAAACAATGATCCTAAATGAGAACAGTTCTATAACCTAGCTTCCAGCAGAGGTTTCATGCTCATTTCTAACACTTAAAGAGTAAACAAACTTCACTCAGATGCTTAACAAAGTAGAAATGAACATCATGCCTCAAGCAGAAGAAGGAAAAAGTTAATATAAGAGAAAAGGCAAAAGTGTTACGAATACCAGAATTAATCAAATCTCCAGGGACTTATGTTATTCAACCAACTGCTTTTATTGAAATAACATAGTTATTCATAACCCAACATGTTCAGCAAAACACTTTGCTGGGAAAGCAGGGACATTTGCCAGAACCAAGTAATTATAGACCAATAAGTTCTGAGCTTACTAAAAGTTACATTTTGGAAATTAGAATTTAACTGAAATATCATCAGTATGGCAGTAGGATTCTAGAGGAAAGTCAAAATGGATTTAGACTTTGCTGAAGTCTTTGCTTAAGGCAAGATCCGTAATGGATATAGAGAATGTATAATCTACGGTATAATATGGATATAGATCATATGTATCTACACTATAATATATTTAGAATTTCAGTAGGCTTTTAATAAAGACCCTCATTAAAGAATTCTCAAACTGCACGCAATAGCAATTAAGGAAATATACTGTATGTATTGAATTAGAAACTGGTTAGAAAACAGAAAACAGGGCCAGTAAAGAGTGAATCCTTATACTCGGGTAATGAAATAAACAGTATACATTAGGACCCCTCATTTTAGTGTTTCTTAATAATAATGGATATTCTGGATAGCCTGTCAAAGAAGGCTCCACAGACGAAACGTTGTGTTTTCTTTCTTCTCTTTTCAGCATGGAATAAACCTATTACTTGTTCCTTTGCAGCCTACGCATGCTGACGCAGCTACCCACCTGGACTAAGTTAGTAGATTATTTCAAAATAGGACAATCTGCAAACCCCTTGAAAGATACAAAGAACATTCGATGGGATTAAGATGTACACTATAGCCAAGCATCACAAATGAAATAGGACGTCATTTGGCCCTTCTAAATCAATTTGTTTTACTAGGATCTGAGACAACCATTTCTTAAAATCTGCTTTACTACAGTATATCAGGTTCAATCATATAGCTAGATGGCATGCTCCTGAATTTTGTGTTCTCAGTCTTAAGCACGCCTGATATATTGCCAGTTGTAAAAGAATGTCTTTACTCAGGCAGGCCAAAATAAGTAAAACTTTAGTCTTTAACTAAAGGAATATGAGGGGAGGAATACAAACATTCCAAATCCTTAAAGGCATTAATTAACAAACATGACCTTACACATTCTTTAAAATGAAAAGTGAAACATTAACCTCATTCTTTACACAAAACATTGTGGGAGTCTGGAACAAGGTACCCAATAAGATTGTTGTAGACAATATCTTGGCTTCCTTCAAGAAATGGCTGTGACAGATCAATTAGCAGATCAAATTGGATTACTTAGTGACTGTGCCAAATGATTGCCTTTTATCTCTAATCTTTCTTATGTTCTACATCCTATCCTACTTAACTACTTAAGATCTGAAAGCATTTTAATGGAACATGCTTCAAATAAAGGTTCAATACCCTTGAAAAAACAGCTCAGTTGCAAAGAAAACTAGAAGACAGGGGTACTCCAGGACCTATGTTAGAAAATAACAACCATTATGAGAGCTCCATTTTTGCTGTAGTTTTACTGTACCCATCCTTAGCTAATTCTGTGAAAAGTAACTTATCAAGCAACATTTAACATCACACAGAAAAATATTACTTCTCAGATACCAGAGCATGCTGTTTTCTTTATTGGTTTCTCAGCACAAACTGACAGTAATTGGTAATATACATGAGCACCTACTTACAGAAATATAGATAACACTCCAGGAAGTCATGGAGAGAAATTTGATTGCATTGATTGATATTCTTGCGTTTTGCTTCCATGTGGCAATTTTCTGTAAATAATGCCAAGAATGCAGAATTTCAACGACAGTTTAGAGTCCAGTCATTTTGTCATCATATTTGTCTTGAGACATTACTTCAGACGTGGAGTGTGGAAGAGAAATTAGCAGATTTTGTGTTCCAATGAGAGCATTTCAGGAGGCTTTTACCACCAATGCATGAGAAAAATCCATCTTGGAAGGGTAGAAATAGACATGAAAGTGGTGTTGTGAGGCATGTAATGCTTTAATTCGAAGTGGAAAAGGTTTGATTTAACACTTACATAATCTAAGCCAATTAATGCAATTAATATTTTGAAAAAGTACTTGAAAATACCGTGCACATGTATTTTCTTTTTAGACTATTATCTTTTCTCATAATTGATATTAAAATATGTCCAATGTTTAACCGCAAACGGTACCGGAGCCAATTGCTCATCACAAATGCCGGCGCCCTTTCACCTCTGCACACCGGGAGTATATCCATAGTGTTTTTCTATATGACCTTCTTTGATGGTATCTCTTTGAAATCAATGATTACCGTCTTAGCCCTCGTTCCCCAGTTGAAAAGAACACAAGCACAATTAAGAATAATTGGCACCTCATTCGGCAATTCCAGCTCTGAATGGCTAAAAGGTCTGAATGCTGGGGGGAAGAACAAGCAGTTGATGATATGGAGGCTGGGGCAGCAGTTTGGCGACAGTAGCGAAGCGCTGCACTGAAACTTAATGAGCCCCAGTCACAAACACAGATATTTAATTACCACCTGCATTTCATCAAATGTGAAATATGAAAGACAAAAGCCGAAACAGTACCGGTGGAAGTGCATCGAAAAATGAAGTGTTGAGGGGTTTAGGGGCATTTAAAAAATATGGTATATTTTTTGTATACTTAAGTGTGTTTTAGTCTGTCCTGTACAATGTAAAGTTTACGCTCCGAAAACAAAAAAAAAGAACATCCAAAGCTTTGTTATGCAATGTACAAAACTTTTATTAAGTGCTTCCAAACCTTGAATTTCTCAGTAAGAGAAGAACAGCTGAAAATCTACACAGATACCGAAAATTGTCACCCCAAGACACTATTTAGATCCTACCATTACATTAAGCACATTTCAGAAGCTATATTTTCCTCTTACATTTTGGAATTACTGAAACAACAGTAAGTCAATTCAATTAAGAAATATCACATTATACCAGACATGAGAACAAGAGGGAGCTGGATGTCCGCTGTAAATATACAAATGAACAACAGCCGGGAGAAAGTGATTTCTGATTTGATTTCGCACACAACACAGCAATCAGGCTTGAGCCAACCGTTCAATAACTCGTCTGTATTCACTCAGAAGCTCCTGGTAGCTCTTCTCCAGCTCCTCGTGTTGCATCTGAAGGTCCATTTGCCTCATCTGATTGCACAACTCCTCCGGCCTGAGACACCTCCTCATCTTGGCAAGTTCCCTCTGGTTTTTCTAATGATAAACAAGCAATACACAAGTATTAATCGCTTATTAGGAGAAACACTGATGCACCATCACAATAAAGGCAGCTTCATGATGGGCAGCTGAGATGTCCTGACTGCTAATCTGCCAGGATGTCAGTTTGACCACCACCTCCTTGAAAAACGAGCTAACAAAAATTAAGGTTTAAAAACGCACTGTGTGCAATGCAATCCTGCATTAGGATTAGTGCGTGTACTCTTAAAACGGCTCAAGAAAACCATCAAATTCCATATAAAGAAAAAGGTTGAGCTAACCTTTCAAATACGATCATAACAGGCCATGTTGAACATTCACAAAGCATGTTTACATATTTTCCTCAATTACTTTCGTGTTTCACTGATGAGCAATTGCTAAAATTTGCATTCAAGCAACTGCACTGGAAAAAAAGAGGTCTGTTCATTTCTATTTATGAGACAGTTTCCTATAAGTCACATTTAAAAGTCCATTCTATTTGTTCTTTAGTTGAATCCATTACCAATAAGGCCAAAACAGTGGCACCAGTAGTATAGCAAACGAGCACAGTACAGTACTGTCACCTCCAAGCCACTGAAGGAACAAAGCCATGATATTTCACTGTAATACAGAAGCATATGCATTGGTTTCAGGACAGACATTGGTTGACGATTTTCAGAATTCCAGACCCTGTAAGGTTCATGCCAACGTCTGTAATTGAGGCGGTATGTTAGTGGTCACAGACTTTGGCGGCACACCAAGAAGCCCTACAATACTTGCACCACAGGCACATTTGGGGGTGAACGAGATAAATGCGTACGCCCAGAGAGTGCTGGTAGGGATGAAGGCTAATTCTCCTCAGCTTCCAACGACTGCCATCTCACACTGCCTCAAGCTCCGCCGGAGAACGGTTTCCAACACTAAAGAGCCCATCTGGAACCCAGATCTTTCCTTCCCACTTTCCCAGGGAACTTAAAAAAATGCAGTTAAATTGCTGTCAACAAATGACATGTCTAATGGGGCATCTGGGTGCAGTACTCCAGGTGCAAGCTTCCCCCAACCCATGAAATGCCAGGATGGAAACAGGAAACCTCCTCTTAGTTTTTTCTATCTAGGAATTCACTTCTCTCCTCTCATTTAAGGGCACTGAATAGTTTTAGGAACAGCACAATAACACATGATAATAAATAGCAAATAATAATCATTCAAAACAATTCTCAAAAAGTTTTTATGTTGCTGTGAATCAAACTTAATAGCTTTTGCAGTGGGCCTAACTGAAGATCCTTGGAGGACCTCATTTGGGCTTTATCCACGCGTACAAAATTGTGAGTATTTACCGACAGAAATCAAAGATGCAGTATAACATACACGTAAACACACAGAGTGGTGGGAAAGCTGTAAATTGGTATTCTGTAACATTACCAAAAAGCAATTTTCCTGTAAAACACAAAAATGCTAATGAAACTTCCAAAACACACAGTGTTATCCGTAAATTAAAGTTTGGACAACTATGAAGTACCATCCGCACTGCTGTTACAAACATGACTGTGATCCCATATTGCTGCCATCACACCTCAAATTACTCTCCTGAATGAGATGCAAATCCTACAGATAAGGGAATCAAACGGAGTTGAATCCTAGGGAACTGCATACATTTTCTCAGATATACAGCATGAAGCATTGCATTACCATTGATAAGGCCTTATTTCTACAAAGGGTCCAGAAAAAAGCTTGGTATTCCTTGTCTAAATATCCTGCCATAACAATTACTGTAAGCCAACAACGTTGAGGTAGTAGGCATCTGCTACATGCAACTGCTGTGATTTTGAATCTATAATAAGTGAAGAAAAACAAAAACCAGATTTAAGTTCTCATTTAAAAACCTGAACGTTATGCATCTGTTATTTGTTGATTTCCTTCACCTTGACAACACACCTGTCCGCAAGATCAATTCTTTTGCAAATGCAGCCATTAAGCTGCCATAAATAACTGCCTGCCAAACACAACTTTTTCCCTTGCCTTCCTACAGCAGCCGCCAGGAAAAGCCTACACAACGGCATTTCTCCGGGACTTGACAGACAGAGAGAGAAAAGAGACGCCTAGACAAAGACATGCAAACCCTGCTGTGGGTCCCTCATTAACTAGATTCAGGCAGCACATTCTAATGATAATTTATAATAGGCTGTGTGTCTTTGGGGGGGAAAAAAAAAAAGAACAAGCACAAGGATCTTCAACATCCTCCGGGTTAAGCAGGGAAATCCTGGCTTTTCACCGTTACTTGTGGTCTAATTAACCCATGCAGCTTAATGCCACAGCTTTTCATTCATCAACTAAATGTCATCTTGCATGTGGCGCAGTGCATACAGGAAACCTCGCTTAATCGGAAAGAATGTTAATGTCAAACAAGCTGAAGAAAAATTTAAGTCTGCATTTTTCAATGCATGAACATGTGGACCTTCCACTTTTTTTCTTCAGGTCCCCAATTTTGGGGCAAATTACACCGCAATGCCCCTCAGATAGGCTGAATGCTCTTTCGGCCCTGGAACGGCACATTCAGAATTTTCCAAATACGAACGAGGCCGAACGGGGAGTTCGGTTTCACGCATTCCTGTCAGGACAACTTGAATCCTACTTTATCACTTAAAATGTTTTAATTCTTGAACGCACCTCGTTTTCAATGGCTGTGCAACATCACACAGTAATTAATGACAAAAAGCTCTGTTGTAAACCCTGGAGCAGTTAACATATTCAACCCTGACTCTAACATTACACAGAAAGTGCATGATCCCTTCCCTTTTTGGTCTTAAATTGTATGCTAATTTATTCAAGTTTGACCGCTCATAATTAGGTGGAAAAAACATATTTTTTGAGGGGGGAAGATGGGGGGGTGGGGACTTTTCATGGGCTAAAAAGGCTTCTGCCAACACACATACCTTGTAGGGGCCGATCAGCCTCCTTTTAATTTCCAATCTGTATGTTCTTGCCTTCTCCAGGTCACTCATGTCTGTTGTTCTCAGGCGCATAATCTCATACACTCTCCTTGCATGTTTCTAATGGAAAAAAGCCACCACTTTCATCAGTGCATTTCAAATACCTCTGCAGCACGAAGGTTCAGGCAATTCCCGACTTATTGATTGAAGTCAGGCTGAGATTTATGGCAGAGGAAAAGATGAACTGCACAGAGGGAAGACACAGGCACAGGAGGGCAGGCATCCCCAGGAATTCTGAAATAGTGGTGGTGAAAGTCCTAGCCATTACGACTTCATGCTAAAGGCTCTCGGGCTTTGATAATGCCCAGGAACCAGATTCACAGGTGCAACCAGTGGAATGCGTCCAACAGCTAAGAGATATACTAGAAAAAAAGCATTCTACATTCGCCTGCAACCTTTAATTTTTTTATCAAAGATGCAGTGCAAGAGACTGCTTTCTGAAAATCATGAAAATCAGTTTTCTTGTGAGCCCACTGGCAAAACTTAGCGACCTGGGCACACACACCGAACTTCATGTGTCAGAGCCCGGACGTGAAAAAGCAAACAGTTGTTGAAACGGTACGAAAACAAGTGTGATGTCAGCAAAGGTTCAAACTGCTGCCAAAACTCGGCACACAGCAAGCGTTGTAAAACACGACACAACTGTCAAGCTGTTGTGAACGAAGAGTTGTTTCTCCTTGACAAATAATATAAACAGAGACTGTTTTCTTTGCACGCCCTAAAGATCTATGTCTGTCATGAATGGAAATTAATGGGAACATAAACTGTAGGCTAAGTGACCATAAACTGTGCCTTCAACTGGCATACTACCCTGGTAAAATATTATGTTAATCCATGTCCTGTTTCTTCATGAAAGAAACTGTTAACTATACCTATGAACTACAATTCTGAAATTGTGAAAAACTTTGTAACATTCAGGTACAGCTCAGTGATAATAAAACCATCTAAAATGAGAAAATATCAAATAATTCGATCCACAGACAGGACAAATGCACTGGTAAGCAAGGTGGCTATGTAAGGACACTTTCAAGCTCATAAGACAACATTCACAATTTACCTTGTTTATCTTTAGCTTTTCCTGTGCCTCTGTTGCCATTTCCTGACTGAAGCCTTGAGCTAAATGTTCTGCAGAAAAGGATGGCAGTGCTTGGCACAGTTTTAACAGGACAAAGTCTCTCAGCCTGATGTAACTCTCAGACGGATCTTCCGCTGAAATTATAAAAAATGGGGTTATCCCACTGTGCTAGGTCACAAGATCTTGCACTCCAATTTGTACAATTTAACACAATCGTTAGGGCAGTTCAACACAAATAAGAGGAATGCAGACATGTTCAAAAAGTATATGTTTTGTTATACTAAACGTGATACCTAAACACTCATGACACACCATCACAAAAAAAGCTTAGTGTTTCACTTTCAGATGTAATCCAAGTTATGGCTGCCCTGAAACAGGAAAATAATTATGCCGTTGTTTGAAAATGATTGTGCAGCATGTGGCGAACAGATTTCTGTTAAACCTACTTGCAATTTACATACATCCGGACTCAATTTGGCCCTGTGTCGAGGAAGTCAGCACAAAACTGCCTTCTTTACACAAAAAAGAGGGCTTCAACTTAGTACCAACAATACCCCTAAGGGGGATACTGTCACTCCTCCTTCAGAGGGATCACTGACAGTTTCTTCAGTTGTTTGAAATTAAAGGAATTATCTGAGAACACAGCAACACTCTAACTGCTTTAGACATTGGTATAAACTTGAAGACATGTTGAAAACCATTAAACAAGCGTTATTAAATTGCTTATGTTGTTACAACATTTAAAGCAACTTCTGCTAGTGCCCCTCCTTCATCTATGGAGCTCACAAAACCAAAGGCCAGTAGTAAAAAATGCATTTGCTGTAAAATCCTCCATTCGCGGCCATTTTTTTACGAAGACATCCTTCAACACTTTACAACAAGGATTGAGATCCTTTAAAAAGGGAATTTAAAATGAAAGGAATTCATATTTTAATTAAACTTATTTAATATACATATTTAACTGCCAGAGAGTTATTTTCCTTGATTTCAGTGTCCTGATCACTTGGAAAGTTTTGTTTTTTCAAGTGCTTAGAACCTTATTAGTCGGTACAAAATGTAATAAACTAGCACGTACCAGTAATGTCCAAAACCTCAGGAATTGTGCAATAAAACCTGTGGACAGCTTCGAGCAGCTGAGCACCGTGACCCTCTCCTTGAAATGAGGGGAGGATCAGCATCTGGCTGAATGGAAACAAAGATATCAAAGCATCGTGTTAGATGCAAGAACCGACCTTTCGAGCCCAGCAAAGCAGATTTGAGTTATTTTAATGTGAATACGTGAAACGTTTCCAAGACAAAACTGAGAGAGGCTGGTTAAGATCGGTACGACGAGCTAAGCAAAAAAACTAAAAATTATTTTGAACAAACACTTTGTCTTTGGTGATTCGACGTTTACACGCCATATGGAATTCTCAAACTCACTTTGGCTATTAAGCATTAACAGGAGAAAGCTTAACTTGCCATCTTTGACTTGAAATAAAATCGTCCAGCATATGATGGTGGATTTATAAAACCTCTCTTATTTTCTGTCGGTGGGTAAAGAAGCTGATGTACGTGCTGCTCTATTTTATATAAATAAATATAGAAAACATTTACAGTCATGATTATTATCGAAGAACAAGAGTGCAAATTACCTCCTGTGTGAGGAAGGATAAAAAAAAGAAGTACTCAAGACTGAACACAACCAATTTTCAGAAACGGGGTTAAATGAACAACCCACACCCTTCAAACGAAACCGTGCCGCACCGTAAAAAGGAAAGGTGAAATAAAAGAGGTAACTGACTCCATGTTTTAGCCATTATTTCCTTTTCAGATTTCTGACCACTTGCTTCCATCTGATGACAAAGTGAGTTTGGTTGGTTAGTTAGTTAAGCCAGTAATTTAGGACAACAGGAAAAAAAAAAAAGAGGAGGAAATGTGTAATTTTCTTTTTGTGTGCCCCAATAAAGGAGAGGCACGTGCTATACTACCAATTACCTTACACGTGGCCGGGTTTTGTCTGGGTACACATAGTAATTATAGACTGTCATGTAGCCAACAGTTGCGAAGAGTGTCTCCCCATCCTTATTATACTTCTCAAATCTGCAGATAAAACACACAGGCAAGCAGGTCAATTACAGCCACACTCCCATGCGGCTTCCATTTTCCCTCCATTCTCTGGCCGAGATTTCAGTGTCAGCATGCTGCATCAAGCTGGCGCAATTGGTACACCTGCTACGTTCTGAATGTACAATTCACTTAATTGGTGCACAGCAACTCTGGAAAAAAAAAATCAGGCCTCTTTACTTCACTTCAGTCCATTTGCCTATTGTTAGGATGAATAGGTGACAAGCCAAAGAAAACACGGGCAGAGCTCATTTTACTATTTCAGCCCTTACATTCAACGTTTCAAAAGACAAAAGTATTCAATTCAACTCAAGCTCTATGAAAAAAAAAAAGTCTTCTGAGGCACAAAGGGAGAGGGAAAAAAAAAAAACTCCTCGGCCCCCGATAAACAATGACTGCCTTCCCTGGGAAAAATATCATTAAACTGGCCTGGTAACTGGCGAAACCACAAAGGAAGTCGTTGGGTTTATTGAGACAATACGGTCTAAATGTTGCTGAAGGGCTGCACTCACATAAGAAAGTAGTCCCATCTCTCATCGTCCACGTCGATGAAGCTGGCCGTTTCAATGAACCACATCAAGAAGGTCTGAAGCCTCTCGTGATACTCTCGAAAGCCAGGGCAGGACATGTCAGCCTATTGGAGGTGGGGGGGGCAGACAAGTAAAGTGGCTCAGTTATCACTTACAAGGGCTGCTGAATAAACCCAGACTCTCCCGGTGGGAAAGAGCCCAGGGCCACCTCTCTCGGGTCTATGATCGCACACGTTTAGTGTGGCAACAATTGCATCCCATAAGAAAGGGACCCTCGGATCGTCGCAGCTGGACTACACCGCTGCAAGACAAAACGAGGCGAGGGGGGGGTGGGGGGGGGGGAAGGCAAAACCAGAACAAACTCATACAGATCCGTTTGATACAAAAACGGTATTGTGAGAGATCCCCCTCTTCCATACACAAAGCTGGAGAGCGAGATGAGACACTTACCTTGTAGATCTGATAGGTAATATCTTCACCTGCCTCTTCATTGTGCACATTGTATGTGTGGAGCAGAGTCCCAAAAGGCTTGAAATTAGCTTCTTTTTCCAACAAAGCAAGAAAGTCGTCTGTGTTGCTACAGAATCCGGCAGGGATCACTTCTCGGATTTTACCTTCAACGTCGTCAGGCTGATGGAAAACACACGCACAAAGAGCGGGGTTTTTACTCTTGCCAGTACAAAGCTGTGAAATCCACCGTTAAGATGCAAAAAGTCCATTAAAAAATTTAAATATGCCATAACCAGTATCGCTTAACCTTTTTGATGGGGTATTATATCAGATAGATCGCTTAAGCAGTGAGTTGGTCTCTATTAGCTGATTGGGGAAACAGTTATGCATGGTGCAGGTCATAATCAATGACCTTCACATTATCAGAAACTTAGTACCACTATGTTGAAATATGTTTTCCTATAAAACATTAATTTCACATATTGAAGCAACCCTGTTACACAGATTTATTCCCCTTCCCAGATTTTGACTCCGGGAATATAGCACATTGAAACAAATGCATTCCAACTTGTAGCTGCATTAAGCCCTGTACACATACGGTTAGTGGATTAAATAAAAATGGAAACCCCAATGCAAACTCACTAAATACTGTACAATTAACAGAGGTGAGGTGGAAAACGTCATCTCAGGCATTGTTCAGAATGTCCTGTCAATGATATTTATTTTAGGATCAGATCTGGTGGCCAGGAAAGCCATGACATGTGAATAACATATCTGGATACCATCAGTGTCACGCTCATCAAACATAGGGGCATTATCGGCAACCCTCCTGGCATGAAAGAAATGCTGCAAGATGGGGTGAAGATGATCACTAAGTACAATTAACACTGACCTTGCCTTCTTAGGGAGTGACTGTGCCCAAACCATGCCAGGAGAAAGCCCCCCGCAACTTCACAGATGCATCAGCCCATTCATTGTCTGTGCTCTTTGCACCACTGGTCTCACAAACTTCCATTGCCAGGGTTGATGAGCACCGCACTGCAACCCAACCATACAGAGCTCTTTGCAGACCACTTTTGAGGAAACTGGCTGCTTGCATCCGAGGCTGCAAATCCGCAGACAATTGATCTGCCTGTGCTTGCCTGTTTGGCTTGGAATGCACAGATATTACAATACTGGAGTAAACACTTCCATTTTTCGTCCATGAACTTTACGTCGCAATGCATAAAGTATTACCCATCTTAGAATTTGGAGCTGAAGTACTTGTATATCATGACAATTAGTGCTTTCGATTCTTACCACAACTTTTGATTATGAGTGTTACAAATACAGTTTGGTTTGGATGAGAAAAAAGCAAGCCTGTTAACCTGAATTAACACCGATCATAAAACCCTATCACAACAACTCAAGGTAGGTACACTACACATAAGTAATAAAAAAAAATATTGTTATAGCAAACAAACCATCACATTCACCAGTTAAATCTAACTGACTTACTGTGATCTTACATCATTAACATCACCTGTTTCAGGTAATATAACCATGAAGCTAACAGGTTACTTTTTGTACTTAAAAGTAGAGATCCATGTGGAATATGGGTTACCTTTAACAAAAAAGGCTACAATTTTAATAGAAGATTGCCACATGTATATAAATACCAGCAATGAATAAGATTCACATTAGTCTGCTATGAACATCCACTAAAAGTTGTTTTTTTTAAAGGCTGACTGTGTTGGACTGTATTTCCCAGTACTTGTATTCAGTATAAACTACAACTGCTTGTGCTTGGAATTCCTGAAGTGGGATCACATATCCTCCAGTCAATTGCTCTTGCTGTAATTGTTTTTATCACACATAGCCACTTGGATTAAACTGCCAATGTTTTGATACCAAAATCGGTCTGCTATCAGCACTGTGAACAAGCGTAAAACAGGAAACGGTTAAAATGGTATGCTTTCACATTTCATTTTTAATTCAAGAATGACCTGCTAAGCAATGACCCATAAGAAGAAGTTGTATTTTCAGCAAAAAAAACACCAGTATAACAGGAAAACTAATTATCTTTCTGTGGTTTTTTGAGATACTATTTAAATGACGAGATTTTGGAGAACAGTAATTTTAATGCCAAACCAAAACCGAAGAACATACCCATGAAAATTAAATATGGAGAGCAGAGAAAACTCTAGACCAAGACAAGCATCCTAATTCAATGTCATTAAAAATTAATCTTTTAATATCGTCCAACTCCTTACCACAAAGCCTCTGACTGCCAATATGCATTTCATTCTTAGATTCAATAACTTTATTTATGAATGCATTAAAGTGCTCACGGATTAGTACTGATATATTTTGGAGTTTTTTGATCTGAAGATTTTTGCATTTTTAGCTCAAGCTTAAAAAAACTAACAGGAGAAAATGCCTATAAATAGGCCTAAATGGGTTGAATAAACTCCTTGAATATGAAGGCATAACCTTTATTGCTTTTAAAGCATGTGCAAAGGTACAAGAAGAACCACAGATTCATTTGAGTCACCTAGAGGCAAATCAATGTGTTTTTTTTAACCTTGGCACCATCTTGTCACCCAACACCAAAAACACAAAATAACCAAAATGCACCACAAGTGTTTATAAGCATTTAAATAAATTTCACCTTAAAATAATCAGAAATATCAGCACAGTCTAAATATACAGTTCACAGACAGCATCTGCTTGCAATTGCTTGATATATTTTGACAGGACAAAAAAAGGGGGATTTTATGGTAATCAGATGTCTAATTAAAATTATGTAGAGGCGAGTTAATTTTTTTGAACTAAGATCTTTTCTATCACACAATCAATAAAGAAACATAATAAAATAAGCTTGCATTGTTCTTTCATTAGGAAATGCTTCATTCCTGATTAACAAAGACCATGTGGAATTAAAAGGAAAGAATACACATTTTTGTATCACAGAAAGGAAAACCATTAAGCATTCAAGGCTGTCAGCTGAGCAGACCTGAAATTCCCTTTTTTATACTCGATTGAAAGACCGCTTAATTGAATACATTTACTACTTATCTTAAACCATGAATATTTGATGAAGTTCCACAATAATGTATTTCTGCTTCTCACCAGGCAATAAAATTTAATGAATTGATCTCGACTTAACAAAACCCTGTACACCAATATGAGCCCCTCTCTAAGCCTGCCAGTGAACTCAATAAAATTAACTTGCCCCCAAATCAAAGATTTAGGGACAATAAGCCCTGGATTTTACTCAGTAGAATTTGTAGTTAGTTCAGCTGTAATGTTTGTATTGTATCCATTTCCACAAAGATTGACATAAGAACACTTTGTATTAACTTGCTAAGCAGCTCTTTCACACCATTTACATGCATGATGGCCATTAGTTCTATACCAAGACTCTTGCTGTTCAGCATTCAAAACAGGGAAATTAAGAAGCCCTGAACAAAATGCACTACAAAAGGCTAATACAACATGCTACTAATTCCTCTCTTTTCAGCCATCACCTCATATCTAAGTGGATGTAATGCACCTGCAGATGAATAGCACTTTACAATTATTATTGTTCAACTGCATTTTTGAGGAATAAGGACTATAAATAGAGGCCAAGGACAAACAAGTTATATTGTCAATGTTCTGCCCATGTACCACTTACAAATTGTTCTCGAGCTTAAAAGGAGCCATTACTTAGTTTAGATATAGCTTAACAATGCTCTTCTAGGGCTTTTTGTGCCTGTCCTAATATATTTTATCTTTGGAACAAAAACTATTAGAATAGTTAACAAGTGCATCTGTGAAAGCAACATCTTTAAATTTAAAAGTCTATTTGTTCTATTCTGTATATTAATGGATTGTTGGAAGATCACCTTTTCAAATAATAAAGAAACAGACTTACAGTTTAACAACAGACATAAAAATGCACAGCCATTCAGATTTAGAGGTATTTACAGGCCTAATCTGTATTCACTTTGCATGTAAATTATAAACTGTTACTTGAAGTAAAGTCTCATAAATTACAATTAACCAGCAAATAAAATTAAGATTTTTATTGACTGCCAAATGCAACCATTTTAGTTTCATATGCTTGGCTATGTCACATTTAAGTGGGTACTTTTTTTCTTCCTTACGAGTGTGTAGATACTGCATTTCAGGGTTTACTCCTTTCTAAAAGAGGGGAAAAAAAAAACTCCCAAGTGAACAGTCATTTTCGATCTCGGCCGCTGAAGTTATGATCCACACCTCCGTCCTCTACACCGATCAAAGACACCGCGAGGAAAAAAAAATTGCCCAGCAAAATCAAAAATCGACACCTCACAAAAGGATCTGCTTTTCTATTTCACCTGGTATGGGGACTGCAGCTTGTTTGTAACCACCACTTAATCTCCTGTGTGCGCTAAACGGGGAACACAAAAGCACAAATCCGCACACACTAAAACTGAACTCCATTATTAAAACATTTGCTTCTTCTGGGGAAAGGTGATCTCTAGTAGGAGCCACCCCTCTGCATCCCATTAGAGAGGCAGCTGCACTGTGAACTCTGTCCTATTGCTCTACATTCCCAACTCCATCGCGCCAGCTGTATTCAAGTCAGTGGCAGTGCGCACATACAACAGGCACACACTGGAGCACATGGTATTGTGTCAAGACACAAAAATCCCCAAACCCAAATCAAAACACCCATCTGGGTCAACGGACAGTTTTAGTTTGTTTTTTCCCCCCTACATACCTAAAAGTACAGTTTTCATCTTCAAAGACCAAAAATTAACCTTGACAGGAGTCAGGGGGAGGGTGTGCGCTCACTTTCGATAAGAGGGCTGCCAACAACACTCTTTCGCTGATTTAAAGCTCAACACTTGTACGTTTTTCTTTCCCCCATAGTCCCATTATTACACGTCCAAGAGGAGAAGACTGAAACACTCATAAAAGTCTAATCTGCACAAAAAAAAAAACAGCTAACGAATGTACTGAGCTTTAGGGCATTTCACATACACTATAAATCAAGCTCTTTAGATCTTTTGTTTTCCTGACCTTTGGACAGTAAACCATTAGCATGTAACCAAACATTTTAATTTAGATTACTACAAGTAATTCATGGCCATAGTCTGAAAGTGCAACATTTACTCCAAAATTGTAAAACAATTAGTACTTAAATAACACCATGAGAAATGGCAGGGAAGTTTTTAAAGGTGGTGTGGTCACAGAAAAAAACATTTTATGGTGCACTGCAATGTAAATCAACACAAAAGCCAATCATTTTATCTGACAGATTCACATAACGAATAGTTCAGTCTCTCAAAATGATAAGGATGTGTTCAAGTATTATGAAGGGAGATGGGTTTCCTTGGCTCCCTGGAAATAAAGCCCAGATTTGTTCCAACAGCTAATTTCTAACCGCAAGAAATGCGGAGTACTCCAACATGACACACCGGTGGTCTCTTTAGACATACAGAGAATTCCAGTTCGTGCCGACTGCTTTGTGGAGCCACTCAATTGAAAGTTTAATCTTGGACCCCCTATCTGAAAAGTGAAAAGCACTTCCCTTTGAGAAGGAAGATTAACGTTCGCCTCAAACAGAAGCCAGACTGAGATTAGCCTGTTACGGCTCGTGGTGCTTTGCATCTCTGCTGCATATCAATCTCCGGAGGTGCGGAGTTCAGCAATGACTCAGGGCCCTCACACTCCTGTGGCACCGGCAGGGACGCTCGGAAAGAGATTATGGAGAAGTCCGCCAACGTTCAGAAAACAATTAAAAATCAGCATTGTCAGCTGCTGCTTTTATTCCACTCTGATGGCGATGTAGCACCCCTGCCAAAAAGCAGCAGCTCTGCAGTTCTCAAAAATACAGTATAGTACACAGAGGACAACTACAACATAACCACCAAAGTAAAAATGCTTTGGTTTACAGATTGCCCCGAAACCAGTTTGCATTGCAATCTGCGATGCAAAGCATTCCTCTTCTACAGCAACACCCGCATAAACTCTGGGGGGGTTTTTTAGATTCAGATTTAAATGTAATTGCGACGAGGAATAAGATGCCGGGAAATAAAAAATATGTCAACATAAACGCACTATTCCAAATTGAAAATGCAAACCGTACAGCATCTGATAGGTTTCTAAAAAAACTTCCGGTTAATCATTTAAGAAATACAGTTGGCTGGGCTAAAAAACATTTGTCTGACACATTTTACTTTTACACATGATGACCAGCAGTATGGAATGGAGTCATTCGAGATGATGACTGTTTTATACTGAGCATGGTAAAGTGGTTTTTAAAAAGCGAGAACTGGTTCACCTACATGCAAACATTTTTTGAGATACAATTCCAAATAATAAATAGCTAGAGCAAAATATGTTGTTTATGGCGCAGATTTTCCAACAGCAAATGTATTTCTGAAAGTAACATGTCAGGCTTTTAAAGTCTAAAAGAATCCATTGTCGGAGCTTAAAAGATGGAGATTGTTTAATTCGGAAAGATGCAAATGATTATTTCAGTTTTGGTTGTTTTCAGGCAAACAAAGTTCAGGTGTCGTGGGTTCGACTTAAAGCGGAACTGCAGTCCCAATTTCTCAGTCCCGTTATTAAATCTCAGTTGCAGAAAAAATCCACTGATGGTATAAAAACATTTGTCTGGCACATTTTACTTTTACACATCTGAAGACCAGCAGTACGGAATGGAGTCACTGAAAATGATGAGTAATTTACACATTATGTGAGACTGAACTATTTACAAATTCCAAATTAAGCTCAAAATCGGGAACTTAGTGAGAATACTTCAAGTCACCACGCTGTTGCAAACCCCTTGCCTTGCCACAGGTGAGAGAGCAAGTTCCCTCCAATTGCGATGTGAAGCAGCCCTTCCTGCTCACTAGTCCCTGTAATGACTAATGTCATGTGACTTACGAGCGAATAAGTACAGGCTGAGCAGCAGATATTTCACCGCAGACATCTTCCAACATGATCTGCGTGCAGAATTAAAAAGTAAGTAGTATTTGTCGGCCAATCAGTCTTAAAATCAAGAGCCATATTTCTATTGCATTAAGAGAGATGTATTCACAAGCTTGCTTGTCTACAATGTAATCAGGCCGCAACACGTCGGGAGACGTTTGGTTGCCTTGTTCTGAATTTCAGAATATGGTGCAGCCCATACCTGGAAATTTGCTCTACTGTGTGACGTAAACTGGAGGTTTTACAAGATACTGTGAACATTATACTTTTATTGTGTTTTGAAATGTACTCATCAGTGCCGATTCTTTCTCACCCCAAAATATAAAAAAAAATAGCACTGCAGTTCCCTTTTAACTGGGATTCCCTAAAATGGGGCGTTTAGCCAATTGTGCAAAAGTAGGATGGGTTAAGTCTGCCTGGGCTTTCTGGGCTCTCGGGGACACAGCGACCCCTACAGGCCTGCGGTGGGTGAGCAGTGTGTTAAAAGACACAGGGGAGGGGTAAGTGGAGTCTGCCCTCACCTCCTCTTTCTCTCATGTGTGAGGTTCAGAACCTGACCCCAGAACTAAAAAACACACAACTGCCCCATTCGAAAATTGGGTGAGCACAGCAGTAATGGAAACACGGGCAAGTCAATAAAACATTTCTTTGAATTCAACTGTAGTAACAGAATTACCTCCACACAGTCAAACTTTTCAGTGACCTTTGCTGTGTACTTGATTTTAAACAGGGTATTCAGGTTCCCAGCAGTGTAGTACAACTGGATCTGAAGGCCTTTGTATCCGAATGCTACTTCACTGAAAGAAGACAAAAAAAGAAAAGGGAACAGATTTATGCATTTTGATAAACTGCGTTCTAATCAAATTTCTTCACACTGTTTTTTTTAAAGCCCAAGTAAATCTTACCTGTAATGTATTACTAAGCTGTTTTTGCTGTATGTCTAATTTCACTCTCAGATTCACTACCTCTTCATATTCCAAGCTTTAAGTGACAAATCCGTAGATAGTAACATGTTGAAAGATAGACACTATCTTTCTGTTAGTGATTGCTTCTACTCAGTACTACAATTACCAATAACTCCTTAAAGCCAAGATCAAATAGTCCAGTTACATTAGTAAAAAAAAAATGATTTTCTTTCTGCAATGGGCAAAGAACTGTCTACAAGTAATACTGCTTATAAAAGTAAAAAAATAATTTCATGTAGGCCTCTTTACAAACAAAAATACATAAGAAACAGTCAATGTGTCAATATAAGGAATTATTATGAGTTCTCTAATATTAATATTATTTATGCATTAAGGTAATAATCACGGTCCCAATATGATTCTGAATCTCCGATCTCTGCCAGAAAGGTCCCAGCAGTTTTCCCTGTTTTCCTTAACTCACACTACATGGTTTCACTCCGACTCCACCCACTTTCATGCTCTTTGTAACTACTCCAGTTCAGGATGTCTTAAAGAAACTCTGACCTACATCACCAGCTCTCCGCCTCCAACGCTACTAATGATCGGATCTGCTTAGCGCTTTCTGAACAATGGCATGAATGCTTTGGAAAAAAATATTTTTCGACACCCCCCCCCCCCCCAAACAAAAATAAAAAATCTATAAAGGAGATCTTTGTAAAACTGTGATTGCACAGCAAATTGTTACAATAACACAAGATACTGTGGGAAAGCAGGATTGCCAGCAGCTACATTATGCCAGTGACCAGTGCTTACAGCAAAATGAAAGGCTTCGAAGACTTGTGCGCTTTATAAATCGAGAAAGGTCAGAGAAAGGACAAGTGAAGACTGAAGCGAAAGTGTGCTGTGCATTTAATACAAATATAGAAAAGACTGATCAATCGGCAAACATTTGATTACCTAATTGACATTTTGACTTAGAAAAACCATCACCGTGTTCCATTAACATTTCTACCTCCTGAACTGCTCTGCCTCCTTTTTAATTACCCAGAAGTTTGATTTTGTGCACTCAAGCGTCCAGTGAAGAACACCATTAATTCCTAATCAATCTCTCTTCTTCCCTGAACTTTAAAAGCCTAATAGAGCAGCCAGGTGAAATTGCACTCATCACTGCTGAGCACAACAACATAATGGTGGCATTACCTATTGATATTGGACACTCTTATACGCTAAGCAAGGCCAGGGTTAAGGAAAACTCAAGATGTCTTGCAAATAAGCATTTCACCGATGTACTTCTTCACAGATTCCAAAATGAAGGTGTGTCACGGCCCAGTGGGACTTGTTTAATATTCCCCAAAGAGGCAATACATGCTAATGAAAGGGTAGCTACTCACTTGGGCAAAGCAAAAAAAAAAAAGATGGAAAAAAGGCAAACCAACCACAGATCATCTTCAAGATGTTACATGTTCTTCCAAACATTTTACATCTAAATCCAGTTAAGGATGATAATACAACAGAGGAATAAAAGAGGCAACGGTCCATTTCAGGGGAAAAAACGCCTCTTAAGCTGTTTAAATCAGAGACATAACAAGGACCTAGAAAACCCACTCCAAACAACTATGACACCAAAGGAGAAGAAAGGCCGGCTCTGGACAGAAATCACCAGTTTTGCTTATCATGTCCCACTTAAATCACTCAATCATAAAAAAAAAAATCAAACCAACTGGATGGGAGGGGAGGAGTTTACAAAGACAAGACTCTCGTGTGGATTTTGTGACTTACTCATCCCCGTAAAGTTGGTGACTGTATTCCGGGTGGAAAGTTGTGCCCTCATCTTCCAAGTCTTCTGGAAAGCGTGCTGTGGGACGGCAGGAGAGGGCTGCAATCAGTGGGGCTGCACTACAGAGCACCGTGTCAAAGCAGGCAACAACATGAAGCACTGCCATTTTCAAAACAAACAGAACTTCGTCTAAAAGGCCGTTTAAATATTGGTCGCCATGCTTTCCGCAGAGCTTCCTCATTTTACGATTGTGCAGGGATATGGTCATAAGAAAAGGAGAGCTTGCTTGCTGAAGACTTCACAGCCTGCTTCATTCTTGAACTGCAATTACGCTCAAAGAGTCTTTTTTTTCAGATGTAATTATTTTAAATTGTTTAAATACTGAAATAAGTGAAGAAATGTGCTGTGAAACATTAGTTCATTTTTCAAAATCAACATTTCCATTTACAAAACAATATATGGGACTGAGTAACAGACGCACCTAGCTTCAGACAAATAGCTTGGTTGGTATCACATTTGTACTCTGCCAGCTTCTTCTCCATAGCATTTATTCCTAGAAAGCAAAGTATTATTAATTAAACGTCACATCTTTAGAAACTTTAAAATGTTACTTCAGTCATGTCACGCTGATTTGAGAAACATTTAAGCACTCACAAGTAAATGCATAAAGACAGGAAGAAAAGATTAATGAAAGCTACTTTGATTTGGAACGCGTTTAATAATAAATTATGATTGATTTTTAAAACAAGGAACTGCGCTTTATTTTATTTATTTTTTTCTGAGACATTAACGTGCCGTTATACAGCTCTCTCCACTGTTACAGCTCATCCTCATCAATACTTCACGGAACATCACACTGCTTTTCTGAAAATGACTGAAAACCTAGACAAGTTACGATGAGGTGCACACTCCCAAGCGCAGCAATTGATGTTTCGCTGCTCTAATAGAGCGTCTCGTATTCTAATTGCAATTAATTACAAGCATTTCTAATTCAAATAGGTGTTTTGCCCAACACAATGACACTCAGACGTTCAAATCGGATATAAACTGCAGTAACACCTAAAAGGAAGGGAATCTTTACATTATAATGAAGTGACACCGTGTTAATTATTTTACTTAAAGATAAGTTCGTGTGTTGTTTTCCCATACAGTGGAAGCTTTGTTTTCTGTTTAATCCGCCCTATACTGCTGCTACACACTGGTACACAAGTTCACTTAATCAATCCTGATGTACCCACACCATTAAGTGATATCGTCTTTACATGCGCACACTGCCTCGCTTGTGCTTATAAAGCTAATCAGCACCTTTGTCACAGAAGACCTGTTTTTATTAATTATAAAACTTACCCGCCATTTCGGAACACTGCAGTAGGAGAAACGTAATAGACCCGCGCATAGCACGTTACTTCCTATTTACCCACGTGCTTCCGCTAGCCTGTGTATAGCGGGATTCTGTTTGTAGTTGTGTGCTGGTGGATATTTTTTCCGCTTTTAAAGTTACATTTGTGCTAAAAATATTACAGCATTTGAATGTGTACGCTCAAGTCAAAATTCTGGGATAGTAACATACAAGGAGAGGATAAACAATATAAACGTACAGTTATGTCAAAATGCAGAAACTCTGGAACTGCAATTTTCCCCTTTAAGCAATTTTTGCTACACACGGCATGCAGTTTGTCAAACGACTTCCGTTTATTGCCTATACACTGTTGGTAACATCCCAGAGGATTTTAAAGAGCAATATTGGTAGCAAGTCATTTCAATTGTTATAGAATATATAATTATTCTATTCTAGTATATTGATGAGTTTAATTCTTCAATATTGAAAGGGAATTTAATGGGGAAAAACGGTGTGTAATGTATCTGTGGGCGAGCTGAAAAAGAATCCGTGATGTTCCGATCTTGTCTGTAATCCCCAAAGAGACGGATGTGCAGTATACAGTCTACTATTGTTTGCCAATGTATAAAAGTTGAGTTTTTGTTAAAGTATTTTTAGGACATTTTTTAGGATGTAAGGTTCATGGTGTATGTTTCTTGAAAATAATTTATTAATAAAGTTAAAAACAACTTAAATGACTGCATGATTGGAAAACTCATTAGAATAAACCGAACCAATCCACCTTCCTTTCTCAAAGTGTTTTCAGTTACAGTATATCATTCAAATATTCCTGCCTGACCCTTGCACATGTTAACAGTGCCTTGTCTTGTTGTATTTACTTTTTATCGATTCTTCTATCACGTCTTTGTCTTCTGTGCAGTATTTGTGTGAGCTTCCTGGCCAGGTCATCTTTGAAAATGAGAATTTGTTCTCAACTGACTTATTCTATTAGTAAACTAGTCAAGTTTGTAGAATATATCAAAATATAATTACAAACTGCATAGTAGCAGCAATGAGAATTGCTGTATTGATCCAGGGATCTTGTTTTAGACAAAATGTAATGACCTGACAGCTGATGGCTTAATGTAGTCAAGTGCAGTTTATTACATGCAGGAGACAAAAAATATGAACTGTAGATATTAGATGGCAAACACAGAGCTTCAGGAAGCTATAAAAACTGTTTATGTTCATATCTCATCTGTTTTTCTTTTGCTCACCGTGTTACAAATGATATTTAATCTCTGGGATCATTCAGCATTAAAAAGGGCAAACAGAATGTTAGGAAGTATAGTTAAAAGGCACCTGGAGAAGGCTCCACGGCCGAAACGTTGTGTTTTCTTTCTTCTCTTTTCAGCATGGAATAAACCTATTACTTGTTCTGTTAAAAGGCAATGCAATATTTGGTGTTAAGAGTAACTGAGGTACAGTAAATAGACAGTAAAACACATGACATGGTTTTTTTAGAACATTAAAAGCATACAGTACATAAGCCAATGGTAGAATAGAAACATACAGTCGTACCTAATTAGAGCTTCCACCACAAGTTTTAATACACTTGTCAAATACACCTATGACTGTAATCATTTTTCTACATTTATTTGAGCGTAGAGAAAAATTAACGTCATATTGATATGTAACCCCAAGAACAAGAACAAAGATGATGGTAGTTGTGTTGAGAGTTGGGGAAGTTTTCTCTAAGATCAATATACTCAAATACTATACATTACTGAGAAAGCCATTATAGGGTTGGAAAGAAAAACATTTTAAAATGCTTTTAATTTGCCCATTCAGACAGAGGCAAACTGCCAAAACACCTTCAAAGAGAACATTGGAATTAATACTTCTGTGTCACTAAGAATCTTGACAGGTAACCTTTTTGGTGATCGATCAGTGACAGTTGTCAAGTGTTACTCACTGGTGATATTTACTGTTTAGAACTGTCTTATCACACTACAGGTGTTTTACAATTATTTAGTGAAGCCTGGCTGGATATACCCTGAACTAATGAAGCATTATATTGCCAATGCATTACTAACCCTGCGGAAGCAGTAGCTGAAATCACAGTAATTTGGTGTTGTCATTTTTGCAAACTGTCACTTGTGTAACAATCAATGCTGTCACGGAAAGTGTTGGTTTCTGCCTCTTGTCATATTAAATGTAATATCTTGACATTTTGTTGTTTTAATCTGCATTTTTTCTCCCACTGGTACTTCACAATTTGGGTATTTTAGGCTCAACAACAGGTCAGCTACTAAACGAGACTATAGAAGAACAGACTCCTTATTTACTGTATAAAGATGAATATCACCCCTGGCTTGAGCTAAGGAGCAACAGTATTTTTATGACATTTTTAAGGCAAATTTCTGACATACTTTTGTACACAACCGCACTGATGTCACCGATTTTGGCTGGTAATAAGAAACCACTATTATTACAACTGAGTAAATTGGACATGTTCAACCTATAAACAAAGACAAAATTATGAAGATGAAAATTAGGAAAAAAGAAGACCATTTTAAGGTTCAGGCAAAAAAAATCTCAGCAGCAGATTAATTTTAAACACCCAGCACTTACAGCTGCCAGGCAATAGATTATTCTGCTGGCTAGAATTAGTCAGAGCAGGGAGAGTCTACGTACAGGTATTTTATGTTAGAAAATCTGGAATGAGAAAATGTTGAAAAGAAATCAGGATATTTATCCAAAAGTAGCAGTTTGTGTATACTAACCTAACAAGTAAAAAAGCATTTTTAGAGACAAATCACTGAATGTGTATTGTAGACACTCAATTGTATTGAATAATTGTATCAGACACATAATTGCTATGCTATCTGTCTGTGATTCAGGGTAATACACAGGTTCACTTTTTAAACAGCAATAAAAACATGCAGCCTGTGCTTAAGGGACAAGTGTTAGTCAGATTTTCTCATGTAAATAACCATTTACACTGTTTACATTCAGTGGGTCTTGCCTTCCTTTTCCAGTGACATTCTGTTTGATTTTTTTTAATGTCTGGTTTATTTCTGCACTTTTGGAATTCAGGGTGAGCAGTAATTTATTGTAGACAGAGAACATTTTTCAAAGACCGCAATAATAACACAGCACTTGCATTCATGCCTTGTTATTGCAAATCATATTTTATTTTTTGCCCAGTTTTAGAATGAACGTTTTGTTAGTAGAACGTTGAATTTGCCCTTTGTTACTCCAATTTCTAACACATGTAATGCAAAGCATTATATTAGCGGAATAAACGGAATAAAAAACTCGGATGTTTATGCCATTTGAATTCTTGGATAACAATCTAATTACAGATTGCACATTATTATGTTTATTATGTGGAAACACATATAAAAAAATATAACCAAAAAGCAAGTGTGGAATTTGTCCCAAAATGAAAAGTCAAAAATCATGTTAAAAAAAACAGTTTTGGCAAATTGTAAGTCAAGAGAAGGTATGAAATTAATGCATAATGTTTCTTAAATAGTGTCTTGGATTAGGACAGAAGTCAGCTGGAGCTGATTAATAAAAAAGTAACATAAAATTGTTTATATTTTGCAGATAAAATATTGAGAACCCTGCCTTCTTTGAACATTTTATTTCTTTTTCCAAGGGCCTCCATCATATGGATGTGTGATAACCATCTTCTTTACTTCTTTTTGCAGTTTACCGCAGTAACTTCCAACAAAGAGTAACAATTAGTGAGGGCGATCAATATCACCATATCACCTTTTGCAAAGCTATTAGAAGCTTGCCACAAATCCTCTTGAACACTGGGACTACTGAGAAGGAGGGATATGGAATTAGAAACTCTCATAAATGAAAAAGATGAAAAAGTTTAAAAAGTAATTTTGATATAAACCACATTTTGATCAAACCAATATAATGTTTGTTTCTTTTCATGTAAAACATTTTTATTCTGAAGAATTACTGGACACTTGAATTATATGCCTTTCTGTTAGAAATGGTCTTTGCTTTTCTCTGCTCGTGTTCAAGTTCAACTATTAATCATTGCCATGGACCATTTAAAATCAAGGCAGCCTTCCAAAAATAACGGCAAAACACCATTACATCATAATGTAGGTCAGACAGGTGAACTTTGGTTATACTACAGATCAGGGATATTACTGTTGTTATCTCAGAAAAGATAACAAGGTAACTGTGACACATGGGGTATTCCCATGAGCATGGCACACTTTCAAATAATCTGCTGTCAAACACAAAAGAGACCCTTTACGGCCTATTAGCTCACTTCAGTGCAGTGCTGAATAAAGCGTTTAATCTTTAAAAAATGCTTCAAAATTGTGGATTACAGCAGAGTGAAAGCTCAATAAAAATAAATGACTGTGTTGGATTTGACTGCCCATACAGGACTCTATGAACTGTGGTAATGCTGTGTTATTATCCTTGCTATATCCTTGCTATTTCCCGGGAGATGCGCCTATGTATGACTTACACAACAGTCTAACTCATGATAATTTTACTTCTGCCATTGCTACAACACCAGATTATCCCTCTCCTATGTACAATACCTTGTGATCTCTCACAGTGTTTCTCGGTACATTGACAGTGAGAAAGGCGACACACAGTTTGATCTCTGAACTCTCAAAGTGTTGCTAAAGCTACAGTTCTTTTGGTAAATCAATCATCTGATTTTTGTCAACATTCTAAACAACAGTAACATATTTATACTGATTAAAGAAATCCAGGATGTTGTAGGGAAACAGAAAGTGTGGCAATATTTTATAAATGCTACTCTCCAGGTTCCAAGCTGATTTATATGCAGTCTGTATCAATAACATTTTTAGCTTTCATTGATCCGCTACTGAATTAAACCCTCCCATGATTCTTTCACATCTCCTGCTGATAGATGCATGCATTTTAATTAACATTACATAAGATTTTAAATAGTTGAATGAAATGTTGAATACTGACTCCCCAGCTCAATAATTCTTTGCTCTGACATTTTGTAATTGTCCTACTATGACTCGGAGCAATCCATATTTGAGTTTTAAATACAAAACTCCATTGACAGAAATCTCACTTTTGTAAGGTTTATGAGTTTAAACACTCGATTTGGATTTTACAAGATGATTTTACAACAAAAGGTGAGAGATTAGTTGGAGAAATTGGGGAAGAGATGTTATGAATGAAAGGCTATAAACTAACAGAACGCTAACACTGTGTTATCTTAGGCTTCTGGTAACAAAACACAGCAGATCCAACCTTTTCCTATTGTACAGAACACAGGGGTTTTCCCCTTAAACAGACAATTGCAAAACCAGGCAAACTCTCACTTTCGTCTAGAAAGATTTGATAGAATCAATTAACAGATCACCCAAAGTAAACGGGAAACCTTTAATAACATTTTACCCTGTTTTCTTTGGCAGACTTATTTAATTTGCTTTGTTTCGTGTTATGAAGGCGTAAGAACCGATATGGAAAACGGTACTATATCTGCCCAAGAAAACAGTAAAACGATAAGCAAGAACAAAATTTGTCGAATAAAAAGGGGTTAATTTACTGTATGTCATAAACCGTCTTATACAGTTTTTTAATCGCTGCAGAAAACATATACATGGAATATACATATACATGTTATATACATGGATTGATGTATACATTTAAATTGCAACTTGTAACAAGGAAACATTACTCTGTTACATTGTCACAAATCCTGAATGCTTAATCAATTTAGAATATTTTTAAATTGAGCTTTTTGACAAAACGATTTTCATTGCTTTTCTTGACACCTGTGAAAACAAAAGTATTGCTTTACAAGTTTGTAAGGTTTTACTTCTGGAGACTCATTCCAATGGATTAGAGTTATTTCCTTATGTAAGATAAAGAGGCGTTTGTTCCGGTCTTAACCTGAGGCATGCGTGAGGTTTTGAATAACGTTAGGTTTCACTTTTCCATGATACTTAACATACTGCTAACTGATAACCACACCTGAAGGCTCCACAGCCGAAACGTTGCGTTTCCTTTCTTTAATTTCCAGCATGGAATAAACCCATCACCTGTTGCTTTGCAGCCTACACATGCTGACGCAGCTACCTACTTGAACTACTATAATGCAAGCTGTACTTGTATTCAAATTGGTATTGATAATAATTATTTTAAACTCTTTCGATCGTGCTTTTTTTTTGTGAACACACCATTCCCTACCTAATTTATTGGATTCAAATAATTGGTTGAGCAATCTCCCGCGTGTAGCCACATGCCCTTGCAACATTCCTCGTCTTGAGGGCATTTGGAGAAAAGAAATGCAGTCTGCGTTTATCTTTCGAGTACAAGCAGGGTGGAATGCTGTTATTAATGCACGGCTGGAAAAAATAAACGAGAGATGCCATGCGGCTTTCTAGTCTGACCTACAGGAACTTCCTGACGAGTAAAGCGGCAACGGCAATAACCAAGGGCTCATTGAGCGTCTCAACCAATTTATTCCCACGCTTCTAGGGGGCTCACAGAGCACGGAGGAGCGCCTGCGCGAGTTGCCGTGACGTCACACCCAGCATGGCGGTCAAGGTGACTCTGGCTACTACATTTCACTTCTTGTATATTTTTAATGCTTTTGTTATGGGTTTTACTTTCTGGTATTGTAATATGTGTCATGTTAGAATACATACGCGCATTTAGTGTCATTTTTAATTGCAAAAAGGAATCACTGTAGGCAGGGATGTGAGCATCTCAGCACCTACGTTCGGCCTCTCGTTTGGCCTTGGAATAAGCATTATGTTTATTTTTCGCAGAGTTGCCTTGGTACATCACCTAGTTAATCAGTTATATAGCGGTGTACTGTGATTTTTATAATTCCGACTGCATTGAGAATTGTGCCAAGAGCGATAAGGTGTTTCGTTGAAATGCTGTGTACTGTGGAGCCTAGGGCTTGATGCTAAAGAGTTTGTATCGCAGCTACGGTCTTGCTGTTTCAGGCTTAACGAAAACAGACTTGTTCAGTTTTTCGTTTTTTCACGTATGATCAGATATGAGCAATTTTAGTGATAATTAGCAGACTCAACAGGGCATTTTCAGCTTTAAAACGTGCGGATCTGAAACGGTTTGGGTTGAGAAAACTAGTCGCAAGCTCAAGGATTGTGTAATAAGCAATTTTATCAGCAATATCTGTTCATGTACTAGGTCATGCATCAGAAATGTAATGTAGCAGGTAGGTGTGTATCTGAAAATACCGTACCAAATGAATTCCCTTTCATAAAAAGAGATGTCAGTGCAGATGTAGTTGCGTAATGTTACTTTGAAATTGCTTGAATAGGGATATCCGCTTAGTTGCTTTAGGAAATTTCAGTCTTAACAAAGACGTTAGTTAGTTTGCAGTGCATAGCTTCTGATTTTTGTAATTTCAGTGCAAAGCCTCTTGAATCGCGAGTTTAATTTTTGCCTGAAAATCTTTTTTTTCCAGGTGCAATCCACTAAAAGGGCTGACCCTAATGAACTGAAGGGTATATTTTTAAAGGTAAGTCTGTCCATAGTCGGTGCTCTCTTGTCTTTTATATTTAGTGGAAATTGACTGACATTTCAGTGTTGTGAAACATTTTTCGTGACAGTTTTTATTTTTTGTCATGCCCTTATACTGTATCCTTTGTCCTTGCTGTAACCTTAAAAGCAAACAGAAGTCTTTCCCCTGTGGTGGAGTGATAAACAAGGAAGTTCAATTGTTGTGGAAGGACGTTGTATAAGGAAAAGGTGAATGTGACAGACGTTCTCTTGCTAAATAAAAGGGATATCCATTTTGCATTATTTGCTAGTAGTTTTCCTTTTATTGCTCTTGGTTCAGCATTTGTCTTTGGTTGGCATCTGTGTACTGTAGCGTTTCAAAGCCCCAAATTATCTGAGGCTCTTCCTTTATACAGTCCATTTTGATTTTTAAAAAAGTTGGGGATCCCTCTTAGAAGTTTATATGTTGAAACACATTCCTTTCACAGAGGAGTGCTGTCCTCTTTTTCCCCTATCAGTCAAAAGGCCCAAAGGCTATTGTTTACTACTAGTTTGACACACTACTCGTGCTTCCCCCAAATTGTGAGACAATGTGGCCCTTCCTGCTCACTAGTCACCAAAATGATGGATGTAATGCACGGTACAAGCTAATACAGGTTGTGCAGCAGAAATGTTCCACTGCGATCCGCATAACAAGTAAGTCATATTTGTCGCCAAAACCATCTCAAAGTCGAGAGCACTATTTCTATTGGGTTGAAAGCATGCATCAGCCTGCTTCTTTTCTGTGTAATAAGGACACTACATGTCACAGGTTTTGTTGCCTCATTCTGAATCTTAGAACATGGTGCTGCACATACCTGGAAATTTTGTCTATGTTGTGATGTAAATCGGAGGTTTTACAAGTTACTGTGTACGTTTGACTTTTATCGTGCTTTGAAATGCACTCATCCATGCAAATTCTTTCTAACCCTAAATATGAAAAAAAGTGTTGCGGCTCCCCTTTAATTGCTCAAGGGCAGGTGTTTCATACCGCCGAGAGCTGGTGTTTTTCTTTATTTTATGGAGTCGTCTGCGTCATCTCCTCCCACTTGAGGCCCGCTTGTCTGCTGTCATTCTTCATGGTTCGTTTTTGACTTCAGCTCTGTGTGTTTTGTTTTGCCTCTTTCTGGTGCGCCTGTGCGTTTTCCTAACCTTCAGACAGAAGGGAGCTTGGATCTCTGAATGCTTCACTGCTTTAGTTTGACTCCGGGAAGGGGTATAGAACTTCTGTGTGGTATTGCAAGCTTGAGTTCTGTCAAGGTTGACAAAGGTCACGCTTTGGCATATACAGTTCCCCACTAGTGTAGAGAATTGGCACCTTACCATCTCCAGCAGCGTTATCGACTAACTAAATTAAGTGCATTAAATATGACTAGATCAGTGACAATTCTCAAGTTACTATTTAGCTTAAGGCCTGAGGCCTTCTGCTGATGGGTCTTGTAGCCAGAAAAAAAAAATCTTAAAAGATTAAGTGGAAGCTGGGGGTGTCTTTAGATCTGCTCTTTTTTTGTGAAAGTTCTACTTTTCTATTTTTTATTGTTTTGAATAAATGTTTAACTTATCTGACCAAAGTGCTTGTTATTGGTTTGTTGAGCTCTTATTCATAGCTTTAGGACATGCAAACCTGTTTACCTACACAGAAGTCTGGCATTGTAGAAATAAGCATTCAAAACCAGTTTTAATTTCCAGCTTCCACTTGCTGGATCAAGTTTAGGAAACATTGAAGAGTTAATCGGATAAGTATATTTTTACAACCCGTTTTGATTACAATAAATTATTTTGTTACCTTTCCACTGCTACAAACCAACAATTATAAGACAACGCCAGATGCTTGATATTACTTTTAAAATGGATTTCAGTGGGTTTTTTTTCCCTGCTTCTGTCCAAAGATGCTAGCAAAACCTGAAACGTACCAGGCTGCTATGCAACAGGATCTCTATCTGTGACGCTTAACTCTCCATCTCTCAGTTCTCTTGTTTATCAAGTTGGCCTTTTTTATTTGCCTTAGCTCACTTCTGCAATGATATTTTTGGTGACCTTTACATACACTTTCTTACTGAAGCTGTTGAATACAAGGACAAGTTGAGAAGGAGGTGAAGGAATACCTCTTATTTTAAATAGTAGGCAGCAGTGTTAGAGCACAGTTCTAATTTTGTGTTGTGTAAAACTACTTCCTAAACTGTTGACAAAATATGTTTGTCTTCAGGCATACACTTTAGAATGTGTGAGCCAATTTAAATCCAAATTCCTTAAAACAATTTACTGTTCTATAATCCTTTTGTTCATGCATTGTAGAGGGAAGGGACTAGAACAAGTTGTGGTTGAAAGAAAATGTCCCATCTGTGCGACACAGGGTAGCGACTTGCACTGCAAAGTCCAGGTAGAAGCATTTGATCATTTAAAGACCAGGACAAGAAATGGAGATGGCCATGCATTGAAGATGGTTCAACAGTTTAACCTACACCTAGAATGCATAGTCCCCTCTAATGAGATACCGGGGAAGGCTGTTACTGTAAGTTGGTCCAAGAGTGTGTGGAGGTGACTAGATTTAGTACCGATCTACTATGTTGCTGTTGTCATGTAGAGTAAAAAAACCTTAAGTGTCACACAAGGAAAGGTCACTCACATTCCTGGACTAATTTGGGATCCCCTTGATAAGAGAATTTATCCTTGCGTGACCTGTTAGAAAACTGACCTTAGTGTAGGTCCATGGCTGTTTTTGAGATCTACAGAAAGCATATTGATTGAGGTGTTAAATTGGGAGCCAGAAAGTTTAAAGTTCCATTTAGATGAAGTTTGCTCGTTGAGTGTGTGGTGCAGTGGTAGTTTTTCCAGTAGCTGTCGTGTGAAAAAGGCCTGGCTCTGAATTTTTTTAGACATTTAAAATTGTAATGGGAGCACTCGGATTAAGAGAGGAGACTCTTGCAGTGAGAGGAGGTTGCTGATGGTTAAACTCTTAATTTTGATCCTCTTTTAATGATGAGCTGACCCCCTTTTTTCTCTGTCTCTGACACTCTGGAGTTTGTTACCTGGATAGAAGTTCTGTTGGCTTGACCGGGAATTAAAAATGTGATAATGACCGATTAAAATGCCATTTTCATTTTTGTCCCCGTAGGTCATGTTATTGTAGCATAAAATAAATGGTTACAGTACGTTAGAGTACCATTTAGACCAGTTATGAAAATGACAGTGTGGTTATTTGCTTAATTTAATGATTAACCACTTGAGATATACAGCATTGGGTAAATCATGCACAGTGGCTTAGTAAAGATGTTAATAAATTGGTTGGAATTAATACCTTCACTTAAAACATTAACTCATGACCATACAAATGTAGTGTCTGAAAGCTGTGTTGGTGAAGGGTTTTCCTCCGAGTCTGGCAGTGGACCTAGTGAATGGCCTTTCTTTCCTCCCTTCTGGCTGTGCGTGCTTTCGTTTTATGTGCTGTCTCTGCTAGTAATATGACACCTTTTCAAATGTCCTCTGATCTTTCGGATTGCTGCATTGAGGAGTATTTTTAAATCTTATACTTGGTTTCGTATCTAATAGAGCTAAAGAGTTATTGTAATGCAGGGGTTGGAATTGAGGGTTAAAGAAAGTCTGTTTTTGAGGTTCTCCGGCTGACAGTTTGCGGGTTGCTTTTAGAGAAATGGATTCGAGCCAGTAGAATAGATGTTGTTAGATTGGCAGTAGCAGAGGTCACATGAGTAGTCTGTAAGGAGGTTATGTTTTTGAAAACCGCTTGTTTTTGTAAAATCAGGCCTGGAAAAAAATATCCTGATACACATATATATATATTAAACTGTAATAAAGCAATTTGTAATGATTCCCCTCACCCCCCCCCCACCTTGCAAGATGAAAAGAATAGGAAAGAAATTCTATTGAAAGCATTGGATAATTACAACTTTGTGTTTTAGATTTATCTTTCATAGTAACTTCCTGAAGTGCAGATGAAGTGATTGATTTCATGTGAAATGAAACATCTAAACATGTTGCGGTCCAAAAATTGAAATCAATGCTATTGACGGCGCTGCACTAGTTGAATAAAGGCATGTAAAAGCAGTCAATTTCTCTCAGAATAAGTGCCTTTAAGCTATAAGCCACTTTCCGTGCAGACAGTGATTTCAGTTTGGGCTCCCTGTGTATTGTTCAGCTGTTGAAATGAATTTGTATTTTCTGATAAACACGGGGGAGACAGTGATACAAAAGAGACTGAGGTTTGACACTGAAGTCTGAAGGCGATAATATTAAAAGATCAGTGCTATTCAGGGTTTGGTCTCTGCTTAATTACCTACCTGCTTTACACCTGACGGTGTGATTTTCCTTATTAATGAGTGTTTTAACTGTTGTGAGAGAGAAACAACAACCAAATCATTTTTTTTCCGGTGCGTGACCTGCTCTGCATTGTGTGATTTCTGTGTGCGTGTATACGCTTTCACAGTAGGCGTGTGTTTGCATATCCACAAAATGTTATTTTGTTTTCAACAGCATGCCAGTGTCGAAAAGGATGGGGAGCGTTACATGACCCCCGGTGATTTTGTGCAGAAGTACCTGGGGCTCCACACACTGCCCCATCACAACCCCAAAACTGTGCAGCTCATAGCTGGAGTGGCTGATACAACTAAAGATGGGTAAGTCTGTTTGGAATTTGTGCGATTTATCTAACTGCTACTAGGTGGAGAAGTTAATCAATGACTCCCCTGCGGATGAGTATTTTTTTTTTCCTCTAGCAGCTTGGCAAAGTGAAAAGGAGTTCTGCTGATTTCTCTTTGAAATGTCTTGTCCCATAGGGAAGTAATTGATATGTGGCAGGGGTATTCAGTAAGATGTCTGCTTCTTTTAACCATTAAATATCCTGAAGGAAGAATATAACTGAAAGAACACTGATGCAGTCCATTCATTTTAAGAAGCATTGTAATGAGAACCAACAAGATCCTTAGATCTTTCTTTTCCACTAGGGGGGAGGGGGGATGTCTGCATCAGAGAAATAGGATGTGTCCATGGGTCTCTGACCAATATAATAGTAACCATGACCGGAATTTGACGTGTGTCTGCATGTGTTTATTAACATGGTTAACTTGAAAATTTACCTGACCTGCCAATACCGCATTTGACTTTCACATTTTGGTGTGCAGCACATTAAACTCTTGTTGTGGTGGTTTGAAGTTTACATATTCCTTCAGCGTACGATATTGTCATGGGTCACACAGAGTTTAAAATGCCTTAACTGTAGGAAGCTACAATTATTACAACATAAAAAGGGATGCCCTGTCCTATAGTACATTTATGCCACTATCATAAGAAACGGAAATTAATTTACTAGCTTTGATGCATCAGGGGTTCTCTTTAATCATCACTGAGTTCTCAATATTTTTATAGCTATAATTTCCAGTTAAACCAGTGTAATTTTACCTCTGACGTTTTGGAGTGATGTAATCGGAGTTCAGTGAGGTTCAGACCCAGATCTGCTGATTTCGGAGTCTAGTGCGTTAGCCACTAGTGTCAGAATTTCCAGTTTTTTTTTTTCATGATCATTAATTAATGCTCTTTTGTTGTTTCCTACATACTGTGTCATTGTTATTGTCTTTGTGTTCCTTTATGTTCAATTGTTTCTTTCAGGGATCAGAAGCAAACGCCTGTTGCATTCAGAGCTTCTGTTAAAAAAGTAATGGCTTTCCAAGCTATTTTGACGGCAGTACATTTTAATTGCTAATTCAGTTTAGAACCTGCAATTCGTAGTTTTTGGCCATAAATAACTTTGGTCGCATGATATAGAATTGTATAAATAAAAAAAATGATAATGCTGCATGATTACAGACATTTGTTTCCTAATTTGTTGCGTGTGGAAATAATTATTTCAGATGTTATGAATGTTTTTTTTGTAATTTTTGCATTAATTATGTTAATTATAACGCCTGTTTACAAATTGGTGGAATTTTATGCTGTCACAGGTCATTGTAATGTTTTTTTTTCTTCCCCTACACAGACTCATCTCCTTCCAAGAGTTTCTGGCCTTTGAGTCTGTCCTTTGTGCCCCTGATGCCATGTATATAGTGGCCTTTCAGTTATTTGACAAGAACGGCACTGGAGATGTGTCCTTTGGTAGGTACAGTGTGCTCTAATGCTAGGCCATTGCCGCGTTAGCTTGACAGGTGCCCTCTCTCATCTGTGGTCCAGATGTTTTTTTTTTCTCAGCTCTGGTATTTTTGTACTCTTGAGCATTGATTAGGTTTCGTGGAAACAGATGCAAAAATGTGAGACCCAAGCAGGGTTTGTCTCTTCTAATACTATGTTGTCATGTTTTTTTTTTTTAATCTGTGCTTTTCGTCCCCAAAGGATCCCCAAGCTTTTCACATACAGGTAGCAGTCATCGTGCACCAATAACCAAGCTGCCCAGCATATCAGCTGGAAAAGTAAGAAATGACTTCACGCCAATAAAAAATAGGATGAAGTGTCAGGAGGCCTTATTGTGCACACCCAGAATGGAGTTTCCTCAGGAGACTGGGGTTAACACCCTTAATCTTTCAAAAAATGTGATTTGGGATCGTTAAACATTTAATGAAGCCAGATAGGCAGGACTTGTTTTGACCACTCTGATCCACCTACATAGCAGCTGCTCTGTAGGTACAGTATTTCCTTGAGGTCTCTTATCCCAGTAATGACCAGGCCCAATCTTGCTTACCAGAAGGGTCACTTCGTTGTTGCGAGCTTTTAGTTACTATTTCAATAGTATTTTTACACTGAATACAATTTTACACTGAAATTATTTTTTTCCCCCCAAGATTATCACTACCTCTTACTGCAATCAAATAGCATCAAACGGATGATAAATGGAGATTTTATGTTTGGCCCAGTGTAGGGTGGGATCTGTAGTCGCAAAGATGAATATCTGTTAATGCTAAACCTCTGGAGGACCTGCCAGCTGAAAATGATGGTGGTAATGGAGCACACCTGGTTGTTAAAATCTGCGTTCTAGCATTAAGAACATGAAAAGTGAAATCAATGAAGAATATATATTTTCATAGTTTAGGGGATCCTTATAGTATTCTTGAGAGCTGAAATCTAACCAGTAGTTTGTCTTTTAAAATCAGAATCATTTTGAGACTTCTTGAAAAAGGTAAACCAGGTTTATTTGAAACAATGTCCAAAATAGACGGACTGAGAGAGTTTCAGGATTGTAGTTTCTAAACTGTAAATGTAACACAAAGATGATTGACCCAGCTCCATCTTGGTATATCGGCACTGCTGGCAAGTTGCTTTCACTGTAGTGTTTCTTTTTTACTTTGTTTTACTCCTCAAGCTCCATTTTTTCCAGAGGTTCCTTTTGTAACTGTGCCATACATAATCGTTTCATCGTGGACTGGAATGTTGTAATCTCGACATGCTTGAGAGGATTGAAATGAGAACTTTTTATCGCACTCATTCCAGCCATTGAGATGGGGGGGAAAAAATAGGCTGCAAATATATGTAGGTTAAAAGAGAAACTCATTTTCTGGTAAAATGGGTATTTCATTTTTTTAATACCTTTCTCCTTGAGTTGCATTTGAGTTTTGTTCCAAAAGCTGTTCCATAAGTTGGATTTCATTTTTTCTGGTTTATTATTTTATACTTTGGATGGTAGTATGTGCTGGTTAGCTCACAGCCCAGTGAGTTACATGAACAGTTTGTAATATAATGTATGTCGTGTATTCTACAATAAACATCTGTCGAATCGACAGACTCGGTATTAATGGTTTAAATAGTGGAAGTTACTTAAGATATTTAAGAAAGTGCTATGCAAGTAGTTCCCAGTTATGTATGCGGATTACAGATTATGAAACATTTGCGTGAATTGAGATTTTAAAAATGTGCCTTATTTGTAAAAAAATAAATTTGCTTGGTTTGTAAACTGGTGGAAGTGTCCGTATAAAAAAGCATAGAATTTCACTTAGGCATCAATTGTTTTGAGATAAGATGTCCATTTCATTTCAGTTGCATTTTTTCCCCTCTCATTGACTGACTGGCTGTTTTTAATTGATTAAACCACAGAAATCCCCTTGATCCTGCCCCTGTTGATGTGTTCACACTTCTGCTCATGTGGCCCACCGGAGGGTGGCCATTTGGCATTTCGCTTGGTGTTGTCCAAGACCAGACGAGGGGTCAGAGTACAGAAATACCTGTTGCTGTGGGGGGGGGGAATAGCATATCTCCTCCTAAAAAAAGTCAGGATGCAGACAATGTGCCCAGATTCTTTGAAACCAAACCGTGGAAGGGGAAGAATTTTAAAATAGTTGATTTGACTGTGCAGGTGGGTCTGGGAAAATAAATCCCTGGACTGGAGGAGTGTTTCCAAAATACGGACGTGAAAGCAAAAGAGCATCCTCCGAATTTATCGTGCATCATCAGAACTAACCCGCCTGGAGAGTTTGCAGTGCAGTTGGATGTAATATTCCTCCATGTCATATTACTTTTGTGTTTGAATTTTCCTTAGAAAATGTCAGAGATATCTTTGGACAGACCATCATTCACCACCACATCCCTTTCAACTGGGACTGCGAGTTCATTAGGCTTCATTTCGGCCATGACCGAAAGAAGCACCTCAGCTACCCGGAGTTCACTCAGTTCTTGCAGGTAGGTTTTAAATTGGTTCACAAGCTCTCCTTTGGTGTTTTTACTCTTTTATTGCTTTGTTTGTATTATAAATATACATTTACTAGGGTGCTAAGATGTTTTTTTTTCGTCACTGCTGAGCTGTAAACCTTCTGGAGTTTTCCTTGTCATGGATTCTTGGGTTTTATGTGCATTGTAAACGCAGCAGCATGAGTTAATCAGTTTTGATGTGTTTCAAGAGGTGCCTTACAGGCACAGAGGACAGGGTGGTTATTGAGGGTAGTGTGCCAGGTTTAAAATTAATCCTGAGGACCAGCTGAGGGGGTAGGTAAGGCCAGCTGTAATGTGTGGTTTCGTTTTGTGGGACCCTGGTGTAGCACACGATAAGAGCAGCAGTGTTAATCCCGAGAAATTGGAAGCTGCTGTACAATACTTGGACATGTTTCACAGAAGTTGTGCCAGAATCAAACGAGTGTAAAATGCTGGAGTGAAGGTAGCTGGGGGTGGTCGGAGGGGGGTCTTCTTGGCGCACAATGCTGATAGTATTTACCGGTTGCTGTCCAGAAATGTCTAATATGTTGGTGTTAAAAACAAAAAGTCTAATATATAAAGTGGTTTGGATTTTGGTGCCACAGGAAAAGGTTCTTAAAACCGTCAACCTGCCTCTCCTAGAGTGCTTGTGGATTTGTAAAGTCAGGTCATGTCGGACCAAAGCTAACTGCAGCTGTGACCCCTGGCTGGAAAATGTTGTGACTGCAGGCAACTCAAGACAAATTGCTTGTAACTGCTCTGGATGCACCTGTTTCCTATCCAGCCATTTGCCTGGAGATTGGTGTCCAGTGAAGCCCACTTTTTTTTTTGTCCATATCGTTTTGAAATGCTGTGTTTAACTTTGCAAAGTTGTCAAACTAGCGTGTGTCTTGTTCTGTCATTTTTATGTGAAGATTTACTACTACAATCAAACCTTGGACTGCGCAGCCTTTTCTTTTTGCGAGATGTGTAACCTTGCTCTGTCGTGGTGATCTGTTTACTAGTAGCACAAGAGCGCTGTCTGTATCTGCAGGAGCTGCAGCTGGAACATGCCAGGCAGGCTTTTGCCCAGAAGGACAAGAACAAAACTGGTGCCATCACAGCCTTAGACTTTAGTGACATCATGGCTACGATCCGCTCGCACATGCTGACTCCCTTTGTGGAAGAGAATCTCGTCTCGGTAAGTGCAGCAAAAAGAGTACCTCTTAAGATGGGGCATTAGGATAATATTCATACTTCAATAATCGTCCTTCTATTTTTTAGCTGCTTTATCCAGTTCAGGGCTATGGTGGTGAGGGGGGGAGACACTCTCACCAGGGCCAGTTTTCCCAGAAGACAATTAACCTACCAGTATGCATAGGGAGAACATGCAAACTCCACACAGATAATGTTAATAATGTTTCTTTATTAGCCCTGTACAATTTCTTGCATTAGGAATTCGTCTTTTCGCATACCCCAGCTTTTCTCCATGGAGACACAGACACACAGACAGGGAGAGAAGCTTGGGGTCAGAGCGCAGGGTCTGCCATTGTACGGCGCCCCTGGAGCAGTTAGGGTTAAGGGCCTTGCTCAGGGGCCCAACGGAGTAGGATTCCTCTGCTGGCCGCGGGATTTGAACCGGCAACCTTCCAGTCACAGGCGCAGATCCTTAGCCACAGAGCCACCGCTCCGCCAGCACCCCAGTTCCAGATTTGAACCCAGGGTCTCCACGCTGCAAAGCAGCAATGCTATCCACTGCAACACCATACCCCCCTTTAATGATCATGATAATATTTAGCCTTGATGATAATATTGTAGAGCAATGCTGCCCAGCCCTGATCTTAGCGAAACACATTGTCTTGTGGTTTGTGCTTCAGCTGAGGTCTTAATCCCTGGCTAATTGATTTCACTTTTCCATCTGGGGCGTATCTGTAAATTTCCTTTCAGCTGTAGAAAGGCCAAATGGGATTTGTAATCAAAATCATTCCTCCACCTGTTTCTGAGTTTGAGGACTGTCCTCTTTCAGGTGTGCTGCCTGAATTGTAACCAATTGGATCTCTGGTGAAGGTGAACTTTCTTGTGGGAGTTAATCTGATAACAGCATCATTCCCACCCCTGGGAATGTTCATCAGAAATTGATGGCAAGTATGCCAAGGAGAGGCTGTGTAAATTTCTGTTCACTGAAGTGTTAGGAACGTGTGTGGATTGACTGAAGAACAAGTAGATCAATTAGCACTGGAGACGTGGAGCTCAGCTGAAATGAAGACCAGCGGCGTACCTTCAGGATCAGAGACAGATGTATTATGATATTTTTTTTTACGTAAACTGAAACCTTTTGAAAAGAGGATGTTTTTAAATATATTTCATGTATTTGTTAATTTTGGCATTTTAAATTCTTGCTCCTGTTAAGGGCTTACAAGTTCTTAGTATTCAATTCATGTTTTTTCATGGGATGAAAACCCTTGAGATGCGCCATCTTGTTTTCAAGGGGGTCCTGTTAGAATACATAACAGTACAAAAAATAGATAAAATACAATAACAGTATCGCAAATACAAACATTATAGCTGCCATGAGAAGTAGCCTAAAGCCTTCCATCCAACCTAATATACTCAGGGAATCTTAAAATATCTTTGCTCAGATTGTCTTAGAAAATGCCCTATATTTTTCTTTGTTCTTCTACATAGGTATTCTTATTGATATTAACCATTTGTCATTTCTGTGGTTTACAAGTAATGTGCGGTAAACATGCGAATGGCCTTTCTGCAATGAGCTTGACGGGCTGTTATCTACATTTTCCATCTGTAATACTGTACTGGCATCACGCCAGTCAGCCTTTTGAAGTGGTTTTGCTCCAGTTATCCTTCCATAAGCTGCCCTCTGTAGAAGTGCCACCTTGGTTCACTTCTGCTGTCAGTGCCCATCACAGACTTGGTGAGATACTAAAAGACAACTTGTGCTTATTACATCCTCTTCAGTCACATTGATTTTAGGATCTCTTGCCCACTCCTGAGACAAGTGCTACCTGTCCTTGGTTCTGGTTGTCTTCTGCACCTCGCACAGTTACAGTTGTTACAAGAACAAATAAAATTAAACTTAGACAAAATATGCAGTACACTTTCTAATCTTTTAATGTCTAATACACTACAATATTTTAAAGGGTATTGTTAGGGTGTTGGGGCTTTGGGTTCAGTTCTAGACCTTGGGTGTTAACTCCTAGGGGTTTCTATATTTACTCTTGTGTTTGGGTGGTTTTCCTCACGCAGTTCGAAGACATGCTGGTAGGTTAATTGGCCTCTGGGTAAACGAGCCCTGGCGTGAGTGTGTATGTGTGTGCCCTGCAATGAACTGGCATCCCATCCTGGGTGTATCCTGCCTTGTTTCTGTTGGTTGCCAGAATCGGCTCCAGCTCCCCCGCCACCCTGAACTGGAAGAACTGGACAGAAAATGGGTGGATGGATTTCCTAATTCATTTTTTTCTTTTCCCTTCAACAATGATGGTGTATATAGTGGATATCCAATATCTACACACCCTTTTGTTGTTGTGAAGGCTGAAATCAAGGCAAATCATGTCAGAACTTTTTCACATTTAATAAGGTGTTGTCACCAACAATATTTAAGTGAAAAACAAATGGATCATGTTTAAGAAAAATGATTAAGAATTAAAAAAACAACTTTAAATGCCAATACCTTTTCAATAAGGTTGTGTAGACTTTTGATATCCACTGTACATGTTATTCCACAGGAATTTCTGTATATTTCTGTGGGCTTAGGTGTACAGAGTGTTAAAATAGTGCTTCATTAATGGGAAGGATAAATAGTGTTTTGCCCCTTTCTGTGTTTTTTTTTTTTACTCGGTGGTATCGGACTGTTTCTCTTTTCTCATGCAGGCAGCCGGTGGGAGCATCTCTCACCAGGTCAGCTTCTCCTACTTTAATGCATTTAACTCTCTGCTCAACAACATGGAACTGATCCTCAAAATATACAGCACACTAGCAGGCTCGCGGAAGGATATCCAAGTGACTAAAGGTAAAATCGGTCAGCCCCCACTGTACTGGACTGGACTGGTAGAAAATAAAACGTAGGAAAAAAATAATTTGCTTTCGCATGTGAAGTGAGCACAGATGAGCATGTTTTACAGGAAAAACAATAGCAAGGTCTAACTTTGGCTGTAAAATCGAAGGAGCTCTTTGGAGCTCAATAATCTTTCATCTTCATGGGATCAGCTGTACCATCTTATGCTTTTCTTTTCTATACACTGTCCAATTTTACATTTCAAATAGACCTCTTATTTTGTTGTTGCTGTTTTGGTGGCTTTGTGTTTTTTCCCCCCTCATGTTTGCTTGGGCTTCAGAACGCTGCTGTAGAGGACACGTGTCGAGCTGTCTGACTTCCATAAAAGGAAACAGTTGGGGGAGGCAGTGTGACTTCACGCCTTCAAAAACAACAACAACAACAAAACAAGATTGCTAGACAACCATTTAAAGGGGTTTAGAATGCATCAAGAACATTATGCATTTTACATTGCATTGCCAGAGTAGCAATTTTGTCCTGCACAATAGAGTGTTAGGACCACAGGAAAAATAGCAATACTTGTACATGTTGTATGTCAGGCCCACTTTAAGAAATCATAAAGAGCTTGCTTTCCTGTTCTTATTTTCAAAGAGAAATGACAAGGATGAACAGTGATTTTAAAAGATGACCAGTGAACAGTGTGTTGTAATGGAATGCAAAAGCTAATGTCTCCCTTTTCTTTACATGTCTTCAAAATGCTAAACAGAGGAGTTTGTTCATGTTGCCAATAAATTTGGTCAAGTCACACCTTTGGAGATTGACATCCTCTTTCAGCTCTCTGATCTTTACACTCACTCTGGGTAATTATTTAATTTATTGTCCTCCACATCATGAAATTTGTTGCAATAATGGTGTCGTTTTGTTCTGAAGGAACACAAACTAAAATTTTCCGCATATGCATCTCATAAAGAAAAAATGAGGGCTATTATTTTTCCTAACTCATAAATAAAAAAAAATCTTTGAAACAGTGAATACATCTTTAGATTTATGTCTCCCTTTATTGGGTAGTATTGAAAATACATTTTCAGCAACTGCTTGTGGAGTTTTACCACAAAGTCTCTTGTGGTATATTTTTGCTTTGTACCAAACTTCATCACATAATTTGTCTCAAGGCAGCAGCTACGTATTTTGGCTCATTTGGATTTGACTTGATTATTTTTGCTTGCTTGAATTAAAAGAGCCATTTGTTTTAGCTTGTTTGATCGTTGTTTGATCGCTCTTAATAGATTGTACAAGAATTTTGTTCACATTTGTTGTCTGTTGTATATGAGTACACATATTAAAGCAGCAGTAACTTGACAAAAAATGCAATAAAAAGTGTGGAAAATCTGACTTCATTCTCTGTCAGCAATATAGAGTAATAGCTCAGGATTGAGTTTCATTCACCAGTTTCTCTAATGAGATGTTTCTCTCCTGTGGTTTTTGACTGGAGGCGGCTGACTTTGGCTGACATTGAGAGAATAGCACCATTGGAGGAGGGAGCCCTACCCTACAACCTGGCCGAGATCCAGAGACAGGTAGGAGGTGATGACCAGCGATTCAGCTGGAGACAGACAGAGATCTTTCCGGAAGAAATGCAGTGTGCTCTAGAGCTCCCCCTATCGCAGATTCTTGGTATCTGCCCTGCTTTTCTCAACAGGCAGTTGCATGTTTATTTTGTACCTTAACTCAAGGTTTAAGATAAATCTATAATTGAACAAACATAGGTTAAAACTTTGCAGAAGAGCGAAGACCATAAATTGTGTGGCATTTGGACTGTGAAAGCCTTTTTTTCTGTTCATCATGAAATTAAGGTCTGCTTGTTCATTAGCAGCCTGTACACAAAAGAACGTTATAATGGATCCAAATGAAAGGAGGCCATTTGGTAGTTAGTGGCTAATTGATCCAAAGATCTCATCATAAATGTTCTTGAAAGAAGCCAGAGTATCATTTTTATCAACATGGCTGGGTAACTTATGCAAAGGGTTATGAATATATGAATAGCAACGTGCCCCCAGTTCACAGTTTTAAATGCACTTCTGCATGGTTTCCATGTGTCCCCTTTTTTATGGTTTATTCTGTAGATGTCCACAGCGTTAACTTTTTCAAAGCGTTTGCAGATTAATTTAAATAAGGTTCCCTCCTAATCTTTTCTGTTCAGGGGTGAAAAGGGTCAGTTCCTTCAGTCAGTCTGTGAATAATATTCCTTTAAGTCTCTAGATTTCAATTCTTTGCTTTTGACTATACTCCTAACATTTTGTCTGCAAGATGTAAACAATGAGAGAAAGCAATAAAAAAGCAGTTTTTTCCCCATTTATGGCATCTTCTATCTCAGTGTTTCCCTATTTGTTTTTGTAGTTTTTTATGTCTTTATAGTTCTTTATGTCTTTATAGTTCTTTATCTGCTAGCAAGATGCTTGTCTAAACTAAGTGTCTTCTACCATGTGTTTGCTCTTCACTTTCATTTGCTTCTTCAATCATCCTATTTTGGTATTATCTGCAGACATGACTAATTTTAGATCATTGATTTAGATTAGGAAGAGCAAGGGCTCTAGTATGGATCCCTGTGGTACTCCACTAATTACATCATCCCCATTTCAGCATTTATCTGTGCTCTCTGCATTCACACTAGTGCTTTTTTCTCATTCAAACCCCCTATAATCCAAACTTGTCACAAAGGTGCCCCCATTTTCTTTTAATTAAACGCCTCTCTGCTCTTTTTTTAAGCAAAAATAAATGTATGTATGTCAGGAATAACCTGACGATCATAATCTTCCTTACTCTTTCAACCCTAATTCAAATTTATAAGGGCATTAATTATAGCAGTGTGTTGTGGAGGTTATAAAGCTTATAGTGCACATAAATTCAAATTTTCACCCCATACCCTAAAAGAGCGGGTTTCTTTAATACGTTCAGCATCGGTGATATAACAGCCAATGATTTTTTTCAGCTTTTCTTAATGTGGAAATTCTGAAACCTAAAATGGGCTTAGACATATATAAAAGCAATATTAAGAGATGTAGCTATATTACCTTTGTGCCTCGCAGTGAAAACGTTTAAATACTAATCTGTTGGGTAAGTTGGAGAGACAATTTCATACTGTAGGTCTGTAGTCATCCTGTCAGACTGCATCCAACAATATTACCACAAAGACATTACGCATAGTACAGGGAACCAAGTGCAAAAATTTTGTTTCTATCTAGGTGTGTGGATTAATTTAATAACTGTGAATCGCCAAAAGAAGTTGTTCAATAAAACTAATTTCCTCATGGATTTATTACAGTAGGAATATATTTACAGGATTTAAACTCTACTGAATAGTCAATATTATTTTGCAATAATGAAATTACACAGACCTGTTTGTGTGAAGATGAACTGTTAGCTAGCATAACTTAACTGTGAAGAGTGCTTAAGCATTTTTATTTTACATTTGTGCGCTTGGCTTGAGGCAATCATTAAAATGCAGCCATCTCTTTTAAAATAGTCTCTTAAATATGTTGATGCTGCCCCTATGTCAAAAGTATATAGATTAGAGTGCATTTTGGAAAGTGGAAATTGCATACCTGAAACCCTGTAATAGTCTGTTAGAGGGTTTTAATGTTTTTAACTCGGAATAGCTTTTAAAAAAAGAAATGTGGAGTGTGCCGCAGCTTTTGGAAAGTCTGGTTCGTTGGAGGAAATGTAGTCTTTTTGGCAGAGGTGGTTTTGGGGTGTTTCCTAATGTACCTGCCTCAAAGATAATCGGGTGTTCTGAGAGTTTAAAAACCTTTCACAGCTCTGCCGAAACCTCCCAGGACATTTTAGAAGGGATTAAGATCAACCCCAGTGACTAAAAGTAGAGTTCTGGTATTTGTCCTTTATTAGGGGTACAAAAAAACATGGCAATTCTACGGCTTTTTAAAACTGGGGCTTCTCTCAGGAGACTGTAATTGCTCGGGGACTTTGATCCTGCCCAAACTCCCGTTACCATTTTCCCTTTAGTGAAAACAGCTGTGTGCTGAAGATGATTTCTGCCTTGTAAAATGCAGCAGACGGCCTCAGGAGGGTAGACGTTGCTCACTCACACTTGGCCAGTGTAATAATTTATGCTAATGCCAGTCTCAACATCGAAAACGCTTGTACAACAAATTTGTTTAGCAATACAATAAAGCAAAGGAAGCGTGTTTAAACAAATCAGCCTTGCTTATTCAGACCGAGTTGAAAGATTGGAAATGAAAGCTTTATCTGTCACCATAGCAATTAGCTGTATTTAGCACTTTTAAAGGATCTTGTGCCTGTAATGGAGGATATACTCTCAAGCTAGGCCGTGTCAGTAATGTGCAATACCACAATGGGTGGGTTTGTAGACTTCCACAGCTCTCTTCCACATTCCTTGGCTTTCCCTTTGTGCTGAATTGTCTTTCCATTCTGCGTCGGGTACTGTATCTGTTAACACTACGGTTTTATATTAGTTGATTCATATGTCGCATTCTGATCCCCACATCCTTCTCCAGATTCATTTATGTTAAGCTTTTATTTCCCCCCCCCCCCAACCCCACAGCAAGCTTATGGAGAAGCCAGCAGGCCCATCTGGCTCCAGGCTGCAGAGTCTGCTTACAGGTTCGCTCTGGGCTCAATTGCTGGAGGTGAGTGACATGTCTGTGTCCTGATCTCAGACCTCAGCTTGTGTAATCCTACACTGCCAGACTGCCGCACATCAGCTGAGGTGCGGGGCATTATACTGCAGAGACCGAGCTGGAATGATCTGTGTGCTGCCTTTTATTTCCTCCTGTGATCAGAGGATCCGGCATTGTGCTGCAGTGGCTCTGTGGCTCCAGACTGTCTTCAGGGCAAAACCCTCTGTAATGACACGGATCTTCCGGAACCATGCTGTAGCTGCTGCTAATTACACTTGATGGAAACGATAGCAGAAACGGAGCCTGAATCTTCCACGTTAAAAAGTTGAAAGTGTACAGAGTTGCCCCTGAACAGTGCGTCTGTGCGACACTTGCAAACGTGTATGCTTTGGGATTTTTTCCGAAATTCCCATAAACGGACACAAAATCCTTCTGATTCAGTAAGGCAGGTTTTTTTTTAATGCGGTATGTTTTCGTTTCGACTCCGCAGAGTGAACGAAACCTAGAGCTCAGCATATTCCAAAGTGCTGGAGTCATTACAGACTCCCTTTGATGTCAGACAAGAAGTGACAAGTCACCCGGGATGAAATCCGTGTTTATGGCTCCTGTTTGGTGCGGCCCTGCGCAGAAGTAAAGTTTTAAAAACAAAATGCTAAGAATACCTGCCACCAAGACGAGAAAAGATTTCAGACAGATTTGAATTGACGATTTGTTGAAAAGAATTTTAGAAAGTCAAATTTCTATTTTTTCACATTTAGACAGTGAAACTTGTGTTTTGTGTACCGTATACTTTGAAGTGCATTTCCAAAGTGCCATTCCTCTTCCCCCAACCTACCAGCTACTGGGGCCACAGCAGTGTATCCCATTGACCTGGTGAAAACACGGATGCAGAACCAGCGATCCACCGGCTCCTTCGTAGGCGAACTGATGTACAAAAACAGCTTCGACTGCGCCAAGAAGGTTCTGAGATACGAGGGCTTCTTTGGGCTGTATAGAGGTACGGCGCCGTTTTCTTGCAGGCGAACGCTTGTGTTTCTCGTTTTGGGGGGAAAAAGTGGAAGATGCTCTTCCGTGATGCGGGAGGATAAGCCCAGTTAGAAAACACTGAGCAGAACGCAAAGAATTGCTGGAAGTGTAAAGTTCGACAGCACTGATTGCAGTTTCACAAATAGCGTTCCTGCGAATGCTAGCTTTCTTGATGCGCAGATAGTGCAAAATAAATAGAAAGCAAGATGCATCTTGTTGTAATCCCTGGCTTACAATGCAGATCATTTAACAGAGGGGATAATATTCCCCTGTGTATGTGGCTTTAATCAAAGGGCTTGTTCTGAGTGTGAGGCTCCTCGTGGAGGAAGTCAAGACTGCCATCTGCTGATCCTCTTGCCTGCACACTGTCAGTAGAGGATGTTGGTAGCAATTTTCACTCACTGATAAAGAGATCTGATTGAGAGCAACAGGAATGTTTGACGGTTTCCTGGCTGCCTACCATGCAGAGTCACTCAGCAGGCCCTTCTGAAGTTTATCTGATCTGATGAAGGACACGGAAACAGTGCAGTATTTATCGGTGCTCTAATGATTTTGATATCTACTGCTTTAGGCTGCCGTGCAGTTGAAATGCAGAAATGGAATATGGAAAGACCTGTAAAATATAAGCCCTTTAAACTGTTACAAATTCAGTGGGAAAATGGAAAAACGCAATGTATGTAGTAGTTCTTGAAAGATCTTCATGAAACACAAGCAATAGAGAACACAATCCCTTCTGATGTACCACTGATAGTTCCCTCTGCAAACCTGCATTTTGTTGATATCTTTGCGTATTGGCCTTCTGAGTGTCCAAGATCTGAAAGAACTGCTGTTCTTATTTCCAGGCTTATCTAAATGCTGTACATATTTTCTTCAGGTCTTTTGCCGCAGCTTGTAGGTGTCGCTCCTGAAAAGGCAATAAAACTTACTGTAAGTATTTTTGTTCAGTTTTTATCAGTGTTCTCGATCCTTTTATGTGTACTGATGTGACTGACTCAATGTGTGTTTTCTAATGCAGGTTAATGACTTTGTCAGAGACAAGTTCACTAAAAAAGATGGTTCCATCCCATTGTTTGCAGAAATCATGGCTGGTGGATGTGTGAGTATTGGGCCAGGGGTTTTCCTTGCTTATTTTCTGTACAGTGAAATCCTTTAGCTTCTGCCTCTTTTCCAACCTGAAAAGCACTTGGTCAGGTTTTCCTTGGGGTTGAGATGGTAACGGCTGCCACAATGTGCAGCTGGAGTGTGGCTGACCTGGAGGCCAACATGGTAAAACCGATGCTTCCCGTTTTTTTTAGGAAAAAACAATAAGCCTGTGACTTTAATTTTAGGTTAATTAAGATGTCATCGGGTTGAAGACCTCGACATCTACTTTGTTTTACTCACAGCACAATGCGTATGGCCCACTCTCTGTATAGCGGCAGCCAGAAGTTCAAGTTTTATTCTTATGTGCAGACATACCACAAACCATGTAGGTTTTTGTGAAAAAAAAACAGAAGGTTTGACTCTGAACCACTGTTTGGTCTCAGAACCCGCTAATTAGGACTGATTTTAAAATAGCAATACGCCCGTGAACGGCCTATTTATAACCTTGCTAATTCGGGTTTCAGAATTTGCCCAATGTTTGGTCACAGAATTGTAGGATTAAGGAAAGCTTATGCTGTTATGCTACCTGAGAGACTTAATAGCTCCCAGTTAACTGAAACTGACAGGCAGCCCTGGAAAACTTTGTCATACACTAGAGGGAACAGAGGCCAGGGGGTTATGACCTCTGCAAAGTTTAATTGAGAGAAGAAGCCCTGGAGGGTCACCGATATGGCTGCTTCCACTTCATTGTGATTAGGTTTGACAGTGCAGTACATACCTGAGCCCTCACCTGTCAATGCACCATGTGTAGCTCCAGAGCGACATTAGAAAGGACCTGTGTTTAGTACCAAGGCAGCAATCAGCGGGGATTACACATCCAACTTTAAAGGGCAACCTTAATTATTTTTGTGCAGACATATTAAGTAACATTATGCTTTCTCTTTTCCTTTAGTTTTAAAGGAACATTTGTTTTCTGTGTTGGAAGACAATTCAATGCCACATGGAAGCCAGAAACTGGGAACAATTCGGCACGTGCTGTGTTCTCTTTTAAATACATGTGGGAATAATGCTGTCTGCTCTACTAAAAATGAGTCATTCATACAATCCCAGGGAATGACAATGGAACGGAATGATGAATCCCTTACAAGAGGATTCCCACATGTGGTTTAGAAGCTCTGGAGCAGGGGCAAAGAAATCGGATGTTTATAGAGCAAAAATGTCTGCCTTGAGTATCACCAGTGGGCTTGATGTTCCTGATTAGATTGTTGCATGATAAATCAGGGCTTAGTCATAAAGGCTGTGCCTTGGGGCTGCACTGCTGAACCTCACGGCAGACAGAGATGGTCATGATTCAGTTCAGTCACTGGAGACTGCTCTGTGGTGTGGCTCCCGATAGGAAGTCAATGGGCAAGGCCAGGGTGGGCCACTCACCCTTCTGCAGGGGGCGCCTGGGGAGGAAGGGGGGTTGCGGAGGGCCGGCAGTGGGGTCAGGGCCTGCAGCCCAGAGCATGTCACATGGTGGGAAGCAGCAGCCTTCTAACCATGAATTGTGCTGCTTCTCAAGCCGAGCCTGACCTCCACAGTCAATGCCCATTTGTTCTTTTGTTTATGAAGGCATTTCCTGATTGCATTGGACTTTTTTTTTTCCTTAAGCGCTTATTGTAATTTTTCAGTCGTTTCTTTTGCATAAACTAAAGAAAAGGTCTCTCTATATATATAATATTTCATACTAAGATCTAAAATAGTGGTAGAACGCAAGACCCTTTTGAAAGTTATTTCTTAACCGTTTAAAAATGTTTTAAGAGGCACTTAGCTACTGAAACATCTTAAGCTTGACAGCATGTAAAATTTTATGTTTTCTAAATCGTAGTCGCTTTAAACGTTTATGCTGGCGAATCGCGATTAATTAACACACGTTGCTTATTTAACGATCTGCGTCCCTCTGAGGGAATGAAGTGGAATATCTGCAGAACTCCAAGGCCACGTTAACACATCGCAGAGAAGTAAAAGCACAGCATTCAAGCTGGGGTCTGTCATGGTATTAACCAATGTTTAACGCTGTGAGGGAGAATGGAGGAGGAGTCTGTAATTTACAATTCACCATAAATATTTGTACTTTATGAGAGTGTCTGACATTTCCCTAAGGGTAATTCATTTGGAAAGACTGGAGATGATCAATTTTGTGCACCAAAATGTTCCACTTATGATTAGTTCCTAAACCCGTCGTGTTTGTGCTACATGAAGTGGGATTCGAGAGAGCTGTTGTCCCCTTTCCGTTCTGGAATTTTAGCATTGTGACAGTAACCGTGTCAGTTTTGTAATACAGTATATTTTCTTTCCCCCGTTTTTAACCCTACCCCACCACCTCATGTGAATAATCCTCCAATCCTCCCTGTCTTTCCTGTGCCTGTCCAGGCCGGAGGCTCTCAGGTGATATTCACTAACCCCCTGGAGATCGTGAAGATCCGGCTGCAGGTGGCGGGAGAGATCACCACCGGTCCCCGCGTCAGTGCCCTCAGTGTGGTGCGGGACCTGGGCTTCTTTGGCCTGTATAAGGTAGGTTTCCTTGTTTCGCAGGCTTTGAGTTTTAAACTTCTGTGTGTTCGATCATCAAATATCTATCAAACCTGGTCATAGAATCAGTAGATGATAAAAAAAAACCTGTAGAAAGGTCTTGTGCATGTTGAATTAAAAACCTCTTTACGAGCTGGAGTTCTTTAGTGCCTCATGATATATTACTGATATTCTGCTACATACGAGACAACAGAATGCATTGAATGATGTAAGCAAAACAATATTTAGATTACATCGCTTGCTGAACATGGGCCTTTCAGGAAGACGTAAGTCTTTATAATGCAGAGATGACTGCTGGCACAGAGAAACAGTGAATTTAGAAGATTTGCACTTTGACAGCTTGCTACTGCTCCTGTCCAAGTTTTTGTGGTTTTACTACATCTTGCGTAATACTGTTCTCTTGTTCCATATTTTAATGAGTTGCAGACAAAACAGTCCTTGTTCTACAAGCATTTCCTTTCCTTGAATTGATACAATAGACAAGGGCTTAGCATTATTGTGGCCCCAGTGTATCAGAAATACCCAGCACTGTGCTGTCAGGTCCAAAAGCTGTTCTGGGTCGAGCCACAGGGAGTCTTCCTCCTGCAGGCTTACTGTCTCCTGGCATGACCGCATTTTCTTTCTGTGGTTTTTTTAAAAGGCTCTAAGGATTTTTTCCTTGTGTAGCACATGCTGAAGAGCTGTAGTATCAGATTTTAACCAAGATGCATTGCTTTTCCACAGTCGCAGCTCTTTTAGCTTGCTTAAAATGTGATTTGTGGAAAATGCAATAAACATTCGCATCCTGGAGGTTTCATATGAAAGCTAGGCAAAACTGTATGTGGTGAAACCATGTGAATGAGCAAGTCATGTACCCCACCATGCATGGGGTATGTTGAGAAAGAATCAGTGCTTCATGTATAATTCGGCCCTGTGATCCAGTTGTTTAATGACTTTTAAAATATAAACCCCTTTAATCCTGAATTCTTCTTGTATTTCTGTATTTTGGTTGCAGTGTAGATGGTAAATTTGAAGTGGCCAGGTAAAGCTCCCACAACAGATTTTGTTATGCTTTTCCTATTAGGAAGATTTAACTAACTGGTATCATTGATCTGTATTAGTGATGTAAGTCTACAACTGCCTTGATTTAAATGGAGTTAATGTCAAAGCAAACCTTTGGGGTCATTAGGAAGAACTCAAAAGCATGATTTATTTAAATGCAAGCTTGGGAGGTTTGTTGATCACCTGGCAAAACAAGAGGTTAGAAGAAAAGGGAGGTTATCCGAGGCCCATGTAGCTCATTTGGTTACCTGTAGCTTATTGATCCTGAATTGATATGTTCTGTTGCATTTGTGTCACAGGGAGCAAAAGCCTGTTTTCTACGTGACATCCCGTTTTCTGCAATTTACTTCCCTGTCTACGCTCACACCAAGACCAAGTTCGCTGATGAGAGTGGCAGATTGGGTGCCTTACAGCTGCTAGCTGCTGGTGCTATTGCTGGTAATTCCTAACTCTTGCCATTCATAAACAGATCATAAAAAGTGCTACAATTTCTAATCCGGGTTGATCTTTGGAGCATTATTTTGCTGTAAGCGCCTAGGGGGCAACCTTGTTGTGAGAGGAGCTATATCAAAATAAATTGAATTATTTTAATTACTAGAATTGCCAGTTCATTTTCTCTTATTCCTTCCTAATTTGGGATTGCCAGTTGTCGCCCAGTTTAAAGCTCTCTGTGCCAGCTCAAAGTGAATTTCCTTTGAAACGCTGCTGATTCCTTTGCTGTTGGACACGCCGCAAACAGCACAGCACAGCACTTCATTTGAGTGCTCAGCATCAACTGGAGTAATGATGCACTGATGAATTGCTTTCACGGGTGCCCTTCCGTTTTGTGGCTAGCTGTTGCGTGGCAACCCGAGGATATCCTGACTAATTAGAAACAACTCTCCCCTGGTGGCGCTTTGCCACTTGTGCCCTGCCACCCTAGAAATTGGTAACAGCTGTCAAATGATATAGCCCAGGCTCAAATCAGCAGCGTCTGGTGCTTCCTATTTAAGACTCGTCACAAATGTTGCTTTATGTGTGCAGATGAACTGCTGGCGGTTCAGGTCAGTCCTTGATGTGGTCAAGTCTGATCTTTGCACTGCTGTAGAATCTGAACAGAGTGGAGTTTCTCATAACCATTGTTTGGCTTGCATGACCATCTACATGAGAAATTTTAACTGATTTTTTTTAGAACGTGAATATTAGTAAAAAAAAAACTCAGTAGAGAAACCTGTGCCTGCCTATTATTTCCTAGTTGGTAATTTTTTAAAAAGTTTCTTTAATTGACCAGTTTAAATTGTTGTTCAGGAACTTCTAATACAACAGTAAATGGAGTCATGATTCTCTATTGTGTTGTTTGTACCCTTTTCTCTGCTTTTGTTTACACTACCTTAAACAGCAGCAAGTAAACATTTTAAGCTGTGCAGAAAATTTTCAGCTGGTCATTTCAAAACTGGTCATTTCAAACCAATCTGTCCCTATACAATAGTAAAGTAGGGTGTAATTTATAAAGCGTGAAATACTGTTTCTCAGGATGTTGTTCAAATCGCATGTTTCCAGGTGTGCCAGCTGCCTCTCTGGTAACCCCTGCTGATGTCATTAAGACGAGACTTCAGGTGGCTGCCCGCGCAGGGCAGACAACCTACACCGGAGTCATTGACTGTTTCAGAAAAATCCTCCAGGAAGAAGGTTTCAGAGCTCTTTGGAAAGGAGCAGGAGGTGAGTGACGACTTAGATACCATTGGATGATGGAACATAAAACTTGGTGTCTTTCGCGCATATTGATTTGTGAGTTAGAGGACTGGGAATTCCAGCGTTGTAATTTCATTCATGGTTTCATGGTTACAGCACGCGTCTTCCGCTCATCGCCACAGTTCGGCGTTACTCTGGTGACCTATGAACTTCTGCAGAGGTGGTTCTACGTTGATTTTGGAGGAAGGTTAGTGTTCACAAACTATACGCCTAACCAGCGCCCGCTGTTCTTGTCCTTCATTATTTGCTCATTCATCTTGGGTTTTTTTTTCTTTGAATGGTCCACCAGCCGCCCTGTAGGGTCGGAGCCTACCCCAAAATCCAGGATCCAGGAGCTGCCTCCGGTGAGCCCTGACCACGTGGGAGGATACAAGCTCGCCGCCGCCACCTTTGCCGGGATCGAAAACAAGTTTGGCCTTTATCTGCCGAAATTCAAGTCTTCGGGTGTTGTGTCCATCCATCCGGCAGCATCAAAGGAATCTCAGGGGTCTTAAATGGCAGCAGTGCGGTGTAGTTGAAGATGAGGCTGGGCTTTCATACCAGTACTGTATTGAACTGATTGGGCTGCATGTTTGTTGAGCCGAGATGTCTGCTAACCTTTTCTATATATGATTTTGTTTTGTCTTCAACTGCTTCAATGAAACTTCTGTATCAAGGCCTCATTTCTATGCATTTTTAACTTTATAGTTCTTTTTAAAAAGCTGCATGGATAGAGCTTTTACGATTTGCTTTGCACAGCTTGCACATATGTAACTGTACATATTGTACATCTTTGTACAGAGACATCATGGCGTTGAATGGATCATATGAGGCATTTCTGCAATCATGAGTAGTGGCTTAAAATGATGTACAGATGTTTTGAAAGTGTTTTATTAAAAATCATGACCAGAATATTAGTAAATAATTTAAATTAATCATTTTCTTGTTTTATTGCAATAAAGTATCAATATGGTTTAATTTTTAGCGGTGTGGAAACATACAGCGTTCAGTATGGACAAAAAATTGTAACAGGTCGGTGTTAGGATGGGATTGTTGTACACACATAAAAGGTTCTTCATTCCAGATCAAATATCATGCCTTTTCCTTCCAGATCTGTTATGGGGTGTCTTAAAGCACTGCTGTTTTTTTTTTAAGTTCCTAGAAATGCTTTGCACGGTCTTAGAAAACAATGTTACAAATTCGTCATCCGTTAGGGCAAAAGACCTTAGATCCTGCCCATCAGTTTTGCAACGAGGGAATTAAATAATGCGGAGGGAGCTTTTGAACAGTGGGAAATACAGTGTTTGGAAATCTTGCTTTTATAGCTTAATAAAACAGGCTTCTACTATTAATATGGTGTACTTAAAGGAGGTTAACAGTTTAGGTTAGTTGACAAGAGAATACTACAATTATGCTTATAATGAAGAAATTATTAAATTACTATATTTTCATAGGGACTTAGCAGCAAACACATCAATCATGACAGCAATTATGGGCCTGGGTATAATTAAAGCTACCACCAAACAAGGAATGCTAAACATAAGTAGAGTGTGCAGCAGCAGTGTTACATAGTAAGCAACTGAAACCAAAAAGCCATGATAAGTCTAATTTCTTCTAGTCAGCACAATGGATGTTGAATTTAAGGCTTTTGGTTTTTCGAGTGGTAATGTGTAGCTGCTTTTTTTTCGGCAGCACTGCTGCAAAACCACTTTGAAAAAAGGTAACCTTTGTACATTTCAATAGCCCTACTCCAACTGTGCTTGGTTAAAACTTGCACAAAATCAGTTCAGCTTGAATTATAAATAACCAGCAGAAAAATAGTAAAAGGCAGAAGTATCTAAGTATACAGGTTATCTATGTTTGATTTATTAGAAAAGATGACCGAACAGTTTGCTGTACTGTTTCAAAAAAATCTGGCGTCCACACATGCCTGGATAGTTTGAAATCATGCCTAGTAACCCAGCAGTACGATCTGTGTTTCTGTTTACAAAGGCCAGCTACTGGTCCCTACTCTCTCATGGCGGTTCTCCAGTAATCAGGCTGATAAACGTGCAGCAGCTTCCTCTTCAGCGTCAGCTCTGTTGGCATTAATTTCTGCCAGAGTGCGGGCAAAACGGGTCCATTCGTCATTGCGTGGAACGGCAATTTGCTGTGGAAACAAGGTAAAGCGTGTCATGGAGCAAAAGTGCACAGTAATTGAGGTGTACTATTTACCAAAGTTCTAAACAAAATGGATGTAAAACCATACATTTCCCTTCACTGCACAAAAGCTGAATTTTCTCCTCTCCTGCAGTCCCTTTAATGGTCATGGGATCAAACACAATTTTCTAACCATCACTGAGGTTTGACCCCCCCTTACTGTGACAGATCACGATTCACATTTACCTTCTATCTGAAAGCTGGATTGTTAATAGAAGAATAAGTGCCAGAAACATTTTAACTTTTCTAGACTATTCCCCATGAGGTTTCCTTCTGACAAGGGTTAACTGTGCTCAAATGAAAACTGATACAGGATCTACTCTTGTGCTTCAGTACAGACATACAAACCTAGCCCAAGTCCCGCTGTTAAGAATACCAGTACACATGTACAGTGTTTTTTCTGTTATGCAAAGGGAAATATTTGCTTGGAATGACAGGGGGAACTGTTTTTCCATTTAAGTAAGTTTAAATATATTATTGGACCAAACTAAGATAAGATACCAAAAATAAAATCATATAAACTGGTATTTTAATACCTTCACAGAGAAATTTTGAAAGTGCAGAAGTGCTTTGAGAACCTGAACTTGTAAATTATTTTTCTTTTCAATCATTTCCTTAAAATATACTGAGCATAAAAAAGAACAGCACTCTGAACTGCAACAAGTTCATAAAGGTGTCGGGAAACCTCTTTGTATTGGGTGCACTGACATTTTATTATTAATTACAGACAATTGAATTCTGATCAGTATTTGTCATCAACAGGAGTTTACTTTTAGTGGTTTCTGCATCTATAGACTAGATACTCCTACCCTCACAATTGAACCTCCCCATTCATTAGTCAGTGTATAAAACTATTAGCAAATCAGTTTGCATGTCCACACTGCACTCATTGATACACAATTTAGCAATCTATTCCAGTAGGTTTTCTACAGAAGTCATCAATAAAAAGAACTATACCCCACTGATGGCGATTCCACCTGAGGTGTCACTCCAATACAGCACAGACACAAAGGCATTATTCTAAGTGGGACATATTGATTTCTTTCTGTCTGTTTCAACAGATTTAACATTCAACAGGTTAAATCACCTGTATCTAACCAGCTCTTTCACTAATAAGGTGTTTTAGTGCTTACGCATGTTAGTCACTTCAGTGTATCATGATCAGTCATGAATGATCAATTATTACCCAAAACCTGTATAGAGTACCTTATTTTTTAAAATGTGTACAAGCATAAAGAGCAATGTTATTTCTGATGCTCAATGTAAGCACTTCATATGATTCTCCTCTTATGAGTCTTGAATTTACATACTAGACTTTAGCACTTTAAATTTCTCACATTGTTAAAGTTTTTTTTGTATGCATAATCAGAGTTGTAGTTTCATCTCTCGTTAACAATTACTAGGTCACTCAGCTACTTACCTCTCCAACATCATAAATAAGTATCTGCCCATCTGAATCTCCAACAGCAATCTCTCTTCCTGAGTGGGCCCATCTGACACGGTTCAAAGCAGGGTTTCCTTCCACCATTACACTCGCTGTAGGAACCTAAAAACAGGTGGATTTTCACTCATTTCCCTTAGGAAAATAGTGCTAGTGAAAACACCACTGTGACACTAGGATACATGCATCAAAATGCCAAATTCACAAACAACATATCCACATAAGCGTGAAAAGCTAGCACATCATAAACATCTCTCAATTCTGTATAAACTCCTGTGGAACATGGTAACAGTTTACTAAGACTTCATCCTCCGGGCTTTTAAAATTTTTCTCAAAATGCATCTTGCTGATGTTCTAGATTAAATGAATCCTACCCAACGTACTCTCAAATGGACAACCAAGGAAATGTAGAAACCTTAGATAATGTGGAGCTACATCCTTATTATTGGAAACGTATTTGGAAACTCATACTTGGGTGTGAAAAAAGTAAACTAAAACGAATCCCACCTACTTGTTTCCAATAGAGAACCAAAGAAATGTGTAAATCCTAGATAATTTGCAGTATATTCATGAATTTTGGACAAAAAGAAGTAAATGATACATCAGGCTTGTGTAGCCTAGAAACTAGTGTTTTTCTCCCTTCCTCAAGGACAGCCATGTCAGCTGCTTTCTTCCAAAGCGTGAATGGATTTTTGTGCCCTGAGCTGGCGGCTTTTTCCTCCAAGCAGGCGCGGAGGGCTCAGCCCTGAACGAGTCCCCTGGCCAGGGGCCTGTCCGTGCGCGGGCGAGCGGCGCCGGTTACCTCGGTGTCGTTGTTGAGGTTCCACAGGTCGAGTCGGCCCACGCCATCCACACAGGCAAACAGGGCCGGGTGGGTGGGGGACCACATGACATCATACACGTAGTCCGAGTTGTCCTCGAACGAGTACAATGGCTTGTTGTTCTGCGAGGCAAAAATAAACGCGAGTTGTAAACAAGGGCCGCGGGCAGGGATTACGTCAGCTCTCATTGTTGCTCCCGCAGAGCCCACCAGCATCGAATTAAGAGCCAGATACACCAGCAGCCTCCACATAAGAGCTCTATTTAAAACCTGAAGGGAAAACGCAGCTGGCTCATCCCTGAAATGCAGGGCTGCTTCCAATTTCATATCTGATCATTTGCATTAGCTTCCAGGATCTTTTTTTCTTAATTGATCTTACTGTAATTCTTAGGATTTTATGGGTCGTCCAGAAGCATTCACTATTTCAAGGCAGTTCTAATGCAATGGCTTTTTTCCTGTTTTCCGCCGTTCTGATGTTGCTTTACACAGGAACTGGCACAGGGCGATCTTATGAAATACACACTGAATGATATGAGCCTAAAGCATATGTGAGACACACTTGTAAAAAACAGATGTCTGAACATCACCCTGTCTTTTCTGATCCATTATTAGCCTGAAACTCTGCGTAATTATTTGTCATCTGTCCTGCATCCGTACACCCGTTTTAGGGAATTTTAAGAGTAAGGAGGTATCGTGTGACTTCCTCTGGCTTTGACAATCTCAATCTCTCTATAAATATATATCAGGTTGAAACAAAATCACATTTTAGTTCCCTGGCATCAGAGCTCTCGTACCTTAGTGGTCCACAGTTTCACTGTCCAGTCAAAAGATGAGGTGACAAACAAGTGGGAGAAATCAATGGGTCCTGCTGCAGTGTGACAGTGGATACCTGTGATAGGTCCTTGGTGGCCTTCAAACATTTCACTGATGCCCGCTTTGCTGGAAAATGACAGAAACTGAAAGCTAATTGCGGTCGATCCCATTTTATAAATGCTTACAGTTCTGAACCTGGATTAAGGGTTCCAGGATTATCCATCTGAAGGAGATAATGACCTTATATAAGGATTACTGAAACCAGCTGTGTATTTCTTTGGATTCCAGCACTGAAAGAGTATTTTTCTATTCCACACAACATGATGTATGAATTCTTGTTGCTACCAAATTAAGCATACACAGCAATGGTAAAGAGCAGCAAATGAAACATCAGACCTAACAGAGTAACAAGTTAACGTGCTGTTAAAAGACTCTTACTCATAATATTCCTGAAAGGTAAATAACCCACATGAGTGATGCTTGTGGGTTATTAATCTGGATGAGACTGTTATGCTACTGGAAATGAAGTGGAAAATCACTCCCTCAATTAAGGGAGTTAAACCTGCAATGCAAAACCTAGCAACCATTCCTGAGCCTCAGGCATTAAAAAGGACATTATACTGCCATCAAAGAGAGGACCTGGGAAACTTGGCATCAACACAGGTCAATTTGATTTGAGCCCCTCTAAAATATAATTTACAAAAAAATCTGTGTAGCCCCACCACCACCACAACTTTTATTTTTGCGTCCTCTGGGACTTAATCCACTGAAAACATCAGCCGTGACCTGGTTGCCCTAGAAGCGACTGGGTAACAGGAACTTAGGACAGGGCTCCTAAACTATCTCTTGAGGAGACCTTTGCCGCAAACCTAACTTCAGACGCACGGCAAAAAAATAAGAAGACGCTGCAGATGTAAAAGCGATTCGTTTACGTTGCAAGAGAGCACGGCGATTCTCTGTGGCTTTTTAGGATAAAGATGTTGACATCACAAACGAGAGACTCTCTTCATTATTTAAAATGGCATCTCATATGATTAGGTGTTTAAAAAATTCTAGCTATTTGGGGAAAGGAAATCAACATAGTTGAATATTTGTATTGGCCTGGGTAAAAAGCTGCCATAGTTATTTTTCCTGGGCCACCCCTGGCGCTGCAGAGCCCTGCGATATCAGAGAACGTGTCGGTGATGTACCTTCCATGACGGCAGGCTGTGTAAACGGAGCCCTCCTCACTTCCTACCACAAAGTTATTGACGTCTCCAAGTGGGAAAGACATGCTGGTGACAGCCACAGCCTTGGACTGCTTGTGAACGAGCTCCATGCTGTCCTGTCAGAAAGAAGCACAACGAGACGTCAGCCTCCTTACCTGCCAAACATGCTCAGACATCACACCACATAAATTCACTCGACACACTGTTGGGCGTTTGTGCTCAAATGAAATTCAGCTAACCGTTCATAAGCGATTAACATTTGACATGGGACTTTCGTGGCAAGAGATTTGGAATGAAACATGGTACACTTCCTAAGAAACTGACATTCCCTTAATGAAAACCATTATGTGTTCTCATGACAGCAGGAATGTTAAATTAGCTTTTGAAAGGAAACCTAAACAAAAGTCGATTTTACGGGCTTGTGAAAATGCAATTTGTCCAAAAAGCTTATGGATCACAGTTCTTCGGTAATTACATTTTACAGCCCTTTAGCTACAGAGTAAGAACTCGCAGCTCTGCGGCCGCTGGCCAGGCATGTGTAGAAGGAATGCTTATTTTGAATGCCCATACCTGTGGCTGGGACAGCATGTCCAGACTCCAGGAGCACATCTTCCCATCAGTGGAGATGCTGATAAGGTTGTGGGCATTTTGCGTGCCTACCACATTCACACAGTACACTGGGTGCTGCATTCAAACACATTCGATAAAAGCAAAACAAAGTGCAAAGACAGTTAAACAGCAGAAGACGGGGCACAGACAATGGCAGAATACGGGCTTCATGACAAATAACAGCTTGTTCTAGAAATCGCACTTTTTCCTTGGACCTCCGTGTCTGTCAGTTCATCTATCTATGATCCCACCATCTAAATCTTTCCGGTGATCACAGCTGGAGTTCATGCAGTATGTACAAGGGATCAGGGAGGAGCAGGAGAAGATGCTGGATTCCCAACAGACTGACGAGTCTGTCCTCACCATACCGTGTGTGCTGCTGCCGACAGCGGAGTCCTCTGCACGGGGGTCCTCTTGCTGCTGCGGTTATCCCACAGCACGATCTGCCCAGAGTAAGTACCTCCCACCACCAGGTTGGGGTGAAATTTTGCAAAGGCGGCGGACATCACGGCTGACTGTGTGGGGAAAAACAAACAAACAAAAAAAAAAAACGACCCCAAACCTCAACATGGGGTATTTTTAAAACTGATGACTGCGGAGCGCAGAAGTGACAGGCTTCTGGAAAATGACTTCAGCGAGGCCGTGTACGTTAGTGTCACATCCAATCCGTGCGCTCGGCCGAACGCGTGCGATAACTTGCTAAAAATAATATACAACCCCATTCGATTCAAAGACATGCTCTTTTCCTTAAAATAGCAGCTGGCATGCTGCTTGTTTTTATTTTATGTTTCGCGCATACATTTCCATGACTCAGACCAGGCCATTCAACACACTTTTCTAGTAGAAGCTGAGTTATGACAGGGTATATCAAGTATGATTTATGTCTACATTACTCATGCACGTTTTCTGCCTGTCGAATTTTTGGGGGCTGCCAGTTTAAAGCAATTACTTAAGACTTAAGCTTCTCGGTAATCTTACAACGTCTGATCATACGTTTGGTTTAATTTACGCAAGTGATTGTTCAAAAAACTGACATTGGGGAAAGAAAAAAAAACTCCTTTCCCCACTTAAAATGAATACTTGGGAGTTCACACTTTTTTGGGTTTTGTCTGAGAAAGACGTTTCTAACTACATCCGTTTTTGAGGGAGCACATATGTTTCTACTCAGTGTCTTGTTCTATGTATCCCGGGGCACGTACTTAAAAAAAAAAAGAGGCTGCCAACTACAAAGCTACATGTTCTTCATATTTCAAGCAATCATTTTTTTTTCCCTCAGCAGTTAAACTGGGCTCTTGTTATGTTACACAATGGCAAGTTAACTTTTTAAAGCATGTTTAAACATCCTCAGTGCTGGCAGAAAGGCAGCTCAAGGCTTCCTTTTGAACTGCTAGGCTTGAGGTCCTCCATCAGCATGTGTTTGCAAATAGATGTGGTCGAGGCGCATGCCAGCCCAGTGAAATCACCATGCGGAGAAGCTGAAGGAAATGACTGGCAGGGGCCCAAACTCATCAGCTCAAACCACCCATTTGGCGCGACAGGATCTCGCATCATACCTGGCAATGAAAGACATACTCTGGTGTGGTTTTCTTGTACTTCATGTTCCACACAAGGGCCACACCATCTGGCTCATGGGGGGCATCCTCGTTGTTGTTGTATGAGGCAACAAGCAGCTCAGGATACTGGTGACAGAAAAATCAGTAAAAATGAATGTCAAGAGGAAGTCAGGATAGCCTCAAGGCCTGACTCCTAACAAAAAAAAACGTTACCCTCTGTGGTGTTAGTGAATGCTTGGCTACAGGCGGCAACCACCCGTACAACAAGATTTATTGCTGAGAAACTCTGTCTCAGCACCAGCCTCTTTCTTGCTCATGCGGTTGCTATGCTAAACCTTAAAGTGACTTTTATGTAGATTCTTTGGTTCTGATTTTATTCACCGTGGCAGGGAAGTGCCTCCATGGCTGCTATTTGAAGTCACCTATGATAAAAGGCGTTTGAAACTCAAGACTAGCTTACTTATTATAATGGACATCATATATTTCTGAACTCCTTCCAGGAAAAATTACACTCTCTCTCTCTCTCTCTCTCTCTCTCTCTCTCTCTCTCTCTCTCTCTCTCTCTCGTTTGTATCATCATGATACATCATGAATATTTGACTTTGGTATGCACGTATAAAATACCTAATAGTTAAACAATTTAAAGTGCTAGACAAACATTGAACACTGTCATTTTCTACTTTATTTTGTAACTTAAAACCCTTAAGCTGATATTTAGAAAATTAGGCTGTCTTTCTCAGTTGTACACATAGCTGAAAGAAGCTCATAAGCTGCTTTGTTTTTGGAATTAACCTATACAGCCATTTCTGCTCCAATGCAATAGCTGTAATGCTGAAAAACACCGTTATAGAAAATCAGGCTACAGAATCTACTGGCTCAATGGGAATTAAGGGGCAAAGGGGCAGAGAGTTCAGATTCCCATTAACAAAGGTGTTTATTTTCAATAGTAATTGGCCATATTATTAGTTTGAATGCATTGTTTCGGCATAACATGTTTTTGTGTAACTTTTCAACAGAAAACTGAGAAAATAGATAAAATGAGACATAATACATCGCTAATACATCGTTTTACATCGCTAAGCAGTGCGAAATTCTGCAGCAGAAGAAATTTCGTAAAAAAACACACCACTAAGTCCAGTAGTGTGAATGAAATCACATTTTTTGCTCTTTGGTTTCTTTCGTACCGCTTTATAACATTAAGCTTTTTCTCCCAGAAAAATCGCTGTCTTCTTCACAAGCACCAGACACTGAACGCTTCGTATCCTTCCCATTCATTGTAACAGCAATATTTCTACTACTGCTCCCAAAGAATGAAAAAATACACCCTGTCGCATAGGCAGATGGATGAACTGACGCAGATGGGTGAGAGAATATGCCAGTATCCCAAGCTTGTGTCGCTGCGCTGAGGCTGTGCAGACGTTTTTACTCCACGTTTGTAACTAGTTCTAGTACACTTGAATTGCATTAAAGCCCACATGACCCGCGTTAAGGCTAAAGCATTCCTTAATAAATCAATGGCATTATAGCAGCCAAGCTGCCTTATGGAAACTCACGCTATAGTAGAGATGATTGTACCTGTACTTTCATAGCTCACACATCGATGTGGAATTCCACCCTAACTTCATTCTAAAAACAAAACCCGGCAAATTTAAATTGTGTTTTGTATCGTTTAAATCGGCATCTGTCCATCCACCTGGCAACCAAAAGCTCGTCGGAGCCTCTCTCTAAATGACAGTACGATGTATTTTACCTGAGGAGACCAATCAAGGCAGGTGACAACACGGTGTTTGGACCAACGCTCATCCATGAACTGCCTGTTCAAAGACAGCTTAGTCCCGGCTTGGATCTCTCTGTAAGATAAATGCACAGTCAGACTACTGGCAGGCAGGCTCACTAGCACACAGCATGTGTCCATCTGTCTCTGTTACGATGTAGAAAACTTTTTTGTAATTATTAGATGACCTTCATACAGATTTTATAATAATGTGACCAAATTATGATGTATAATTTGGACATGTTTTAATCTGTCGCATTCACTCTATTTCCAAACAGAGCTTGAATAATTATTTTTCCTTAAGATAATCATTACAAAATACATCTGGATCAGGGACAGGAGACACTTCAAGCCTTAATGCATGCAATGTACTGAGATAAGCACAACATTAAACCCTATAAATTAGGCTCAGTCGTTTTAAAAGCAAACTCTTCAGCTGAAGGTTCAATTTTGTCTGCTTAAGTCATTTTAAAGAGTTTTTGAAGGACTTCGTGTAATTAGCTTTGATCTGACAATGATCAAATGTAAAACAATCTTTTAATGTGATCATGGTTATTCTTAGAATTTTGAACATGCTTCTTTTGTGTGTGTAGAGATTAAAGACAAGACTAATTAGGTGACCATGGCATCCACAAATACACAAAAACCTGGCCTATGAGCATTTCTCCTATCGATATACAGGCATCCAAACATTATAATTCACTTCATTGCATTCTCCTATTCCTTTCGACTATTTCTAGCTCTGCCACAATGTTATGAGTTTATGGACATAAAACTAATTGGTTGAAATCAGCCACCCATGTGCCAGGACAACTTTCCCTTTAATATTCCTATTCAGTAGCTGTCCTAAGGTTTTAATGATTTGGGTATTAAGATCCCCTCTACCCTTCCAGGAAATTCATTCGGAATATGTCTGAGATCATTAAAATAAAAGCAGATGTGGCTAGACTCATCTCCATTACAGGTTAAATTACATGGCAGAAATACGTCCTCGAGTTCATTTGTTATTTTGCATTATCCCCATGTCATTCCTTCTACTGCATTTAGAATAAATGAATTCTATTGTGACTAGTTTTACTCAGAGAATTAAGTAACCAAGAATTTTGCCAGCCTCACTGCAGCACTCCAAAGTTTACGGTAGTCTGGCTCTACCCAATTTTAAACATTACTGATGGCTTCTCGGCTGCGAACATGGTTTCATCTAGGTACACCAGCGTTACGGTACTCGTTTGAGGAGCTGTTAGTGAATCCAGTCAGTACAGGATTCTTTATTTCCTGGGCCTACAAGCTGACCTGGAATATATTCCCTTTTCTGACTGGCTCCCAGCTCTTTATCTGTCCACCCCGGCCTACAATAAGTATTCAGATTCCTGGCAAGATGGCGTCTGCACATAGCAGGCTAAAAGGAAACTTCTGAACTCCCTGGTTTTCCCAGTTTACATGTCTCGGACTGCTCGGCCTTTTGCTCTGATGCACACCCAGGGGAACTGCTTTGTCTGTCTCTATAGAAGTTCTTTCTAAGGCTTAAAATCAGTCCTGGAAAAGAGGACTAGACACAGTGGATGGTAGGCCATTTTAGGATGCAGTCTGAGAAAATGTCTTCTCTTCTTTTTCATAAAAAAACATTTTTAGCACACCATTAATTCATTTTAAATTTGTGCACAGATCACATGCAACACCAGACCAGTAATGTCACAGGTGGATCGCACTTGATCCTCTCTACCCTTCACGCACTTAGAAAGCGCTCACCACCTATCTACATGTTTTGGGAATATCCTGAGAAATTGCTCTTGGGTGTACTTAAGAGGTGTGTTTTCACCTATGCCAATAAGCCCCAGACTATTCCTACTCAATGATGATTCCTGGATTACTGTAAATCTTCAGACACAATGTCTCTTGCTGGTAAGGCTTACTGCAGCAAAAAAAAATGATTCTGCAAGGCTGACTAGAGATCGACTTACCCTTCAAACGCACTTGGTGGCATTGTGTGAAAAACACTGTTCTAATGGAAACAGTAAACTGCACTGTGGCTGGGCAAAAGCCTTTTTAATTTTAATTTTGGTTGAGCCTTTTTGTTTTTCATAACCCACTTTGTTTTTTCTTTGTTTTTATCTTCCTGTAGGCTTCCAGATTATTAACGTGTATTTTGCACATTCATTGTTTTAGTAGCATTCGCCTTTTTGCTAGAACTGGCGCACACTTTCTGAAAACGCGCCGTTAAAAAACGAACTGTGGCCTCCGCCGGCTCCGTACCCCTCCTTCTCCTCCAGGTCCCGGCCGCTGTAGTCGAAGAAGACGTCCACCCGCTCGGACAGGGCGCGCTCCAGGATGCGGGTGCTGTGATCGAAGAAGGACAGGAACTCCTCGGAGTGCAGGATCTGCAGCTTCTCCTCCTCGGTCAGCTCGTGGGGGGGAGCTGGGAGACACCGCAGAAGCCTGTCACTCAGATGCTCGTGTCCAGAGAGAGCGTCAGTAACAATAATTGCTTACACTTCTATAGCGCTTTTCTGGACACTCCACTCAAAGCCCATCACAGGTAATGGGGACTCCCCTCCACCACCACCTCCGCCCCCACCTGGATGATGCACCTGTCTGCTCACCGCACATCAGCTATCGGTGGGGAGGAAAACAGAGTGATGAAGCCAATTCAGAGATGGGGATTATTAGGAGGCCATGATTGGTAAAGGCCAGGGGGAAATTTGGTCAGCACGCCAGTGTAACACCCCTGCTGTTTTCGAGAAACCCCCTGGGATTTTTAAAGACCAAAGAGAGTCAAGACATCGGTTTTATGTCTCATCTGAAGGACGGTGTCTTTTTACAGTATAGTGTCCCCGTCACTACAATGGGGCATTAGGACCCACACAGACCACGGGGAGAGTGCCCCCTACCTGCTCCACTAACACCTCTTCCAGCAGCAACCTTAGCTTTCCCAGGAGATCTCCCATCCAAGTACTGACCAGGCTCACACCTACTGAGCTTCAGTGGGTTGCCAGTTGTGAGTTGCAGAGTGATATAGCTGCTGGCTATAACATGGCAGGGCTGCCCTCTGGGGTTTGCATGCAGTTAACGATTTCAGTCTACAAGCAGAGAGCACAGTACCGCAGCTGGATTCATTCTAGAGCCCTGAAGTATTAAAATGGGATTCCCCCTCCCAAATTGGCATATATATCTTTCAGTTTTCCTGCAGTCCTTCTGCACCATTTACATGGATATCAGTCCTTGAGAACTGCACAAAGCAGAAAGCCATAAGCTAAACATATGCTTCTTCTGCGTCCGCTACATTTTGTATTTGGACTTTTGTTGTATTAAACAGCAGACAAGCGTTTTACACAAAATATTTGTAGGCAAATTTGTGTATACACGTGTCGGCGTTGAACAAATAAATGCGGGAAATTTCACAGATTCAGATGTGGCGGGGCACGCACCAGAGCTAAGCTTTTGTTGAGCCTATAGCACGCTGGTGCTTTCGTGATCGCGTGGCATCACCCTCGATACGGCTCATAAACCGAAAACAAGTACGAAGGCAAAAAAAAATAGGAAGTAGGAAGGGGGAAGGCAAGGCTAGAAAAGTGACTGATATGGAGTTACAATCGAGATTTTGAAGTTGAGGGGAGGGATGATAGTGACCAGTTTGGCACATATGTATGGCAAGAATGAATCTTCAATTTGTGCAATTGGAGACAGAGAGAAAGCTATTCAATAGAGCTATGCATCTACTGTTTTCAGTGCATTTTATTATTCAATTTTATTGGATCTACTTTGTATACTGTAGGGCACTGCATTTGCTGTATTACTCTTTTCATAATACTTTAAACTACATACAGTACACACATACTAATACACTTACCATTGTTTAATGGTTTTACTTGTTTAAGGCAGGGAAATAGGAGGGTCTAAGGGCAGTGTTCTGATTATAAGTGATTTTAGGTATACACAATATATCAGGAAACTAACTACTGCTAACATAACATGTACTTAAAGTTGCTCATTTCAACATGGAAGAGTTCTACAATTACAGAGGGCCCTCACAAAATTCAGTAGCTGCACCACATATCATAATATGACCTTGTACTGGTCTCAATACAGCTGGAACATATAGATTATAATAAACTATGTGGAACATAATCTATATAGCATGTGATCCCTTAAAGATACATCACAACATTTCTGAAAACTGTAAGTGAAATGTCACTCACAAAAAGATCTAAAGAAACTGATTCTTTGAAACCTAAAAAAATCTAAAAAGTAGAACATCTAGTTATATTCAGAAGCATTACTGGATAGCATGTGAATCCATATAGGACGCGTGAAAGAAAAATACTCGGACGTCAATAAATAATCAATCTCATACTTTGCCTCCCAAAAATTTAGAAAACAAGTATCGGAGAGCTAAATGGAGGCTTGAGACTGTGAATGATCTGAAGTCAGAATCTACATTTAGTAAAAGTGAATATGACAAATGGAGAAATGTCTCTTATAGGGTTGGGTTCTCCCAGTCTAGTACAAGCAGAGGAGTTTGGTCTCACCTTCCTCTTCCTCATTCTGCTGAGGTTTCTCCTCCTGGAGTGCCACCACTGGTTTGGGAGGGGCGATCTCCTCCTCTTCATCTTCTTCTGCACAATATAAGCACACCAGCATCAGAGCTCACATTCACACTGCTTGACGCATCTAGTGTTCGTGTCATTCGGACAATAGCTTAACACCTTAGCATCTTTTAAATCTTGCCCAGTTGATGTCCTATGTCTTTGGATATTTGTGTGGTATTTTTAAATGTCAGTGTAAATGTGGTGATTTCAGAGCTACTCAACCCTTGGTCCTGTCGATTTTGTTCATCACAGAATGTTGGTCCAACCAGAAAATTCATTTTTCAAATGAGTCTGACTGTCCCCCCCCTAGATACAGGCATTTTGATAAATAAATTCCACATACTGGCATTCAGCATTTTCAAATACATAACATTATTTGACACTGCACTAGATATCACCATACTGACAAGTTCAAATTCAGTACAATACAGAAAGTCACCTCCTACATACAGTTCAGAAGAATCAATCGCGTTAACTGCAAAATATGCCAGGACTATATACTGTATGTGTTCCTACCTGAATGCTACGTTTTTTTCACAAACTTTAAGCTGCATAATCACAATAAATATATGCTCCTAGCAAAACAGCTCTATATCAGGCAGATCAGGAAAATCACGGCTAACTGATGTGCAGACTTCTGTTCTTCAAAACCAGCAATGAATCACTGTGACTGACAAGCTGCTAGGACCAGAGGTAGTGGAGGAGCTCAGGATTAATAAATGTGTTGGTCCTGATGGTATTCTCCATTGGACTTTAGGCAACAAGAGATATTGCCTATAGACCTGGGCCTTTAACAAATCTTCCAAAGGCCACTCAAAAAGGGGGGTAAAAAATGTACCTTTGCACTTACAAAGGAATGCTGAACATCATAGATAATCATTTAAATTATATTTTTAACAGGTATGGTATAATTATTCCTGTACCTCCACTAAACTAATCTAAATTGCCATGACTGCTGTATATCCTAATCAAGACACAAGACATACAGACATGATAAAAGGCACCGCACAAGCTGACAGTTTTTGCCAGGTGAATGGCTGACAACAGCTTCTGCAAACATGTAAAAGAAAACACAAAACAAAATCAATGCAGATTCTGTCCTCAAGATCTTTACTCGCAGGATGTGGAGGACAAGTCAGTACTTTATCAGAAAGTCTGTTTAGCTTGCCGCACGTTACAGGACAAAGCCACAGCTGAGTGGAAGCCAAGGTCAGCTCTCTGAGGCATCATTTCTGAATGACTGTATATCGCATTACAGCAACACATCAAAACAGCAGAAACATTCTGAAAACGTGCATTTCAAACCTAACACGAACATACTTTTAACTAGGGGAAGCTCCATTACTAAAACGATGGAATCAGTACTGCCTGCTTCAGTTTTGTGGCAAAGAGTGGCAAAAATGCATGTGAAAATGATCTTTTCTTGCGCCTCCTTTTTAAAAGCACGGCTTCTGAATACTTAAGAAAGCACCAACCCCACGTTGTTGGCATCAGCGGTCCAGATATAACTGAACAAAAGGGAGCTCATGGACACCGAAATGTCAACCGGATAAAAACATTACAGCATTTTTACACGTTTAATATTTAGTTGGAATGGATCGGCAGTCATTTTCACAGCACCATTTCCTTCGTGCGCTCGGAATGCTCCTATGGGAGTGATCTTTTCAATTACGCTGTTCCATCCCGGAGAGCTTACAATGTGTAAATTGAATATTGCTGTGTGCCTGCCTTGCATTTGTTTGGCTTGCCTACACAATATCAGTTCCTTGAAAGATCCTGTTCTTAAAGAAGCAAGGCTGTCATTTGTGAAGAGCAGGAACAGCAGGGGTCTGACTCTCAACAACTGCTTCCCTGTGTTTAATAGGACGCCAGCTATTCAACAGGGAGTTCACTTGTTAGTACAGCCATCTCCTCCATGTCCCAGTAACAAGTTGCCCTTCCACATGAGGGGTGATGGGATAGAGGATGGGAACCAGCTGCCTAAGCCTGGTCCCAGCATCCAGGCCAGCTGACAAGACAGCACACACCAGATGGTAGTGCTGGGATTGTCTTTTTCCGCTATGAGGTGGCACTGGGATGGCACAGAGGTTTTCCGCCTGACTGCCTCCAGTCATGTCTCTCCCCAAAACAGTAAGCCTGTGCAATTACCGACCCACTGGGGGGTCTTAAGACAACTATTCAACCCAAGGACTTATAACAAAATACAGCTTGTAGGGCTTACCAGCTGCCAAACCACACACAGGCAGAAAATATCAAATCTTCTCTAACTGCCAAGGATTCAAGAGTTTCTGGACAAATACGCACGCATATTTACTTGTACACACACCTATTTTATTAACGCTCTGTATACATCAAACGCGTGCGTGTACAGGTCCGAAAATGGAAAAACGCTTCCTGCGCGAGGAGAACGCCCCTGTTTAAATTAACTTAATCTGGAGCAAACTGTCATCTGCCAATTCATTATGAAAAGGGAACAGTGTTTTTTTTTTTTCCTCTTCTGGGAGGGTGGTGGTGCTGGTGGGGAGGGGGGTGCATTCTGACAAGTTTACAGAACTGGGTTAATGGCATGAGCGATTTCAATATATGCTCATACTTTCAAACCAAATGGAGAAGGTTAAAATCTTTCCTTTCAAGGGCCTCAATCAGCCTTAAAGGAAAACAGTAATCACTGTCTTTCAGCCAGCCCAGCCGCATTTGTCAGCCCTTTCCCGTCAATGCAGCCAGTGCAATCAACCTGCCAAGCATTCAGAACGGAAAGACAATCTGAAAATAAAGGGTATAATGCACCTGCCAGTGAAAATGGCCATTTCAAGAAAAGCTAGTGATCTTGGTGACCCCGCTGAGGAGGCGGTAGTGCAAAGGGGAAAGAACGCTTAAAAGAATTCTCAGTGATCTCCGATCTCTTGCACGCTGACACTTCCCCACAAAGCGTGCCAATTATAGCTTTTGTGCCACTTAAGAAATGAAAGCTTTTTTTTTGGGGGGGGGGAGGACGGGAGGGGGAGAAATAATCACACAGAGCAATAGAAAGACGTTCGTTCTTTGTCGCCGGACAATATATTAATGCAAACGCAGCCTCGGCTCGTGGGGGTCTGGCGTTGTTCAAGTACAAAACTCACGTCCTTTACACCCCACTCTGCAGGTGTGTACGCACCTCCAAAAAATCCGCCTCTGAAGACGCACCAAAAGGCTCCGAAAAATCTGACTTCGACATCTTGATTTCATTTATTAAGAAGACAAAACAGACCCGTAGATAATCTAGGCATCTTTTCGGAATGAATATAATTTGAAACACATGTATGCTGTACGCACACACTCTGAATATATTCCAAAATACAATTTGCTTGACTAGAGATTCCGTTTTTAAAAAGCAGTTTGGAGGGCTGACATGTTTTTAAGCCAGGGTGTACACGCATTGCCCCCCGCTTATGAACAAAACTGTTCGTTTCCCATCATGTGTATCATTTCCATTCATGTCATCATGTATATGGGTTTTTTTGTAATTCATGATTAAATGCTTAATTTCCATAACATTTAAAAGTCATTTACACTGGACCCAGTTTGAAACTAAAATTAGATAATTGAAGGAAAAAATAATTTGCTTGCTATTTGATTTGATTTGCATGTTAACTTTAGACTCGCAGTCTACTAGGATCGCTTTTTTGTTTGATGCTTACAGAATGAATGCAAAAACATTACATGACTGGAGAAATTAAAATAATTTAAATAAACTTAATTGGGCTTTAAAAAGGAAATAAAAACTCCCTCCGAACATCTATACACTTCAAGTTCAATTTAAAGAACGGAAGCTGAAATATATTGGTTTTGAATTCAAAACTACAGTACTGTGCTCCTTACTTGGTGATGCTGTGTGAATTGTCAGCAAATTATCATCAATGAATCTGTGAAAGGTCAAACATATGTGCAGATGGAAGGATATTTTAATTGGTCTTCTGAAAATCTATGAAATGTTTTAAAGCCGCACCATCTGTGATGCTAATTTGGCTAAAGCCATAGTCAGTTATGTAATGGCAATAACCATGAATGACATAAGTATCAAACTTACATGCAAAAAGAAAGTGTCATGGAGCTTTTCATTTGCCTTTGGAGAGTGAAATATAATAGCGCACAAGCTCATATGTGTAACCCACAGGGTGATGGTTGACCTTTTTCATTTAAATAATGACATGAATAAAAAGAATCTACATTTTAATAAAGTTATTGTCAGCTTTGCTGTACGATACATAGTGCTTTAACGACAGTATGTTATACACTTAACACCTGAATTCTTTGCCGTGAGATTTAGAGTCAGACTGGAAAGCATCACAGATAGTAGTAGTTAGAATTTCCCCACCTCTCACCTCTTTGTCAATGAATGCCAATGACAAGGTTAATGAACCACCAAGGTTTTCTCTTATTCTTTTCGAAAATGTATTTCAACGTCAAAATTGTGACACTGTTGTAGAAAGATGGAAAGAAAAGCTGGGCTGTAAATTAGGATGTACCCAGCAATAACGCTAGAGCCAAGTTCCAGTTGTCTGAGTAATGTGTTTCTGTGAAGCAGGTTAATCAAAGTTAAATCATCTGTGAAATAGGTGGCTTTTGTTAAGTTGAGTTTCCACACTTCCAGTGTTAGTTATGTTTCAGGATAAACTTGGCAGAACAAGGAGACATGTTAAAAAACAACCTCTAGGAGGCAGAGAGAAGTAATGTTTGTAAAACATTTCTCAGTATGTTTTATGAAACAGAACAAAAGGTCTATATAGCTCAACCTGGGATTTGAGAATTTGAAACAAGTTAAATAAACTGTGTTTATCAGTTTTTTTAAATTGCTGCATCAGTAATGCCTTTAACTTTTCTGGGCTTCAGAAAGGTTTAGCATTACTGATCAGTGAAGGGGAATTAGGTAGTTTCTGTATGATAGAGGACTGGCACTTCTTTAGGCATTTTGACAATGTGAAGACACTCAGCAGTTAATGGAGTGGTTGAGCTCTTCATCACTGGTACCACAGTACTCCTCCACTCTGACGTGTCCCACACTCACCACATACTTATTTATCTGAAACGGGCTGACAGTGATTCGTGACTTCTTCTTCCAGACAATTCACATGTTCAGGAAACAGTATGGGGCTGGACTCCCATTCAGCGAATGTCAAACATGAAGAGGTGAAAGTGCTCTGCTAAACATATGGTGTAAGACAACAAATTCTTAGTTTGTTTTCACATAACATGATCAGCTCAAACACGTCTTGATGTTAACCAGTGACGCTAGCGCACTGCACAAGGCATCTTGCTCCGAACTTCAGTCTACTTTTCTTATTTTTTGCAAGAAGTGTAGCCTTTTGTTTTCGTGCATTTTTAAAAAGACATACTCATCAGTAAATCTAATTTTTGCAACCAAACGCTTCACTGTGTCCTGCTGTATATTTAAAAACATGGAAAACTATACACAAGAATATTTTAAAATACTATTAAAACAAAGGACTCAAAGTATACTTTTTCTACCCCGCAGACCTGATGCAGAATTTCAAAAGAAGAAAAATGCACAGGAATACAGCCTCTGTTTTACATGTTCATCTTTCAGTGCTGTCTTAATAAAAGGAGACTGTCTTGGGCTCTCAACAAGATGACAAGGAATCAGACCTACTCTGCTACTTTCATGCATCTTGACTGTCTTCAAGGAATCCAAGTTATTTTCCATGGACTGTGTCCTGAAGTATCAGAACTGAGATCAGGCTAACACGTCAGTGTATGTAGCATCCTTTTTACTCTGAAGTGACCAATCATCTCTGAAGTGACACTGCGAAGGGCAAAAATCAGCCTTTTGAATTGCGAATTAATACCCCTCAACATTTCCAAAGTTCACGTTTTTATTACCTACACTTTTCGTATCATACTTTGTATACTGTATTTTGGATCCACCAAACCATCAACAGCAACACCTGCAAGAGACATTGTTAGAGTTAAAAATGTATTTTGCTTTCTTTTTCTTTCAGTAGTCTCTTGATTGCTTTTTAAAATGTAATTTATTTTTAAAAATGTCCTTTTTCTCCTTTTCCTTGCTAGAAAAGAAAAGGCTTAGAAGTTCTGGAAATGGCAGTGGTCTCGGTTTTCAAATGACTAGAAAGATATGCTATTTTAAACTAAAAAGCCATAAGAAAAATACCATTTCATGAATGTACAGCACAGAAGTGGTGGCATCAATTACTGTACACATCCAAGGAAACAGTGCAGCTACATTTGTATGTATGTCCAGTGACAGATCATTTATTGAAACAATACAGAAATGAGATGTGAGAGCAAAAGGCCAATTAGAACATAAAAAATAGTGATTACATTTAAAGTAAGACACTTGTGACAAGAGGCAATTGAATTCGTTCAATGGTAAAAAATGTATTAACCTCATTTTGAAGTCCAAGTGATTAAAATAATCAAATTTAATTAAATATCAAATTTAAACACTCCACAACCTCTTTTACTCCAGAAAAATGCTGATTCAAAAAGCTGTTCCATATATTACATAGCCTATCACTTCCTATAAATTTGTATTTTTGGCATTTTTTCATTAAAATCTTCGATTCAATCAGCTGGGATATAAAAAAAAAACTGCACCACGATATAGCAAATGTTTGAGAACATTCCTGGGTTTGTAGACTTATTGACTGGATGTAGATAATTTTATTTTATTATCTTGTTTTTCTTTTCATTCCCAAATGTCATTGAACTGTGCACCTCATTTTGACAAAACCGACACCGGAATTATTCGACCACAGAAAATTCAATTTTCTTCATCTGTACGTCACAGGCACAACGTGGTGGGATTTATAGCCGCTGCAGAAACATAAAAAGCAAATCATACTGTACCAAGGTGAGCCTGCAGTAGCCCTCAGAAAAAGAGATGCAACCCTACTTTCGCAGAACATATTAATAACAAGAGTCCAAAACAGCTAAACTTTCTGCCTTTTAGATCTCATCTTGACATTTAAATGTACTTGATGAGACTGTTCAGTTCCTGACAGAAAAGTCTATTAGAACCAGCCCAGTGAATCTCACATTAACGGTACATCGAACAAGTTCTGCCTTCTGTACACAGTAGCAATTAGGAGCCGTAATCAGCTGTCTGAGCCTTCAGAAGGAAGCCACCTGACTAGACCGCCTCTCCCTCAGTGCAGTCTTTGTCTCACTACATTCTACTCCCCCTGCCGCCTGCTGACCTTGAGAGCTCACCAACGTCTGCTCTACTTGACAATATGATGAATCACTCAACCAGTTGATCTATGTGGTGCCACACAGAATATCAAGCGTGTGCTATGATAATTCATCTTTCTGCGTCTCATGGAGGATGTCCACAGACCACAACTGCCTGATCTTTCAGTCGGATCAGCTTGAGGGACTGCAAGGCATGAGGTCCAATGTACAGGCCTAAAAAAGTTGGATGCCCTACTTACAGTACTTAACGAGTCTGTATATATGTATATAACAGGGAACAAAGAAAATGGAGCCAGAAAGGGGATAAAATCAGTCAGTGTTTATATGGACAGGCAACCTGAATGAACTGAAATACTGTTTAAAAAATTCAATGGTATAACAGAATGTGATAGAGACCTACATATAAGATAAGAGATCAGTTTATTATCCATATACAGTTTCTTGCATTAGGAATTTGTCTTTTCACATACCCCATCTTGCTCTCCATGAGACACACAGAAAGGGAGAGAAGCTTGGGGTCAGAGCGCTAGGTCAGCCATTGTACAACACCCCTGGAGCAGTTGGGGTTCAGGGCCTTGCTCAGGGGCCCAACGGAGTAAGATTCCTCTGCCGGCCACGGGATTTGAACCATCAACCTTCGAGCCACAGGCGCAGATCCTTAGCCACAGAGCCATCGCTCCGCCCCTTTGCGTATTGATGCATCAATTACATATTGATGTAATGGCAAAACCCTTCCAGCTAAAGTTAAACAACTTTTACGGATGTCTTTTGAACACAATAAGGCTAACTTTACTCCAAACACTTCACGACAAGACTGCGGATCCAACTCCAAAAGCCCTTTCTGCGTGAATACTAGCGCCAGTCTCTATATCTGTGGATTCACTTACAATTTCGATGGAACTGCACTGTGTTTTTGTCCACGGTCTGAATGGAGAAAAGGCAACTCGCATTCCTCAAAGACAGTTTACCACAAACAATCTGGCTGGTTCCGAGTGGAAAAAAAGAATCACAATCTTCAGAAGTCGGAAATGTAAACCCAGCTGAAACGTGTCCAACGTTTCGATGCCAAAAACCTTTCTGAGAGCAAATGTGGTTTAGGACCAGTACCAGAACAGATCTCTACCACAGGATCAGCATTCTGTGGTCAACGGTACTCTCAAAGTGCAGGGATCAAAACACTCAGCAATAGTAATAAACACATTCTTTCAAAACAGGTTTAGCACTCTAAATATGAAGTTTAATTTAAAAAATAATTTGTTTAAATAACATGAAATACAAGAACACCACAATGCTCCTATCAGTTGATTCTCACTGCATTTGATGGTCGGTCTGCTCAAATTCTGACACATCTTTCCAAATGACTGTTAACAGAAATGTGCGCTGTCTAAAATATCTGCCATATGACTGTTTCCATCCCTAGTCCCTGGGGTTTTTAAAATCACCTCCTCAGCAACACATTGATGGATATGGAAGTTCATCATACAACAGCCAAACACAGGATCCATAATCACAGCAACAGTCTGTTCTCAAAGTGTAACTGTGCTACACTGTGTTTGCCTTATCACACAAGCAACTGCACCACTCCAGTACAATCCTGACAACGATTCCCTAAGGAATCAGATTTTGAGGAACAAAAACCCCCACAAATCTTCCTATTTCATCTAGGTGTTCAAACATTTTTAACTGCCTTACACTTTTCTTTACACACAAGTAAAATACTCCTTCGACAACTCCACTACTCTAATTAAATACCACTCTAAAAAACAGAGGTTTTTTTAGACGAACATGTCATGAATGGACTCTGAATGAATTACAAAAGAGTTTTACTAGTTATCAATAGTTATAGTATTAGTTAATAATCTAAGGTCTGCACAGCAATTTATTCTGGTAATTTAAAAATTAATTTGCATATAGAATCATAAAGAACGTGTTTTTAACAAAACAATTACAAATATACACACAAGCATAACAAAGATCTGTCTTAGGTTACAGTGAACACTTGAAATTAAAAAGCCAAGTTCGCTTCCCAAACACTCATACATGACACTTATTCCAGTACTGCTCCAAGTATTCCAATACTAATGTACTGAGACTGTGACAGACATTAGCAGAGAATACATACATAAAATTACTAATCCCGACCACCTTTCTTTCTAATACTGAAAACTAATTGCATAGTGAGCCACAGGACGCGTCGTCTTTTGGGGGTGGCCGGTAATTGTGGACCTGTGTGCAAATTTAATCTTCCCTTTGCCTTCCTACATATCCCCTGGCCTCCGCAATTTTCTTTAGCTTTCATCTTTCTGTATGGAGAGGGCAGATAATTTCCACTCAATGTATGCTTCCTGCTTCCATTTGTATGATCATATAAAATGGGTAGCCACGACCACAGCAAAGAGCTATAAATATTTAGTTCAAAAACACTGGAGAACGACAGAGCTGTCCTGATTGTTCTCTGGGTCTCCTACTTTTGCTATTAGATGGCTGGCTTTAGCGGCCGTTCAAAAAAAAAAATGATGCAAGAAAACAAGTCTGAGAAGAATGTTGAAGTCACCCATGTTTAACGTAAGCCTTAACTAGATGGATACCTACCTTCCTTCTGCTCCGTCATGACGGGTGTTTGAGTTTCTTTGGTGTAGGACACAATTTCACGTGGCGGAAAGTCCACATGAGTGACTTTAGCCATTCCCAGCTTAAGGGGACCTCGCCTAAAACAACGCAGAAATATGAAACAAATATGACAAAGAACACCCAAGTGAATAGGATTTAAACATCAATTTGCTTGGAACACAGCAGGACACAAAGTAATGCCAAAAATATGGTACATGGGATACAACACTTAATTCGGTCTTTCTTTGACTTTTAGCAAAACTAGGCAAAACAGACATGCTAATAGCAATGCAGAAAAGCTTAGGAAAGTTAGTATTCGCCATGGTGTCAAATGAAACCTCTTTGATGGGCTTCAAACTTGCCCGAAGTGCAAAGACTTAACTGATGGAAAAACAAGAGCAGACAAAGACATTGGAGGTCTGAAAAGGAAGGAAGACAGGTACCCCAGATCAGAATCAGAGTGAAGCTGCAGAACTGATGGATCAGTGTCCCAGTGCAGCGTCCTGATTAGAGGCACAGCGACAAGGCAGCGTTAGTAAGACAAGCTGGATATTAGTGAAAAAGGAAAACATTTCACAGATACTTAGAACTAACAGAATCAATTTTTTTCATTGAAGAATATTTAAGTTTAAGTTACAACACCCCATTCAAATGTTAAGAGAAGCTTTTGTCATTAATCCAAGTGGTACAGCGTGTCTAAAATACGTAGAAACAGTCAAAAGTTCATTTTTTCTTTAATATTGTTACTTATTTGTCTCAAAAAGAGACACAGACACCCCAGCTCACAAATGAATTGATTAAACAGTGTACGGCATTAGAACGACTTGAAAGGGGTTCCCAAACTCATCCGGTTTCGAATGCAAAAAAAGACACAAGACTGGTTTGTTGTGCGCTACATGTATTATATGATTGCCTTGGGCACAAAACATGCACCCATGTGCACAGGAAATTGACATATTGGTAAAGGAAATGAGTCAACACGTAACCCTTTAGGTAAAGGAAGAGCCGTGTGGCCCCGCTGGGACAAAGGGGAGAGCTCGAGTTACCACAGGGGGACGCAACTGTAATTATAGGTTAAGCACAGCCCAAGGCATTCATATATATATTTTATTTTTAATTCGTTTAGCACCTTCTGCTAATTCAATAAGCACTTTTTAAAAAGCTTGATCTTAAACCGAAAACGGCAGGTTGTGAACGAAATCTAAAGCCATTAGTAACTAATATAAAACAGAACTTTCTTTGCAATTTCACATCTTCATGAGTTTTTAAATGATGCCCTCAGTATGGGTATAAGCTGGAAGGTTGGGGGGGGGGGGGAGGGGGGGGAGAAGAATTCTTTAATCGCATAAAATTTAATGCGAAACTCAGCCTTATTTACAAATTTCGCCCATTTATCTCACAGGAGGAAAACTCTCAGGCACCGGGAGGCAGTTACCAATTGTGAACCAAAAAAAAAATGTTGTGGAAAAATGTACTGCATGCAACGCAGGGAGAAACTTGTTGAATATAAAGACACAAGCGGCTATGTTCGTCTTCTGCAATTTGAGATAACCACAATTACTGCCAGCATTACTACACCCATATTTTCTACAATACAAATGTAGTATCAGTATTAAATCAGAAAAAATACTGACATTCATGATTAAATGCTAACTCGTATAAGCACACCGTATTTATTCCATCATGTCACATACTGCTCTTTTAAGTATTTTTCCAGAGGGAAAAAATCCTATTATACCTCTATAACCTAAACCCTTGATTAAGACCTGCTCAGGAATTTAACTTGAACAGTGTATTTGAGACACTCAGGGATATGTAAACTTACTGAAACTTCTGTATGATCCATACAAGTGGCAGTACGACTCTGACCCTACCGTGCCCTGATGTCACGCTTAGCAACGACACCGACTCTGAAACAAGCGCTACAGACTTGCCTCCGTGTCAGAAAGTTAGAAAAGGCAAAGGCGACGCCAATCCTTTTTACACGGGGATTATTCTTAAACATAAGCTGCCGGCGTGATGATGGGAGACAAAACTCCGACTTAGTCAGAAAATTAAGCAGGAGGGGGGTGGGGGAGAGCAAACATAAATGCACATAAGCCTTCAGCTTCATCCAAACTTACAGGGGGGCGTCTTTTTAAACCCGTGTGTGTGTGTGTGTGTGTGTGTGTGTGTGGAGGAGGAGGGAGGTCAAAGACATACTGTAAAAGAATAACTTTTCCCTTTTGCGTAAAGACAGTACTGCAATGAGAATACCCCCTGCCTGCCAGTCACGGTGTGGCATGTTGGCTTGCCCTTTGGCACACGCCTCCCTAGAGGAGGAAAGCATTATGTCATTAAAATATTACACCGAGATTACCGTACCTAGCTCCAACGGCGCCATCGCCTGAGTCTTGGCTTCCAGTCTCGCTGGGCGTGCTCACAGACTTGGAGGATGGAGACATAGGTGGAGGGACTAAATAGTGAAACAGACAGGTATCCGCTGTTACTACTCGGAGTGGCTGCGCTGTGCGGAAAGTTGCAAACGTAATTTCACATGGGGAGGATCAAATGAGAAGGAGATGAGCCCAACAGGCAAAAGAAAAGGGAAAGAAAAAACCATGGAAGGGGAATGAGTAGCAGAAAAGAGAAGGAAAAAGAAACATGGTTATATTCCATGCTGACGTCTCCATGCCAAGTGTGCAGTTAAGGCAATACAGACAACAGGCTTCACTCACAAACAGCTCCGTTAAACAGTCACCGTCTACTTTATAGTTAACAGTTACTATTCACAGAAAAGTAACAAAGAGAGGAAAACAGTCAGCAAGTAAGAGCATTTTAATGCTGGTACTCCAGAGTAAATAACTTATTTGCGTTCAATGGAAAAGAAACTCATGGGAAGTAAATTAAGTTCAGCATTTCTAGATTGTTTAAAAATTGGTTTCGATGCTGAAGCACAAAACAAAGGAACTCAAAAATACTCTTTAGTACATATCTAATTCAGTAGTATGACTTGCAGGTCAAATAACACATAACTAGTAAAAGGAATCTGCCAAATTGTGTGTACCAGCATTAAACAGAAAGCTGACAAAATGTCACCTGACTTATGTGTGAGGCTTCTATACAGATTCTGATGTAGTGATATGAAAGCATGCAGCACTGTGCTTCTCATGCTAAATCATTCACATCAAGCATTTAGAGAAATACTGAACAAAAGCAGGAGATAATTTTTTACAGTAATAATGTCCCACTTCAATGTATTAAACAACCTCTTTGCTTAGAGGTAGAAAAGTGCCATTTATATATAATGATGTTGTAAAACTGTGGCTTAAATGGTAACCAATGTGCTAAAATAGCAAAACAATAAAAATGTACAAGTGACTGTAGATTAACATGAAAAATAAACCTGTTTTTCAGACAGATATGTAACATGAAGGCAAAAGAGTTTTAAATTTAAAACAAACGTTGCTCCTAATTTACTGTTTTAACACAGTGGTACTACATTGGGCCACTCCTTCTAATCTTACTCTTAAATTCCACTAGTTGTATAATTATAATTCATAAACCTTTGTTTTGCATTTAGTACTACAGCCACTCCAGAGGACTGGACTATAGTGGTACTATGAAGCACTACTGCCATCTACTGGTGACACTAAACTTCTTACTAATGTGATGGAAATGGCAATGATCCCTCACTACATCATTTATTCAGTGTTGCACTAAAGCGAGCAAAAAAGACTACACGAAATCCCCGTTTACACTTCTGAGCAATAACCTTCCCGTTTTTTAAATAACTTTTATTGAGCAAAAAACAAACAAACACCAAAATCTGGAATGAAACAGTTATTTAAAACAGAATTTGCATTACAACACTCCTCGATACGTATGCGCTTACAAGCAAGCCCACAGCTGCAATGCCCTGGCGAGATAATTAGGCAGATGGGCGCGCAGAACTCTTACCAACTGGCACATCGGGAGTGATGCCCATGCTCTGCAGCAGCGCTTCAGCCTCTCGCCGTTTCTTCTCCAGGTCAGAGTCATCGGGGGGAGGAGCTGCATCCTTCTTCTGATCGGCCTGAGCGGACAGAACAGCGCATCTCAGCACAGTGAGGCGGTGTGGAACAGCGCTCTGCCCTCGGGATTCCCGGGAGCCACCAGGCGCATTCCACCGAGGGGCAGATTTATCGAGACTACCGACCGTTTTGTTTCTTCCGTAGTGACTAGAGGCACTTACACCTGGGGTGCTGCCTGTGTGGGGTTTGCGTGTTCTCCCCTGTGTTCTGGTGGGTTTCCTCCAGGTGCTCTGGTTTCCTCCCACAGTCCAAAGACATGCTGGCAGGTGAATTTGCTGCCTGGAAAACTGGCCCTGGTGTGAGTGTGTGCCTGTCTGTGTTTGTATCAGGGGGAGCCCTATGATGGACTGGTGTCCCATCCAAGGTGTATCCTGCCCTGCTCCCATTGCTCACCGGATTTGGCTCAGGCTATCCTGCAATCCTGAATTGCATGAAGCTGTTAGAAACTGGAGGGGTGGATAGTGACGAGCACAGGGGAAGACAGGAGTTCTTCAAAGAGGAAAAGCCTACTCCAGAAATGACAAAGGAGGTCACAACGCTGCAAAGTCAATTATTTCTCTCCGAGTCGGTGACAAAACTGAGGTGACGGTATTTCTTTCCCATTCTCACGAACGTCCACCATTCAGACTTTAAAAACTGCCGAAAGGTTTCGTGCCATCAGAAAGGGAAGTCATTAGAGGCACCACCAGTGGTGTGCTGAGTGGGTGCAGTGGCAGCTTGCACCGCAATGCTGTCTTTAATTAACATGAATCACTGCGAAGGACCAGCAGGGCGAAGTGTTCTCCAGGCCGCGGCCCTCTGGGTGGGGAACCCACCTCTTTCTTCTTGCGCTCCTCCTCTTTCCTCTTCTTCTCCTCCCTGATCTGAGCCAGGCGCTGCTTCTTCCGCTCCAGCTCGGCCTTCAGCTCGCTTTTGTCCGACATGGCGCCACACCTGGGAAGGCGACAGCGCACACGGGGGAGAATCAGCGCGAGGATCGGGAGGAACGGGAGGAACGGCAAAGCACGAAGAGGTTCGTCATTCTGATCGGCCCAGAAGCCTGAAGCATCTGAGAAGCCCAGATCTGGTTCCATCTGACACGTGTGGCACCAAAAATACTTTCCCACATGAATTCCGTCATAATAGGAGGTTTGTTTTAATGACGTACTGGCTAATGAACGGCCCATTCTTCCTTTCTATGCTGGGAACTGCAAGAGATCATCAGACAATCATTCACTCCAATGGGCCAATTTGCTCTGGGTTACTGCACTGCCTAGATCTGAACAGATTTCTGTTCTCGGGCTTAAAGCTCATCCGCAAGGTTAAAGAAGGATCACCGAGAGAAGCATCGTTATATCAGATACGCCCCTCGAAAAAGATACAGGCGAGGTCTACGTCAACCAGCACAGAAATAAAAAAACACTCCGCTTCATGATTCAGGCAGAGCATTCAGCTCCCTAGCGCTGTAACACATGTCTACATAAGAATTTCTGCTACAAAGAAAAAAAACATCATAACTCCTGCTGTATTCAGAGAAAAGACTATTCTGTTAACCAGTGAGTTCTCCATCGCTCACATTTAAAAGTTCTCAAGGTGGCTCCTGGGTTCTTGAAATAAAGCGCATCTAGGAAGGCTCAAGAGCGCCCCCTGGTGCCCAAACCATTCCCCTTGCTCCTTCCACTTAGCCCCACTGACAGCGGGCTGAGAGTGCACAGGTGGCCAGAGAAATCACCGCTGAGTTTCCTGTCTTAAATGGCTCCATTCAGATTCTTTTGTCTGCACTGCTTTAGCCTCCAGCTAAATAATATGTCCTTAAGGGATTAGATGCGTATTGTGAACAGAGGCATTGTCTTTTCTCCAACAGAATTTGAACAGCCCAAATCACGAAGCACCATCTGACCTTTTCAACATCATGTATACTGTCCAGCTCGTTTTAATTGCCAACGTTGCTGAAAACATAATTAATCTGATTCTAACAAACCACTGAATAAATACACTCAAAGAGGTATCATCTGTAAAACCCTTTTAAATAAAACTACTACTACTAATAACACATTTTAAGACTTATATTTACTCAAGATTTAGATGACTGTCCCTCCCAGTCATAACATGATAAATATTGCTAAACTACAAACACACCTGTTTGTTTTAAAAATAACATTACTTATAATACGCAAACACTGAAAGCTAAGATTATTAACACAGCAGACAGAACCTAAGCGCTGCTGAACCTTTTTTATTCCACCATTTTAAACCCACAATCCAAATCATCTGGCCTCTGTGAACGACAATCTGTTTAACATGTAAGCAAATGATCTTTTTGAGAAACCCCCCAACATGACCATCCACAAATGATGTCCTAATCTCTTTAAACTTCAGTAACAGATCTCTCCAGACCCCTTGAAATACACTTTAAAATCCAACTCTCCCCAAAAGGAGATTGGAGAATGAACAGCAAAGTTAGGATTTCTAAAAGCAGAGGGCAAGTGGATTCATTCCAGGGGGGTTTTTTCCACGCAGTTTAATTCTCAATTGGCCCCGGTGACTTCTCAAATCAGGGTTTATGCTGCTGTTTAGGAGATTAATTGTGCGATGCAGGATGAGGGCTTTGCCAGATTCATCCTCTCTGCAAAGATTTCTTTATTTTTTAACCAAAAAATGTAAATCGGACAAGCAGACAGGCTGTCTGTCATGGATACAAAGGCCAGGCCTGTAGCGCTGCATTTTGGTTTTGGAGAAAGTCACTGTGGTCCCTGTACACAAATAAAGCACGACAAGTAGAACAGGTACTGGAAATACCTAAGGTATTCCATGCATCAAAATCAGTTGTGCCATTTTATCATCTGAAGTTGAGTCTGAGAGTTTCCTGTCTTTCAATAACAGGGCAGGATAAGAAACACAAAACAATGTCAATATATGCATTACAGACAGGACATGGACAAACGAATTGAGGTCTTTACTCATTTACTAGCCACAATACAAAAGTCAACCTTAAAAATTAAAAGGTTATACTTTTCTTATCAGCATACAAACCCCAGAACAAGAACTAATAACACACACTAGGCTCTGTTATTTACAAACAGAGCTGCAGAAATCTCAAATCACACCGCTATAGTTTACAGCATTACCACAGTTTGCAGCCCACTGCGATGAATGTCTCTCATTTGACAAAGACATGCTGCTTTCTATTATTATGAATGGCAATAGGTTGGTCACAATATGTAATCTATAACAACCACAATAATAACAATGACCATAACAGAATGGTACTCAATACTAAAGTAATGTTACAAACTAATATTGTAGTAAGACCCCCTATCCCCCAAAATGACCATTTTCTTCAAGAAATGGTTGGTATATAATAAACACTGGTGGTAGTAAAGAAATAAGGCTGAAAAACTGTAATTCAGGATAGTTAAAGCAAGTACTGTGCATGCTGAGGTGCAGGAGAGATTGTACTTTCAGGTTTTTCTAAATTACATCCATACAAGTACTGTTATGAATTATTATTTATTAATATCACACAAAAACACAAATAAAAAACAACAACAACCAGCCAGTCAGCATAGCCCTGGAAGGTGGGAGAGAAACCGGATCAGCTCGAGAAAACCAACACAGATCAGAAGAGACCATGCAAACTCCGCACAGAAGGTGCCTGAGCCCAGATTCCAGCTCGGACTCCAGATCAGTGAAGCAGCAGCGTCGTGCCGCCACACAGCGACGCCTTTGGCCAACCTGTCGCGACGCTACATTTGCTTTTCGGGGCGCTGCGTCAGACGGTAGGATTATATTCTCCAGGGCCAGAACGGTTCCCAGACCAGTTTTAAACACATGATGCTCAATGGCTGTTGGATGAGGCTACGGCCGAGCATAACGTTTGCATAACGTACTTGCGTGTCAAGGAACCTTTCAGGTAGCCACCAGCCACGGGGGAATATTAGAGGGTGAGAAATGAAAGAAAACTTATTTCATAAGAAATTCGAAAACGTGGGAACAGGCTGTTCCTACTCTTCCCATCAAAGACGATGAAATAATGACGCAAACACACACACACACACGAACACTCGCCGAGAGCTAATTTTCCCAAACCAAATTTTCTGACTTGAATTACTGTCATACAATCCTGCACACCCATGCCACCTGCGTGGGGAACAAACCACAGTAAAGCTGATCGGTGTTACAAACATAAATCCCCAAAATGAACTGGGGTCAATTACGGTCATCACTGACATCATTTAAGCACTGACTGAGGCGAATTACACGAAAAGGACACGGTCGTAGTTGTTCAGACGTTTAAAGCGTGGAGGTCAATTTAAAGTTCATATTATTTCGACGCCGGGAGAAGCGTTTCTGGAGTGCTTCGTGCATGATCAAGTGTGCCCCACCCGTCTCCATCTGACAATACAGAGCAAACTCCGGGACATGTCAGCAACGACCGGCTGCGTCCAAACCGGACAAAAGAGCGAGCGGTAAGTGCCTTTCTGTTACCACCGCCATCGCCAGGGTGTTGCGGCGGAGACCATCTTAAAGTGCCACTCGTTTTTGACAAGAAAAGGCGAAGGGCTGACTGTCACTGCGACCGCTTTTGTCGTGAAATAAATAATTAAATGCATCCAATCCCGGTGAGCCACCGACCCGGCCTTCTGCGGCTGGGAGTAGATGTCAAATAAAACAGTTCCTACGACAGCAAAGACGCTTATACCATATGGAGCTTCTTAAGAACAGTTGCAGCCAGATTATGTTAATATTAATATTCGTGGCTGGGCACTAACCTGAAAGAGTTCCCTGGATTTTACCGTCAAAACCCCGTCCAGCTATGAATAAACTGCTTTCCCCTTTACCGTGTACACAAAGATGGAGAAGAACTACGGCCACTGCCGAAGGACATACAGGCTCTAGCGAACTCAAAAGAGGATCCCGTTCAGTGGGATCTGGCGCGCCCCCTTGTGGCCATGAAAACGTCTGACCGCACCCCTATCTCACCTTTTCGAAACCAACGGGACAAAATGATTTCCATCTGTAGTGAATACATAGCGTGTTATCTAGTCTTCAGACGTGTGCAGTCCACAGATCAGAGTTGTGTTATAGAATGAGTTTTGGTAAGGAAAGGCAATGGAAAAGGCCATTAAAAGGCGACCCAGAGACAACAATAACAAGTAAGAAACATTGTAAAGTAAGTCATATATAATCATGGAAATTATTAAATCAAACGAACAAACCAAAGAAGCTGTAAAAGGTTTTTTTTTTTTAAATGTTGCTAAAGTTGTACCGTAAAGTATTATTACTGTAGCTATATTATTGCCACCAATCTGGAAGAAAGATGGCGCTTCTCAGAAAACTGAAACACGGACTCAGCCTGTTCCCTCTTCCCAATAACGTATCTTGTCAATTTTTGTTAACATTTTTGTTAGGTTACGCAATGACAGAAAATACCCGAAGACATTAAGGTTTATGTCAGTTCAATAAGCATCATTATGGCTGCTGTTTTTAAAGGAGTGTAAAGATGAACAACTTCCAAGACACAAAGCAAATCTGAGCCCAAATTTCAATCCTTCTCATTAGCACAACCTTGAAAATCCAGGTATTTAAAACATATAAGGAAGCAACACATTATATTATTTACTTTGTCCACTTGTCAAAAGAGGAAAAAGTCAAGTTAAAAAAAATTACTGCCTGGGAACAGTGTGAAACCAAAAAAAGTGCTCTGTCTTAGGAAAGCTCCCTATCGCCTTGTCTGTTTGCAGTCTCCTAGGTGGAAAGGCAATGGAGACAATGTACCAGTATGGAAAAGAAGGAATATATATTGACAACTCTCCAGCAAATAATCCAGAAGGAGCAACACCCCCTCACCCCCATCAAAAAAATAAACAGATTCTGAGCTAAGTTTTTTTTAAAGAGTAATTATTCCTTCTAATGAAAAAATAATTGAATTGCTATGTATAAATGTACATATATCATATACAGTATCATACTGTATATATATATATCATATATCATTTATCATATATTGGATATATTTTGGAATCAAATACTATATAAACCAGCAATAGAACATGCAGGTAGTTGTCAAGCCTATGACTTAATAGTGTGATGGGTCACCATGTGAGGGTTGTACAGCTTGTATGTATTGTGGCATGGGGTCTACAAGCCTCTGGAGTTCTACAGGAGGGATGTGGCACCACTCTTCCATGGGAAAGTCAGGCCGGGTTGATGGAGGTGGAAAACGTGGAGTCAGGCATCCTTTCAGAATGTCCCATAAAGTTTCAAATGGGTTCAGACCTGTAGACTGAAAAGGGCATGGCAGGTGCATAACATCAAGCCTCCATGCTGCGCGGATGGGAGCATTTATTAATTTCTTAACCGAAGTTACGATCACATGCGTTTTACTACATACGGCATATTCAGTACTTGTTTTGCAAAGTCCCAGCCATTTTTTTGCCAATTCACTGCAGGAATTGCTCTTGGTAGATCTGAACTGGACACCAAACCATGGCATCGGGAAACGTGACGCACTCATTCGCTTTGTTAGCCTGAGGCATGGTGATGAGGTGTTCACTGCTGCTAGTTTGCAGGTTCTGCTCATGGGAGAGTGGCTTCCCACTGGTGCTCCAATATCTTACCACCTTCCAGAGACCTCGGGACTAGGCTACTCTAAACCGCACTGTTGTGTGTGTCTGCCCTGAACAAGATGGGTGTCCTATCTAGGACGAAGTCCCTCCTTGCAGTCTGTGCTTCTGGGATAGGCATAGGGTTTCGGCAACTCTTACGAAGTGGCTTTCTGATAATGGATAGATGGATATTTTAAGATTCCATTTGCATAGTCATGCCTGAATTCAGCAGAAGACTAGCGCACAAAAAGTAGTACCTAAAAAGAGACGAGCCCTTTGTTTAAACAGGTGTAAAATAGAAGAGGATTCCTCAATATCCCTTCTATTCCACCATAATAAAAATGCAAATAGCCAGATGTGGTTTTAAGTATGTCGTCCCACTGGCATTGAAAGAGTCATTACAGAGTTCGCTGAGAAGGCAATTCCTTCATTTAAATTCACTCCAGGATAAACATGCCACAGTATTACAGTGAAGAAGGGGTTCTAGCCTTATAACTGCTTATTGACTGTAACCTTGAGGTTTTTGATTGAAATCCTAGGTGATTTACCAGACTCTATGATGAACACACGACCGTCTCTCGTTTTTGGAGGGCAAGACAAGCATTTTGGACCCCACTATTTTTTTCCTCTAGGAAAATTTCAATTGAGGGTTTTCATATCCCTTGGGATATTAAATGGACTCATCTGTGTGATTCCCGAATTGTGATATGTTTGACATCCTCTGTCCGTGAGCTAGAGTCGGAGCGATCCTTTCATTTTAATGGAGTCTTTTATACAATATTGGGGCTGAGTCGTACAAAATGAAATCACCACAATTCAGCTCACGGCAAGATATCAAAGGTCATGAATTGAAATCACTTCCTAATATAGACAGCATTCTGTATCTACAGTATAGCTAATTTCTGGAGGACATGTCCACAAAGAGTGATTCAAAAACAAGAAAAGTTCCTTAGAAGATGATACTGAAAGGACAGCAACCAGATTATTATTAGTCTACAATTTAAGTAGGAACCAAAACCATATCAAAACAACAAAATATTGCTAACACATGTAAATTAATCTCCAACACAATTTGCTGATATCAGTGCAGCTGGAGAATATCTAAAAGGAGTAGTATGAGGTTTATCTACAATCAAGACTCCATAATGTTAAAACTAATTGAAAGTGATAAATTCAAACTGTGTGTTGGGATTAGCCAGGCTGAAAGAAAGCCATCGGATAATTTGACAGACTGTGTTCCTTCATTTAGAAATTTCTTACTTGTCAAACAGTAAGTTTTCAGAAAAGCTGCAGAATTAATATTCCTAAAACATTTGTTTTGATCAATTAAGATGGAAAGCAGATGCATTTTAATTCAATTACTCTGTCAGTGCACTTGACAGGAAAATTAAATGGAAATGAGAAAACTCGTGAGTTGAAATCATCTGAGACGCAGCCAGTGTGTCTCAGCATGAGAGTCCATGTGCCCCCAGCACAATGAATAGAATTAACGTCGCAAATGTTGAGCTCACCCTTTCTATTTTTATTTTTTTATATTTCACAATGTATCACTTTCTAGAAATGAAAGCTGTATCTTTACTCAAAATATACCACATTCTAGAAGTGAAAGGTGCATCTTTATTTTAGAATCCAGAACATCACAAGGCAATTTTTCCATGTGATCAGTGATATACGATATACGGAATTACATTTATCTCATCCAGAAATAATAAAGTAGGACCTCACAAGGCAAAATACTATTTTTCTTCAGTTTTTCAAATGTATGACATTTGAATGCATTACAGACAGTGGTCCTCAGAATGTGTCACGCCAAGCGCCCGTGCTCTTAGCTCACAATTTGATGACTAGAGCTGTCATTCACAACCAAAGAAACCCATTGCATTTGTAGGCTTCTTCCAAACACAGCAAAATCTCTTTTTGCTAAGATAATGAAGCTGTATATTGGAATTGCCGTGTATTGCCGATAATTACTTCCTTATATATTTTTAAGTGAATTTAAAAGAGTTCAAAAGAGTTACCCTGCAACTCACAACTCATTGAAGCTCAGCAGGTGTGAGCCTGCTCAGTACCTGGATGGGAGACTCCTGGGAAAAACTAAGGTTGCTGCTGGTAGTGGTGTTAGTGGGCCAGAAGGGGGTGCTCACCTTGCGGTCCACGTGGGTCCTAATGCCCCAGTATAGTGACGGGGACACTATGCTGTGAACAGGTGGTGTCCTTCGCATTAAACATAAAATCGAGGTCTTGACTGTCTGTGGTCAATAAAAATCTCAGGGCTTTTCTCGAAACGAGAAGGGGAGGTACCCCGCCATCCTGGCCAAATTTCCAATTGGCCTATTCCTTTATCAATCATAGCCTCCTAATAATCCCCTTCTCTGAACTGGCTGCATTACTCTGTTCTCCTCCCCACTGATAGCTGATGTGCAGTGAGCATACTGGCGCACTATGGCTGCCGTCACATCATCCAGGTGGGGGCTACACACTGGTGGTGGTGGTGGAAGGGAGTCCCCATTATCTGTTAAGCGCGGAGTGTTTGAGTAGAGTGTCCAGAAAAGCGCTATATAAGTGGAAGGATTTTTTTTATTATTCTTATTATTACTATATTACTGTTATTAGTTTTCTACTAATCACTTCACCCTCTCTCTGGAATGAATGTTTGAACCTTTCCTTTTCTCTCAGCCCTTTCTGTACCTTTCTAGGTACTCTCTTCTCGTGGTTCCTGCTGTCATTTATCTTATTTCATTTATTCACTCCTGTGTATACTGCTTGACATCCACTACAAGTAAAAGACGGGAGAATCATGCTGTCTGGGGTGCTGAGCCTTCTTCAGGTGTCGCCTGCAGTCAACCCACGCTGACGCAGCTCCCCATCCAATATCTCCTATAGAAACATCTTTCTGTTAATTCGCACTTGGTGGAAATTGACTCACGACACGGGTTATTTTTCTAATTTATTATTAGATCATGTTATTGTTCACTCCTTCATTTGCTGTATTACACATTCTGCACCTTGTGTTCTGCTGTATTTCTCATTCAGCAGGCTGGACTCCATCACTGTCTTATTCAAAACATGCTATGTATAGCACTATGTAAATCATTCTAATGTTATATAAATGACCATGAATAAAGCTATCAATTAAGTAATGCTCCCTAAAGGATTCAGACCAGAAAGATACTGTCGAACCCTGAAAGGACTAGAGCTGTCCTAATACCCTTTACTATTTGCTTTGCTTTAAAATATCATTGATTATCCATTTACTATTGCAAATACTATTAGTTATCATTTAATATCTGAGATGGTTAATACACCAGTCTTCATCATTAGATTATGTTTGGTAGTGTTGAACACTTCAAAATAAGAACTCTTCTTCTTTCAAAGTAATTATCCTCTCTTCACAGCCCGTATGGCGTGATGAACAATAGGCCGTGATTGCAGAACTATCTACATTATGTTGATTAAGTGTGAGAAGGCCTGAAAGGTGCTGTCATGACAGAAGTGTCTCAGCATTGCAAGCAATCTGTCACTGGAAAATGTGCGCAGGGGTTTTAATTGAATTTGCAGCGTAAGAGATACCTTTGATTCCTTACGCACCACATATGCTCTTGAATGCATTTAAAACCTGTGCTTACAGTCCAAATGGTTTGTCAGCTGCACATGGCAGTGTAGGTCTCGGTCCAACCTTTTTGAATCATCACACAATCAATAAAAGGTTTTCTCTCAATATATAGTTTGATTCGGTGTTTAAGATCCTGGCATGAAAGCCTTGTAGTATTGAGGAGTGCAGAGATGGTGACAGGTTTAAAGTTTTAGGGGTGAAGAATAAGAACTGTGGGGGTCAAAGCCTCTCCCACAGTGACAAAGGAGAGAGGTGAGGTCCCCTGAAGTCCTTTTTTGCTGATTTGTCACAAGCGCTGAGCACGAACACGGGCACTGGCCCAACATCTAGTCTGTTCCTATCCGATGTCAGAAGCTAGCAAAAGTCTGGATCTGGTCAGTACCGAGATGGGAGGACTGTAAGTACAGTAAATACCTGGTACTGGAAATCTAGGCTACTGTATGGCCTTTGTTTAAGATGCAAAAGATGTTGGGAAGACGACATCTGCACCCTTAACCCCAACAACATGGCTCATCCTAAAGCTAGCTCTAGATCTACCCCAGACCCAAATCTAGCTAACCAGAGCTTGATCCCAAACTAACTCTAGCCCTAGTGCTAATCCCAAACCTAAAACCTAAATGCTAACGCTAAACCTAAACAAAATCAAACAAGAACTATCTGTATCCCCTTATCCTTTTAGGCCTTCCTGCCCCCTTAGGAAATGTTTTCCTATAAAACACAGAATGTAAACCTCAGGCTTAACCTAGTCCCAAATGTAACCCTAAGGCTAACCCTAGCACCAGCCCTAACCCTAAAGTTCCAACGATAACCCTAATTTTACAATAGGTCCAAAACTAAGATAAGTTTCAGTCCTAAAACTAACCATACTCCTACCTCCAAACCTAACCCTAACCTAATCCTCATCTTAGCTCCAAGACCTGCAGATATAAGATGGTATTAAATCCTAAACCTATCGCAAACATAAATCTAGCCTAATCTAGTTCTAACTGTAACCATAACCATAGCTCAAACCCTAAATAATTAATTTAATTAAATAATTAACTTTGACATATGTTTCCAGAATGCAAAAATTCCAGGCTCTTGCACTGACCTATCGGTTCGTTTAACAATCAGTGAACTTTTGCACAACATAAAGAATAAGCAACTTCAAAATGTCTTCTTATTATGACAAAGCAACATTAACCATGAATCTTTTTCATGCATCTTGATTGGGTAATGATAAAAAACAAATGCCAATAATGTAGGTTTGGTTTTGTATGATTTAAATTAAATTAAATACACCTGCAATACGTTTCTAATGGAAGTCATTATTTATATACATAACAAGTTATGAATGGATGTCTGGAATATGTTATTCATTTACCTGATAACTAAACCCTTTTTAGTTAGATATGTACTTCGCTATAAGAACACAAGAAAACATGCCATGCATTTTAATTCATGTTAACAATGATTTTATGGAGACTCGTTCTAATTGTAATTAGAAAAAACAGATTTTGAAAGCAAAAAAATAGCAATTTCAGAGAATTTTCAAAGCACTACAATAATTGATTATTACATAAGCCTACTTGAAATTTATGAAATCTTGCTCTGAATCTAAAGTAGGTCAAGCATTCTATAATGGTTTTTCCACATATAATTATGATCATGTTTAAAATACAGTCTCTAGTATTCTATTTATCCCAAAAAGTTTTATTAGTATCAAAAGAAACACAGAATAATAATTATTTTCTCTTTGATGTGTTAGTTATATAAACTCATATATCAGAACGGCTGTTTAAAAAGAGCCCTTCAGGTGTCAGACTGTCGTAATTTATTTATTAGCACACACAAAACCATACATTTTGATGACTAAATTCTTAGAATTAGAATAAACCTTTTAATTTGCTTCATTTATACTATTGTAGTGAGAAAAATAAGAAAATTTCCAATCATATTGATATTATCACTCTTCATTGATATATTAATGTGCATTTGAAACTATATAATGTCATCATGTGTTCATTCTGTTCTTTATTTTGTATTATTTCAAACATTAAAGTTGTAAACTTACACACAAATACTTCACTTTCCATTCGGAGCCACAGCCTGTCCCAGGAAGCAATGGGCACAAGACAATATATGCCCTGGATGTGACGCCAGTCCATTGCAGGACAGACACAAATATGCCAACACACACTCAGGCCAATTTTCCCAGAAACCAGTTAATATACCAGTACTGTATGTCATTGGACTGTGAGAGGAAACCAGAGCACCCAGAGGAAACCCACACAAACATGTAGAGAACGTACAGATCCCACACAAGCAGTGCCACAGGAATTGAACCCAGTGCCCCAGCACTATAAGGCAGCAATGCTAACCATTGCACAACCATCTAACCTATTATCATAATGATTTTATTTAAAGTATACTAATATGAAAAATATTAGCCATTCTTAGAGACAAGCACGTTTTACTTTCTAAACACTATCTGCATACAAATTTACTTAATTAATAATAATCCATACACTTAGAGTATATGCTGTAGCTCTGGACACTCCACTCAAAGCGTTTTACAGCCCCACCTGGATGATGCACCTGTCTGCTCACCACACATCAGCTGTCAGTGGGGAGGAGAACAGAGTGATGAAGCCAGTTCAGAGATGGGGATTATTAGGAGGCCATGATTGGTAAAGGCCAGGGGTAAATTTGGCCAGGACACCCCTACTCTTTTTGAGAAACACCCTGGGATTTTTAATGACCACGGAGAGTCAGGACCTTGGTTGTATGTCTCAACCGACAGACAGTGCCTTTTTTACAGTATCAGTTACTGTTTTATACTATACTGGGACATTAGGACCCACATAGACCACAGGGTCTTTGGATTAGTGTTCCCTAGTGGTCTCATTAACACATCCTCCAACAGCAACCTTAGCTTTCCCAGGAGATCTCTCATCCAGGTGTAATTTTTTTAAATTACATCTTTTAGCTTCAGTGGGTTACCAGTTGTGTTTTGCAAGGTGTTTTGCTGGCTATGACTAGTGTTTATATCAAACCTTTATAAATCTTTACAAATCCAACTGACTCATGGTCAGGTGTCTCTCATCATTAAAATCATATTTATTTCTTAACAACTGTAAACCTAAAGGTAAAAATCAGCAAATATTGTACAGATCTTTCAAAATTATCTGTTAAAAACAAATTGACTACAATTTTATATTGTTTTGAGGTATGCCATTAAATAGTGTTCCTACAGGAAGAAGTAAAATCACTGGATGAAAAGATCAGAACAACAATGCAAAAAGTCTAAGACATTTTCCCAGTAGTGGATCTGACATATTTCAATCTATATACACCGTTTTACAAGAACAATATTAATAGATAGTTTCAGGACCTGAGATGCATTTGGTATAGATGTGTTATAATAAGCACTGCGCTCATTTCCACTAATTGCTTGTTTTCACCTGAGAATTTAAAAGAGATTAATTGTTCCAGAAATACATGCCCTGTCGTGATTTCCCAGCAAACTGTGAGCATACAGTGTTGTACTTGTACAGGCAGACAACTAGACCTACAGCAAGTCTGTTCGATGTGTGAATATACTGTATCTGCACTTTACCTGTGCTTAACACTGTTGTATCAGTGTCATTATACTGTTGAGTAAAATGTGCCATCCATGCTTCAAGAAATACCATTTAAAACATTTTAGTCATACAAAACTGACTGACAACAAGTAGTATGTAGTCATAGTTGTTAAGTGCAGGTTATTATGTACTCTCATAATATTGGATGACGTTGAGTTCTATATAAAAAAAATGTATAAATGTCTGCAAGAATCTTGGATTCATATATTATACAATGTTGTTTTTAAAGAAAAACTTTATATAGGAAATACCTTGCACTACAGAATTGTAGAAATCGAAGAAGAAGCAACGATAGACGTTCGAATATATACTGCACAGTACATGCCGTTCATAACAGCGTCTGCCTCTGACCCATTTTTGAACACATTTAGGACAAGCACTTAGAAGAGCACTTCAGGACTATATAACAGCAGGAACATAAAGAACTGAGATGTTTCTATCAGCCATCAATACATTTTTGTTTTTTAGAAAAGTAAAATAGTAAACCGAGTAGTGTAATATTTGACACCAGCAATTAAGAACAGCCACGCAGTTTTGGACTACTGTACTGTTAAAAGGGTAGACAAAAGATATTTGCTGACTTGTATCTGATGTGGAGAAGCAAGTATTAGACGCATTTTTTCATTTAGTCTTCTTCCAAAAACTCAAAACAAAACAATAATAATAGTTATTATTGTTAATAGTCATTTTCCTCTTTTTTTTTTACAACGTACAATTATTGGAATTATTACGTAGATAAAACAGCATCTATCTGAAGTGTTATGTTCACACAATTTTTTGTATTAATTTCTGAGTCTGTACTACTTTCTAATCGGTACTACTAAATGCACTGAGCGTGGTGTTGTTATTCAAAGATCACGACAAGAGGTCCTTCAACTGTCCTTCGTTTCATCTTTTCACTATTGTGAAACTTATAAAACGAAAACGTCACTCAGAGAGGCAATTCATTGGAGTCCTAAAAATCTCCTGTAGATGTCGCATTCTCTAATTGGTTTGAAATTACTATAAAAGGGACATTTTTCGACCATAGGTAGACGGATTGAGTTTTAAGTAAAATACATTTTTTTTTTTACAAAACAGTAGTCATTAAAACATAAAAAAAACATTTGAAAACGTCGACATTTATAGTATATAGTACCTGGCAGACACTTTAAAAGGTAGCTTTCAGTTGTTGGAGTGCCTCTACGGTAGATTTATTACACAAGGGAAGATGAAATGTATACCTTTAGTGATGTTATTAGTACTCATCCTGAGAACTGGAAATGCGAAAGAGACAGACAAGAAAGAAAGCGCGGTTAACACCCATGAAACAAAGGTGAGTACAGGTAATTTTCTGCATTCAAAATGCAAGACGTTTTGAATTGGCTATACTTTTCTGGTATAGTTAAAATAATACTTTTTAAATACTATGCTAGTAAAGCAAAAAACCCGTGTTGGCCTTAACCTAATTTATGTAAAATATCTCCTCTTGGAGCATTCTTCTGAGCATTGTATCGGATGCTCTAGACTGGAGCTTCTCTTAAAGAATACGTTATTTACACATCCTTTGGAGAACCCTGGATAAAACTTTTAGTAGGCTAACAGACACCTATTTAATCCGAATGTTCAAATGTTTTTACTGTTATCAACAACCTGAAAATAATAATTCTTTGATTTTCCTATCTGTTTTTGTATTATTGTACTATTTGTATTTTGTTTTTGTAAATTTCATGTTTCTTGTTTAAAATTACTAACACTTTGGATCTGTTGTGTAATTTGAAGCATACGTAAACTCGTGACTTGTGTTTTCAATGTATATGTCATTGACGAGATGAACTAGAAATTAAGATTATCGTCTTCGGCTATGGATGTTAGTGTTAATTGTATTGATTGGTGTACATGAATGTTAAACAGATACCAGATTATATATGCTACAGACAAGTAAACCTTGACGAGACAGAGGAAGTGAAAACAAAAAATCTAGAGAAATAATTGAAGAAGAAGGAACAAAAAGCTGCTTTTGACCATAATTACTCTATTAATTTTACATGGACATTCATAACTATTTTTAATATGTTACCATTCTGCTATCTCCCCTCACTGTGTATTTTCTTCTCTCTGTAAAGTGCTTTGAAAATTTAATAAAGAAATAAAACTTATTATTATAATGTCATAATGATAACTCATAGCTATTGATTCGGTTTAATATAAGAGCTACATAAAATGGAACTGAAAATGATGTTCTTTTAGGAAGGACTATAAATGCTAAAATAAAATGAAGGTCTATCAAGTAACTATAGGGACTTTGGTTTAAGGTCTGTCTGTATCCATTAGTGTGATTAAGAAACTAATCAAGTTTTTTTGTTTCTATAAGACTAACAATTGCCCAGGGTAATTTTATCTGTCATATCATAAACAATAAGCTAAGCTAGTAGCCTTTATATTTATGTATAACATAATATATAATTGACTGTACTATTTCTTAATAGACTTTTACTATTTAATCACTTTAAGTTGTTACAAGGAGTATTTCTTACCTGATACATCTAGTTCTTCTTAGATCTAAATTTTGCCCAATGCATAACACACGTTATCTAATATGTATTTAGATACATCATATTGGGTCTGTTGTGTGATGTGATGAGGAACAATAATGGTATCATAAATCATAATCAGAGCACACCAGTTGAAGGATCCACTTAGAAAGTCAAAGATTCAGCCCTGCTCCTTGACTGTATGCAGCACACACATGCAAAGGAACAAAGGTTTATTCCATACTGAAAAGAGAAGAAAAGAAACACAACTTTTCAGGCTCCACAGCTAAAACTTGTGTTTTTTTCACTTCTTTTTCAGCACGGAATAAATCTTTACTTGTTCCTTTGCAGCCTACGCATGCTGACACAGCCGTCTACATGAGCTACTTCATGACACACAGGAGATGTGTGACATGGAGATTTTGTGATCTCTGGTTAGTTTATTTTCTTTCCATAATCCTTAACCTGTGTTCTGCAGATAGATGACTGGCAATAGCTAACTCTCAGCTCAGCCCTTATATGTACTGTATGTTTTCCAGAGTTTTTATACATATATATATTTTCCAAAGCCCTTATACTGTACATATGTGTTTTCCAGAGTACTTATGTGCATATGTTTTCCAGCTTGGCTTGGGTTTCCATTCTGTGAGCCGTGATACTGACAGAGGCCAACAGCGCTGGGAAGCTCCGGCACCAGTACGGGACACCAGGTTTTGGGCGCCAGGAGCAAGTGACTTTGTGGGATTGATGGGAAGGCGAGCAATGAAGAGGGTTGCAGGTAAATTTGTGGAAAATATTTTTTTAAAAGACATTTGGACTCAAATGTAGCTGTCAGTGTTGCTGCCGGTCTGCGCACGTATCCCCTGTCTTCAATGGCACTGCCAGACGCCGATTTGCAGAAGAAACCACTCACCCCCTGGTAAGCACGTTCCTTTAAAGGCAGAAACTTGCAAGCTGAGGAACCTGAAAGGAACAAAAAGATGTTATAAGAGACGCCATAACCCTGACCTTATTCCAGCCTTCACTGCAGTCTGTAAATCAGGCTTTCAGCACCCCCTTGTGTAAGCAAGAAGATTGCATACTATTGTCTTACATTTTTACTGAGCTAGGAGTATAACTTTCACTAATGGCAATAACCAATTCAGGGTCACAGTGGGCAGGAGCTCACCCTAGGAAGCACTGGGTACTGGGCACAAGACGGGATACTCCCTGGATGGGGAGCAAGGCACATGCAGACACAAACACACAGGCACTCACATTAGTGTCAGTTTTTACAGAAGCCAATTCACCTACCAGCATGTCTTTGAATTATGCCACCCAGAGAAAACCCCATGTGAAAACAAACAGATACAAACTCCATACAGATAACACCTCAGGACTTGAACCCAGGGCCCAAGAGCTGCAAGGCAGCAATGCCAACCAGTGCCACCCCACCTGAGTAATACTGTTTCATAAACATCACACCTTGAGTAAGTTATGTAAAGACTTCTTTGACTGTTTCTAAGACGCCACAAAGCAGCCTTTAAATGCTAAATGCATTTTTTTTCTTCTGTCCATGGATGTTAGGATTTATAGCCAATAATGTTATTTTACTGTTTTTGTACGCAGTATCGGATTTCCCATTAGGCCCAGTGCCTAGGGAATACGACATTTTTAGGGAGGGAAACACTAGTGACTAATGAAAAATGAGCTGAAATATCATGCTTGAGATCGACTATAGGTGCTCTAAATCAATAATCATGCGCTATCTAGCGGCTGTTCTAGAAACTAGAAGTATCGAAGTGATGGTTGCTCGACTCGGTCCATCAATCACGTGGTTTAGCATTAGAATAGTTTAAAGTGCATCATGTCAATCGATGTAATTCAATTGGCGTTCACCTCTCTTTTTGCACATTTCGCAGTGAAAGTGCCTAGGGCCTGCAAACACCAAAATCCGGCCTTTTTGTAAGTTTGTCTTACATTCGAAATGTGACATTTAAAGATCAGGGTCAGTACAACAACAAACCTGATATGGTGTCTAATTGTAGCTGAGGTCAAAACAAATATGAAGGGATCCCTGATGAGCTCAGTTTAATTACATTTGAACAGCCCTAAACAGAAATGTGTTCTGAATTGTGCACGGCACTGTTTTTATTTATTTAGGACAGATGACATTTTCCTAAATAGGCAGAATTTATGACAAATGACCATTAAACATGCTCTGTTTTGTTTCCTAGCAATCCACAAGTATGAAGATTTGGGGAAAACAAAAAGTAAGTATGAAACAGTATTTATCACAAGTGATTACCACATATAAAAGAACAGCAAATAGCATCTCTTGTAATTATTTGTCACCACTCCCTCGATCTGCTGTGCAGTGGGGTTACCAGTGCAAACTGGTCCCAGGTGAAGGCTGCTCTGTAGTGGTGAATGAAGTGGGTCCCCTCTTCTACGTGAAGTGTTTTGGGATCGTACTTTGGGGGTAAGAAGCTAAATTTAAGGGCAAGCAAGTATTATTACTCAGCAATATTTGACAGCACAGGATCCTGATGGTATATTAAAGTCAACCAATATGTTGGACTAGAATGCTGTGCATATATAGTACATTGCTGAAGAGGTTAAGAACGAACATATTAGTGCCAGCAGCTACATTATATCACCCTGCAACTCACAACTGGCAGCCACCTGAAGACCTCCTGGGAAAAACTAAGATTGCAGCTGGATGATGTGTTAGTGGGGCCAGTATGGGGTGCTCTGTGTGGGTCCCCATGCCCCAGTATAGTGATGGGGACACTATATTGTAAAAAGCATAAGACGTAGAACCAAGGTCATTTTTTTTCTGCGGTCATTAAAAATCCCAGGGTGTTTTTCGAAAAGAGTAGGAGTGTTTCCCTGGTGTTCTGGCTAAATTTCCCATTGGCCTTTACGAATCATGGCCTCCTAGTAAACCTCATTTATGAACTGGCTTCATCCCTCTGTTCTCCTCCCCACTAATAGCTGATCTGTGGGTGCTGCACATTGGTGGTGGAGGGGAGTCCACATTACCTGTATTGTGCTTTGAATGGAGTGCCCACAAAAGCTTTAGATAAGTGTAAGAATATTATTATATTATTAGATATTACTTTCTAAACCATTAGCTTTAGACTTATATGCTCCTTTCTTTATTTAGAAATCATATTTGGGCAGTTACAAAGGATCAACAATTAATGTTTTCAAATTGTCCTACTAGTATAGCAGTTCCTCTAGCCTTTACTACACAGGGGAAATTTCCTTGTTTAATGGAACACTCTTTTTCAGAATTTATGGATGACATGTTTATTGGACTGCTGGGAAAGAGAGCAGTAGACTCAGGTACATTTCCAATTCTAAAAACTAGATTTGAATTTGACAAATATTTGAGAAATACATATTGACACACCTTGTTTTAAAAACAAGGTTATTCGCTAGCTTAGAAAGATCCAGCAGTATATTTTTGTAACATCGTGACTAAAATTATACACAGTATTCTAAATTAGGTCTTCCTAGTGCATTAAACAGTTTTGCCTCAAGATCATTTAATTTACCTGCTGCACATTTAACAATATTCCCTAACATTGTTCACCTTCCCCATGCTCATCGTAGGAAAACAGACACACCTTTTTCAAAGTAGCTTTTTCAGGCCAGTGCTTCACATCTTATGTTTAAAGGTTAATTTTCACTAACTGCATGCAACACTCCACTTGGCTGTATTTAATGTTTTTGAATGTCTTTTGATGCTTGTAGCGTATGTTGATTTTCCTGTTCTGATATTATCTGCAAACTTCAAAAGATTGCACAGTGTCCCAGAATGTAGATTACTGATGTTAATGGTCCTAATACAGATCCACATCTACTCCACATTAGTGGAGTGTTACTATTGTGGAGTGTTACTCCACTAATTACAAGACTCAATCTGAGCATTTACACCTTAACTGTACTCTGCTTTTCTACACTAACCAGTCCTTAATTCCAAAAACATGCATTACCTGGAATTCCTATAGCCCTTAATGCAAAAATAAAAGCTTTTCTGTGGAAAAGATTTAATTTTATCAAAAGCCCTCTGAAAACCTAGATATTTCATATACTCTGTCTGTATCTATTACCACTATTGCTTCTTTAGTCCCATTAATAAATAAATGTGCTCCCTGAAACGTCTGTGAACGCACTGTCCTTCTTTAAGGCAGACAACAGTGTTTGAGAAGCCTGCCCTCCTACTCTTCATGGGAATCCTGTAGTGGTGTTGCTAGAGCACAGTGCAGCTTCTCTTGCTTTTACTTTGAATACCACATCTAATATCTGTAATACTTCTGTATCTAATGTACTTATAGTTTAAATATGGAACTTCTTACATCAACTTGTTTAATAAGTTCCTTGGAAACACATTTTCATGTTGTATATATTTTCCATTGTTGTCTCTTACGCTTTAATTACTATGCTTTTGTTGCTGTAGTACTGAAAAAAGCTTAGCCTCTTTTATAGAGCTTTTTCCCCACAATGCCTTATAGTTTGTCATTGCAGGACTGAATACAGAGTAATGTATCTATCCCAAATAACCTGCAGATTCTTTCTGTTTCTGCTTCAGAATCTCCAACAATGGAAACCATTTATCAAAGATGAAGATGACAGTGCCAAAACAGAAGATGAGTCTGTTCCAATCGCAGATATTTGAAGTACAGTACAGATGTATTCTATTTGTATCCACTGGAATTTCTGAAAATCAAGTCCAGATCATCTTGATTTCCCGTTGTTTTGAGCTCTGTCAAGCATTTCGTATAAAGCATCAAAGAAATTGATTAATTGAAACAGAATTTTATTAACCTACAAATGACATAAAAAAGCATTAGCAGAAAGTCGGACACTGAAAAGAAGCCAATCCAAATTCAATGCTACAACCATTGCCTTTTAATAAAATAGTACATTCTGCATAACAAAATATAGTGCCGTCTATCATTTTATATGAAATAACAAATATTCAAAGGTTGCTATAAGTTACATTTCACCTCCAACAAAAATACTTGTTACAGCATAAACCACTGAAAATGCACTGCAGAATTGTTTTCTTAAGCAATGCTGTAAACAATTCATGTACAAATTTACAAACTAAACCCATGTTTTTTTAATCATAAGATTTGAGTTGTATGTTTACTCTCAGTGGAAATATTCATCCAACCTGAATAGCAGTTATTTTCATATAAAAATACATCAGTTTTCTGCAGGAATGTTTTAGAACAAAAAATGTATACTGAGCATCAAAGGAAATGTCACTTTTAACTACAACAAATTCACAGTTATTGACAGACAAATACCCCAAATTTGTATAGTAGGTCACTAACCAGAAATGACCTAAGTAAATTAATTTGGCTGATTAACTGATTGGTCTGCTGTGGAAGTCTTAGTCTAGAAGCCTGTGTAGCAACAAGACACTCCTGACCAACACATTACACACAGAACCTCCCAGTCTTAGTGAGGTCTTGTGTGGTTTCCCAGAATGTGACTTGATATTGATGTAATGTGTTTGACTAAGAGTTTGCTCGATTAGAAACTGCTAGCTGTGAACACCTAAGTCCACATGCAGCAGTGCTTTGACTTAGTAAGCCTTCAACATACAGTACCAATAGCATCAAATCAAAGTTCCCCTGATAAGAGGGGCTTACTGACTCTCTGTGACTGCGTTTTTCTTTCTCAGCTTTCATATTGACATTCAATGGCCTGTGGTCAATCAATTCTATCTTTAATGAGTTGATTTTGTAAGTAAGCATTGGTCAAAGTCACTCAAGGGTATCACCATAATCAATTATTTTAAATGATGCCAAAAAATCTTTAATCGAGGTTCCAAACACGCATGCACGTTTATATGCCATATACTACATGCTGTAAACATACACGTGTTTCTTTGAATGCTGAGTATACAGTATAAAAAGTACCTTTCTTTAAAAACGCAAGCTCACTGCTCTTGCAACTTCAGTACCTCTCCTGCTTGTAAAATTATGCAAAAACAACAAGCTTGTACATATTCTACAATGCTTTTAACTGCACGCCTAAACATAGGGATAGTATGAGAATGTTGGTTTGTGACACTTAGTTATCACGTGGAATGCACTTTGGGATTCAGAAACACTGATGGAAATAAACTATGTACTGTATGATCTTGGTCCACAAGGCAGAGCCTTGAAACATTTCATGGTATTATACAATATGTCCTGTAACAGTGTTTCCAGACCCGGAGTACTCCTGTGCCTTCTGTCTGTTTTTTAACTGGACTCCGTACTGTCTCGACATGTATTATTTCCAAGAAAAGTTGCCCACAGACTTATTTCAGCTAGGTTTAATGTTTTCTAAACAACTGATTCGTTATCCATTAATGATGTGCTAAGCTAATGACCCTGTCATTATAAGCTCAAACTCATAGTTTGTGTGCTGTCACATGAGAATCCCAGTCACAGTCAGCTAGTGACATGATCCAGAGTCGAATCCGGGATCATAGAGCTCAACTTTGGTTCAGGTGACATGATTTGCTGGTTCAGTCCCTCAGGAGGTTCAGTTAAGAACCTTTTATTTTCAGTAGGGCAGAGGTCAGCACCCTGGACTGAAGGCACACATGTACTGGGGTTTACTTTCTATACACCAATCAACTTGGACAGCATGTCTTTGGACTGTGGGAAGACACTAGCATACCAGTATAAATGCATGGGCAAAATCCCCACAAAAGGCACCCCAGGCTGGAATCTAATCTTCCCCAGACTATATAAATTTCCTATTTATTGCTTAAAATATCTGAACGTCAATGTAATTCAATAACACCAGCTGTGCAACAGTTGCTAATAAGGAATAATGGATGGAATGCAATTCTAATAAATTCAGTAAGGAGCTGTAAATGTATTTATAAAAGTACTGGAATGTGACGCTGAGGCTGTCTGTTCAATAAATGCAATGCCGTAAACAAACCGAAGTCTGAGCTGGAGAACTGGTGCACAGTGTTTCAGAACGCTGGCTAAGAAATGGGATTTGTCCTCCTCTGGTCTTGGCAAAGATGGAATTTCGGCACGTCAAGCAAAGTTTCTGTCCACCGTAGGCTGCCGATCTTGTCGGAGGCAGCGCAGGCTGCCCTACATGGTTGACCTTTGCCCTGCCTCGTCCTGGTTGGGGTTCCTCCTGCGGGCCTCGCTGCTGGGATCCGGCTCGTTTCGGACCTCGGCGACGGAGTCGGACATGGTCAGCCCCTCCCGGTCACTTTTACACCCGCCTCCGTTCGTGAGCCTGGCCGGAGCCGACTGCTCGCTGGGGCGCTTCCAGGGGGAGCGGGTGGCTATCCAGAGAATAAGAGCCCCGTACAGCAGGAGCAACAAGCCCAGCACGTTGACAAAGATGGCTTCTGGAGGGGAGCTGCTGTACTTGGGGTTATTTCTGAGGCAGACAATAAAACAAGCAGTCAGTGACAAGACACACAGCCAACGAGACTTTGAAGAAAGCCAGTCTGACAGGCTGAAGAGAAACAAGGCAGACTTAAAAATATGAATTCTTGCGTGACAAGATGACAATCTCCTCCCATACTTACAAGCTGAAAATGAGCTTTTCTGTGATTCCCATCAAGGCAGCAGCAATAACGGATCCAAAGATGAAAAGGCCACTGAACACATGTATGGGCATGAACGCAGCTCTGATGGACACGGGGGTAATGGGGACCAAGTAGATACAGAGACCTAGAAGAAGCTGTTGACACATGTGATAGGAGGGTTTTTGACCATGTCTTTTAAACATGACGGTCCTGCTTTACAACCAATGACATTTCAGCGGCAAATACGATTCTGCCCACTAGGGGGTACTAATACCTCATTTTCACCTCATGACCTACTCGCTATTTATATTAAAAGAATTCCGGTTTTAGGCTTAGTAAAAATCAATACTAAAATTTGTACTACTCATCCCCAGGAAGGTGTCTTACATCATAAATAATCAATGTAAGCTTAAATAAATTCATTCTCTCTCCTGCATCAGGAGAAGACAAAAACATCTTCAAACAAAACGGCTGAAGAAGCAATTGCACGCCTTCTATTTTTGAGAATAACCAGTTTTGTTTTCCGAAGAGTTTCTGCCACACTTGCAGCTTAAATACGTGCATAACAAATGAAATACGCATTTATTAAGGTCGCAATATGTGCTCACAATCTAAAATAAACAAAAAGGATATACTGATATGAAAGCACTTCGGTTTATGTATTTTAAACGTGGTGTATTATTCCCTCAAAACCTATGCAGCTTCCAGATATTAACGGAAATATATGCAGAAAACGTGATTTAAAACACGCAGGGATTACTGACAGTAGTTTCTTTCCATGCAGAATTCCACAACACTCACCTGCAGAGCATACAGTATGACAGCAGCCAAGCCAACCCAGCTGTGCAAACTGTACATATTGGGAATATTTTTGGTGTTGTGAAAATCAAACACTGCCACCAGCGAAATGATGGCGATAATGAAGGCCAGGGTATTTAAACCAGCGTGAATGAATTTCATCATCAGTTTACTGCACTTCCACGTCCATGGTAGTCTGTACACCACAATAGCTGTAAAAATGGACATTGTTATGTTAGATTACAACGCAGTTCATCAACAGAACTTGGTTGCACGCAGTCGGATTACAAAGAAGCACACTGCGATGCGTCTGCAAACATCTCTTTCCATCAGAAAATTAATCTCGTACAAATGATCTCCTGTTGTTTTAGGCGTCAATACCTGAGAATGAATACGCTTAAGCAGTCAGATTTCTAATTAAAGATATACAATTTAATCTACAGCATTAATAAATAGAGGGTAAAGGGAGATTCATCCAGCGCTCTGTTTCAGGAATTAAGCAGCACCTACCTATGTTGAAAAAAATCAGATTTCCAAGTGAATTAATTTTCTAGTGGCACTCCAAAGGATTAACGAATGCACTGTGATGGTGCAGGCTTTAACTCCAGGGGGTCTGAACTTTTTTCAAGACAACCTCCTTACAATTCTAAATTGTTACCATAAAGCCATGGTAATACCGAGCAAGCCATTGTAGTGTTCGTAATATCTAATTTAATGAATCAGCTCGATATCCATTTAATAACTTTTACTCACAAAAATCAAGCTCATTAAAACAGCGCTATTAAGAACAACGGCGAAAAAACAGCGTTGCGCAACTTGATTTACAACCCTGAGAGTTGTTTTTGAAGGCGTGTTTTACTGTACACTGTCAACTGTGAAAACTTTTCAATGCACGTTTCATTTTTAGTTTAGGACAAATGTCATGGAACACCGAAACGAGTAAAATGTTATGCAAACTACGCAATGAACCATTAATTCATGCACACAGCTCAAAAGCCACACGAAAAAGAAACTCTCACCGATTCCCTGAATGAAAATAAACCCCGTCACGGTAAGAACTGGATGCCAGTTAAATTCTGCCTGGTCTCCGTCCCATGCCAAACCCCCTCTAAAATAGAGGACCCAACGCAGCACGAAAACAACGGCGACGAAGCCCACAGACAGTGAGGTCGCTAAGAAAAACAAAAACTGTTTGTAATTCTCCATCGCCATCTCTGCCGCTCGCAAAAGAGCAGCAGCTGGACTGAACGGAAGAAGTGACGGACTTCCTCAGAAGTCAGGAGCGGCGAGCAGAGGAATTCTAGCGGTCACTGGGGGATGGGAGACTTGGAAACTTGTCTGAACTGCGAACGCTACTCGATTTTATGCGCCAAGCGCCCGTGACGCTGCGTTTTATTCAAACCTAGTATTTGTTTTTTAAACAAAGTTCGTTACGCAAACCTACACGCAGCAGTTATGAAACGAAAGAATTTTCGTAGCTGAGAGACATTACCTTGAGAGCCCATAGGTGACTAACAGGACGTGTTCTGTTTATGGCTTTACATAATTAGATGTTATTATTACCAGGGTATTACAAATAATAACATGTAATTATCCAATCTACTTGGCTATTATTAAAATTAATCAAACTCAATACCATAGTAAATGCCCTGTGTTTAGTTGAACTATCTTCGATAAATATATTATGCGTAATATGTTCCCCGTTGATTTTTAATTTAATTCAACATTTTTATCAATTCGAAGTAACTGTTAGGACTTTTGTAATAAGATATTTTTAATACTTTTATGGCACAAAGTCAAAGGCAAGACTTCAAAATACCCTTTTGTGATGAGTAGCAAGTCAAGATGAAATATACATGTCTGTAATTGTTGACTTTAACCTTAAAGCTTTGCCTTGAAAAAATGAGGATTTCCAACGAAAGGTAGGACCATGGTAGGACCTTGTCTATGAAGCCAAACGGTCTTCCATGTTGTGAAACGTACACAGCACAGAATCTAAACTGTATTTGTGGTTCTTCAGAGAAGAAAAACTTAACATATTCCTGAAAAATAATTAGACATTTTGGAAATGCTGGGAGAAGAAGTATTTTTGCTTTATTTAAAAACATCCAAGATTTTAAAACTATCAAATATATTATCTCAGCTGCATGGAAATGTTGCCTCTATTAACTCTTCAGGACAGGATTTTGAACACACTTTACAAAAACAGACAAAATAACAGTTTGATGCTAATGCAGAATTTTAAGGTGGGTGATGAAAGCCACCAGATGATAATTCAATTTCTGACAAAACGCAGAAAACATTGCACCTATGAAAATACACTGCATTTGGTAATGGTACAGTACTTCAACCGCAAAGTGTATTTTGCCAAAGATCAATCAGAAACTGAGCACCAATAAGTAGTTTAGTGTCCCCTCTTCCATTGTTATTCATTCTCCTCTTGGCAGCGGGTCATTTTGTAGACATGACAGCAAAATTTGTGGTTCTTCTCCTGTTCAATGTGGACAATTGTGTCGCAGTCAAAGAAAAATTGGTGACCGTAGGTCTAGAAGAAGAAAAGGGGAAAAGGCTGTCAGCGGCAACTGATACAATTTCAAGAGCACAGTGTATTGCCCTGTTGACTAATAACACCAGTTTTACTCAGTTGAAATCTTGTTTTGATATTAACTGTAAGGTCAAGGCAAGATGTTGTTTTTTTAGGTGCACTGTTACCGTTGTCTTCTCATTTCGAACCGTTGACAGTGCAAAAGGGAAACACAAACCAATTCCAACAGCATTAGGAAAACTAGTCACTACCTGGTTTTGTAATTAAGGTTTTTTTTTTTACTTATGTTTTTTTTATTAACATAACACAAAGGTAACCAGAAACAAAAGAGCTGCCAGTCAAATCAAAATCTCAAGTCCTACAAATAAGAGTATAAAGTCTGTTATTTATCATTTTTTTGCATTTTTACAGGGGGGTATAGTGCTGTGGAGAAAGGGGGGTGAAAAATGAAAAACTTCCAGAAACATAAAGTCATGATCATTGGGTTATATAAATAATCCACATCTCCCAAAAACCTCCTTCTGGAGTCTTAACAGGAAGGTTAATTTTTCCATTTCATAAATCTCTGAAACAATAACAATCCAGTTTTCTTTGGTTAGGGGGTGGGGTGGGGGGATCTCTTTGTAACCATGTATGTGTTAAACCTTACTTGCTTGATGGCAAAAATACTTTTAGCAAGTATTAATCTCTTCCCACAACCTCGTCAGGCAGATTACCCAGCTTCAGAACAGGACTTTGGAATTTCTAAACATACTATATCTTGACTCAGAGTTGTGAATGAAGATTACAGTTCCAGGGTCGCACAATGGCACAGCGTTTGGCATTGCTGCCTCACAGCACTGTAGCCCTGGGCTCAATTCCAGAACCGAGGTGCTGTCTGTGTGGAGTTTGTAAGTTCTCTCTCAGTTTTGCATGGGCTTCCTCCCGTAGTCTAATAACATACCGGTAGGCTTACTAGCTTCTGTGAAAATTGGCTCTGGGGTAAGTGTTCGTGTCTGTTCAACCCTTCAATGCACTAGTGTCGGATCCAGGGTGTACACTCAGAGCTGTGTGTCGAGATACTCTCTGACTCCCCCATGAATCTGAGTTGTAAGAAGCAGTTAGAAGATGGATGGAATACACTTCCACACACAGAACCATAAACCATTTCACATACTGTATATGCTTTGTCTTTTGGGAACATGAGCTCTACATTTTACGGAAGCGCGTTGCCGCCACCAAGGGAAAAAAAATGTGCCCCCTTATCTCGCAATTACGAGATAGTAATTCTCGCATACTTTATGTGATCATAATCTATACTGCTACGTGCGGACTTACAGTTTTAAGCAGTGGAACTGATTGCACGTACTGTATAATTGTTCATAATGGAACCATCACTGCTTTGATCTCTAAAACTGGTCCACTTGCTTTTAATGATTCTGTTCATATTTGCTAAAAATGGCAAGATTTAATTCTGACTAAACCCCGGTTGAAAGTAAATCCACAAAAATTCTGCAGCGCTGGACATTAGCACAATCATTAAACTGAAAGTGCCAGCCAAGTTCCAGTAGCTTCTAGATACATTCAGTGCACAGCGTAACAGGTTGTACATACACTGATGTAATCATTGCTATCCCGTAATTACAAGATACTGCGTTATCTTGTAATTACAAGATACTTTTCAGGTAATTATGAGATAAGGGGGCAAATTGTTTTTTCCTTGGTAGCAGCATTGCCCTTCCATAACATTTTAATTACAATAACAATATATCAGGTGCACGGTAAATGACTTATCGGCTACCTATTTCCACAACATATTCTCCTGAAAAGCAATTTAAAATGTAGCATTGACTGACCACATCCCAGGACTCTACTAGTGGAACACTTTTCATCAAAACGCCACTCCAGTTGTCGTAGATACCAACGTGGGCCTTTCCTTCAGACTCTGTTTGGGTCACAGATACAACTGCCAACAGGTCAAGTTCATCTTCGTATTCTACACATTGGAAAGTCTAACAAAAAACAGAAGATAAACATCCAGCTCAATGCAGTAAAAACATTTAACAAAGAGCACAGTCATTTACACTTAAAAATGCTGTAGCAGTAGCTTGGTACTGTAGTTAAAACACCAAAAGAACAGAACAAAATGTCGCCAAGATAAAAAGAAATAAAATTTTCAGAAAATGAAAGGCAAATGACTGACGTATTATATTAACATTTCACTCAGGTGTTCACAGAGTGGAAAAGGCAGAAATGCTACATACCTGTGAATGACAGTATTGTTCAACCAGAGATACATGAACTTATCCACAATGTAAGCTAGATCCTAAAAATCCCAAACCAGATCGATATTTAGATTAACTCTTTAGCTGTTGTCAGGATTTAAATGTAAAAGGCCTTTTGAGACCATGAATAGTTTTTAATGTTTTTGATGCATATAAAGTTCTTCAAAGAAGAAATATCATCAAAGTTATCAGAAGGGTGCTATTTAGCACTCCATCTTTGCATGTGAAGCATGGTCATGCAGACCTTATACAGTAAAGGGATACATACATAAAGGGCTTCTATAAGAGCTGTAGAAATCTGTTCAAAAGCTTTCTTTGATAATTAGGCTTTCTTTTTATGTGAGAAATTTACTTTACTCAACCATTTACTTGAGCAACCAGCAATGCTGCTTTTCCACCCCTTTTAGGAGCTATAGGAAATCTTCACAGATTGTTGTTCCAAATAACACAGTATGTAAAACGTTACAGACCGTACTGGTACCAAGATATTAAATAATAAAAAACATGAAATCAGATGAGCCATCAATGCACTTCAAGCGTTAAGACTTAAGAATGGGAGGAGATTTTATTATTTATTGCTTCAAGAATGTAATTTTGACACTGAGACATTAACATCTTTTCTTTAAAAAGAATAGGGGTGGTACCCCGGCATCATGGCCAAATTTCCTATTGGCCTTTATCAATCATGGCCTCCTAATAATCCCCTTCTCTGAACTGGCTGCATCAGTCTGTTCTCCTCCCCATTGATAGCTGATGTGTGGTGAGCGTACTGGCGCACTATGGCTGCCATCACAGCATCCAGGTGGGGGCTACACACTGGTGGTGGTGGAAGGGAGTCCCCATTACCTGTAAAGTACTTATACCTATATAGTGCTAAAGAGCTGGACATGTATGTAAGTGTAAGGATGACGATGATGATGATGGTTATTATTATATTGGCTTTCAGGCAAGTTTCATAAGGGTGGAGTTTCGTAGGTTCCATGGGACACATTAAGCACATTCTTGGTGGAAGTCTAATTTCAATTCAAACGAATTTGCTATTTCTCCTCAAATACCTCTTGTTCTGGGTCGTCATCCAGCTGGTGCAATCTCCTCCTCACTGTTCGACCAGAAGCTGTGACAGTGACCAGAGAATCTGCCTGTGGTAAAAAGCGGATGAATTATTCATTTATTTCTTCTGCATGAAAGGTTGTTCTTGAAGCTCGAGAATCCACAGGGGCTGTCTTCAATTGCAGACCCACCTCTCCAATTAAACATAGTGCAAGAGAGTAGAGTCCCAGAAGAAAGAATACACTAACGCTTCATATGCAAATGATCCAAACTTCTCATTAGCTGATGCAAGCAGGTTGTCACAGAGACCACAGATAAATCCAACATAAAACACTTGATGCATCTTACAAGCTCACAAGATTTATATTTAAAAGGAAGAGACGTTTATTTAAATGCAAAAACACAAGATACTATAAATACACATTACACAAAGGAATTTCCTTACCTTATTTTCTCGATGAGCCTCAATAGAATATTCCTGTATGACCTCAAACTGAAGAAGACTTTCTTGCGTTTCCGCTATTTTAAGTACACTGGAGGACAAAAAATACATAAACAGCTAGATAATTAGCTCCTTTTACTGCATAGCATTTTCATTTCATATAAAATTACCAAAGTCAACAGACCATTTCACCTGAAGCAGTGAAGATATCAAGACTGCTTGAATACTAATGGCAGTCATACAAGTATATGTTCTTGTATATTTAAGCTGGACTTAAATATATTGGTAAATTACAAACAGCAACTCTTCCAAATACCTCTCTTTTAAAAAGAATGTCAAGCACTTTACTTTGACTACAATGCAAAGCTGTGGAACACTGTAAAAGACAAGTCATGGGTGAAGCTAATAAATATTAAAGTAAAAGATTGCTCTCAAGATTGGTTGTATTTATGATTGATCTCCAGATTAAGACACTTGCATAACTGAAAAGGCATTTCTGTTACTTACTTAACTTTACTTGGCCCAACATGGATGATTCTTCCAGAATCTCCAGGATGAAAATAGATCCAATCAGATTCCAGTGAACAACAATTCATATCTTGAATTCCATTCTTTGCCTATGACATCAATATAAGTTTGAACTACTGAACTACAACACAGTTAAAGGTATTCTAAATAACTTGTTTTCTTTACAAAAAATCACATTTATAAAATGAATTTAAAGTAATGTTACCAGAATTACATCAAAGGATAGTAAAGGTGACAATAGTAGATAACTAGGGTTTTTTTCTGAGATACTATACCTAAATTATGTATTCCAGTCCACCATTATTGTTTTAAAGTTTCATTTTTTATTAAAGTAAACCCCACAACTAGATAGTAAACCCTATTTTTAACTTAAATGGAACTACAGATTTGAATTGGGAACACAAACATTTTGGTGCCTCTTGATTTGCATGATTCCTAATTTTGCACAAAGTTCAGCAGGAACCGGAATTTAATTTATATGTTATAGGCTACATTTACATTGTAGCTACTTAATTTTACAGTGACACTCTCATACGGTGTCTAAATACATGTGCCACAAACACCTGCACAGGATTCTAAAAGTGGCATCTTGAAAAAGCATTAACCTACTTAGGAACAGACACTGCTCTACACTTCAAATGTCTCAAAACCACCACAGGGGCTTTATTATTTTTTAAAGTCAAACAGAGTTTGCCGCACACTAAAGAGCTTAATTACCAACTGGCCATCCTTCAATGAACAAATGTGATAGGTGCCTTTGTGTTTCTTGCTCCTTGGAGTGTAAATGTAGTGCCAGGGGTGACCTCCTATCTGAAATCCACTTTCCAAACATGACACCTCAAACATCAAAGTGGGGCTATCTGTATAAAAGAAATTACAACTTCCATTTAATGTTTTCAGGTGATTCTAAGTTAAAGACTTTATTACATTTGCCAGTTTTTGTAATGCAACTACCAGCCAACAACCCTTCTTCCAACAGCTTACTCCTGGGGAGGGCTGCAGTGATAACAGGCTGAGCAGAACAGACTACACATCCCTTTCCCCAGCTGCTGGGGCACTCCCAGATGCTCCCAGGCCAGATGAGAGATAATAATAATAATAATAATAATAATAATAATAATAATAATAATAATAATAATAATAATAATAATAATAAACTATATTTTATACAGCACCTTTAAAGGTGGCTTCTCCAAGCGCTTTACAGGATGACAACAACAATAAATAAGAAGAATACACAAGATAAAACACAATTACAATATAGAGAGGAGACCATGGATGGTGGTACTACTGTAGGAAAGCAGAGGGGTGAAGAATGGAACCAGTTAAGTTAAGGCTTTTCTGAAGAAGAGGGTTTTGAGTCTGGATTTGAAGGAGTTTAGAGAAGGTCACTCTCTGATATCCTTGGGGAGAGAGTTCCAGAGTTTGGGGGCATAACAGGAGAAGGCCCTGTCACCCATACAATGTAGACGGGCTTGGGGGACAGTAAGGAGAGCAAAATTAGAAGAGCGAAGGTTGCGAGGTGGGGAGTAGGGCGATAATAGTTCAGACAGGTACTGAGGTGCCAAGCCATGCAGAGCCTTATAGGTGAGCATGAGGATTTTAAAGTCTACATGGAATTTGACCGGAAGCCAGTGCAAGGACTCCAGGATAGGAGTAATGTGAACACTTGCACTAGACCTGGTCAGGATTCTGGCTGCTGAATTCTGGACATACTGCAGTTTGTTCAGAGTAGATTTAGATACCCCAGCCAGTAGAGCATTAGAGTAGTCAATTCGAGAGAACGCAAATGTGTTGATCAGCTTTTCGGCCACAGTTAGTGATAGCATAGGACATAGTCTAGCAATATTTCTTAGGTGAAAAAAAAAGATGTTTTGACAGTATGCTGCACATGTGGGTCGATATACTCCCTCCAGCGAGTCCTGGGTCTGTCCTGGGGTCTCTTCCCAGTGAGCCGTGCCCGGTACACCTCCAAAGGGAGGTACCCCGCGGGCACCCTCCCCCAGATGCCCAAGCCACCTTAACTGGCTCCTCCCAATCCAGAGCAGTGACTCCCCTCCAAGGAGGCATGGAAGTTTGTCACCCTTATCTACACATGTAATGCAACCAGAGAAAATCATCTGGCTTCAGCATTAGTCTGCGTCACAAAGAAACTTCCTTCCTTTACTACATATGCAGTCTTCCATTACCTGTGATCTGGATGTTGAAGGGGATGCCCAATGGAGATTCTCCAACAGAGCCCTGAATTCCATTCCATTCACATTTCTCGCCAAGCGTCAGTTTCTTAATCATAAACTATAAAGAAAAAAAAACAGTATTGCATCATAGGTTAATACTGCTTAAATGTGTGTTTTTCTGAACTTAGTGTAAACACTAAAGCACTGAACTTTTTTAGTGAGACAAGTGAAAATATAAAACTAAGAAGCGACATACAGTAAGTCAACAATTTGCACTGACAGGACATAAAGACTAAGAATTGCTAATACTCTCGAGACCAACTATCTGAAAGTAATAAAAATGGATTTTGTATCTGGGAGGCGCAGTGGTCCAATTCCGGTGCTCGGCTGTTATCTATGTGGAGTTTGTACTGTATTTTTTCCAAGTGTTTGCATGGGTTTCCTCCAGGTGCTCAGGTTTCCTCTCACAGTCCAAAGACACACTAGTAGGTTAATCGGCTTCTGGGAAAATTGGCTCTGGTGTGAGTGTGTGTGCCTGTGTGGGCCCTATGATGGACTAATGTCTTATCTAGGGTGGACCCTGCCTTGCGCCTGTTGCTTGCTGAGATAGGCTACGGCTCACCCCCTAAACCCTGAATTGATGATGCAGCTACAGAAATACCACTATAGAAAGAACTAGAAAATGAGCGCATCGATTTTGTATTTGTATTTCCAAAACACACAAAATGGAATTCTATTTCTAAATCAAAAAGACACTTCACAAGACATGTTCTATGGGTTTAAATCTCCCCGATTTACCTTCTCTACAATATTTTCAAAGCTATATAGCTTCACCATGCCAGTGCTGTGAGAAATGGCCAGAATCCCTTGAGAAAGCATAACATCGACAACATTGTTCCCAAACACCTGCAAACAAAAGCATAATAAGAGATTAACACAGCACATTCCTGCGATATTTATGGTTTTACAGGCTCCGTTGTATACACCAGCCGTGCTGTCAAAGTAATCAAACAGGCTAGAAGGGCAGAATGACCCTTTCCTGTCTGTAACCTTGCCTATGTTCTTATCTGGAAATGATTTTGCTCTTACTCTTCTGCTGATCTCCAACATGCCCAGCAGTTCCAGGGGCAGAACTCTGAAGACCGCCAGGCACATCAAAGTATCCTGTCCAGGCCCTGTCTGGGGAAAAAAAAAACAGAATTAAAAGCCAGGATTTCTCTTATCTACTTAAATTCAGATTTACACATCTTCCAACAGTTATTACTAAATAAATTACAGGGACAGTAAAAACAGTTGCATTGCTTGCAAAAAATAGAAAATATTTGATACCCCTTCCAAAAAGTAATTAAACAATATTCAATGCTTTACAAAATATTTTGTACACAACGTTTTAACCATTAATTAGATAAAAGGAGCCAATTGTATGATTAATAATTATTAAAAATAAGCAAGGTTTGCCAATAATATGTTCATGTCAAAAATTAACATGCATATTCATAAATACATGTATCCCTAATTGAAAAGTGGAAACCTACAAACCTGGGTTTGTGATCTGCAACTTGAGAATTCCTTCAATCTGGGACTACATTAGAGACCATTTATGGTTCATAAACCTTTGCAAGCACATCATAAAAAAGACTTGTAGCATCCCAACAACACATTGTTGCACAGTTTCAATTTTTCCTTTAAAGAAATTAAATCAATTGTCCTCACCTGCCTAGCTATGGATGTCTGTTTATTTTGAACAGACTTAATGCAGAGAGTTTCCTGGGGAACATCCCAGCACAGGTATCTATAACACAACAACAATATAATGTTGAAAGTCTCATGCATTTTCCTACGGCTTAACCTCATGAAAACTAACTTTCCAACTGACACATATTTTAGGATAGATAAAATAACTCAAAGGCTTCCAGTGTGGAAAATAGCCAGCGCTGCACTAACCTAGACATAACAAATTAATCAGTCCAGGCCAGCTCCCTAGTTACTGCTGCAAAATCTATTAAAGAGCTCTTGCCAGATTTGCATTATAAAACACCTGATCGGCTTGATATAGCAAACATCACATACAGTAACATTCTATTTCATTCATCATTTACTCCACCGTATCCTCACATTCATTGCCACAAAAATATGATAGTTACCGTACTAATTCAGTGCTATCATGGCTTAACATAGGAGTCATGGGACATAAAGGCAAGACTCCTATGCTTTGTTTCATGCCTCTATAGTTCTATCACCTAGGGTTGGGATTACAGTTATGACACTATTTCGGTTTGTTGTGAAGAAATCACAATTACCGCAACATTGAATTAATTCCAAACTTTTCACCAGTGATACTGTAAAAGTAATCATATCAGAAACAGAAATGTCAACACTGATCTACGAGGCCCATGAGCCATATTAATAGAATATATGTAATAGTAACCACCATTCCACCAGTCTCAAGTTAAATCTACAGCACTCTTTCATTTATATTGTATATTTCCATGTTGGTGACTATAAATAGACTAAACTAAGACATACTCCAAGGATGCATAAACAACATTTTGTGTAATATTTTGTACTTAACATTAACAGTTTTTGCTTTTCTAAAGAAAATGCAAAGGTAGGTTTTAAAGAACGTTTTAAAAGTTCTGTAGAGTGCAGATTCAAGTCAAGTACCATACAATCTATAGGTTTCCTTCTTTAAGCCTAACACTGACACATCTGCTAACAGCTTTCTTGATACTGTATGTTTCAAGTTTTAAATGTCCCTCCACTTATCTGTTGATGAGAAACTTGCTATTTTTATGATTTATTCCTAAAACTAAAGATGTAAATCACTCACAGTGGTGTACATGCAATTTTGCAAAGTAAGGATGGTAGTGAGATGATCGAACACACACATTCTATGAAAATTACATTTAACGCTTTAAACCTGTTATTAGTTTTAAAGGATGAAAAATAAATTGCTTAATGCTCACACTTTGGATCTTTAAACAGGTGACAAAAGCTAATTAACGTAAACCCTTCACATTACAGGGTTGGTGTTTTCCAGTATTCTGCAGACTACAAAACTATAACTTCAAACCCAAAAAGGGAGAAGGTTTGTTTACAGTTTGCATATAGACAACTTCAACCAAATCTACAATACTGCTTTAGGGGAACGTTTGACAAACTATTCTGAAGTTTCATGATCTGTCGATCTCATTTCTCCACATAAAGTGATCCACCTAATGTCTCTTAGAAAAGTAGGACAGTCAGCCCACATCTGCTTTAAATGTGGGCAGGTGACCTACGTTCCTATCTGTACAGGGTATATAGTGCCAGATCGGGATTCCCTGTTCACATTCCTATCGAACTCAAACAAATTTAAGGTACGCAGTACATAATTAGATAATCCTTTTTTGGCAATGGTATATATAAATATATATATAATATCTATACATGGTATATATAAATATACATATATAAAATAGGAGGTTAGCACAAAATGTAATATACTTGAACGAGTCTAAAATCCGTGCTTGACCAAAGGTCAATCAGTCTTCATGTATTTGCTACGGTATACTGTGTTGAATGTAGTAAAAAATTATTATCTTTTCCTTAAAAAATCAAGTGACTGAAATTGAGATTATTTAATTCGAATAATCCTTACAAACACTGTACTTTAAAAAAAAAGTTTGTTTGCTTCCGCGTGTATTACATTGTGTAGCCTAAAGCCAGGCACTGCAGTGAAGGAGAAATTTGAGAAATGGCCTCTTACCTAAATTTATAGCGTGGAGACAAATAGACCTTTTCCAGTTGTTCTCCTGTCATTGCTGAATAGCAATACAACCAGTTACTTGCGTTAAGAGCCAGAAGGCATGGGTTACGGTCTGAAGGACTTGGCAGTGTTCTATCCTACAGAAAAACAGAACATTTTATAATTTATAATTTATCATTCCACAGACTGTTCAAGTCCCCAATCCCTCTACGGTGCCATCACAGCATTGAAGTTACAGCTATGACACTATTTTGGTTTGCTATGAAGGAATGTTAATCATTACAACATTGAATTCATTCCAAACTTTTCACCAGTAATACATTTCCTTTTTTCTGCAAAGCCTTGAGGAAGAGCATTTTCCTCCCAGCACAGGGAGCATTTCCATAGTTAAAACGTCCCGAGGTGATGCCTGAAGAGGCCAGCTGGTAGAAACTCATCGAGACCAGTCTTGTCTGGAATCTCTCAAATAAGGTATTGAAATTCTTACCAGTGTCCTCCTGAAACTAACGATTTCAACTCACTAATATTAGGCCTCCAAACCCTTTTCAATTTCAGCAAGACCACTGCACTGTTTTTTTTATAGGCAAAATTCTTATTACTTACTTCTTTCGTATTTTCATAGAAATTACAAAAAAGGTACAAAGTGTGAATGCAGTTGTAGGTCAAACCCCTAAAACATCTTTAGTGATACTTCTATACAGCCTTTTCAGTATTTCAGACACTTTCACACATAATTGAAAATTTAAACCACACTGACAAACATTTTTTGATCCACCCATTTTCTAACCAGTTCTTCCAATTTAGGGTCACGGGGGTGCCAGAGCCTAGCCGGGAAAACAACGGGCGCAGGCCTGGGTACACCCTGGAGGGCACACCGGTCCCTCACAGTGCAGACACAAACGCACACACTCACACCAGGATCAATTTCCCAGAAGGCATTTAACCTACCAGCATGCTTTTGGACTGTGGGAAGACACCGGAGCACCCAGAGGAATCCCGCACGAATGCAGGGAGAACACATGAACTCTGCACAGACAGCACCCCAGGAACTCCAGTGTGTGAGGCAGCAGTGCTAGTTACTGTACCGACATGCTGTCCAAAACATTTGACCTTGATACTGAAACTAATGAATTGTAAACAGTGCTTTCCCTTATCTTGCAGAAACATGAAATCCATACGTACAGCACTGAGAACAACTTAAAAACTTACGAGCGGGCACTGACAAATCAACGCATCTTCAATCTTCTGCGACTTGGAGCAATTTGGCAGCTTGTACAGGCACTGTGGCTTTGGAGGAATACTGTTAATACAGGAAGTGGATCAAAACATACGTATCAACTTACTGCACGTGGGGCTGTATTCATTACACATTCATCACATTGTCTACTACCATTAAGAAAGGAAATAGTTTGAACTTCACTGTTCTTGCACATTACACCATAAGCATGATCTGTGTCTATATCTCACAGTATAGACTATCACATGGCCTGCAACTAGTAGATGTTGAAGACTTAGATCTAAAGTATAGGGACTTCCTTTCTATCCTACTGGAAATAGAGTTAATGTTGAGATGTCTATAAGATAAAGGTGAAAGAAAAGCGCACCTTACCTGCTATAGCAACTTCGGTAATTTTCAAAGTATATTTTTCCATGCTCATAATCAATTGGGCCTTTTGAATGCTTTCTCCAAACATTTACGAAATTAGTGGTATCCTAAAAAGAAAGGATATGGGTGATCTGAAATTCAGCATTGCCAACTACAATTATTCAGAGACAGGCCAACATACACACAAAAGTCGACAAAAAGTTATCAGCTTAAAAAAGTCATTGTCATGCCTCACAGCTATCCCTGCAGAGACTTCATTTACATGAGCAATGAACGGCGATACTACAGCACACAGCAAAACCATATTTCGACCAAAATATAGCTGTCATTGTTTCAATACCCATTTCTCACTCACCATGTAAAAACACTAAAAATAAGAAAAGGAAACATTAATTCCTCTGCGAACATTCGTAAATACTGAAGTTAACCCAACAGTATACAGTAATTAAAACATTCGGTTCAAGTCATGTTTAAACACACCTACCAACCGCAAAACTATTAACGTTACCTGTAGCAAAATGTGACGAAGCATTCTCATATTTTTTCGGTACAAAGTTCCAGCATCACGGGAAAACAAGCCAATCGACCTAGAGCTCAGGTAGAAATAGGCATTTCTCCACTTCGGTGTCGTCGCGGTTCGAGGGCTGTTGTGTTTATACGAGTTCTGTGTGGGCACCTCATTTTGTGTTGAGCACGAAGCCATTTCAGCGGTCTGGAAACAGCATCTATTTCTCCACTAACAGTTTCTTAAAAGTGCATTTGAGAAACAATCATTATATCCCCAATATCAAATGAAACTTCAAAACAACAGTCCAGTATTTTTATTTCGACCGTGTTATAAAAAATTCTAATAAATTGTACATTTTCAATTAATTAAACGTACAACTATATATTTTTGATAGAAAAGTAATTACACCATCGGAAAACTCCAGCCATGCAAAAGCAACACACGATTTGCAGAAACTAAGAAAATTAAACAGAACTTATAACAGCTGTTGATATAACTTTATAAAATCATTTGCTGCCCTACTATTTTATATTTTATTAAAATGTCTACCGATATCTAGTGAACAGAAGTTCTTTATCGATATGTTTTAAAAAATTGCTTTACCTTTTAATGATACTTTGGGTATACTAATCGTCTGCTGGGTATATATAAAGTATCGTTTTCATGTAAAAAAATAAACAATTCCACAGTTTCACTGTTACATCAGCATTATATTATTTCATAAGCACGCGTCATTAAAAAAATACTAAATATTATAAAACTACCAATGCGGCGTTGCAAACCACGATAGTTAAAACTACACCGGAAAAACGTTCACCTCGCCCGTTGGAAGATGGAACTTGTAGTGCGACCATGAAGTTTTATTTTTTTAAGCAAAACTTGCGTTCTGGGGTTGCTATTGCGGCATTGTGCATTTTTGTCCCGTTAAACGGTAACGGAGCACCAGCACTTATCAGGGTCGATTTAGAAAGCGTCGGCTCTGCGAACCCCAAAGCCGCAAAAACACTTACAAATAGACTATGCTGAGCTTCGCGCAAAGAATCAATGGACGTACGGTATCAAACAGCATTTGAGATCACTAATTACAATATTCTAATTGTTTTGTCGCTTTCATAAACAGATCGCAAAACACAGCCAACAACGTATTTGTCAACAACACGAAATGCTTTATTGCTACTCCGTCGTGCGTCCGCTAAACATGTATCTCCCAAGCAAGATGGCGATTCTCTGTGAATACTTTGTAGATAATCTTTCCTTTTCCCCCCACATCTATGGTTTGACATGCCTACGAGAGTTGCCTTATTCGTTTCCGAGTGACAAGTTCAAAGCATGGCGGCACCCAGGTCTGGATGCAGGGCATTGCAGGCATGTAATTCATTCGTATTTTTTTAACCAAACCATTCAGTTTTGTCTTGCTTTTCCTTCACTCCGCGATTTTTGGGGTAAATGACGAGATTTGTACGCAGGGTTTTAACTACATTGTTTTCAATTTTGAATGAGCAGGGTGAGTAAATGATTCGTGGAGTAATAACTTATATGTTTTTTTAAAACAACACAACAACAACAAAAGATTCACCTACCAGCCTATTCTAATTGCAGTGATAAATTAAATGTCAGATTACCAAAATTGCCATATGTGAGACCCATAGTCTCAGGTTGGTTTTACTAAGAAATTGGGTAGTGTTACTTCAGGCTTGCACATTGTTCGTATTAACTGTTCTTGTGCTCAGGATGGTTACGTTGAACGCAATTAAGGTGGAATTCGCATTTTAGTGATTAGTTTATAGCAATTATGCCACAGAAAAAGGTATCAAATTTATGAAAATGCTACTATAATTTGGTTTGCCAAGGCGAAACCGACCGGCGCCAGGGGGTGTGGTCGTAACAAACCACTTCGCCACAATTATGAAACCGAATTTGTCTTCTTATACTGTAACATCAAAACAAAAACAAAAATACAGTATATGTACAATACACAGAACAGTACACAGAACATCGTCAGGGTTACAAAATACAGATGCGTTTTACTAAAAAAAAAAGATCAAATGAAGTAAATAAAACGGACTGTACTGTATGTTTTGAGCTGCTCAAATGTGGGTCTCTTCCCACAACATTTCGTTTCCAAATTTGTCTTCATGGAGTTTGCCGATTTAAGGGTTTACCATTGACTACAGAAGTATGTCTCCTCTGTCTGTCTGTGCTAGTTCCATATTGGTACATGGAACTTGGAGATTTCAATATACTATGAAACACTTCCATACACAGAAGGCTAACAATTATAATACTTCTTTTTACAGATTGCAGGGATTCTCTGCCTAGAAAACAAAACATATCTAAATGCGTTATTAAAATATAGTATATGTTGGCAACACTATCACAGTGCAGTTCACAACTGGCAAGCCATTAAAGCTCTGCAGGAATGAGCTTGGTCAGTACCTGGATGGGAGACCTCCTGGGAAAGCTAGGTTGCTGCTGGAAAGAGGTGTCAGTGGGACCAGTAGGGGGCGTTCACCCTGTGTGAGTCCTGATGCCCAGTATAGTGACGGGGACACATAAAGGCAACACGGTGTTACCCTGGTGTCCTGGCAAAATTTTCCCCTGGCCAATTATCTGTAAAACGCATTGAGTGAAGTGTAAGGAATTATTATTATTAAAATGAAACTCTAAAAACTTTAATGCAATGCAGACCAATCAGAACACCACAATGCGTGATAAATAATGGTTTGTACAAATTACAACATGCATTAACTGGTACACTTTGGCCTTATTATTTCTTGTTTTTAACTTGAGATGTTGACATTCTGTATGATGGTTAGATAATCTGGGCCAGGAATCAAATCTGGGCAGCTAGCATTCCAGGCAATTTTATTAAAGCATTTCTAATAGCCCCACACTGCTTGGCCCGCTGTAGCTTTTTAAGAGGGCAGTTGTTCATAATTTCAGCTCTATGTACAGTACAGTTAAAGTAAGGACAAGTCATTATTCTGAGTATCAAACTACTGACATGTTTGATTAGATTTCATAAACATGGTTATTTTTGATGTTTTACATAAACTAATATCGTAAAGCATTCAGCAAAGGTCTAGCCAGAGAACAAACCATTGGCACCATCCATTCATTTTCGAACTGCTTCATCCAGTTCAGGGTTACAGTGGAGTTGGTATCTATCCCAGCAAGCAATGGGGGCAAGGCAAAATGCCAGTCCATCATAGGACAGACAGGTACTCCAGGGCCAATTTTCCCAGATGCCAGTTGATGTACTAGTATGTCTTTTGGACTGTGGGAGGAAACCAGAGCACCCAGAAGGAAACCTATACAAATGCACCGAGAACCTACAAATTCCAAGTAGAAAACGCCTCAGGATTTGAACCCAGGGCCCCAGGCACTGCGAGGCAGCAGTGCTAACTACTGTGTCACTGTGGAACCATTCTTCGCTAATTTCTAAGATTTTAAAATCATGTGGAGCATAGCTGCAGTTTACACATCTACTGTATACTGAGTGTTTATTTGTTTGATTTTAGTACTGAATTTGAAAATAAATTCTAGTTTTTTAGAAAAAATCAGGTTTTAAGAGTATTTGAATAAGCATGATTAAATATAATTTTGAGATTGTTTACATTATATAACACCAGTAATTTAACAAATTGATTTATTCAATTCCCAGAATTTTTTGATTCTGTGCCTTTTCCATTTCCAGTAATAAAAGAAGTTCACAGCAGTTTACTGCAGTTGTGGTAAACATTTGCCTTGTATTAGTCACAGCCATTCTTCTTTTTCCTTTTTATCGTCTTCTTTACTTGACCTTTGCTGTCAGAATTTGTAAAAGAGCTACTTCAGAGAAGGATTAATGATGTAGGGCCCCCAGTTCTGTTCCTCATGGAACAGGCAATTGAATATGTCTTTGGGGAGTGGGAGGTATCTATGGTACTTTAAAAAAAGCCCTCATGAACACAGGGAGAACTTACAGGCTCCATACGGAAGGTCGCCCATCCCAGAATTGAACCCCACACACTACAGCTGTGAGGCAGAAGTACTAGCTTCCATAGGACCTTGCTGCCCTTGTTTTTAATTATTTACCTGTTTAATATCCAATTACATACACAGTTCTTTCTACAGTTACAAGGAAATGTATTCTTACAGCTACATGCTTCTGTATACTGGAGACAAACACATAAAGGTTAATTCCATGCGTAACAGTAAAAATAAAATTATAGTTTGGCAGTAGAGCCTTCTTCAAGTGGATCCACAATGGTTTTGCTTTGCTACTTTTGTTTTTCATTTTTTGTGGCGGAATGGCCCTCTTTAAGTTCCCTTGCAGTGTGATATGATGAGAAAGCACCAATTTCCAACCTCCTTTGCAATGTGTTCTTGTGTATGGAAATAAAAATGTGATGATAACCACTTGGTTTTATCGTTTAGTTGTTCAAATGGGATAATGTAACAGTGGACATGAAGTCTGGAGCAGGCATTGAACCTGGGTGGCCGAGATGCCCACACCTCCTGCACTTGTGAATGTCTTGCATGAGGTTAGACATTCACGCCAGTGAGAAGACTGTTGTTTTTCACAGAATTCTAAAAGATGGCGTTAGATGTTCAAGCAATGGAGGTGATTCTGTGGCCAGTTTGCTTGTGGCATCTGAACAAGCAAGCAAGCAAACTTCCTCTTCCTGCTTGTTGCCTTTTCTGTGTGTTAGTCTCTCACCTACTATGTGAGGTTCTCTGTGAGACAAAGACAGTTTAACCTCTGGACAGGCTCTCAGGAAGGTTTTAGGTTTAGCTATCTCAATAGGCTTCTCAGATCTACGGAATAGTGGCTATCTAGGATTATAGATGGCAGTCATAGGTTTTGAAACTCATTACAAATACTTGTAACTGGTAAGGGGCTAATATGTCCATGTAAAAAAGGCAGAACACACACATTCGTTCAGGGATAAATCAATATTTAGTCAGCAGGACAGGACGGTGAGATCTAATCGAAAGCCCCAACTCCAAGCGCTGAAAACAAACAGGGTTGTTGTGTGACTTTTCCATTTTCCTTCTGAAGGGAGTGAGTATGAGAGGCGTGTGTGGTCTGTTCCTGTCACTCTGGAAGAAGACAGGGACACACTGCAGAAGGAGGATAACTAGCAGACCCCCTGTTCCTCTTGGAGGAAGGATATTAACCAACCCTGATGATGTCTTCCAACATAACATGTGGTATGCCACCATCGATTTTGCCTAAAAATGTTATTATTCAAGTATCCTCAGAAGACGGAACTTGCACATAGAGAAAAACATTCCAAAACCAGATACAACAAAATAGTTTTAGATGTATTTGTGAATTGTACTTTTGCTAGAATTAAATCCTGTGATGAACTAAACTGTTGTGCCAGTAACAATGTTGCTGATGGGTCTATTGGACTGGACTGTGCTGGATAGCATGAAATGTATCAGCGTCAGCTTTATCATTTGTGTTACAGTGTTTTTAATAGTTATTTGCACAGGTCAAGGAAATTGTGTTCTGATTGGTGTTGTTTTCAATCAGAAGTAACATGAGTAAATGTTTCAATGAAAGATTCCAAGGCTGTTTAGTTTGAGACCTCAGCTTTGAGGCCACTGAAGACTGTATTCTGAGTAAAAAGGAAACTGAAGATGCTTCTTGCTTCCAAAAGTACTGCAGTGTTTTTCTGTTTCTCATACTTCTTTGTTGATGGATGATAAATGGTTTTCAAACCTACTTACATTGTAGTCATTTAACCTAATGCATGATTTAGGGAAAACCATTACCAAGAAGATGGAATGGATTTTTAAAGCATCTACAGTAAAGTGCATATCTCAGTATTGTTTGACTTAATGTTGCTTGTTAAAAATATACAAAAATACTTTTTTTTTTCCACAAAGATCTTAAGAGGGTCAGGTTTATTTTTGCAGGGATCATGTTCAGTGGTCAGAGGAAGAAAAAGAACATGCAAGAAAGAAAGCTGAAGAAAATTCAATTGTCCAAGTTCCTGTCGAGGAGCAGGGTAAGCAGACAGCTTCTCTCAGACCAGCAAAGATTCTTTTTGAATCATTCGCAAAACTCTCAGCATACAGTAAGCTGCCTAATGAACATTGTTTTATAACATGTTGTTAAAACATAGTTTCTTAATACCATGTTTTAATGCGTACAAAAGAAAACAGGAGATGCTGTTTCTCATAAAACAAGATTGAACACTATTATGTGTAGCAATACAATGGGTACTCTTTTTGTTTCGGCAGTAGTAATCCGATCAAAGAGCATAATAATTGTAGGTAAACAACCAATAACTATTAATATGCGTGAGACGGATCTACCTGAAGCCTTTTAAGATTTCTCAGGTGTTTTTATTTCTTCTTCACCCAGTAAAATACGACAAAGATGCTTCCGGATACTGGGATGGATTTTATAAGACCCATCAGAACAAGTTTTTCAAAGATAGGAACTGGCTGTTCCAGGAGTTTCCGGAGATTCTGTCGGCAAGGACTAGCTGCACTGAGGATTTAGCAGCTCCTCTTGCTCGATCGCACTCGTCCGGCGCCAGCCGGGGAGAAGTGGTTTCTGCGCTAGGCTGTGCTCATACAGCACACGGGGGAGGTGAGAACCGTCACTTGTGTCAAAGAAGGGCAGTAGAACAAGAGGAAGGAAGGAGGACTGACATCTTCCCAGGACGTCATGCAACATTCAGGATCTTTGAGGTATATCAAACATTTTAGGTTCAGTAGGCAAAAAAAGACATGCGTATGCATTTAATGATGTCTGAAATGTGGTGGAAAAGTGAAGATCAACCTTGTAATGTTCAGTGTATAAGGGCACTGGAGCATGTACAGTTATGAGGGATGACTTACATTTCTAAGTTGTTTTAGAAACGATCACAGTTTTCTTTCTTGTAGGTGGGATGTGGACCTGGAAACAGTGTGTTCCCTATCTTGAATTCCATGAAGTAAGTGTGGCTAGGAAACTGCTTATTTTAAGATATTTAATGTTGTGTTGCTTGTTGCCACTGTGGTATTTATTTAAAAGGCTACTTCGCAAACTTTCAGTTTGAATTGTGTGCCAAGAAAGATGCCTAAGCTATCTGTTTATGTCCTTTTGTAGCAATATTCGTATGTGCTGTTCCTATTCTGTTTATCTTTGCTGTCTGTTTGAGTAACAAAACATCTGTTAATGTTCTTATATAAACCCCATGAGGATATTAAAACCTTCTTACCTACTGATCAGGATGCAGGCTTGTTATAGTACCTCTATTTTTTAGTTATAAAATTGCATTCTGTAGCTCTTTTTGAAAAAGCTCTGCATGTGAAAGGGTCTCATGTTGTACAGCAGGTATACCTACAGTATTATGATGATAATGATGAAGAAATTGATTTATTTTTCCCAGAGAGAATTGTAAATGCGAGGTGTTCTTTAGCAGAAGTGACATTTATTGGCCACAAGGAGCATTTTGTCTAAGGACACTTATTCAGAGTATGAATCACACGGATAGTTTTTTTTCAGAACTGTTCATCTATATTTCATATAAGAAATAATAAAATGGGCTTCAGTGAGTGTTAGTATGACATTTGTTTTTACATGTAATATGACAAGGAGCTGAATACATTGCAAAACTAATTCCATGCTATTCACTCTCTTGTTAAAATTGCTGTTAAAGATATTTTAACCACTTCAAAAGGAGGTGGAGGAAATTAGCAAGCAGTGTTTTCAGAACGGATGTATGGTCAGCATTCCTAATACTGTATATATCTTACGGATATAAGTGAAGTCTTTGCTGTGTCTGGTAGAACATGCTTTTAAATGATCTAGGACACAACCAATTGATTTTTAACCTTATCAATAAAAATCATTTTGTAATGTTGAAGAACAAAACTTGATGCATTACATGTTATCAATTCCTGCAATAATCTTGGGTATTTCAATCCCACCTTATATTTCTGAGATAGGGTCTGGATTACTGTTACAGTACATTCTCTAGGATAAGCAGGTTTCTGATCATGGATAGACTGACTGGTGACATAACTTGATTGATTTCAATACAAAAATGATCTTCTCCAATATGCTTAGTTTTTTCTGCTGTATACAGTATATGTATGCTTGTATTGCTGCTATAAGGTGATGGAAATGCATTAGTTAAGCCAGTTTGATGTTTGTAACTTTAGAAGTGATAAGAATGAATGGAGTGTGAAAAGCTTGTAGTAAGGACTGAGAGCTGTTGATCTGGACTGGGACTGACCTTTGCACAAACCCAGTTGAATTAGTTTATGAATGAATGTACTTTCATTACAACCTCTGGCTTATGTCCATTAAGTGTTTTTCTTTCAGCTGAACAGAACCATATTGAAATAGGTCTACCCCAAAAATCTTCTAATTCTGGAGACATTCAAATGTCGTTCCATGCTATTTGCATTTTTGTTACAGCCACAAAGGGAAATAAATATTTCATAGCTAGAATACTGAATGCCCAAATGTCTGAGCTGTTCAAAATAATCTAATTAATGACTAAGACATATGGTTATTATACTGTAGCAAAAAGGAGGAAATTATCATACAAAAAAAAGTACTAACTTTGGCAGGTTATAGCAGCCATATCACCCTGCAACTTACAACTGGCAACCCACTGAAGCTAAACAGGTGTGAGCCTGGCAGAGTACAGAGACTTCCTGGGAAAAACTAAGGTTACTACTGGAAGAGGTGTTAGTGGGGCCAGTAGAGGGCGCTCACCCTGCGGTCTGTGAGGGTCCTAATGCCCCAGTATAGTGACGGGGACACTATATGTAAAAAGGCTTCGTCCTTCAGATGAGACATAAGGGCGTTCCTCGAAAAGAGTAGGGGTGTAACCCTGGAGTCCTGGCCAATTTTCCCATTGGCCTTTACCAGTCATGACTTCCTAATAATCCCCATCTATGAATTGGCTTCATTACTCTGCTCTCCTCCCCACTGATAGCTGGTGTGTGGTGAGCGTTCTGGTGCACTTTGGCTGCCGTCACATCATCCAGGTTTGTGCTGCACATGGTGGTGGAGGGGAGTCCTCATCACCTGTAAAGAGCTTTGAGTGGAGTGTTCAGAAAAGCGCTATATAAGGTTAAGCAATTATTATAATTTATTATTTGATGAGTTATGTATACAATTACAGTGTTTAGATGGATGTTAAATATCCAGAAATGCTGTAGTTACATAAAAGTCAGACCAATCTGTATCACTGCTTCTGACAAAAAAGTTTAATTACTATTATCTGTTAGCAGTTAATCTTACAGTAGGTTTCGTGCATTGTTTTGAATATATTTGTACTTCATTGTTCTGCACATTTTTATTTCTCTGACACTTATTATGTAGGTAACATTTTCAAATTACGTTTAGGTCTTTCTCAAATACAACACAATATTAGCTGCATTACAAAGCATCTGTTAATAAAATGTACTGATGAAATATTAATTAATGTTAAATCTTCTTGTAATTGAAACAGCTGCCTGGCAGAGGTCCAATAATCCATCCTTAAGGCTATTAGTTTTATAGCTTTCAGCTCTTGATAGGAAGTGCCTGTGATTATAATATTGCATATGCATTAGCCTCATTGTTTAAGAAGACTTCACAGCAAGAAAGTAAAGAAACAGTGTAATGGCAAGGGCTATGTTTTAGTTGACACATTAAGTGTTAGCATTTTAATACTAACACTTTTCTTTCGGGAACTGTCGCAGTAAATATTGCAGGCAGAGAAGCAGTTTGCACATTTCTGTAAAACCACAGCTGAGAGAGTAAAAGCCAAGTGCTTCACATTCAACTACGTGAAATATTTGGACGTTTTGTTCACCACAGGAATGATTTCTTAAGCCTTTTTGCTCACCTATGAACCCTAACTTCGGTTTTAATGTAAACCCTAGAAGTAAGCTAGGCGGTGTTTTTTGTAATGTTTTTTTTCACTGAGCCTTTTTTAAATAAAGCGAGTTCAAGCCGTTAGAGTTCCAGTGCTGTTAGATGTGATTTTAGAACTGCTTGACACTGTCCAGTTGATTTTTACCACGGGGATACAGTCAATGTGTCAATGTGAAGCAGGGTTCTGTGAATGACGTAAATAGAGATGGGACTGTTCTCTCTGCTTATCAAGAAGGTGCTGGCTCTAATTTTTTTGTGAATGAAATAGCTGACTTGTTCACTTTTTATATAACTTGGATTAGTTGCAGAGACCCAGTGCCAGGCTTTGATGTCACTGTGCATAGAACATTTTGTCCTGAGATCTTGGCCAGGCAGGGGACAGAATCATGTGTAGTGGGTTTTGCCTTTTTTTTTTTACATACACAGAGGAAGTTTTTAACCTTGACCTTCACACATAATTATAGGAACGAAACCTCAGATGAAGAACCACTTACTTAAGTCTTAAGTGCATGAGCAGAGAGCCCAGGGTTTTGGTTGCAGTGGCTGAGTGGTTGGAACTGTTTAAGAATAGTGTGTGGTGAAGCACAGCCAGTACTTTGCCAGTCTTCAGTTTTTACATGGTGGTCAGACTGCTGCATGTTCGTGATTGTGCGAAGGGTAAAAGAAAAAACATCAAGGAAAGCAATATGATTTATTGAATGCCAGAATAAGCATTTGTGTCTTCGTTTTGTCTTAGGATAGTTATTGGAAAAATAAGTTTCCAAAGAGGTTGTGATAAACCGTCTATCGTTATATTATGCTATACTTTGGGAACATCTTAGTGTACAGTATATAGCTGCAGAAATCTCCCTTCTTGCTAAACACAGATATGATTGTGTCTTTCATGTCTAATTCCTTATAAAAAATCCACTCAATATCAAAGCAACGACATATAAAGCAAGTAATATTTATTTTCTTCTCACTGACATTACTGCTATTAATATCTAACTCCATAAGAAGTAAAATACTGTTCTAAACTTCGCTGAGCCCAGCACAGATGTATATTATATCCATGAGCTTTTGTTAATTTATTTTTTTACTAGAGACACAGGAGCATTCCTGTACTGCTGTGATTTCTCATCCCATGCTGTCAAGCTGGTAAAGGTAAGTGCTGATGCAGTGTCAAACATCTCTCGTAATAGTAGCGTATAAAATCGAAATGACTATTTTCCTGTCGAACACCTATAGTTTCTCTAGTTTATTGTGTCCGGGCTACGCTTTCGAGTGAAGCTTAGATCACATGTTTGAAGTATCTGATGTGCACTATCTCTCTCTCGTTGATTTAAGCTCCTGGTTGATGTCAAATTGTGCTTTTCTGGACTCTCCTGTGTTTAGTACAGATGAAAGCAAAGTTTGGAATTGTTTCTTAATTTAAAATGATTGGGAAAGAACGAACAAACTTAATTCTTTGTCAAGGTAAAAGGCTACTTTCTGCACTGTGTGATACACATCTGTCAGGATTAACACCTAATAAAACATTTCAGTAGATTAGCATACATTTCTGTGTAAAGGAAATATGTTAATTGCGAACAATACAAGATGTCTTAAGATATTTGCTCAGCAGTATGTTCACAAAACATTTAAAGAATATTTTTGCTGTGTAAAATATGATGAATGTAAACTTGTATTACATGCACATCATTTTTTTGTGGGCTCCTTGCCTTATTTCCTTTATTCCTACAAATACGTCTTTCATTAAGTATTACTGCCTTAAATTGAGGCATAACACTCATTGCAGACATTAACTCAATTGTCAGTACATTCGTCTGTATCATCGAAAGTTACAAAATATAGTACATTACCATTTGTAGAAAAAAGTAGCATAAATTTAGAATATCCCATATCTCATTTTGTTCAAGCATAATAACATTTCAGCCTTTTTAAGGTTCAGAGTCATTTGATGAAGACATGCTTATTCTTATTATTCTTGCTTATCGAGACACTTTTACAGGCAGCCATTTTCAAGATACAATCATTCAGACAGAATGCCAGAATGAGTGCAGCCTTTGGTGTTGATTTAGCCTCACAATGTCAGCTGTGAGAACCTTTTTCTGTGTTGAACACATTTTGTTGTGCACTGTTTCTTTTTTTGATTGTGCACTCATTTTTGTGTTGTGCAGGTTTTGCATTTTAGTTTTTGTTTGTGTTGTGTCACTTTTTTGGTTGTGCTCTCGGTTTTTTTTGTGTGTTTTGCACGTCTGGACCACCGCGCTTTAGTCACTTTGGAGGACCCTGAACTGCTTTGCAACTAGCATGCAATCTTATTAACTGCAGCAAAGATTTTCTAAAAAGTAGTTCTTCGGAAGAATCTTTAGATTTTTGCCGTAGCCTGTGGGAGGAAAAAAAAGAGATGTAATATTTATGTAATATTGTAAGACATAATATTCTTTTTGTATCAGAAGCGCGGAGGGGGGCGTGTATAGATATATGATGGGATTTTTCATGCTCCAGAAGTAGCTGAGCACAGGAATAACCTGCTCCAAACACTTTAAATCACCACGTAATGGGACCCAGCTAATAAAGCTCGACGCAGGCCCTGAAGTTCTCAGTCCAACACAGAGTGTAATCTACAGTACATTTTAATACCTCCTTGATAGCGGTATGTAGGTTTATACTCCAGATTTCCGATTTTGCATGTGTCCATCTTGAGTCACTTTGCCACCAAGCGTGTTAAGACTGTCAAAATGGATGCCAGCACCTTCCCTGGTTCCTTGTCTCACAGACATCTGATGCTCCTGGAATGTTCAGCCCTTTGATCAAATGACAGCAGCAGGCAAGCCAACGGTCTTAATTATGTGTATCACATTAATATACTGTGTCTCAGTGGTACAGAGGGCTCATGCACAGAACTGACAGTTTAGTACAAAGATGTGGCTAAAATCAGAGGTCCTACTAGGAAAGCCTATGTATGTAATTCATAACGTAGCTGTAGTGGTGCTTTGCTCCCATGTAGGAACCCATGGACTGGAAAAGGGTACAGTAGGTGATTGTTAGAAATTTCAGCTTTATGTGTTTTAATTTACTAGTTCCTTTTTTATCTACTTGCAGTTAGTAACCTAATTATTCTTTCTATATGTGTCCTATGTGGAGAGTGCCCATAACAGAAGCAAGGTGAAACTAAACACACATTAATCTCTGTCAGTTTGCAAACCATTTGCGTTCATACATGTGATATTTTAGTGAATTAAGCTTTGGTATCTAAAGTAGGGTTTAGTGTAAAAAGTGTTAATTTGTGTTTTAATCTAGAATTTTTTAGTATTTTTTCATTGCGATACCAGCCAATTTGGAATCGCCAGTTGTGCCTTTGTGTAGTGGCTAACAGTAACGATCTCTGTGGCCACAAAACGAGAATGACTGCAAAATGAAGGAGCTACTAAATTAAATTTGCTGATGTTTATTAAACTTAATTTTGAGAACATGGCCTGTTTTAACAGAGTGTAGAAATGCCTGTTTCTTACTGTAAATGTTAAATAGTCCCCAAAGATTACCTCTTTAAATGAGAGCAGTATTGTGCTGCTCATTGCAATTACTCAGGTTCTGTCTGATATGAAATTGACAGCGTTGAACCAAAGAAGTGCCAGTGCAACCATCAGTTTGTGCCTAATATGTTCAGTACTGAAGATTTACCATCGTGATTTACTGTTATGTTTTGAATAGGACTGACTTGGATGATGTCTTTCTGGGTATATAGCTCAGGGTTTCCATAGAAACACTACTTATGACTTAAAATCAGGTTATCTGTCTGCAGGTGCATGCAAGTGTTTTCATTTAAAAAAAAACAACAAACTGAATTTGGCTTTTGATGTAATCTCGCCGAACAGCTGAATTGAGATGGAAGCAACATACCAAACCTTTTACCCCAAAACCGCAGTGGCAATTTATGTTTCTTAAAGGAAGTAACACATATTTTTCTTAGAAAATATGAAATATTCAACTTTGGATTTTTATTCAGGGCTCTAGCATAATTTATTTATGTTCTATGTGTCTTCAGGAAGCACTGAGTCTGTGACATTTAAATAAGTGGTTTGTGTAGTACCTTCCGCACGTTCTATGTTCACTGTACAGTATTTCAGTGCTCTGATTTTGTGCGATTTGATGTTAAATAATGCACCTTTTTTAACTGAAGTACATATGCGCTATGTAATTATGTAACCAAAAAGCAACAAAGATATTACCACAAGCAATGGGTTTAAGTAAGAGTTGGATCCCTGCATTTACGTTTATGGTGAAATAGAACACAGTCTCATGTTAATTGTCCTTTGCGGATTACTCATCTGAGATCATTTTTCTAGTTTTGGCACGGTAAAATAAGGTATGATAAAAGAACATTGTGCAGTTTTCTGATATGTTGCTGGTCGCCGTTTTCTCTGTGCAGGCTCACCCAAGATACTGCCCCGCTCAGTGTCACGTCTTTGTCCATGATGTCTGCGATGAAACCGCCACCTTCCCATTTCCACCCAAGAGCTTAGACATCATTCTTGTCGTCTTTGTGCTGTCGTCCATTCACCCTGAGCGGTAGGTCAAAGTCAGAGGGCAAAGGAAAAAAGCATTCAGTCTCATTCATCACCAGGCATCTCCCAGCATTCTCATCAGTTATATATCCATTCCATTATTCTGATTTAAAACACTGCCTGCTTGTTTTCAAGTCATGTGCAAAATGTGCATTGAAAGACACGCACTCTATCGTCACATGCTATTTTTTAAATGCAACATTATAAGAACCGTTGAACAAAATTGAGAGAAAATTCTGCTGCTCAGTGGGGCAATGCTTGGGGTGTGCTTTGAGACAAAATTAGCTGAAGTTTGGAAATGCCTGTATGGTCGTGTTGTTGTTGTGCATGACATTTCTGTATGTTTAATTCCAGATGATGATAATTTTCAATGTGGACAATGGGCAGGAATATAGCAGTAGTATACAATCACAGGGAGGCTCAAAGTGTATGATGCATGTTGTGTTTTTACAAAATACTGGATTACCAAAAGTTTAACGTGCGGATTATGAATCATAAAATAAAGTACGCCTATTTACTTATGAATTGATAGATATTGCTGGTGGGTGTTACTGTTTTCAAAGAGCTGGTAGTCAAATGAAGTCAGAGAACAAAGCCTCTTGCTGAAAGAGCTTAGTCTGCTGCTCTTTGTAACAAGCAGTGACATTTCACTACATCCAGGAGCCTGTAGTAGATATCAGCTGATTAGAATTCAGGGTGCGGATTGGCTGCCAGCCAAATCTCACAGCAGCCAGTAATAGATTTTTCGCTATTCTATTTTGATGTGTTTTTTTTCTTTGTACAGATCTTAAAATGGACTGGCCAGAAATGAGCAATTTCAATTTACTGTATCAGTTTTTGCACTGAATGTGTAAACAAAGCAATTGTTTTGTATACATTGGTTGCATAAGAAAGTTTATCTAATATATTATATGGCATTGTCAAATGCATTGTACATATCTACTTAGCAATGTCTTATTGATTCTAAATGAAGGAAGCATCGCATAATTTGTGCTCCCAGAATAGTCTGACTGCTCTTTTTATGATTAGTCTTCTTATGTACTGTTCACTTTCAATACGATGAAATGTGCTTGGAATGACCCACCTATTATGGGTATGTGTTGTAATCAGTTATCTGAGGAATGCTACCCACATTGATGTTGTACGCACTTAATAGACAAACCTTGACCACTAAATTGGAACCTTAAGGCTTCTTGCAGTGTTTTAGGTGCAGCTCATAATACCCAGAACTGTGTCTGCTCACGTTGAGTTCAAAATGATGTCACTGTGTGCAGACAAAGGAAAGAAGACTTCCTAGTCGTCTTTGAGAAATTGCGCCGCTGTCTTGCGCAAACGTGCCTATGCTTTTAAGGTGAATCTTTCTATTGTGTGCTGAGGTTTCCTGCATTTGCACAATTTGCTAGCAGCACCAGACTGTGGGAGCCTGTTGAATGCATGGTTGAAAAAAATGCTTTGTTTGTTTACGTAGTTGTGCTTTAACTAGGATATTCTTCACTTCATTTTTTAAGTTGTTTTTTTTTTCTCGATCATTGCTGCTGTAATACAAAATTAGTTGTGTGTTTTTTCTCCTTACAGAATGCAAGGAGTTGTAAAGAGATTGACCCAGTTCCTGAAGCCCGGGGGGGTGTTCTTATTCCGAGATTATGGCAGATATGATATGTCACAACTTCGATTTAAGCAAGGTGCTCCTGTGGTTCCTCGTTGCGTTCCTCAGTTAATTTGTCAGTGTGTTTAAATTAGAAGATTACTGCTTTTCAGTTAAGCACCATGCTTTTACGTACATCACCTTTGCCATTGTGACCTGAACAAAACTTTGAAAATCCATTGGCTTTTTCTGGTGTGAAAAAGAAACAAAGACTGGGATCGCCCACCCACATCAGTTAACAACAGACCAACACAGCCTATTGATACTGCCATCCTGAGTTCTCATTCCTGCCTTATCAGTTGGTAAAATATTTTTCCTTATCGCCTCCACATACAACATCACAAGAAGAGGAACAGTCAAGTGTTACTTTCTTTGTCTTTTAATGGTTGATCCCTTGCTTGTTTTGTGAGTATAATCATCACCAGAAGTACCACTAAATAACATTCAAATCTTTTAATGTGCCATTGGGCACTGTGTATTCTAGCTTTCTCTTATCCAATTGTTTTACAATAATTCTACACAATAAGAAAAACACTAGTCAAACACTTTCCTCACACTTTCAGGATTGGCTGCTCCAAAGCAGTTTTTTAACATCATTGTCTTAATGGCATGCATTATACTTCCATGACAAATATTAGAAATGTATTTCTAGTCTATAATTTTTGCACAAAATGCACACCCTCAGAAGTAAAAAATGCTGGAAAATGAATGTCATATATTTGTTGTGGTTACTGGAAAATATCTTATTGTTATTATTCTGTGTAGTTAACCCATTGGGTTTTTCATCGAAATCTCAGTGTTATTTTTGCGTCTATGTTGTGATGTGGTATTTTTACAGCTCAGTCAAACTAACATGGCTATCTTGATCATTTCCCAGGCCGTTGCCTGTCTGAAAACTTCTATGCCAGAGGAGATGGTACCTGTGTCTACTTTTTTACAAGAGGTGACATGCATATGGACCTTAACAACAGTTGATGCTTTTGCACTGTTTGGAAAATGTTTGCGGCTTTTTTTTTAAAAAAAAAAAAACAAGAACAAAAAGTTGTCAAAACTTCAAATATGCTTAAGTGGTATAGAAAACCAGCTCAGTAGGACCGCAGCTGCACGATGACAGACTAGACATGACTAGAAAGGATCACAGAGTGTTCTGTTCCTGTGTGTCAGATGTTTTGCAAACAGACGGTTTGACTTGTGGCAAGAGCTTTTGAATGGGTGAAGGCTAATGTGCTGCTTTTGTGCTCGTCTCCTGCAACAGATGAAGTCCACCATTTGTTTGTGAGTGCTGGTTTACAAGAAATCCAGAACCTGGAAGACAGGAGGCTCCAGGTGAACAGGAAGAAAGGAGTGGTAATGCGCCGCGTTTGGGTGCAAAGCAAGTATCAGAAGCCATGGGATACTGACGTTTGACAAAGCAACTCACCGGCTATGAGCCCTGCATTGGACAGCAAGATGCTGACATCAGCACGGATTGAGTTCTGCAGGTCTCTTACAGCATCATTCAGATTTCTGTGGATGTGATAAGCACTTATCGAAACAAGCAGAATCAGATGTGGCAGAAACTGTTGACAGGGCAACACATCCAAGCATGATAAAGTGTGCATGTCCAAAGAACAGGAGTTGCCAATGGCCTGTTTCCACTGCACCCTCATGTTTCCTATTTCTCTTGCGTCATTTTAAAAGAGCTTTTAATCAAGACTGATAGTTTGAGAGAAGAATGTGCAAAACTGATATTATTCATAAGGAAATGATTTTATTATATTTGCGTCTGGAAACCTGGAATATGTTACTGGCTGTGAGACAAGACATAAATAAAAAGCGAATCAGATCGAAATAATATGCCAGCTTTCTGAAGAATGCAAAAGGTTTCCCTTGCTACGCAATTCATGATCATAAAAGCCTTAAATGAACCTGCAAATATAAGAACGGATGCCATTCTGTCTGCTATACTAAAATGTTGTCCATCTCTTTCTTGGAGGACCCGACAGTCTGGTCCTCAACCTTATGTTCCAGACAACCATCACTCTTTATGTAAAGAAGTGTTGCCTATTTTCCATCCTAAATAAATTCCCTTTTGTTGCCAGTTGTTGACTATGTTTCCTTGGTTTTTTACTGAAGATGTCAAACTGGGTTGACCCTTTCTGTAGACCTTAGAATGTATATGTTTCAGCTTATTCTTTTAATGTGCAGCACATTTCTGTGGCTTGGCATTGTTCCCATCTTTTTATAGAGATTCTAACATGCACTAACATACTACATACATCTAGACTGTACAGACAGTCTTATTAATCTTCTCAGTTTTTTGTAATCAGTGATGGAATTTTTTACTTATTCAAATGTTTATCTTTCACATTAGTAAGTAATCATTGTTATTTTAAGTACTTTAAATTTTCCAAAAAATCATTAATGAGTGTTTAAATTTGAACTTCATAGCCATTTAAAGACAATTAAAGTGAAAACAGATGAGGTCATGATACAGTGAGATGTTAATTCACCAGTTGAAGTGAGAGGGACATTTACTGAGGTAAGACTGTCCAAACCTGAAGTGGAATTTAGCCAATATACTGGGGTACACCTATTCTAATATGACTAGTCTTATGAACATATGAAGTAGTCAGGACCTCTCCTGAAACTCTCAACAAAAGGACAGCACACTGCCTACAGATCTATGACCCTTGTCACCATGCTGTAGATTGGAAATTGTAGTCCAGAGAGAAGATGCCACTTATTCTAGCAAGGCCACTCATTGTACCAACCTGGATTTCTTTGGAAGTCTCCAGTATCATTACTGACATGGACCAAGCTTGCTTAGGTTGTGAGATTTGACAAGACTGAGCTACAAAGAAAGCCAGTGACTTGAAAGGCTCATATGTTATACCGAGAAGGTTCTTAAAAATGCATGATTCACAAAATGATGATTAATGCTTGAGTGGTACAGTTCTTTACAATCAAATAACAGTTTTATTCAATTAAAGTTTTTTTTTAATATTTTGTTTGGGTATCACAAGGATCTGTATTCAGACCACTGTTCTTTTGAACTTACAGTATATCAGTTGTCCTACATTTTGGACATTTGTGAACTAGTCAATTTTGCAAATGGTACAAGTCATAGGATGACTACCAAATCACTCTATATGTTTTAAGGAAATAATACATCATTTGATGATGGAACAAGTAATAGGTTTATTCCATGCTGAAAAAAAGAAGAAAGAGAACACAACGTTTCGGCCATGGAGCCTTCTTCAGGTGTGAGCCTGACACCTGAAGCTCACACCTGAAGAAGGCTCCACAGCCGAAACGATGCGTTCTCTTTCTTCTTTTTTTCAGCATGGAATAAACTTGTTCCTTTGCAGCCTACGCATGCTGACGCAGCTACCCACCTGAACTATCATTTGATGATGATAATAATACCATCTAATTGAAGAGTTTTTTTTTTTCGTATCCACCAAAAAAGTATGAATGTGAGATTGGAAACAGGCAGCTATGAAAAAAACAAAGTATTGACACATCATTTTCCTTCAATAAGGTGGATAAGCAATAAAAGGCCAAACAGATCATTAGATGTGTAAAATGTCAATACTGACCTCATTTAGAATGTTGTGTACAGCTGTGGTTACCATAATGGTGCAAAAAGAATATTGCTGCTTTGCAATTATTTCAGAGAATGGGGACCACATGTATTTCAGACTTAAAGGTTCACCCTTCATGCAATCTTTTTCATCTTGAACATAGAAGACTATTTTAGGGACCAATACCAGGACATGAACCAAGGAATTACTATTCCAATTACTACTGAGGGGACACTTTCTTACACAGAATGGACTGGAACAAGATACCCCGGCATGATTTGAAGCTGATTTCTTTTAAGATGTCACTGGACAGTCTAGATGTGCCTTATAGCCTCTTATTTTTAAACTTGCTTGTGTTGGGCACTATCAGTCCTGCATATGCCTTTTTGCAGTGCACAAATCTAAAAGCAGTTTACAAGGACAGGTTCCAATAAGAAGAATAGAAAGTTCACAATGCAACAAATTGTAAAAGCACTTATCTGTTCAAGGTATTAGTCTGTTTCAGGTCATAATACTGAGACAAATTAAGAGCAAATAACAACTACCAGAGCTACACAATGTGAAGAACAGATATCAGAATTTTTAGTAGGAGTCAAATCAGACAGGTTCAGATTTTTTATCCTTAATTAAGATTATTTTCCCTAGTTGGATGTAAATTTGAGTAACTATTTTTTCAGATTGCATGTTGACTTGAGCACCAGATTTAAATTTGAGTCCTGAACAAAACAAATAGTATATCTGAGGTAAATTTCCATGCCCAGTGTTTCATTTGGGCTGTGCACCGGTGTTAGAATTTTATCTAAGGAAAAATTATGCATACTCAATCCTGAACCAGTCATTCACAGCAAGTGGAAAATTCCAGGATGTAGCACATTAGTATGCCTTCGTTTTAGTAGTAAAAAAAGAAAACAAATAAAATGCCCTGAATGAAAACGAAAGCTGCATTCCAACAAATATTTTAAAAATGCCTCTATAATTATTTTGATTGCTTCCTAATTGAATTTTTAAATGCCTACTATTGACCCACATGACTTGCTTTTCTGGGGTGGTATAATGCACTGAATCAGTTCTGAAGCATGCTATTGTGAGACAAAGGCTTGTGCCAAAGGATTTGCTGGTCTGGGCTGTGTGTTGAAAAGGGAAGCTTAGCTTGGTGTGTGAAAAAGAAGGCCGGGATGTTTCTACTGAGAGGAGGCATCACAGTCATTTCAATGAACTCTGAACAGCCATCTGTGCATAGCAAGTGCATAGAACAACAAGTGAGCCATCACTGGCTGAGAACATTCTCTATGCCTTTACCATCTAAAAGATCAGATTGGGAGATGCAACAGGAAATTATTAACCCCTGTGTTTTAATGCTGTTTGACCCCAGTCGGGTTCTCATTTTAGGGACTCTGTTATGTCTTTGTTGTTAGGAGTAGATATTTTGTTTTTCTAAAAGACCACTGGGAAAAACAACAACAACCTTTTGTCTCCATTACACTGCTACCACACAGTCTACTGATTTGAAAACAAATATTTTGTTGATCTACTTAAAAAAATTCTAAATTCCATACATATATTTGAAAAATAAATGTATTGCATATATATATATAATAAAATAGAATTCTTAAACTCTTCTGATTTATATGTGTATGCTATATTTCCATTATTTAAAATCTGTAACAAACTGAAAAGATGCAGAATCTACCTTTGTTCCACTGGATATTTACCTATTAACCATAAACAAATTCCCTTAAAATTCCTACCCTTTTCTAAGCCTGTTATTGATTTTTTTTCCAGCATTAAGTGAATGTAATTACATAAAAAGTGGAAAATGTGTGAAAACGAACGGTTACTCTAAGGAACTACCTTAATAATTTAATAATTTTCCTTCTCTGAAATGCATGGCTCTTGGATGGACAAAAAACCTATACAGTAAAACCGAATGTTCCAGCTGCTGAGGAAACTATGGACATGTAAAAGTGTGCTGAATGTGAATAATGCACAAAAATAACGTGAACCTGGTTGTTTCTAATTTTGCATCTGAAAATGATCTTCGGTAAAAACCAACAGCTAATACAATACAATGTTACTTGCTTTATTTTATTACATAAAAATCCAGATGTTTGTTTCCCAGTTTCTTAGTGAGAACTCTCCATAAGAGACTCACACTCATAAACTGCTGCAACAACAATCTTACCATTACATGTAATCCAAAATCAATTCTTCATGATCAATCAATGGAGACAAATACAAAAAGTGCAATATGACCTTCAACCTAAAATACCCAGTTAATGGTTGACCTAATCGGCAAACGGAACTGCAAAATAATTCCTGGTTGCTGTCTACATTATTTTTGCTTTGTCGTATTTACACGCCTATACATTGTCATGCTTTATATTTTTCCACTCTACAGCTAATATTATGCTATTAATATGCTTCTTATACTTCCATTTTATTAATATACACCTTTAAATTAATTTTCATTTACCTTTTAAAGTTATTTTTAACAATATCGATGCCGACACCCCCCCAACAACAACAAAACAACATTGAACTAAAATGATTGACCCTTCTTAGGACCTCAAAGGTGCAAATCATCTTTTTCTTCACTGCACGATGTTCACGAAGTACAGTAGGTGCTTTAATGTTGTGTGAAACGTTTTTACAGTTGAGAGGAGAGTATATAGGCAACCCAAAATAGTACATTCATTTAACCAAATTTCTTTTCACTTATCAAAGGTCACAATATTTAAAAGTGATAAATACCACTTCAAACAATATTTTCACTTATCCCAGTTTATAAAGAATTGTTATATCAATAAATTGATATAGTTACTTAATACGATTAATGTATTAAGTAAATATATATCAATTTATTTTTGCAATATTTTAGGATTTTTATTAGATTTACTTTATGCTTAATTATCAGCTAATTCTCATATTAAACTATTCTATTACATAAACGCCACAAACACATCCTAATCATCGTAATTAGTGATCCCGGTTTGATTGACAGCTTGAACAACTACCCGTGATCACTCTAAGTCCGTCGCAAAGGGTTAAACCTACGTCACTTAAAACCACCATAATGAATTGTGGGAAGGCGAAAACTATGTTCGTGTGTATGTACATTAAAGTTTTTATTTCGCGATATGAGATTTTTTTTCAAACAAAGTTCTTACGTTATTCTGCGTTACCGATAAGGAATTAGAAATGGCATCTTAGTGCATCAGGAAATTGAAATAGCGCCAGGGAACTGTCTTTATTTTTATTAATATGATAATAGTGTCTGCATATTTTAATCCTCATGCGGTGATGAAATAAAATGTCCCCTATAAAATTTGGGAGGAATGCACAGGTAGCACGGAGCACAGCTACCCTGCAGTTTACACATTTTTTTTTTATGAATGAGAAATGAAAATATTAATGCATTCAAAGCCTCTGATGAAGAGCGTGCGACTTGGGAAGTATTTCATACAATTTGGGATGGCCTCTTTGTTTTGCCGTTTCCATCAGTAGAATTTTTTGCCTGAGGTGTACGAGCCTCGCGATAGTGTTTGCACAAGCGATGCGTGACGCCTAATGCAAAGGTTACACACACAGGCTACTTCAAGACGCACTGCAGAGGTATAGGGAGGTTTGTGTTTAAAAAATGTTAAATTTTACAATTTGGGCCGGATCATACGAGATGATTGATTGATGCCAGAGGCTTGCAGGTTACAGAAATCACGAGGTTTCACTGCCATTGACGCCTGTGTTTGTTTGCTTTCTCGTTCCAAAAAGTAGCTTGATGAGTGTCCAAAGTAACAGTGGAAGTGGTGGAAGTTTGGAGGGGACGCCATCTTGGTCCCGGCTCTCCACGTCCCCAACACCGGGCTTGCTTTCTCAGCAACATATCACGGCACCTGTGAAAACCAAGGAAGGTAATCTAAAACTATATTAATCTTAGAAGTATCTTCTTTAGAAATGGCTAAGTGTTTTTGTTATGCGGGCGACGAGCCGTCTGGAAATATGAGTCCCAAGCGGGTTACGCTGAGGCCGTGGGTTAGGTACTGTACAGTGCAGCCAGTCAATAGGTGTCTGCTTGATATGGAGTATCAAGAAAAAATCTCAAGAGGCCATACGGAGAAAAAAAGAACAGCTACATTTATTTACACTTTGGGTGCATTAGCTGACGACTCTCAGCTAGACGGTATTGAAATCGCTCACAGTTTTGTGTTTTTTTAGCGGCTTCCGTTTTGAAAAGCAATGGGAAAATAAAAAAAAAGTGCCTCCTCTTTTTTTTTTATTTGCTAAGATGTCTGATAATAAAAAGGGTCGGGTCTTTTGACATCATGGAGGACCCATGGATTTTGTTTCGAGAAGAAGAGTTTGGCGAGATTGATCATTGTGCAGAATGCCAGGTATCCGAGTTTAATAACGTAACTAAGGGTAGCAACTTCCTTCGCCTTTTTTGGTATCAAGTCTGGGATGACACATTTTTATTGCAGTAAGTAAACTGTGTCATATACACAATACATAGTATGATGGTGGTGTGCGGGTGCACGGAGACACGTCTTTTTTGGGGGCTGCGTACAGAACTGCATTGCTCGGTGAATTTATTTTTAATTTAAATGCACAAATGTTCCATGATGGTGTTATGCAGTCTGTGCAATCGGGTGCCTTGAGCGTAGTTATTTGTCTGGATGCAGGTAATTACAGTACGTAACCACAGTTGATGGAGTCTCTGGTTGAACAAACACTACTTTTAAAATAATGCCTAGCGTTGGCTAAAATGGTGGGGAAACGTTCTAGATAACCAAGTTATTGGGGTGGAGTTTATATGTGTCTAGGCTTACTATTCCGAGCAGTTTTGAGTGTCCAGTTCTAATTAGTTTACCTAGTGTGAGTTTCAAATTAGTGCTTAATTGTGTTTCTGTGTTTTCTATATAAGCAAGTCATCCCCAGAGAGGGACGTGCAGACTGCTTGGCAATGCTCTATGTATTATGGGCAATTGAAGATGCCCTTGAGGTTTTAAGGTGATATGGTAACGAGGTTTACCTCCGTCCTTAATCAACCCGTCGTGCTTGAAGCAAAAAGATCTCGCATACAAGTTCTTGTGTAATTTGCAATTAGTCTCCCTGACCCAAAATATGTTCTGTTGAGGAGCTTAAGATCGATAAGGTACCTGCATGTTATGAAAAATTCCATATTAATAAACCAGTCCTAATGTTAAATTAGTTTTTTTTTTCAGCTTTACAGTATAGGCTCCTATGTAAACTTTGCTATTTTTTTTTCTGTAGGTGGTGTAATTAACTTGATATCTGTCTCCTGCCTTGGTTGTGCTTGAAAAGGAGAGCCAGGAATGTGAAGTAGTTATGAGTTAGGAGCTAAGTTATAGATCAATATGTGTTCTTTCCTCAGTTTAAAAGCTGTTTTTTGTGTGTGTGTGTGCCCTTATGAAGAAAAGTTTTAAACCGACAGGATCTGATCTCATCGCACATATCAGTGGGTCTTGCATTATATTGTGCTGGCCAGTCCAAAAGTGTCAAGTTGCTGCAAAGCATGATGATTCTTTTTAATTTGGTCATTTTAGAGAGTTAGGTTCAGGTGGACCTACTACAGCCACAAACTGCATGGAGCTAAAATGTCCTGTGTTCTTAGGGTTCAACCAGTAGCTTTTGCAGGGGCTTAATGTTTAGTGGCTCTGACAGTATTCAGGTCTTGTTTATGCAGAATTGTAAAGAGTTCTTCACTGCATTTGAGTTAGTTCTCTGTTAGCCACTTTTCATCTGTTTCCTCTTGTAGAGAGCTTGGAGAAATTTCCAAATTGCATTATGTGCATCATATTGACCTCTAGGGTTAGAAAGGTGCCCAATTAAAATGACATCAGTTTTTTTTATCTGTGTTCTGTTATTTTAAGGGTACCAGCATTAAAATTTAAAAACTTTAACTTTAATACAGTATGCTGTATAAATTAAGCCTACAGGGTGATTTCATCAGTACATGCCATAAGATAATCGCAAGCTTTTTTTACAGACATCTTTTTCTTCTGAAATTTCATGCGTAAGACTATCAAAGTGTCAGCAGGCGTAAGACTTTATGGTGTTGCTCCATAGTGATACTTCAAAACTGCTGCGTTTAAACCCATAATCCTTGACCTGTCTGGCATCCCTCTTCGAGTCCCAAGATGTGGGCACTTAGTAGCATTCAGTTTTGATAGGCCTCATATGTGTGCTTGAGTTAATCTCAGTTGACTGGCATAGCCCCTGCCAGGTTGGGATGCCCATTTCCGTTGGCATAATCCTCCGTCCGAGACAACTAACCAGTTTAAATTTTGCCCGAATCCGGTTTCCATTCTGAAGGAAAGGAGTGTGTGACAAAGCACAGTTTTTGAAACTTTTCGCAGAACCCAGGGAAAGAAAAAACGTTTGTCGCTGTGACCCCAGAACAACATCTGAGAACTTTAGTTTTCATAAAGTAACGATAGAGCAGTTTGTGCCGTGTCAAGTCGACTCGCATACAAAATGAAAACAAAACATAATTGCGAATGTAAGGTGTTTTCAAGAGCTTTATAAAAATAATCGGGTTGAATTTCACCTAAAAAGGTTAGGCAGGCCTGTGTGATGGGCCTTACTCCTATCAGGATCATAAGATAAAAGGGTTTCCCACCTTTCAAGTGTGCTGTTGAGTGGGGTTTTTCGTTTTTGTTTTTAACCTTATCAAAGTTGAAAATCGCTTTTCGCACATTAAGGTTGTTGTGAATGGCAGCAACAACTGAACACTTACAGTATCATACTCAACAGTCGATATTCTTTGAAGATGTTGCCTCAAAACTATGACAAATTTAATGGCTTGTGGCACATTTTCAGTGTGCTTTCACAGGTTTGTTGCAGTAGCTTCTTCTCTTAGTTAGGCGTAATATATAGATTAGGGATTGATGAAAGAGGAAGGATCTTTCGCACTTTTTCTTCAAATTGTCAATCCTCATCTTCTGGAATTAGCTACCAAATTCTTGAGACAGGTAGTAAATAATTACCATTTCTCTGTGTAATCTCACAGTATTGGTTATCTGCAATAACCTGGACAAATACTTTTCGATGATGTGTGCCACAGTGCCAGAGACTTCAGGAATGCTTGTATCTGTTCACTGTGTTGATGCAAATTGTCGCCTCTTTCCTGTAAGTTCATTTTCAGTTTGTTTAAAATTGAGAAAATGTCAGCTTAATATGACAACTTTATTAACCAGCTGTCATTTTTCAGATTTGCCAAATTTGATTATTTTCTAGAACAGCACGGATCTTTTCCTGAACTGAAACACACTGGTAAATACCAGGGCTGTCTCAGGACAGGGGGCTTAAATATGAATTATTAAATAGTTATTCTTTGTACCTGTTTCTGAAGAAATCACTTCAAAAATTCTGCTGTTCGGTGAGCTAACTTTAATGAAATTCACAATTCTGACTACTTCCTTCAGTATGGCTGTAAGATCTTGGAATACCATTGGATGCAAAAGCTTTGATTTAATCATGACAGTGTTTCCAAACAACACTGTCAGGTACTTTTGATATTTTTGTTGAAACTAGAATGTTTCTATCTGTCGTTTTTTGCTACACCATCACTTGTAATTCCTTTGTATTTATTAGGTAGTGTAATTCATTTTCCACCTACAAATTCATTAAGAGCTTCACTTTAAGACATCAGTATTAGCAGCTTCTAGTCTGATCACAGGAGCTAAGCAAGGTTGGGCCTAGTTAGTGGGATAAGAGGTCGCTTAAGGAAAACGAGGCTGCTGCTGTAAGTGGGGTTGGTGGACCAGTAGGTGGTGCTTTTGTATACCAGAATTTCCAAACCATCACCCCGCGGACGTGGTTCACTGTGATCTGGGATGTGCCATTTTTCATATGAGATGAACTCAGGTCCTGACTATTTGGTCTTTAAATAAATATCCCATGACACTGTTTGTAAGAATAGGAGTGTTAAGCTCAGTGTCCTGGCTAAATTCCACTCCCTGAAGTTACCCCTTAATTAAATTGGTGAAGGAGTTTCTCCTTTCTCCATCTGTTCTGCAGTGTAATGGGACCACCGGCGCATAATGACTGCAACACACCCCCCTTGGGTGCTGCTCTTCAGGTCTGTATGAAGCGGGTTCCCTTGTAGGTAAAACATGTGATAAATGCAAGAAATTGCTGTTAATCTGCGTTTTTGTCGTATGTGTCGGTCAAGTTAGATACGACCTAAAAATTCTTCATAAGTCTTTGACCTATGTCTCCTAAATTGTTGCATAACTTGACGCATTGGTACTCTCGAAAAGCGTTTGCAAAATCCCTAACTGACAGTGGCCAAATAATGTATTTTGAAATCCTCTTCACTATTGTGCTCTCAATGAGAGGGATACTTTGGAGATGTCCATCTTCCTGATGAAAAGTGTACATGCTGAATTTTGAGATGCCGGAAAAACAGGTTTTTCGGCATCTGTTGGCCATTTATTTTGCCACACGGTTTGCAGTCAGATATGCCTTATCATTCAAAGTAGTTGACCAGCTAAGAACTTGAGCTGATAACATTAGGTCAGGGTGCTGCCATCAAAAGTATTCAAGAGGCTTATCCACAATGTTGCTGGTTTTGTTTCTGAATAACTTTTCAGTTTTGTGGGGCTGCAACTCTTGTTTTCACACAGCCTGATGCAAGCAACACACTGGGGCTTTGGGCCTTCTTTTGTATCGGAACAGTTAACGAATCTGTATTGCATGAAAACATCGCAGTGGTGCTTCGTCCACGATTTCTTTTTTGTAGAGGTCGACATGGCAGAAGTCTTTGTCTTTACTGCCGGAATTCTCCGGTGCAGGTGGCGGGAGTTGAGATTTCATTTTCAGATGTAGATGAAGTTTTCTTATCCTTGTTCATGTCCTGTAAGGTTTATTAAGCATCACAACTGTGCCTCCTACAATGAAAGCGTATGGAAAGCATTGTCTTTACTGATTGTGTAGAAAAAGCTATGTAATTACATTGTCCATGCATAGTTCATAAGAAAATACTAAAAGTCAGTGCAAACAAGTGAGCCTTAATCAGAAATAAGTACAGTAAGTAAGCATAAAGCAAATTATTTAGAATGTGTAGCAAGAGACATTTAAAGAGACAATTTACATATATAACCAGTTAGCCAAGAGTGTTCCATTTGAACAAGTAATAGGTTTATTCCATGCTGAAAAAAAAGAAGAAAGAAAACACAATGTTTCGGCCGTGGAGCGTTCTTCAGGTGTCTTGCCCAGTAATGAGTCGTAACCCTTCCTTGAAAACCATTGCGAAAGAGTAGATCTCGTGTTTCCATCATTGTGGTGTGAGCAATGTGCCTCATTCTGTTGTCTTATTTTTTTTATGGTTGTCGGCCACACGTTCCGTCCCATCCGCAGCCGGTTGTAGTTGTCGGACTTGAACTGGACAGTCGCCCTCTAATAAGCGAATACCCAGTGCCTTTGAAATCTGTCTGGTTTCTGCCCGTGTTCCGTGGGCAAACTGCATGCTTCCTTTACGAGTCCATCACTCATCCTGACCTGATTCGCGACAAGGCTGTCTGCAGACTGATACCCAGTTTCTGATAGCTACTTTGAGGTGCACCTCAGCCAGACCATCTGTCTGTAGGGCATTTCCAATTGCACGCTGAGGTGTCAGTGTGGTCCGAACAGGTCTGTCTAGGGTATAGTTTGCTATGTGGTACTCGTTGAATCGCGTCCGACTGTGTTTTTGGATTGCCTTTTCAGCAGTGGGCAGAGAAAGTGCAGTGAGAACCATAAGCAGAGGTGGGTGTGCTTGCAGTGAGAAAGGAAATAAAAAAAAAATACTGCCCAACGCATGGGGCGTTGAGTGGTATACCAAGTTTTAACCAAGGTCTTTGAAATCTGAATGCACCTTAAAAGATTTAAAAATAGCGGCCTGTGGAAAATAGAATTAAAGTACAGTTTTATCTTGCAAAGGTACCTTTCCCTTTGTACACAGATGTAATGAAGTAGGTAAGAGCTAAGCATCACCACCAAGATGCTTTCACTGAGCATGCATGTCTTTGGTAAAAGTCCCCGAAATTGTTTTTGCTCGGAACGATGGCCATTTGCCCAATTATTACAATTAACCTAGGCCAGATTTCCATTGATCTTTGTTTCAAAACAGTTTTGATTGGCTTCCTTGTTTTAGTGTGGTGTATTTGAAGTTACAACGGAGTCTCAAAACCTTCTTCGTTTGTATTCATCGAAAATTGTTTTTTTCTTACAAGTGCTCGTGGGTCTGTTGTGTCTGCCATGAGAAAATGTAGAAAAACTGGAGTTTATTCCTCTGAATTAATAAAACTTCCCAAATCTACATAGGCTAAAAATACCCAAAGGCATATTAATAGTAAAATATAGCTTTCCGTATTCTTTCCATAGCTTAAAATGTATAACTTTCCATCAACGTTTTTGGTCTTAATTTCATTTTAATATCTGTCTACAAAATATTAGTATTTTTTTTTTGTAATGACTGAGAAACGGGTTAGAGGTGTACTTGAAGTGCAAATATAAATTCAGTCTATTAAACTGGGGGGTTTCTCTGAATTCCCTCCCCATTTTGTAATTGTTTTAATAAAATACCTGTTAAATGTTTCTGTCTTCAGGCGATTCAGTGGAATAATTTTAAGTACATCACTGCTGAAATGGCCCTATCTTGTGTGGCAATATTTGTTTAGAGTGTGCTTAACATTACTTTTCCTGTGTAGAATAATTTAAAGCACTGAACCAGATGTGACCATTTTAAACTGAAACTGTCTCAAGCTATATGAAGTCAAGACAGCCCTGATTAGGTATGCATTAGTGGATTTGTGGTGGTTTTTAGGAGATGACTGAAAAATGAAACGTGCACTATTTACAAAGGGGAAGAATATTGAAATAGAATAATTTGTCAGCGTATACAGGGATGTAATGCATGGATGACTTTCATATTGTTCTCTAGTATATAAAATGAGTACTAAGGTCAAGAGAATGTTTGGCAGTAAACACCCCTGTTTTGACAGTAACAGGATTTTTGAGCTTATTTTCTTAAGTTTCAATTATTAGGCTTGAATAACTTGCTTTATTACTTTGTAAGCTGAAATCCTTTATATATATATATGCATAATTTGAGATACTTGCATCAGTTAAGCTTCCAAACAAGCCAGATGGGCCAAATGGCCGCCTCTCGTTTGTAACCTTTTTGTGTGTGTGATGTACTTTTGAAAGTGTGAAAAATTCATAGCTGATCTGAGGAGCCCAGCGTCATTCTGAAAAAACCGGGGAAGTGCTCAAGTCAACAGAAAATGTCGCAGGGATAAAACGCATTAAAAGATGACCTCAAATCACGTTTAAATGATCACGGCTCTTTTCTCTTCACTGAAACTGAATTTATTGATTCAGATAAGCTGACAATGTGACTGCATCCTTCGAAATGGTAATGTATCAGTACAGTTAAATTACCTAGACTGGTCCATAGATTTGCATTTGCTGCTGCATTTTTTTTGTTAGAATATTGTCTCCATTGCCTTTTTTTTAAAGTTGTTTCCTGATAACTTGTGACCGATATCCTCCGTAAAGATGCGGTAAAATCCATTGAAATTGAGTTTGGGCAGCGCGTAGTAATCATTTATAGAGCACGTTAGCTGCTCTCGTGCTTTATTATTTCTAGTCTGTAAAAGGCAGGGTGTTTTTTCAGTGTAGAATCCAGACTGTTTTCTGTTCTGTTCTGCTGTATGGGCCTGTATGTGAGTGTATGTGAAGAGGGAAGGGAGTGAGGTTTCTGTTTCCTAAGGAAATTGATCCTTGTCACAAAGCCACTGCAGCTGGCACCTGATTCTATATTCTTGGCTCCAAAAGGCAGAAAGGACGGGACAAGGAAAATGAGACTGCATATCTGATGCAGGAATTTTCTGCGTTAAGGATGGGGCTTCTATGGGGCAAGCTTATGAATGGGGCCTCACTGTTAGACTGTACTGCGCCTGGCCTTCACAGAGTTTTCATCCTGTGCTTTGTGGTTAAGATGTGTGTTCTGTGAGATGTTTTTTTTTTTTGGTTATTATGTGGCTCCCATTTACGTTAACTGGTACAACTTTGTGCTTTTTGTTTTAAAATTCAGTGCATTTTCCCGTTTTGCATCCATTAAAATGAAAAGGCGAGGCTGTGTAATTGCTGGTTTTCTTTTTAAGTGACTCCCGCATTTGTTTTCTCTCACAATAATGGGTGTTGTACACGTTGCCCAACTGTCGTTTGAAACACAATTCAGTGTGCAATGTGTAGTGCAAGGTAGACAATGTGAACAGAGCACACAGCACCTCAGTTCATTGTTAACCTTTGCCATTGTTTGAAGCGTTTTCTCTACTTTGTAAGCTTGATTAGTTTTTGCAGTACACCAGAATAGGGTATAATACTGTTTTAAGCCAGAACAGTGTCTGACGTATAAATGAGTTGCGTGGAATGTTGTATTCATAGGCCATTTTAAAATATCCTCACTGGTGGAGTGGCTGATCAATGGGAATTTTTTAGAAACATTATGTAATATCCTAACTGCTTCCTCTAAATGCATCTTTAAGTAAAATTAACTCCAGCCCTATTTCACAAAGAAACTATGATGTTCCATTTAATCTCTTGTAGTAAATAAGATGTTGTTGTAAGTACGGTCATTTCCGCAATGCACATGAAATCTATTAATATAATCGGCTCCAATCATTGTCCGCAAAGAAAGTACAGTGTTTCATCTGTTGTAGCGAACAAGATGCATGTGTTGTCCATCTTTCTAGTGTATTATTTCAGGATGTAACGCACAATGTATTAATAAAAGGTATCTTCGTTATTGACATACGGAACTATGGAACTATTTAAAAACGTCACTTGAATGCTGACATTACATTTCTGGTTCTAATTAGTCAAATTCATGCAGCTCTGTAGATGGTAATAATGATTTAAATAAAACCTAATGTGAGGATGACTGAGTGGTAACTGGGTATGTGATTTCAATGTTCACTTCATTTTGTTCAAAATAACATCCCAATTACATATTCACCATTTACTGTTCTTTTATGAAATAGCAGAATGTTAGTGTTTGTGAAGGGATCATTTATTTCTTCACCTTCTCAAATACATGTAAGAATGCAGTAAAACACCTGTCTGTCCGTGTTTATCTCTCTTCCACTGGGCAATGTGACAGTGGCTGGATACTGCGTATTTTAAATGTTGCATCAAAAAACGCATCATATGTTTGTTTTAAACCCCCTCAATGAACTGATGTGTTTACAGTGGGGGAAAAAAACATTAATGAAACTGCAGCATTTCTAGTAGGGAGAAGTTTTTTACAAGTTATTCTTATATAGAGCTTGTAGTGTTGAGCATGCATATCCATCTTCTCCTCCAGTTATCATGGGTCAAAGCAGAACTGGAAACTGAAAGTGTGGCATCATCATATATTCAGACATTCTGATTTTGAAGAAGATCTATCATTTGCGAACTTTGATATTACAAAAAAAATCCCTTGACCCTTAAAGGGATGGAAAAACATATACATGTTTATAATCCATAAATCAAATAAGTACTGTATTTGAATCTATAAGTATGTAAATATACAAGCGCTAAACAAATTTTTATTGGTATCAATACATTTAATCGATGTCCAGGTGAAATCCATACTTTAGAAAAAAGTTTACAGAGTTCACAGCAGAAATGTTGCGGATAATGCACCACACACAGATGTGTTGCCGAGAGTTAAGTGATTGGTGGGTTTATCTTCTGCATGTTGGTTTCAGACTGGTATTTACCAGTTAACAGCTAAAGCACTGAACTCTGCAAGCCATTCACCAGTTTTAGGAGGAAAAGGCAGAGGAAAAGCAGCGCTTTGTTTTTGTTTCTTCTGAGTGAATGGATCTGCTACCTACGTCTAAAGTTGATTCACAGTAAAAATTAGTTTGCCTTTGTGGTGGTACTAACGTTATTCAAAAAGCCAAAATATTGATCAGCCTATCATTGTAGGATCTATTATTCGTCTAGGTGTTCTGCTCATAAATATCTGACAAAGACAAAGCAGAACATTACCAGAAATTAAAATAAGCCAATCAAATAAGCCATTAATGTCTATTTGGTTTTTAGGTTAAGATGTTTATTTTTAAACATTATTAAGCTATATCGTTTTTGAAAAGCAGTCTGTCATTCATCAAAAAACTTTCTAAACATCTTAGTATCCCCAAAGACAGCCCTCAATAAGAAGAGTAACACTTATTTAATCTGCTTCAGAGTGTATTGAATTACAAGTGTATGGCTGTCTGTTTAAGAAGCAGTGTAGCTGTGTTGATGGACGTCTTTGAAATATCCCGTGCAGTTGTGGCTGTAATACAGCATTCCAAAGGTTGAAGTATGCTGACTCTTACCAGACCACACCTGTTTTAAGGACAGAAGGGGATACATTCTTTTTGCTCTATCTTTAGTGTGAGGAAAACTATTTTTAGCGTTTTGGCCATATTAGAAAGTGAGACTTAGACAACAGCCAGTAAAAATATATGATTGGTTAAATGGGGAACTGCAGTACCATTTTTTTCATAAGGGCTATCGAATCTTGGTAACGAAATAAATTCACTGGCGGTATAGAAAAATTTAACGAATTTCTAACTAAGCACAAAATCATGAATTTTATTAAAGTACCGTACATCACTAAATTGTTGCAAACTCTTGGTCTTGCCACAGGTGAGAGTAAGAGTTCCCAAGCATTGATGTGAAGCGGCCCTTCCTGCTCACTAGTCACTGTAATGACTAATGTAATGCGAGGTACAAGCCAATAAATACAGGTTGTGCTGCAGACATTTAACCACAGAAATGTTCCATCTTGATCTGCAGCAGAGTTAACCAGTAGCACTTTCTCGGGAAGCCATCTCAAAGTCGAGAGCAATATTTCTGTTGAATCAATAGAGATGTATTCACAAGGCTGCTGCTTTACCACGTAATAAGGCCGCTTCACCCAACCAGAAGTATTGTTCGTCTCATTCTGAATTGCAGAATATAGCGCTATACACACCTGGAAATGTTGTCTATTCTGTAATGTAAATTGGAAGTTTTACAAGTTACTGTGTACATTTGACCTTTATTGTGGTTTGAAATGCACTCTTCGATGCTGATTCTTTCTAACCCCGAAATATAAAAATAATGTTGCAGCTCCCCTTTAATGTGTCATTGTAGTTTTATTTTGGTATTGATTCTGATAGCACGGGCATTGTTTTTGCTTTTATAACTACGTACCTTGTCCACAGTCTAGTTTTCCTATATTTCTGCACACGTTTATTCCTTGTTAAAGTTGTTCCTTATGTTAATACCACTTAAAAGCTCAATTAAATTTGTTCAGAGGCCCTCTGCTCTGGATGATTTTTTGTGCTTCAGAATTCTTATGGGTTTTTTTTTAAAACTTAACAGAATAAAGTGTCTACGTTGTCATTAAAACGTGAGCAATGGGGTCATCAATGATGGCAACTTACAGTATTTTAAATTAACTGTTCTATAGACTTTCAGTATTTTTATTTTGGTCCCTATGGAACTTGAAAGAAATTTAAATACGTTCACTGAAACTTGGGTGGGAAGGAAGAAATAACTTCGTAAATATCAACAAATTAGCAACAGTAGGCCTTTTTCTTTAAAATAAAACCCCTTAAGCACCTGACAGATTTAATTCAAGTGCTATTAAATAAAGCAGAAATATTAACATAGAATGCATTAGTAAATATCTTACGATGAGTGTGTTTAGTGTGGACCACATTCAAAACTGCATATTGGTTTATTTCAGTATCATTTCAGGGACACAAAGATTAGCAAAATTTCAGTATCAGTATGATTTATTGTGGTTATTCTCTTATTGGTCTTGCATTCTGTGTGCTTTTCACTTTTTTAGAATTGTTCAAGAAGTTAGGTCAGTATTTCAGTTTTACTGGTGCCCGTTTGATCAGAAAGTCGAAATTGTGTACAAGAACAAGACATTTGAAAACTTGGAGGTCTCTGGATCTGCACAGCAGCCAAACTGCGCTTTTGGTCTTTTCTGTCTCTAGTATGCAACATCTGAAGACGTGGTCCAAGTAAAACTGAATTCCCTTCACTAGCCATAACACTGCTTTGCAAGTTGATAAATATTTTGTTGTGATGCCTGTAGTAGATATCCTTCTCATATGTTTTGTTAGAATTTAATGCAAATGCTAAATTACACCACCACGCTCTACTGTTAGAATAACCTTTAAAATGAAATTGGAATGGCCATTATCTAAGATCCATGGAATATAAATAAGAATCCTAGCTTCTTTAATTGTGATGGCCCTTTCCACTTTGTCTTGCACAGTGGGTTTGTCAAAACAAAAGCGCCAATGAGATATGGAGGCAGCGGAGAACTTTAGCATGGCGTTGGGTAATGGAATCTTTTGAGACAAAGTGAAAATAGGACTTACTGGAAATACAGTTTCCTGGATACTGTTGATTTGCATTTACTGCCTTCAGGCCAAAGTTTCCTCCCATTACCCATAGGTAATGGTGACTCAGTTGAAATTCAAATGGATTTCAAGGATAAGGGAAAGCAAAATATAGCTGGATCTCCATCAAAGATTTGAATTTAATGCATCGCAATGTATTTTACTTACAGTCCATTTTCACATCTTCTGGTCCTTAAAACTCATCTTGTCCACTGTATAATTTAATCTTTCAGTAAGCCTAAAGAAGAGCTATGAGGTAAATATCTAAGCATTCTGCACCTGAATGCAGCCAGGAGTTTGTGAATTCAGGCCACCGTTTCTTGACAACGAGAAGTTACAAGTTCTGACATTAAGAATATTTTCATATAAAATATTTACTTATTTAAGACTGCTAGTTTTTTTTTTTGCTTGGTCATTTCACAAAATTGAAGTGTTTCAGATATGTACATTATTATGTGCTTTTGAAAAAAAATGGTTTTGAATGACTTGCTCTATTTACAGACAAAATCAAGATGAAAACTTCAGTGTTGAAGTTTGCACGAGGAGGCATTTAAACGCAAGTACTGTAAGGTGGCTTTCCAAATGGAGTGCTGATATTTCACCCAGCAGTGGCGATGTGAAAGAGTATGCTAATGGAATTAAACATTAACGCTCAGAAAGACAGATGTCACAATACCCATTATTGCTAATAATTAGTGTTGCGTTTTGCACTGCCATTTATAAATGCAGAAAAAAAAACTACAAAAGCAGAATAAATGTATATTAAGTGTTTCCAATGTTCTTTGCACCTATAAGCAACTGAGTAATATGTAGGTCTTTTACACTTCTGTAAAGCCTAATTTTAAGGAAGTATGCAAGTAACGTTGGTATATGTCATAGGGTATTTAAAGAAAGCAATGAATATGCTACAGATCCGTTCAACGTTTCACGGAAATGGATCACATTTTTAACTTTTGATATTTCCGATGTAAAGGGTAGACTTTTCTTTTCAAAGCTAAAAGATATTTGGTATCTGGTATGATAAAAGTTGCGACTCTCTTCCAGCATAGTTTGTTAGTATGTTAGGCAGTGTTGTCTTGGAGCTAGAACTCCCCGAGGAGATGGAAAAACTCAGGAAAATAGTCTGGGACACCTGTTTTGCAACTGAGGAAAGCCTTATTTTGACTTTTTTTATTTGATAAATTACTTATGCAATTTGTATGATGTAAATGTAAAGGTTTAAATCTCCACTACACACCTGAAACCCTATCATAGAAAACAAGCTATTGTAAATACAGCTGCATCTCAGCCCTAGTTTTCAGTAGTACAATACGCTGAAGTATACCTCTACCTTAATGAACTGTTTTATTTTATATGCTGAAATACTTGTTTCTCTGCAATGTAATAGCATTGTAAGATACAATTCAACATGTTGAAAACCTTAACAGGAATTAAAAAATATAGTTAACCCTTTAGTGCCTCGGGTGTCATTGTATTATTTATATTGGTCCCCGATTAACATTTTACATGTTAAATTACTTGATCCTATTAAATAGGATGTGTTTTATGGGTGTTAAGAGTATGTCAGTCAGCATTTTAACTAATTGTTTAAGTTTCGAGTCTTGGTCATTCAATAACTTTTTCCTGCATTTGTGTAGCACTTTTCTTTCCAAGAGATCCCAAAGCTCTTTCGTATAGGAGGACACCCACTTCATTTGCCACTGTAGTGCCACACCTATCTGAGTGTAGCCCTTTTGTGCGGTTGATGGTGTGGCTTCACCTGTTGAATTCAGAGTGGAAATTAGGGAGGCCGGATTGTTACAGTAGATGCCCAGAATTGTGTTCAACTGTCATCACAAATACAAACTAGACTATATCACGTAGTTTTGTAGGCTTCCGTGCAAATCCCTGCCCGCTTAATTTAACAGTGTGAGTGCACTGCAAGTAACCTGAGGGGAAACTAGAATGATACCTACTGAGTTGGGAGTTAATTGGCCAAACAGTACTTGAATGGGATCAGTTGGCTTAAGAGGCCATGTTTCTCCAGGCTGGTGACCCCGTGTGGGTGGGAAGTTATCACAGCAGTTTGGGAGTTTCAAATGAGAAGCAGTATTTGGCTGTTTCGCAAAATCTGCCAGGTTCTCCACATAAAGCCAATTGTGAGTTAGAGATGATAATGGCGCCCCGGCAGCAAATCCCAGCGCATCACTTGTGAAATGTATGCAGACTGTACAGTAATACTAAGTTTGAACTTAATTCCGTCTTAACGGAATTTAAAGAGCATGCATTAGTGTATGGGTCATATCCCACCAACAAAAAGAACTGGTGGCCGGGCAGCTGTCTTACACAAGAATACCATTTTCACTTGCGTTCATCCTTTTGGTATTAAAATTATACCCAGAACGTTAGGGGTTAATTAGCCAAACAGGTTATGGGCAGGAACAGTTTTTGTGATGTGATGGAAGAGTAAAAAAAAATATCAGAACATCTTAATTCCTCATGAGTTGAGGAATTGGCCGATATGCAACAACTGAGAAGGAATAATTTAAAAGGGGCAAACGGGAAAGTCATACTGCAATTGTGGTTGACCTAGGACACATTTTACCGAAGATTAACTGCCTTATCCGTTACAATATACCTCACATAGTGTGAAGTTTCTCAGCTGTCTGGTGTTCAAGTATGAACAGTTTAAAAAATGGGAAGAAAAAAATCCTTGCTATATAAAAGTATATGTATTTTTGATATATAAAATCAACTAGTCATGTAGTTCTTTTCTGAATATGTGCATCATAGTTTGATACAAGGTAGAAGCTGATATTTTACTGTTTGCGGTCTCATCTGTTTTGACCATTTATTTTGGTTTCAAATTGTTTTCTTTAGGTACTGTAGGAAGATGATGCAGACTTCATCTCGGGCCACCTGAATGTGCTGCAGCAGTGTAATACTGAGCTGAAGCCTGTATTGCGTTAGCCTGTGAACTATAGAATCCCCATTTATTTTGCTGCATTTCTACAAATGTGGAAGTGGCATCCATCTTAGATGTCTTGAAGCCTACAGTACCTGAACCTCTGCGTCTCTTGGGTGTTTTGATTCTGATATTCAACAGCAGTAAAGGCACAAGAGAATACCTGGTTTGACTGCGGCTTCATTTCAAGCCTATGTGGATTTTTATGTTCTACCTTCTGACAAGAAAAGAATCATGTACAGCAAACCGAATGCTTTTTGTGACACAGTACACTTTATGTGTAGCTTACATATGATTTCTGTGTATTCATCTATGGAGAAAATTAGGTTAGGGACTAACAAGGACTTAATAAACCTCTTCTTAAAATGGCAGCTGTTCACAAGCTAAGTAATCCATTAGGCTTACTGTACTGTTGCATTTATATTTGGATTCTCTATCCTTAGTTTTGACGCCGTTCTGCTCCTTTCTGTCACCCCTGCTTTTGGTTGGTATTTATGGTCTTTGGCGTGTTGGAATTAAGGTAAACATCAGGAAAGGACTGGGCAGAATTCAGTTTCTTCTGACCCAAAGCTGAACAGGATAGTCTCTGGGAGACAGAGTGTAAAGACTTGCTGACTCCATGATGATCTTGGCTGTGTAATCCTGTATGGTTTAAACATTTGGCACTTTGCAGTTCCATTTCTTAAATCAATCTGTTCATTACATATTATGACTGCTAAAGAAGAATTATTTAATTCCATTATTTATTAGTTCATATGAAACTAGCACAGCCTGTTGTCTCCACAATAAAAATAACTACTGACCTCCGTCTTTCTCAACTGTAGTTATTTTTAATTGGAGCTATTCTGGAACCACTTGGAGCATGTTTACAACGTGCAGAACGTTTCTATTCTATTAAGCATTTTATTTTAAGAAAGGGGATTTATTGTGCTCTCTTGGCAAAAGTTAACATGAGGTGGTATACCCGGATCAGAATGATCTTATGAGGATCTTTTCTTCTCACTGAATCATTTCAGCTGGGGTTAACCACAGGAAGTGCTCAATAAGTGAAAACAACCAGGTCATCTTGTACTGTTTCTGCCAAACTAAAAAAATAAATGCTCACCTCAAGATTTTGATTTGATCCATTTGACAACTCACTTGTGTGTAAGGATTATACAGAATTTATGGGTCTAGGTTTATAAATATATTCATATATATTTTTTGTTTTTTATTGTTTACACTGTTTGCTAATATCATACAGTACAGTCTGTCGACATAAACTATTCATTGATGTATGCTTATTACATTCACTAATTGCCAAGTCAGTAAATTTTACTGTAAGTCTTTTAAATCTACATCTGTAAGTCCATTAAAGGTTAGTTCAATTCTTATCTCATGAGGGGTTTCAGCCTTTCGATACCATTGTCCATAAACTGTTATGTGGGATCGTAAAATCAGACTGTAATGACTTTAGCAGAGGTGTGTGCAGAAACGTATCTAGCAGCTCATGAGAGCATTGGTATTGCTTTTGCTTTAGAATGAACAAGCTGTTTAATTTTTCAGGAATTGACAATTTGATAATTTTCAATTTTAAGGACATCCAACTGCATTAAATTAATAAAGTAGATGTATTGCTTCAGTTTATCTGGTTATCTGTATAGAACCATTCTTGATGTGGTAAATGTCATTTTCAGATCCTCAACCCCTCTGAAATGAGATGCATTATATCTATTGCACAGCACCACCATAAAAGGGGATATATCCCCGCAAATCCTCAATGTGTGGCCTGGTTTTATAGTTGATCTCTATCTTCCAATAGGCAAAATAAAAATCTTGATTTGGAAAGCTTTGTTTAAACTTCTTGATCCAATGTATTGTTGTGTGCAGGGTTTTTCAAATGCTTTTAGGTGCATGAAACAATTATTTATTGTCTAATTTTGCATTCATGAGTTGTTTGTACCACTTACAATTTTTATGCCTTAGCTAATTGGGAGTAAGTTCTATTGGGTACTTGTGAATCTTGTCTGTGTTATATGGTACTTTGTTTACATGACATACTAGACTAGTGGTCAGATTTGTTCACTACTAATAATAGCTTTGTCAGCATCTTAATTTTGGGACCGTGTTTTGTATTTCTACCAGCATAAATATCTTTTAATTACCCTTGGAAAATCAAAAGAGCAGTACCTGCCGTGAAATAATTTGGGTGAAATACCAGAATCCAACCTGGCAGTCTTTAAGCTGTTTTTGAAAAGTTGTGCATTAGGGTTCAGTAAAATTTAAAATCCTGGGTCAAAAATGTAAGTTTTTCAACAACTTGAGGAAAGTTTTCCTTTAACAAGTCTATTGTTGTCTTTATCCTACAGATTTCTGTCTTTGACATAATTTGTGTCTTTGACAATTTGGCAGATTTTAGTTGATTCTTTTAAAGTAAATTTGCCTTTTCCAGGACCACAATAATCATGTTTTTCATATATTATACTCTTAAATTAAGCCATAGTTAATCCTTAAAATTATTCTTGGAATTTTTTTAGCGTTTATAAATACCTTAGAAGTACAGTAGTGCAATCAATTTGAAGGTGCATCTCCTTGCTGGCATGTTACTGTTTTTGGCAATGGCACAGGGTAGCGAGTTAGGGCTCTGAACTCTGGAGCTGAGGGTTGTCAGTTGAAATCCTGAGGGAAATTTTTCTTTTGTATGCTTAGACAAGATATTTCACTATGGTTTTTCCAGTTAACACTACTTGATAAAATAATGCAGTACTTCTACCTGTTATTGCTTTGACAACATTGTAACTCATTGGTCATGCCAGTCAACCTCTTTTGAATTTTAATTTGAATTGAAGGAATAAAGTAGTGGTAATGTTGCCCAAGTCTGTTCATTTGATTTCACTATTGTGATTATCCTTATCGTCTCAGTTTCATTTATACGGGGTATTCTGGCGCTAATTGTAAATTTTTGGGTGAAATGGACACTGGACTTCTGAGTGTCAGATTTAGCTTGGAGGGTCCATTGAGAGCCTTGGATTTTGCCAGGAATCTTTGTTTATTTGCGATGCATTGTAGTGATAATTGCACCTGCCTAACCAGAAGGGTCTCAGGTTGCACTAAAGCACTCCTTTCTGGAGGAGACGCTTCCAAGCCTGGTGCGTGATTTCTGTAGACTGGTTCATAAAATACACAGCCCTTTGTCAGCCCTTAACTCTCGGAAGAAAACAATGAAGATTTACATGCAGCAGAATGCCTTTTCTGTAGAATGTGCGGAATGCCCTACTTACAGTGATAATCGTGACATGAAACATCCAAAATGCTGGCCAATCTAAACTGCAAATGTCATGCTTTTGGCTGATGCACAGTGTCTAAAGTATTTTATTTAGGTGCTCCTTCTGAGTGCATTTATTAGTGCAGAGGTTGGCAGGAATGCAACTGCAAGCAGAAGGCTGTGGACTTAGGTTTAATTCGAGTACGGATGCTCTGGCGCTCTTTGTGTCAAAGCTAAGTAAAGCAGCCAGTCTTTAAGCTCCCCCAGGCCTGTTTTTTTTCTTCTGGCAGTTTTTCTTTCTTCTGGGATCTTCACAGAAAGACCTTCATTGTTCCTGGGGCCCGTTATGTTAAATGTAGAGGGGTTACTGGTTTCTCTGTAGATGCTGCTATAGAACGAACACAGAGGTAGACATAACAGTAATTTAATGTTTAGTGGGAGAGTCTGAGAATCTGGGGGAGTGTCCTACAGCTCAGCCAACATGTTTTCTATAGAAGGGATTTACAGTGTTGTGATCAGAGCTTTGCAGCCCCTCCTGGACTTATCTAGAGTCCACAAGTGCCGTGTGTTCATGAAGTGACTGGCAAAATAGCGGTGATCTGTTGGAAGTCCCTGGTGTCCTTTGAATCTTATTGAGTTAATCGTTGTCAGCTTGACGGGTCTTTTTAGTTTGTATCCAATTTATTCTGAACCACCTTGCCTTTTTAAAGTCATTGGGTATGCTGGGAATTTATGACCTGCAACATGCAAGCTATTAAGAATTGTCCCGTGTATTTCTTCTCATCTAATGTGTTTTTTGCTTCTGTATGAAAGGGCTCTGTAACTGTGAAGCTTTGTGTCTAGATGCAGAGGTTTTCGTTTGTCACCCTTGGATACTGTTGTGTGGACTGCTGAGGTCTGTGATGATAGGATTGCGTCAGGTCGATGGTGACAGTTGGTACAGCAGACCTGTCTTGAGTTAAAAAGCGTTTGAAGGAATATTTTTTGCCAGAAAGAGAGGATGCTTAGCAAGCTAGGTTTCTGGGAGGAGTGCCTCACACTGCCTTTTCCATTAGTTGTCCTTTTAACGGCAAAAGACTATAGCTTGGGTTTGGTTTCAAACATAGTCGGGAAATAGGTTTTAAATCGCAAAACTTTTTTCTTACTGTAAAATAATGTGGATTCTTAACAGCTCTGGGCAGTTCAAAAATGAAACCTATGAATATCGTTTCAGATGGTATGTTGGGAAATTTGCGGAATGTTTTTTTTTAAATACTCAGTAGCTTTAAAACATCTGTTGTAAGAACCAACAGGTTAGCAAGTGCATGGGTGTTCCGTTTTTAATAGTTTTTCCATTTCTGTACAATATAGACATCAAATAGAAAACCATACAAGGGATAAGAGGGCATACAAAAAATGAATTAAATAAATTCTTAAGGTGAAACTGAGCACGCGCACTCGTCTCATCAAAGCCAAATTATAGAGGTAACTGTTGCTTTGTAATGGTTCACAGTCCTTTCTGGCAAAAATTAAACCCTTCTGTATCTGATTAAGAGGTGACTTTAATGATTCTTGTGGACCTATGATGCCAGTTATTGTTTGTTTGTTTCCTCAGGTGTTAATTTCTCTGCTTCGGTAGTGCGTATTGTTTTCAAACGTTTTGTAGCTGTAAGTGTCGGGATATCCTAAATTATTGAAAATGAAATTAAGAAAAATATTTTGCTTGTCAAAATGTTAATTTCAGAGGATTTTGTATGCGGCATCATAGGGAAAAAATTTTGATTCAGACATGAACTGGATATTTCTTTTTTTAACTTTCTATTCAGACATGAACTAACTAGATATTTTACCCTATTAAAAATTGCAGACAGAGGAAATGACTTTCAGCTGTTCTTTCTAAGCAACTGGGGAACAATCATCTCATTAAGATTACTTTATCAAAACCTTATTTTAAAGTGAAATGAACAGCCTTGTTAAAACCCTGTGCTTCATTTACTGTTTTCTGTGTCGCCATGTCAAATTATCAGTTGCTTTCTCTTCAGAAGCTTTAGGGAACCATTCCAAAAACGTGTCGAAAAATTAAATCTGAGTTTTTCTCAGCTGCAGTGCCCCAGTGGTTAAATTTTAAAAATTATATATCGTAAGTTACGCTTATGCTTTGGTACGTTTTTTCACCTTTTAAGTGTCTTTGAAGCTGTAGGCTACAAACTTGGTGGGGAAAGTAATCAGCCCTTTCAGTATTCCAGCTTTCTTTTTAAGTGCTATAAAAAAGTGCAATAGCTTTTTAAAGATTAAGTGCCAAGTGCTTTAATTAAGTTTTAGTGTTTTATAATATGTATTAATAAAAAAAGAATATACATTTTAGCGGTGCAGTGCCTGGGGCCCTGGGTTCAACTCTGGATCTGGGGTGCTATCTGCGTGGAGTTTGTATGTTCTCTCTGTGTTCTTGTGGGTTTCCTCCGGGTGTCCCAGTTTCATCCCAAAGTCCAATGACATACTGGTAGATTAATTGGCGTAAAGGAGAATTGGCCCTGGTGTGAATGTATGCGTGTCTGTGATTGCGTCTGTGTGTTCTTCCAATTTGGGGTCATGGGGGAGCCAGAGCCTATTTTGGCAAGCAACAGGAGCAAGGGAGGATCCACCCTGCATGGGAAGCCATTCCATCACAGGGCAGGCTCACAGACTCAGACGTACACAGCTGCATTGGTAGAGTTTAGAAATCATTTTGGGTTTACTTGTCAGTTTTGCTCGTTTTAAGTGCCTTTCCTTTGTTTAAAAGCTTTTGATTTTATTAAGAAAAGGAATATGGCAATTAATTTGTAAAGAGAAGGCATATGATTAATCTTCCTCATAGGAGCGTGATGAGTCTCCTAAACCTATCCTGTTGAGTCGAGGACTAAAATCCATCAATAAAGAAATTACTCTATTTTGAAACGTGCAGTATTGTCCAATTCAGATAAAAAGCTTTCTCATTATTACTGATTGGAAATTAAAAATCTGTGGATTGACGGATTGATGATAATGAAAAAGATAGGAAATCTTATCTTTTTTTTTTTAAAGGTTTTTAATCGGGTCTTATCTACTTCAAGAGACTGGTACCTGTCAGCTCAGCATTTAGCAAAAAGGAGGAAATTTGTTGGGAAATGACATTGAGAAGTCTTTTCAGGGAAAACAGCTGTTGTTCATCAGTTTGTTTTGAACCTTGCCCCCTCTTGAGTTCTAAGCGTGTAATGATATTGTAACAGCATAGTAATTGTTTGACTTGTACTGAGAGTAAGTATATTTAATCTTAAACACACCAAGCAGCAACTTGTTAGGAGAAGCTCATGCTTTTTGCAGGCTTTGCTCCTTTAGTGGGCATTGTCGCGGCATAAAATTATACAATGGCCTACCAAGCCAGTGAGCTGGGGGTCGTTTTTAGAATTTGAGCCAGTACTGTCTGTAAGAAGGGACGTGCTGCATGGGTGCAGTCCAGCTGTCAATGTGGAATCTGCTGATTCAGGTCAGATTTCGTGCTCTGCCGAAGATCGGGCTCTCCATGTGATGGGTCATCTTGTGCAGCCGAGTCGGGGACCTCACTACAAAAATCCTTCAGAGACTCTGTGGGGAAAAAATATTTTAGTTTGGCTTGAATTTTGAATGTATAATTTAGATTTTTTCCTTTCTGTGTACCGTGCATGTTAATGTTCTTTGCTTTTGAGTCTATTTTAGTTATGGTTTTCTGACATTACCTTTCCTTACTGCTCCGCAGTCTAGATGTCAGATTCAGTTCCCGTTCTTGTGCAGATTTGTGATCGGCAAGGCGTGCTGGGTTTTTTTTTTTGTTTCGTAGACTCCGCGGTCCGCGGCGCGAGCCCGTCGGGGACGTTCCGTGCCCTTGGCTTCTGGTCTCGGTGGTTGACGGCATCCGTGATCCTCTTGCAGGTGCGATGGACGAGCTCCACAGCCTTGACCCCAGGCGACAGGAGCTGCTAGAAGCCCGGTTCACCGGTGGGGTGAGCGGCAGCACGGGGGGCAGCACAGGAAGCGGCAGCGCTGGAGCGAAGGTGAGTGCCGCGGGTGGGCGGGAACAGGGGGCTTGTCCAGCAGCAGGAAGGTGGGGGGTGGGGGCGTGGTCAGCAGACGGTGGGTGGGGATATGGGGCGTGGTCAGCAGACGGTGGGCGGGGGCATGGGGCGTGGTCAGCAGACGGTGGGGGGGGACATGGGGCGTGGTCAGTAGCAGGTGGGTGGGGACATGGGGCGTGGTCAGCAGCAGGTGGGTGGGGGCAGGAGGGGCGTGGTCAGCAGCAGGTGGGTGGGGGCAGGAGGGGCGTGGTCAGCAGCAGGTGGGTGGGGGCAGGAGGGGCGTGGTCAGCAGCAGGTGGGTGGGGGCAGGAGGAGCGTGGTCAGCAGCAGGTGGGTGGGGACTGGGGGCTTGACTAGCAGCAGACTGGCAAGGGGGTGGTGGCGCGGTACTACTGGCTGCAGTGTTTTTTTTTTAACTGTCAGGAAATAGGGGGTGAAGTGGATCAATATTCTCTAATTTTACCATTCAGCAGCTAAATTTTGCCATTTGGCACTGTGTGTACTATTAACAGCACATTGCAGTTCAGTTCTGGTCTCTTAACTGCTTTGAAGCAGTTTAATAGATGAATAGACCTGAAAGTAGTATATAATGTACGGACCTCATCACAGATTTAGCAGCAGCCTAGGTTGTGTAAAAGAATCAGTTGATTATGGGAGACCCCCTCACCCCCAATAAAATATTTTTATTTATGTTCATTTATGATTTTTAATATTAAGTGTAAAGACATGACCTGTCATCCTGTCATAGAAAGTAGACACACTTTGAAGAAATTATTATGGTCACTGTCTTTTTTTTTATTTTACTTGATCTTCTTACACTGTAGTGTTTTTTTTTGTTTTTAGTTTGTGCGTTTCCTGTAGATGTGTATCATTTAAATGCTGCAGCTTGCTAATTAAGTGTTCAGCAGGTCTTATACTTCTATGTAATAAATCTACAACTTTATAGTGCTGCAGTCAGTGTAAGATGCAGTTCACTGATGCATCCTTGTTCTTCTTTTTCTCTCTAGGCCTTGACAAACAATGAATGTTCGAATCACAGCTTTGGAAGTATTGGTTCCCTAAGTGATAAGGAGTCGGAGGTACATGTTTCTTTTAACTAAAGTGTTCCCATTTTGTCCCACCACCACCACTACAGTTCTGATCTGCATCATTTTAAGCTGGGGTCTTTGAATGAGATGTTCTTTAAAGTTGTATATCTAAAAAAAAATCATTTTGCACACTGTAAGCCAAGACTTATCATATGGGCAGCACACTGCTTGTTGTATTTTGAGCATCTGCTAGATGGTGAAGTGTATATTTGTAGACAGTGCCTGATTTTTTCATGCTAAACAACAGCTCCAGTGACTGATCTTGACATGGTTCTGCACCAGTCAGTGCTGGTTCATGCCAAGTTGATTTGTCACACATCCTTGATAACGAATTGCTCTCGATACATCCCAGAAGAGAACATGTTTTTTTCTGATATGTTAAACATCAAATTTGCACAAGCTTGTTTTGTTTAAGAGGCCTAATTTTCTGTTCGGTTCTATGGTTGCCTCTTCTCTTAATCATAAGGTTGGAAGAAAATTAAGTTTGCAGATTAAAATCCTTAAATGTTGTTTAACAGCTCTGCTGTCATAGGAATTTCCATCCTCTGTACAAGCCTTTTCTAAATTGTTGTCTGAATGGCTTTACTGTTTACTGTATACACTGCACCACTGGGTATTGAGAACATTGGAACTGGGTTTTTAATGTAGCAAGGTGCGTGTTGTATAAACACTGCATTTGGTAGTTTTGCTTTCATCATTCACTTGTAATTTAATCTGGATTTAACAAATTATCTGCAACAAACAGCCTTAATCATTTAATTTTTCAGTATTCATACTTTTTAAATCTTTAAAAAAATCACTGATTACTTTTTACCACATAAATAATTCCAAAGATAAGTATTTAAGTTATATGCAAGTGTTTTGATATATCTAGTTTTCAGAATTAAAATTGACACTGCTGCTTTTATTTGTAAATTTGGTGACAGTATGTTTGTTATAAGTGTTAATTTGTGTTTTTAAACATGTGCCCTTAAAAAATACTCCAGAGTGTCTAATACATTCTTGGGTATTGTATGAGAGTTATGTTCTTTTTCAGATTCACTTACACATAGCATTGAATTAGGTGAATGAATTGGGGAAATTGACAATGATGCATAATTTGATCTTCCTGCTTTAAACAGTACATGCCACCAGTGGTTTACTAATCACATGACTGCAACATTGTTTTGACCAATCATCTCCATTCAGTGTAGTGTGTAAAGATATTCTTCATGTTTTGCCTTTATTTAGCATTAGGTAGGTGGGCAATAGAAGCAGTGCTTGATGGCCTCTTGAGAGACTTTGTGCTCAGTAAATCACAGACAGCCAGTTAAGTGTGAAGTGGACTCCAGCAGAGCTTTGTTAGAATTAACATAAGAATTTAGCACGCCAATCTAGAGCGTGCATTAAGAACCTTATTGCTCAGGTCAGTGTCTCTCCTCTCTTCCTTTGCGGTAGCACACCTACTGGTGTAATAAATCACTGACTGAGGCTTCTGTTGGGATAGAATAAACAGGCTCTGTCCTCCCTGTGCCGAGCTGCTGAATGTGCACAGATGTCACAGGCACAGATGCTAGCCATACGTCACAGCATCTCTAATGATGCGCCGTTAATGTTCTCAATCAAAGTAACACCTGTCATTATTGTCATTCTGAAAGTCATTTCAAACTGTTTAAATCCGTTTAGCACTGACTTGTAGTAAACATAAAATTTGGTTAGCTCGACTGTATGTATTTATTTGAAAGAATCCCTGTGGAGTTCCTTGCTGTCTAGGAATGTAATGCGTGGATGGGCTGACTTTTCATTTGAATTAGTGGGAATTACGATGGTTATTGCCACTTGATACCGTGTTCATGTGAGCTGTGGAAAATCTGGAATTTTGGGGGGTTTCCTTTCTTTCGAATGAGCGCAGAGCAAGGGTCAATCTGCTGGTGGTGTCTGTTCTCTGCAAGGTTCTTGACTGTCCTTCTCCAGCCATTGCCCAAGGCCAGGACCATAAAAATAAAGGCAGAGATGGTGTAGGTCATTCACGAGCCTCCTTTCTGCCCTGTGATTAGTTTTTTCTTGCCTTCAGGTTTTATAAAACATTTTTTAAAGCCCTTTCTTTTTCTGTTCAGGGCTCAGATGCGAAGAGGGGGAGCTCTCCAGCATATTCAGTATGTATTACTTTGACTTTCCCTTCTCATTCAGTAGGGTTACGGTCATTTGGTCTCATTTTTATCCTGGCTAGAGAGAGCACAAATGTCAAGAAAGATGAATCTATTCACGTTTTTATGTTTCATAAAAGAACTGTAGGTGGAGGTGGGGTAGAAATAGGTTTTTATTTTCCACCAATTTTTTAATGATTATTTGGATTGCAGTTAAGAATTTAAGAATTCTCATTCTGTAAATGAATGACTATTATCTTCATTTTCTTGGAACTCTATATAAAGTAGTACAAATAACTAGCTGTTTGTTAGTTTTAAAAAGTGTAATTAATCTGTCATTAAAAGTTTTGCCTCTGGAAAAATTGATAATTCAATATACTGTTCATTTTTATACCATTCACTTACATATAAAAAATATGTACCGTTTGGAATGATCCCTCTGAGCCTATAAATAAAAGATTATGGAAACCTTACAAAATGAAAACTGCATGTGAATGTGCAAGGAGAATGCTAAGCATTTCTGAGAACTGTGATTTAGGAGAGGAGAAGAAAACAGAACAGACTGGTTTAAGTCTATAAATATTGAAATTTAGGATGCAGTCATGGAGCAGTGCAGGGGAATAATATTTGTGATCATGTCTATAGTAATTAGTAAAAATGCAGGTGCTCCTGTATATTGGAGTTAACTGAAAGTACTGAATATATCATTAACTAGATGATTGCTGTGCTGTTAGTGGAGATGTGTTGCTTATCAATGTGATGTGAACAGCACCACGATGAGCTGCCACTTATCACGCTGGGTCTCACACATTTCCTTCTGAATGTGTGTGTACACTTGATCTCTCATAGCCATGAAAAAACATCCATCTTGTCTGTCTCCGTATAAGTCTCGTGAATATGTTACGGCCCTTTCCAGTCTATTTACGAGCACTGCTTCACAGCAGTGATGCTACTTTCTGGCCTGGAGTTGTCAGATCTCAGATGCTGAGCAGAACTAGACCAGCTCAGTAGTGGATTGTGATAGATCTAAGGGAAACTAGTTTAAGATACGGTATAATTTTACTGTCCATCCAAACAGATGGGAATTTGTTTTTGGCATTACCATAAAAGACGACAAAAACAAATAATTAACAAATTTAAATGCATGTTAAAAATAAACACGTTTAAACAAACATTTAAAAACATGTCTTAGACATGCAACAATACATATACACACATCACACTGACAATATTACAGTACCATTACACATACTCCAATAGTTCCGTGGAGGAAACTTAGTTGTGTCTAATATACCAGCTCCACAGGGAATAAATGATTTTTTGTATATATTTTTCTTGGACACGGGCATTCTAAAACACCTCCCTGAAGATAGCAGTTGGAAATGGGAATGAAGAGACTGGGAGAGGTCATCAGCAATAAACAGAGCTTTCTTTTCAACTGCAGTATAATGCAGCTCTTTAAGCTGTTTCTATGGTTGACCAATTATTTTACTAGCAAAATTAGGAATCCTGACCAATTTCCCATTACGGTTTATACTCCGGCTACTTTACAATAATGAGATACCAAAAGTAAGGATGCTTTCTACTAGCATCTTATAATCCCTCATGAAATGTTTTCACTCCCCCCCAAACATTTTCAGCTTTTGGATCAAAAATATGCCCAGACGACCCTTCTTAAAAATGCAATTAGTATTATCTGCAAAGTTCATCTGTTACTTTGAAATACTAAACAACCTACACAAGCAGTTTAATAAGGGAGAGAGGTTGAAAGTCTAGTGCATTACTATCCCAAGTAGCCAGGTCTTTGGTTTAATCAACATTAATATGACACGTGGTTGACTGACACCACCATTCCAGTTTATCTATTCAGAGTTATTCTCCACCCCTTTTCTATCATCCCCAGTAAGCAATCCTACCAGTCCTGCTAAAATACGCTAGGGCCATATCATTTGTGTACTTTAATAGAATGACAGAAGTTCCCTGCATTTTCATTTCATTCGAACAGATGGGGAAAAAATTAGAAGTGACAAAACACAGCCCCTGGGAACACCAGTATTTGAAACAGTTTTATTTTAAATTATGTTGTTCATAAATGTATTGTTTGCCACTTTAAGTGGTGTCACTTAACCAGTAGGTGGCACACTTGCAACTAGATCATTATTTTCAAACTACTGCCCCACTATGGTGTCAGAAGACCTAAGCTGAAGTTCTGACTACATGGAAATGTACGGACTTCACTGTTCTTAAAGATTAAAGTTTTTGGCCCTGGTGTCCTGGTCAAAGTCCTCTCTGAGATAACACAGTCTGGTCTACCTAAATTCCACCCTTAATTGATAAAGCAGTTTTTGATTTCTCCAACCGATTTGCTGCTATGTAATGGCTGCCACACATTACCCTGGTGGGTGCTGCATTTTAATGGGTCCCTCCTGTACATAAAGCTTTTTGAGATGAAAAAAAGAATAAAGTGCCATTATTAACAGTTGGCAAGTGATATCCAGAGCTGTTATAAGCCTGTATTGGTAACAAAAATATATTTTACAGTCTCCTTTACAGCAAATTTTAATATAATTTAACAAACAGATCTTGTATCAGTTTGGTACAGAAGTAGGGAGTTTCTGCCCCCCAGATAGTACAGGAACTGTTAAACTTGTTTAGATATTGGGCTGAGAAGGTTTAGATTCAAGGACCAAAAAGGGTGGAATTAACATCTGTTGGATTTGACTAGTACAGAATGGAGGGTTTTGATTTTTTTTCCCCCCTTTTGGACAGTGACCTGACTGTGACAATATAACTATGTAACCTCTGCATGTTAAGCTCATACGAATAATAATAAGTGTCTCGCCATTACCATTTGAATCTCTTCAATGCCTCATTTGAAACCTTCGTAGTCAATTAAAACAATAATTAAAAGTGCAACTACTTTTTAAGCCAGTGTGACTCTCGCTTCAAAAGCTTGGATGACAAACTTTCAAAGTGTAATAGCAAGGACTCTTGTCCACTGTTCAAGCAGCGTAAGAGCCCCATAATAGCAACTATTTTAGATCTGCAACACTGTGAAATAAGACTGGTCTTTAACTAGACTTCTGGGCCAAAGAATTATTCCTACTGAGCTAAAGGAAGATGTCAATCCATTACTTGAACAGTAATCTTAACCTTGTAACACAGTTGTAAAAGCTAGATCAAACCCTTTGCTCTCTTCCTAGAAAAAGTGCTGATATTATAAACGGTGACTGTAGCTTGTTACCCAGTTGCACTTCATGTTTGCCGTTTCATTGGCCTGTCCTCCTAGAATTGAGTAAACGAGGCCTCTTTGTTGTTTCGCGTTGTCATTCTTTCCACTTACAAGACCTTGCCAAAGAACCTGAGGTTGTTTAATTCGATATGTTTGAAAGGTTACGGCCCACATCAGCCTACATTGTTTTTGTGAACTCTGTGTGTAGTAATGTTTACGCAATAAATTGTTCTTCCTCCATTGCAGAGCTGTAGATTAGATTATAGTTTTTGAATAGTTCATGTGCATATGGAGAGTTTTGTGGTGTGTATAATGGCCATAGTTTTTCAAAACTCTTGCAGCTAGAGCTCAATAGAAATTTAAAACTTATGTATTGGTGAAATACTGTAAAATTGTTTCAAAGTGTGGATTTGGGGTCTTGATTTTTAAATTTTAAGAATGTACATTTTTAAACAAAAAGCAGCATTTATATTATTCCTTTCAACTCAGCACACTTGGAAAGGTTGTTATTAACGTACCCTAAGATATGTAAATGGGCCGAATTTGTCCCTGTCACCTTTGCATTGCAGGCATTGTAGTGTACTACTTAATATCTAACCTTCATTTTATCTGTTCATAAAAAAAATCCTCACATGATTCATTTGCTGACATATTGAAGGTGGATATAAAATACCTTCACCAAACCTAACATTTCCAAATAGAGCCTCTTGGTTGAAGGTAAACATTCCAGATAAGGCATGTCTTTGGTTATTTACTGGGTAAATAATCTTTAACTATAAGACAGTGATAGAACCGGCCTGTTGAAGAGAAGTTAGTACAGGAGGTACATTTTCTTTTAACCACTACAGTCTCTGTGATATTAAGACTGATGAGTGACAAGTTACAAAGACCTGTGTCAAATGGTCATTCTTTAGCATCTTTTAAAAACATAATCACATGAACACCATATGAGCAGTCAATATGTAGTGTAGTACAGTAGTATCAATATTATAGAACAGAATCGGTCATTTTGTACTCTATACCAACATACAAAGCTATATAGCACCCTTTTTGTACTCAAAAATACAGATCCGTCTGGAGTAATGTTCATCTGAACATAGTCTACACGAAGATAGCACCACACGCCTGGATTCAATCCTGTGAGGAATCCAGCACTGTGAGGCAGCAATGCTAACCCCTGTTGTCTTAGTATAGTTGAATTTGAGTTGATTAAATTGTTTCTGCAAAAAGAAGAGAAAAAAGAATAAATGAATAAAATCGTACAATGGAAAATATAAAAGGTTTTTGCCAGTAGTGATTATGTATCCATATCTGAATTTTGGCTGATGTAGGTTTTACATACGAAGAAAAATGCACAGATGGAGGGATACGGTAGCACTAAGGCAGTGTTTCACACAGGTCCTTGAGACCCTTGAAAGGCATGGAATTAAGTTGCAAATGCAAGGTCTTAAGGGTGTTGGAAAATTTGATGTTTTTATACAGGTGCTTGATGGTACTTACATTTTTTATGCCTGTTATCATTTGTAACCTTTTAAAATATTTCCAAAACGTCAGCCGCGCAAATGCATTTCCTGCCAGCGCTCCAATGAAGTCCTGGCCCACCAGCGGGTTTTTTTGTGAATACAATGTTGCAGTTTGCAGTGGTTCTTTATCTGATTGAATCCTGTTCCTACTGTAAAAGAAAGAGCAGCACTGAAGTTTTTGTTTGTGGGAGATTATACCCTGATACAAGAAACGCTTGAGATGTTGTCTGAGAGGCGTGAAGTCGGTGTGTCATGAAGCTCAGCAGAGAACCGTCACATTTTTTTTCGACTGACATGACAGTTGTGCAGGTGGATTTTAGAGGCTTGTGTAGGAAAATCATTCTTTTCAGCAGTAAGGTGAAGAAACTTGACTAGCGATTGCTTTAGTTTTCAATAGCGGTGGAGAATGTGAGCAGGATGTTGCCCAAAAGGGTCAAAAGTACGCTGCTGTCTGAAATTCTAATACTTAAATCATCAGTAGAACCTTTTTGGAGTAATTGTATTCAACTACATTATTACCAGGTGTCAATGTGGTAGTGACTGTATATTATATACACCTATCCAGAGATTTGCGAATGCACTTGCTGTATTTGGAGAGCTCAGTGGGTTCTGTACCACTCAGTGAATGAGTGAAATTTGTCAAAAATTGTAATATAAGAAAATGAAACAGTGTGTTTTAACTCTTCTGTTATTATTTGTGAGGGGAATATTTTACTTTCTGCTACTCTAAAATGAGAGATGCATGCATACATATTTTAATATACGAGGTAAATCCCCTGCTAATACGAGCTCCAGACGTGTAGCTCATTCTTCCATTTTTATTTTGCGGTCATATAGGCTGCCATCGTCTTAACTTTCTTGACAGAAATTGTAAGGTATAATACTTATCATGGTGTAGAAAAATATTTTGGAAATATAATATTTATTCAAAAATTTTAATATATACAATGCGGTAGATTATTTGGTTATGCATACTATGGTACCGAGATCACCTAACAGCTTGCCTTACTTTTACAGTGTTATTCTGTCTTTGACTGCACAATTTTCATTAACTATCATGATAAAAATAATTGTTTAGTAAGAAATTTGAATTTGTTCATGTCACATTTTTTTCATGTGTATTTTAGAGATAATTTTATTTCCACATAAATGGTTTATAATCCTTTCAAACATAACAGCTTGCATAAAAAGTAGTTGACAAAATCCACATTTTTCTAACGTATTCTTCATTTACGGTGCCTAATTATTCAAGTGCATCAGAAAAGCATCTAAACCCACCCGTAGGTTATGTCCAGTTACAAGTGCTTGGAACAAATTGAAAAATTCTATATGTATTTTAATGGAAATTCACTGTGACTTTTGTAAGTGTTTGCCTACAGGCAGAAACTTTGGAACCGATTGTGCTTGTTTAGTGAGGGAGGTGTGTAATCATCACGCTTACAGTACTGCTGAGTGGTCTCCCAATCACTTTTATGGCACCTTTACTTTCTTAAACTGTGTTTTGTCTCTCTTATGTTAGTAGCCATTAATGAATTTATAGTTTGGGTTTGATGCCTTTTCTTTCTCTGGTCGATTGTAAAAGGTCTTGAAGGAGACGCTTCAAAACTGTTCTTGCCGCCTCCGCACAAATTATTTCTTTGGATTTTTATATCCTAAGATACAGATTGCTTTTTTGCACATGTGTTGCCTTCTGATCCTGTCCACGATAAGGGCTTTTCCCAGGCTTTATGGAGGGCTTTCGCTGTAAATCACACGGGCTGGTCAAACAGTGGTGGCTGAGAAAGCTCTGTGTTCGTTGACTGGTTAAGACGCGTTTCATTTCATTTTTACGAAAAGAGGCCTCCTGGGCCACACTACTTCTTAGCTACTGAGTTAGCAGGGACAAAGCGCGATTTAAGAAGTTGTAAGCTGACATGAAAGTGAAGGGATGACTGTTCAAGTTTGGGCATTAGCCGATACACAAAGAGTAATGATTAAAAACATGTATTTTCCAGGATGATTTTACTTTGATATCCAACAGTACAACAAGTGGGATGCTTATACTCTCTCCTCTATATCAGCACCCTCCTCTATAAAGGAGCCTCATTACTAGAGGTGTTACCGTACATGACTGGGGCAGCCAATTACTGAATAAGGGGATAAAGACTCCACTGAGGTTGCAGAGAAAAACTTGGCGAAAAACGACCACTTTATGCATCTATGGAGAAAGCAAAAAAAAAAATGACATGAAGCCGAGCAGCAATAGTAAAGAAAACATGAAGTGAAACATCCAGCAACTCTAAATACAACGTCGGAAAGAAAAAGAAAGCTTTTAAAGGAAAATAAAAATGCAAAGAAAGATCCTTGTCAGCAGCGAGGCTGGGCCTGGTTAGAGCTGATGCGTGGTGAGCGTTCTGGCGCACTATGGCTGCCGTCACATCATCCAGGTGGGGCTGCACATTGGTGGTGGTGGAGGGGAGTCCACGTTACCTGTAAAGCGCTTTGAGTGGAGTGTCCAGAAAAGCGCTATATAAGTGTAAGCAATTATTAATTATTATTATAACTACTGGGCTGGGAGACCTCTAAGGAAAATCACGCTTCTGCTGTTGACCAGCTGGTATAGTGGATCTGCAGGCACAGTAATAGCTTCTATGCATCACTCAGGTGGGTGCTGCACCTCAGTGGCGATGAGGTGGATCTCCTGGTATATGTGAAGTGCTTTTGGACTCTTTGGGCCGACCATGGCTGTATAAATGTAAATTGCTGTTATTAGTATCATAAAATTGCTTTAAAAAAAAGTTGTATATAAGGCCCTGGGGGTTCTTTCTGTGTTTGGGTTTTAATTCCAAGAGCAAAGCAAGGTATCTCTAATGAATCCAGCCTGTATTTAAATTGCTTTGTATACTCTGGCTTATGTACTGTATGTGTGAGTATTTAAAAAGGAAAAAGATTCATCATGCTGAAATGCACATAAGGTGCGAATTGTAAACCCACGGACCATTAAGGACACAAAGATTCTCATTAGTATCTTGTTTAAACCTAAAATTAAGAATGATCTTCTAATGGCAGTTTTACTGCGAAAGTCATTTGTCAATGTGTCCAGCGTAGAGAGATGGGGTTTGTAGTGAATAACAAATGTGAACAAACTTATTCGAGTCCTGAAGTGCGTCCTAATATTGCATGGCATGCTAACACAGCACTATACATCACACAAGATGTAATGGTTTGAAACGTAGCATTCATAGTTTTAAAGTTCAAGTGTTCAAGGAAAGTTAAAGGATTTATCAGAAATGAAACTTAATATTAGTATATACATGTCACAGACAGCTGTTGTGATAACTTTTGTTATGGGGTTAATGTGTGAAAACATTGTTTGTGAAAAGACATTTTTGTATAAAACATTGAACAATGCTACCGATAGTATTAAAAGAGAATAAATAAAATGACTTACATTATTATTCTGCTTATGAAAATTGAAATTTCCACATATTTCACTTTGTTATAGTGTGGTATAGATCACAAAGCGCAAGCAGCTATTCTGTGTAGGCTATTAACAATATTACTGCCATCTCATCCATGCTCCTACATAGCAGTTGTGTTTAAAGAAGAACTTGCTTTAGTGTGTTTCCTATATTATTAAACGCTCAGAAAAATGAAACAAATGTAAATCAATACTTTGAACAGGAAATGTAAATGATCTTTTCCAGGATTCATACATATACAGGTACATTGTCTATAACTTTAAATAAAAAATTTTTTGGTTGCAATAAATACTACAACAGCTTTATTTTAGTACTGGTGAGTTCATATCAGCATTAGAAACTCCATCAGACAGAATTATATCCTTGCTAATTGTCAAAATGGTCCCTGGAAGTCTTTGAAAGTACTTGGTTTGCTTCTGGAAAAAGCATACAGATCCTCTAAAATGTTGTATCGTAGTTTTACCATTTAGCATAGTATTGTCTTCAGTGTGAGTAGTGATAATTCTATTAATTTTAGTTTTGCAATGTTAAGTTAGGAATTGTTTTCTTTACACTTTATTAAGGCTCAAGAGGGGTATCCAGTTCATTTGCATGAAGAAGTTACTTTATGAAACTTGTTTTGCTGTAAGAAAAATCAGTTTTAACTCTTAGGTTACTGTAATGTGACCAGATTTGCATCACTTATTGATTTAAATCTCAAACATCAGAATTCAATGTCGCCTAAAGCTGGTAAACTGCTCAACTTCGTGACTAATCTCAGTTACATTAAGTTTTATTTAGATTTGAGCTGATGTTATTTATATTTCCAAGGTTGGTTTTTATAAGCATTCTTACCGAACATTTGACCAAATTGTTTCTTTTTTTTTAAATCACGCAGCGATGTAGGTTTTGTGGAATGTGAATTTCACATTTGCACTTGAGTGTGATGATCAACCTCTTTTATGAGCCAGACCTTTTGTATTTTCTTATTTTCAATTTTTGAACATAATTTTGTATTTTAGACTCCTGAAAAGAAGCTCTCTGAGTCCTCAAGAGGAAGAAAAAGGAAGGCAGAAAATCAGACAGAAAGCAACCAAGGTGACTCTTTCACACTTCAGTTATCTCTCTTTATATAAATGCCAAATTGTGAGCTAAAATAAAGATGGCAATTTTCTTACTTTCTATTTTCTCTTCTTGTGGGACAGGAAAAGGTGTACGTGGGCCCAAAATCAGTGATTATTTTGATGTAAGTTGTCTGTTTTTTATGATTTAGTGCTAAAGTGGGGCTCTCGTGTGTTACACTGGTGAATTTTTTACATTTAAATAATTCTTTGCTTTTTAGGATAAACTGGAAGAATATTAAATATTTATCAATTTATTTTAATACATCTGTTTCAAAAGAAATCTTAAAGTGCTTTATGTTACAAAGTAAACTTTTGAAATCAAAAGTCACATTTGCTTTTCTCGAATCATTGTTACATGAAGGCTTTGTATTTCCTCCATTTGTTCCCATATTTATGTCTTATGAATGTATATTTGTTTGGTTAAACTGTTAAGAGCAGATTCTTTTAAAGATATTTATGAAGTGTTGTAAGAAGGCATGACTTTTAATTTCCTGTTTGCACCAGTATATTCTGTATTCTGTTGATCTGGGTAAGCTGAAAATTGTTTGCATGTTTACACAGAAGCTGAAGGATGAGTGATTCAGGAAACTGAGTTTTGAACAAAACGCAGTGTGCCTTATACACGCAAGCCCCCCAAAAAATGATTTCCAATTTCGCACAAAGTAGAGGAAGTTGTCATTTGTTTTTTTTCCTTACATCGATCATCTCTGGACAGTTGCAGGGAGGGAATGGATCCAGTCCAGTGAGGGGCGTGCCTCCTGCAATCCGCTCGCCTCAGAACTCGCACTCACATTCCACTCCCGGCTCCAATGTGAGTCCCACCACTCATTCTGCGCTCCTGGGCAGAAGTGAAGTGCTCCATGGGCGCACGTTATAGCAGTGCTGATCAATCCGTTTCTGCCATTGAGACTCGAATTGAGAAATCTAGGATGCCTGTGTCTTCTACTTTATAGACTCACTCCCTACTTCTAAGAATGCCTGATCCATTCTTTTTGGGTACAGATAATGTTTTTGACATACTTTCTGCGTATGAAAAATAAATAATGTAGTATAAATATTTCTAAGCTCTAAGTTAGGGAATAAAGATGATTTTGTTTCTTTCTCTGGTAATAGAGATTGTATTTTTTCAAGTCTATTGAAAGTGTGCTAAATCTATTTCTGTTTTCTTTCAGATTAGACAAAATAGCCCGTCCCCTACTAGTCTGACTTTCGTGGACCATATGGTAGTACATCCAAAACAGTTATCCATAAAATGTGTTCAGGTAATTGGGAACAAAATCACCTTTTAAATATTTTTTTTTAACTTCAGTGTGCAAATGACAGAACGGTTGTAAAAATGTTTTTTATTTCTTTGCAGACGGACCTGACAGTGCTGAAGTTAGCTGCCCTTGAAAGTAATAAGAATTTGGACCTAGAAAAAAAAGAAGGGAGGATAGATGATTTGCTTAGGGTAAGGAAACAATGGTATCTGTTATTAAAAAAAATAAAAAAAGCTTGAACTCAATTCAAGAGATGGTATATTCTGCATTCGTAGAAGATGGAAAAAATGCATTCTGTAGATCTAGTTTTTGAATAGAAATCATTCATTTTTAATTATTGGTTCAAAAAAAGGAATTTATTTTGCTGTTACCTTTAAAATTAAGCATTAGAATATTATAAGACTGAAATGGTTGTAAGAAGGATTTTGGCTTGGTTGCTTTGGCTTGAAATGCAAAATTTGTAATGTGTGTTTTAAATTCAGTGCTCAGTGTTTCAGTAACAAAATAGTTTTTGATGCATGACACATTGCATTTCTGGAATGATGCTCTTAAATTTGTTTTAACATTGTTATCTTTCTCCCACAGGCAAATTGTGATCTCAGGAGACAAATAGACGAACAACAGAAATTACTTGAAAAGTATAAGGAACGCTTAAATAAATGCATCACCATGAGCAAAAAATTGCTGATTGAAAAGGCAGGTGTACTGCTCCTCAAAATTCTTGATTGCACAGCAAACATGAAAACACCGATACAGTGACTGCACATAAGCATTAATACAAAATTGAAAATACTTCAGAAAATGAGATGGAAAAGATGTTAATTGCTTTAGAGAAACAGAACCCATGTTTAAAAACGTTTCATTTAGAAAGGAAGATAGCATCCATATTTGTCTTTAACTTGAATGAACATTGAGAAAATTGAAGAAATTGTATACTTTTAATCAACCTAAAAAGCAATGGGTTATGGTATGGTGTAACCTGTGGCATAAGCGGTCTTCATTGGGATTGCACAAAGATTCCAATTAAGTGAAAGTTTTATCAGCCTGTCCTAGATAATGTCATTGAGAGGGACCAGAATACCCACTGAAGCAGTACTTTTCTATGGGCTTAATCAACACCTTGAAGAAAACGCTAATCTTGAAAGTGGAGGTGGTTTTCAACCTTAGAGCAGTAGTGGGAATTTCAAATCAGTATTTCTTAACAATCGCTAAACTAAGCAGTTTATTTTTTAAATGTATTTTGTAGCTACAAAAGTAAAAATCACTCTGGTCTTACAAAAATGGATCTTTAGTTTACCACTAGCATCTCCTAATCTAACAGGTAAGCTGTTCACCTGTGTTATTTAACTGTATTATACTTTTCCATCCTGTATGACAGTTTGGACAGAGGTGCTGATGGTATACCATAGTAGTGAGCCATTCCACCCCCTATTTCCTTTCTAACGAATCCTGCTTGTAACCAAGGAGTGTCCAGACCTTGTCCTGGAGGGCTGGGGTGTCTTTGAGTGTTCAAGACATTTTTACAGCACTAGTAACAGCTGGTAAAGTTTAATTAATCCAAGTAAGTCAATACTGAGCTGCTTTAGGTAAAGAGCTGAGCAGGGAAGAAAATGTGAAGACATACCAAGAGACACCTCTTTTCTGACCACTTTTCCTGTGCTACATTTCTTTCATGGAGTAACAGTAGTGCAACCACAGTTGAGTATCGGTGCCTACGCTATAAGGCTGACAACTGATCTGGTTCATGACCTCTACTTCCACAGACATTTTTGTTTTATCCTGTCCTAAGGAATTATTATTTGTAGTGGAAACTCGGTACAGGACCAAAGTAATGCTTCATGTATTAACTTTGTTTACTGATTAGTTTATTTTTCCTTTTCTTGGAATAGCTGGTAAATTTAAATTACTCCACTCTCTTTTTCAGAGTACGCAGGAAAAGCAGGCATGTAGGGAGAAGAGTATGCAGGACAGGTTGCGACTTGGCCATTTCACCACAGTCCGGCATGGGGCTTCGTTCACAGAGCAGTGGACAGATGGCTTTGCCTTTCAAAATCTTGTAAAGTGAGTGCTGCCATTTTCCAAACGTGACTAATATGTTTTGTTATAAGTGCCATAGAAATGCTAAATATTATTGATATATTTCATTGAAAGATGTATTTTCTGTAAAGTTCTGTACACATTTTGTAAAGAAAAGTCAGTTCTGAAGGTGTTAGTTTTCAGGAATTTTATTCCACATACTACCTTCATAGACAATGATAATGAAAATGCGCTAGTTTAAAGGATCCTTTTAATTGCTGCATGTCTCTGCAAAAATAAAGCTTAAGCAGCAGTCACTTTAGACATTGTGAAAATTTGCAAATGTCACTTGCCTTGGCACTTAAACATTAAAGTGAGGATAATGCTGAGTCTAGTGGTTTTTCTGAGAATGAATCTTGTCTATCCTGACTTTTTCTCTTTGCTTTCCTATGTCAGAAATAAGTAAAAATGTTACTAAGCATTTTACTTTAGCACACTTTTAGGTGATATCTAGCACTTGATTGTTTGTGTCTTCCTGATTTAATATCGTAAGTGTAGCATGTGTATGTACTAACAGATGAAATAACAGTACTTAAAATAGATAAGAATAACAATTCATATATGTACCTGACTTCTGGAAGTCCCAGGATAAACCTTATTATTATCATGTTCATAGACTATTAAAATCTGCACCGTGTAGAGTTGTGGTTGGTCAAAGTAACATTAGGATTGAAATTGTTTCCCAGGCAACAGGAATGGATAAATCAACAGAGAGAGGAAATTGAAAGGCAGAGAAAGCTATTAGCCAAGAGGAAACCTCCAACGACAAACAACTCTCAGACCCCAACCACAAATTCTGAGCCAAAGCAGAGGAAGACCAAGGCAGTGAATGGTGCAGAGAACGATCCTTTCCTCAAACCCAGCCTACCTCAGCTGTAAGCAGTGTTTCTGGTGTTATTGATGTTCTAATGAACCTTAAGCTTTCTTTGTTACACCTATCACAATGTCCTTGAGGGTAATTAGAAGGTAAAGTTCTTGGCACTAAAATTCTTTCACAGGTTTTGGACAAAAATATTGGAAACGCCAGCATGTGTAACATAACGGGGCATTGTGCCAGTATGGTCTGTACGCAGCCTGGAATGGTCTACCGGCGTCCAAAATTCTGCAGGAGGGGTGTGGCGCCACTCTTTCACAAGAAAGTCAATTAACTTGCTTGATGGAGGTGGAAGACACTTGTCTCAGGCATCTTTCCAGAATATTGTATTAACATTTTATTTGGTACATATCTGATGGCTGAGAAGGCCCTGACGTATGGATAACATCAGTGTCACACTCATCAAACTACTGGGCCACCGTACATGCACTGCCTATGGGGGCAATGTCACCCCTCCTGGCAGGAAAGAAATGCTACAACATGGAGTAAAGATGATCACTCAGTATGTTTAAATAGGGATTAGCATTGACCTTGCCTTCTTAGAGAGTGAATGCACCCAAACCAAGCCAGGAAATGTGTCCCACAACATTATGGGACTACCAGAATCCCTCACAGTTGCAGTCAAGCACTCTCACAGTGCTGTAGAGATAATGAGATGCATTTGTCTGTCTGTGACGTAAATGCAGGAGGATGAGTAGTTTAATTTCATCCCATTTCGTCATGACCTGCTCGTGAGTCCAGTGCCTGTGCTCTTTGTGCCACTGGACTTGCAAGCACACGCTGTCGTGTTGGTGGGTGGATCCTGCACTACAACCCGACTGCGGTATCCCGTTCTATCAAGTTCTTGGCGGATTGTCTCTGATGCAACATGCCACTCCCATATCCCATAGTGGCTCTGTGGCTAAGCATCTGAGCCTGTGGCTGGAAAGTTGACGGTTCAAATCCCGCGGCTGGCAGAGGAATCCTACTCTGTTGGTCCCCTGAGCAAGGCCCTTAACCCCAGCTGCTCCAGGGGTGCCATATAAATGGCTGACCCTGCGCTCTGACCCCAAGCTTCTCTCTCCCTGTCTGTGTGCCCGTGTGTCTGCTGGAGAGCAAGCTGGGATATGCGAAAAGACAAATTCCTAAAGCAAGAAATTGTATATGGCTAATTAAGTGATCTTATCTTATCATTAATGGTTAAGATAAAACAATGTAATTCCACTCTTTCTTGAAAAGCGCCTATAATAGTAAAGTACAGTTTTATTATTGTGTATTTTATTAATGTTTTTCCCATTCTATGTTTTTATTTTCTCTTTAAAGGTTGACAGTAGCTGAGTACCACGAACAGGAAGAAATCTTCAAACTCAGACTAGGTCATCTCAAAAAGGTCAGAATCCAGCAAATGTTAATATGGTATTGATTGGTGACGTTTCATATAAATAGACTGCAACACAGTCCTAGAATCCAGAAAACAAAAGCTTCCATTTCCTTGAAACTGTGAAACTTCTTTGTAAAAGGTTTCTTTCATCCTGTGCTAAGAATTCATTTTGTCCTCTTTAAATAACTATTTTATAGAAATTCTATTTATCACTTAAAGGACAGCCCCAGTCAATAGCTGTCGGGTGAACCATTAAGATGTGTGAATATTAGTTTTTGATGAATGCCCTCATATTGTGGTTGTTAGTAAGCGCTTTCTGTTTCCAAATTTTAGGAAGAAGCTGAAATCCAAGCTGAACTTGAACGTCTTGAGAGAGTCCGCAATCTTCATATACGGGAATTGAAAAGAATAAATAATGAAGATAATTCCCAGTAAGTCACAAAGTGTTTCGCTTACAGTTTGAGTGTCTGAGTTATGCATACATTTCACTGCTGAAGAAATATTCTCTTTTGATATTACAGATTTTTTTTGAAAATGCATATTACATCAAATTACTTTTCAGCTCTGTCATTTTTTTAAATAAAAGCAGCGTTCTTGAAATTTGTGAGATCATGGTAAGTAGGTAACAATGTTCAAAATTATTGACTAGGTTCTTAAAATGAAATTCTATCATCTTTCACTTCTATCATTGTAGGTTGTTTAAATCCATATTAAAACCTGCTCAATGTCCGTGCCTCTTTCTAATTTTAAAGCGGTGCACAAAAAGGTTTTTTTTGGTCCCAGTTAATAATTAGGTGAACCCTTTATAATGATATACAATAGGGTGTTGTGAAAGCATGCTTGATTTCTTCCGCGAGTCTAATTTAGGAGGGTGAAAGTGATATGGAAGCTCTTGAGGAGTTCAAGCTGCAGAGGCACTCAACCGGAGTGGAACATGAGCTTTGTGGCACATCCATTGTCAGTCTGAGTCATTAGTCGACTGTGACCAGAATTTCCCAATTGGTGGCCAGTCAGTCACAAGAGAGCAGCATGACTCGGAACTCTTTCTACTCTAGGCCCTGGGGGAATCGCTATGAAACATGGGCGTTTCCAGCATGGGGTCATGGCAGTAACGCCAAGGTGTTTCACAATTTGGAAGAGATGTAAAGAAAAATTAGAAGAGATTTCAGTTTGTTTTAATGCAGCTTGCTAATGGTACTTAACTACTTTCATGACTGAAAAGGCTAATGGGCAGTAGTTTCATAATGACTGATTGGTTGAAGTAGAATCCTTTTTAGAGCTAATTTGTCAAAAAGATGGGTAGGGCAAGAATTAAAACAAATGCACAAGTAAATCCATGCCATTCTTGTTTTTAAGGTTTAAGGATCATCCCACTTTGAATGAGAGGTATCTATTATTGCATCTTCTGGGAAGAGGAGGCTTTAGTGAAGTATATAAGGTATGCTGACTTAGAACCGTCATGTTGAATTAAATCTTTTTTCTAAATTTCAAAGGTCCGTTAAGAGGTCGTGTGACAGTATTAATGGAAATTTTGTTTATACTTCTATTAAAAGTACCACATCTATTGAATCATTTTTTTTTTAGAAAAAACAAGTTTCACAAGCCTAGGTTAATGGGGAAGTATCTGTTTTTAAAATGAAATGTATTTTTAAAAATCGGTTTGAGTAAATTTCCATTTGTTCATTGGTGCTGCTTTAAAGGGGAACTTCAGTCCCCGTTTCTCAGGCTGGTTATTAAATCTTGGTAACAAAATGAATAAATTGACGGCCTCGCAAAATTTGACAAATTCCGAATTATGCACAAAATTGTTCCCACGGAAATGTTCTAACCTCATGTGCATGCCGAGTTAACAAGCAAGTAGTATTTGTTGGCAAAACCGTCTCAAAATCGAGGGCAATATATCTATTGGGTTAAGAGAGATGTGTGCTGCTTTACAATACGGTTGCATAATGGTCACCACATGTTTTGTTGCCTCGTTCTGAATCCCAGAATATGCCGCTGTGCATACCTGGAAATTTCAGCGGTTTTGTGATGTAAACTGGAGGTTTTACATGTTATTGTGTACATTTGTCTTTCATTGTAGTTTGAAATGCACCTGTCAAAGCCAATTCTTTCTAACCGCGAAATAAAAAAAATAGTGTTGCAGTCCCCTTTCACGTGCACAAACAAATTTAGTTTGTAGCCTTTAGATCCAATCCTAGACCACAAAGTACTGTAACGTGACACATCAGGGTGGGCAGAAACTTTAGGGTGTTTGGATGAGAAGCAGCAGAGGCAATGTAAGAAAGCAGTCATTCCCTCTGTCCATTTCTGCTCTGATGCCTAATAAGACTGCCCATCTTCAGACACCTTGTATGTAGTAGCGTCTGTCAGGCGCATCGTGTGAGACTCCTTTGAAGCGCATCGTAATATCCATTTTCTGATTAAGCTATGAAATCTTTTTCTTGACACCTCCTTTTCACTAGGCCTTTGACCTGTTTGAACAACGGTACGCCGCAGTGAAGATCCACCAACTCAATAAAAACTGGAGAGAAGAGAAAAAGGAAAACTATCACAAGTATGTCGCTCTGCGGCGATGTTTCAACAGATCCTTGCAATAGATTTAGCGGTGACATGGGCCTACACAACACCTTTATGAAATCTTCATGAGATAACATGCATAAAAACCGCATAGTTAGTAAAGTTCCACACACGCATGCTGGGACCACAGCTACTAAACTGCCTGTGTCTTAGATGTCAGTTCTCCAGTACATGGAGTTCTGTTCTGTGCCTCATTGTGAACCCTAACACATAATTGTGCCCCCACAATAATATTTTCACAAATCATTGAAAAGGTTTATGTGGGTTGTTATATTATGTAACAGTGTTTATGAAAGTGTTATAATGGTGTTACACAATTCTATTCAAAGAAAATATTGCAGATGATATCTTTCTGAGTATAACTTATGAATGTAAAAAATACTTGGGTGTTGTAAAAACCATAGCATTTACTATATATTTTGCTACACATTTACTTTATAAAGGCACATGTCCTAGGCTACATTGTACACCTTTTTGGTCCTTTACATTTTATTCTCATTATTGTAGCTTTTGTTGTTTTTTCTGTCCTGTTTTGTTGTTTTTAATGGTTCCTGTTTTGAATAGCCCTGTCTTGAAACCTGCGCTGTTTATATTATGATCTCACCGTATAGCTTGCTGTTGGGGCCCTGAGTAACATGGTTGTGTTCACATTTCAGACATGCCTGTCGAGAATATAGAATTCACAAGGAGTTAGATCATCCTAGAATAGTGAAGTTGTATGACTATTTCTCTCTGGACACTGACACGTAAGTAATGTGTAGTAGTCTAAGCAATTATTATTTTTAGAATTATTGCCTTTTCATTTGTTTTTGCTGGTGTTGATGTAGTAGCCAGTCTTTTTTAGAATCAATGTTTTTGGGGATTTTGAAAAAAGCAATATTACAATTATTGTTAAAGCATATAAATTGTCTGTACTCATTATTTATTAAAAAAAAGTCGAATAGGTGACTGTTACCTTTGTAGCACTTTGTATGCCTGTAGCTCAGATTTTGAGTACATTTATGTGAATTTTGTAGCTCAGAGTTTTTAGAGATCAAGTTTGCAAGTTTAAAGTCAAAGTTTCTTTGTAGCTGATCAGTGTTTTCCATCTGCAGGTTTTGTACAGTGTTAGAATACTGTGAAGGCAATGACTTAGACTTCTACTTGAAACAGCATAAGCTAATGTCTGAGAAAGAAGCCAGATCAATTGTCATGCAGATTGTGAATGCACTACGATACCTGAATGAAATCAAGCCACCTATCATACACTATGATCTTAAGCCAGGTACGTACAAGTGGGAACTTTTTTTTCTTGTCTGAACCAAATAAACCATAGGACAGGTTAATAGTAATACAGTGTTTCCATTCAATAGTAGTTTTTCTGAGTGCAAGTCACTAGACTATTTTGGTGTTGGGGTGTCACTTGGTACTCTGGGCTGTACTCAAGTGTGCAAATGTCCTTGAATTGTATTAGATGTGTCATCACTAACATCAGTTCAAAAGTATTGATCTGCATTTGATAAAAAACAGCTTATCTATGTGCCACTCCCAACACCCAGTTTTCCTTGATATTTATGTTTGTATTAATACTGGATTCTTCTTAAAAGGTAACATCCTGCTTGTTGATGGGACAGCCTGTGGCGAGATCAAAATTACAGACTTTGGTCTATCCAAAATCATGGACGATGATAATTATGGTGTAGATGGGATGGATTTAACATCACAAGGAGCTGGCACCTACTGGTAAAGATATGAGACTTGCTGCATTCCAAAAAGCACTGATAATAAGTATTGGGCAAAAGCTACTACCGGTATCTATATTAAAGGCTGACTTGTAGGTCAGCAGAGCTCGAGCCACTGTGTGTTGACTGAGTGTTGATTATGGACACAGCCAGACTGGGGGAGAAAAGGGTTTTGGGGGGATGCTCTGAAGTTAGTGAAGGCCCCCTGTGGTCTCCATGCCCTCCTGTACTAGAAAGTCTTTACTTGCAAGCACGATCACATGTTCAGGGAGCATCTCCAGTTTTTTTCAGATATAGGGTCCCTCTAACTCTGTGTAGTTTAGAAGCTGTTGTAGTGTTTTACTTATATTCTTTCTGTGTAAACTGGGACTTTTATATGATATGGTGGCATGCATTGTTAAAGAATGATGATTGTGTAAATTCACTTAGGAGCATTGCTGTATTGCTAAATGAGAGCATTCACTTTTTTTAAATACAAGCATCTGAACAAGCTGATGGTTTTCTATGTAATAATGAAAATGAATTATGTTTTTAGGTACCTGCCCCCTGAGTGTTTTGTAGTTGGCAAGGAACCTCCCAAGATCTCCAACAAGGTTGATGTGTGGTCTGTCGGAGTCATTTTTTTCCAGTGTCTGTATGGAAGAAAGGTATTTGGAACTTAGCTAATGTTCTTGAAACAGCATTTTTGATTAAGTGTATTTCAAATACCTGACACATTTTTGTGCTTTTCTTTCAGCCATTTGGCCACAACCAGTCTCAGCAGGATATCTTGCAGGAAAACACAATATTAAAAGCTACTGAAGTTCAGTTTCCGGTCAAGCCAGTTGTTAGCAGTGAAGCAAAGGTGAAGTGTTTTAATTTGATGTTTGTTTTAATTATGACCTTTCTACTTGTTACATATACACACTAAAGATAATTAATCAGTGAAGACTGTTACTTCAAGATTATAATCTACCGTGGTGTATGTATACCAATTACTACAATGCCAAATGTCACTTTTTCTAAACACTAGACGTTTAGTGTTAAAACTAATTAACTTTGTGAATTACCATTATTTTAATATAAGTTTACAGTAAATCGTATTTAAGTGCAGTGTTATTTTAAGAACTGCAAACAGCAGATTAAGCCAAGGTCAATGTGCTGATACTGACTTCTTTCAGTCTGCTTTTTTTTGTGCCTGTGCTGACATCTAGTGGACAAAGGGCATGTGAATGTGCACCACATGTATACAGTATGTACTGTAATCATCCAAAAACGCTACAGAGGATATGCCATAGTTTACCCTCTAATACATCTGATTTTAATTTGAGAGTAGTGGCTGAGTTGCCATTTTCTGTACTGTAGTTTTGTATGAAGGGCTGAAATGAGCTGGTAACAAACTAGGACAAGGGGTGCTGCATATTCAAGATGCGGATGGTCTCTCAAACCGCATGAAATTGTCTACTTTTAAGGAGACCATTTGATTCATATTGCTCTTGCATCTTGCTGGCTAGTAGTTAATGGAAGCTGTGCTTTGCAGTTTTGTTAAATGATGAAAGGTGTTCATATTTCATTTCCATCTTTGTTCCAGGCCTTTATAAGACGTTGCTTGGCATACCGAAAGGAGGATCGGTTTGACGTTCACCAGCTGGCTAGTGATTCCTACCTTCTTCCTCACATGAGGAGATCAAATTCTTCAGGGAATTTGCACATGGGAGGCTCAGGTCCTCCTGTGCCTCCCTCTTCGAGCATTATTTCCTACTGAGGATCTCTCCTGGCGACTGAAGTCTGGTGTGATGTTCTGAGCAGCTTTCTCCTGCTGGACGTGGGAGTACGTGTAGGAAAAGAGTCGCCTGTGCGTGTTTGAAATGTCTGGGGCCCCGGCAGTAGTTTTGGGATTTGAGAAGAATGGGACTGCACTAGCCCCCTGCTTGTACTGCACTGAGGTGGATTCAGGCGACTCCACAGAAGAGGGGGAAGGGGGCGACATTGGTTTCAAAGCTGAGGACGTTTCGCAGGTAAAAAACTCTAGAGCACTGCGATAAAAACAGCCTGACATGGGACTAGTAACTTGAATTCTGTTGCTGGTTGGTTGAACAGTGCCGGATATGGCACAAAAACTTGACACAGGAGGCAAAAGGGAGAAGTGGCAGTCTGCAGTTTAGATTAAGTGAAATTAAGCCTGCCTGGACATGAATGATAGAACTGCTAGAGTTTATTTAATGAACTGTTGTCCCGTAGTTTTGACTGCATAATTCTAGTTCAGTAGCATTTCCTTTAACATCATGACGGTTGTGTTCTTGTTGGTTTCTAACAAAAGCACTTGCTTTTAGTTTGTATTCTTGGGTTTCAACCATTAAATAGCCATGGGACTTACCTGATAAAATGTGAGTGAGCAGGTTACAGCTGGCATTATTTATGCCCAGGCAGAATCATATTTGCAGAATGCACAGAAAGTAACCAAATGTTGACAAACAGCAATGTACAGTATCCTATGCAGGATGATTTTAAAAATCCCTCTTAGAAAACAACAATTGTATATTTATTGTACAGATTTCAATTTCAGTTATTCTTAAATTTCAGCAGTTAAATTCTGTACAAAGTGTTAAAAAGAAATCTGCTTTTTTTTCTTACTGGAAATTCTTTTTTATGTCTCCTGGATTATTTTCATTTGCTGCTATTGATGTTGCTTTTATTTTTAATAAAGCAGGCTGTATGATCTACTTGAGGTACAAATTGTACAGTTAAAAAAAATAACAAAACCAAGGCATGTTATAACTGATTTATTAGGGGACAATTCTTAAAAAGTAAGAGGCCATTGTGCTTTTTGGCAAATAGGCTGTTTAGGTGTCTGTCCTAGGTGATCATTCCCTTAGAGGTGGCGATATCCAGCTGCCTGCTGGGAAATTATGCTGTAGTTTAAAGTGTCTTGTATGGCACCTCTTCAGTCTGGCACTAATAAAGTTTAGTACTTTTTCTTCTTAATCTGCTAAGAAGCCATTGCTGTGAAATTACAAAGAATGCCTTGTCCAGCACAATCCAGTAACTCTGTACATGGTAAATCTGTTCTGTACATTATCCTCGTCAATGTCATGTCCATGATACTGAATGAGTGCTTGTTTGTAATTTCTGCAAAGGTGATCCTGTTGCTGCAGGGTTCACTTTAATGTTCAGAAGATAAGCTTTTGCTAATGTTTTTGATGTTGCAAGCTTTTTTTTCCACTGTACATACAAACAGAATAACTGTCTCTGAAGGTGCTGCTGAAATTGTAGAGAATGTAGCCAAAAGAGTAATAAACATTAAAAAAAAATTGATTTTAATACATCATTGCTTCATGTGTTTTTGGATACTAAGTTGATTTTACTGTGGGGTGTGAAGGGTAATGGACAGAATTTCAGGAGCAACAGTTTTGACAAAACAGAAATGCTATTTTATACTGTGTAGGTTTTTAAGATTGGGCGTGAAAAAATAATGAAGACCTGGAAGAATTTTATATTCACTTGGGCCAAATAGTCTTTTGCACTGTACAAGCAGTTTGTGTCTTGGGATCATGTGCAAATGAAGATTGAATTGAATGGTTCTTGTAGGTTTTACTTGTATTGTTCTGAAAATAAAGAAATAACGTCACCAAAGCCAGATATGCACCTTGTTACTTTAAGATATATTGTGAGTGGGCTAAGTTGGTTTTAATTTACAAATAAAATTGAAACCCTAATTTTTTTTTGTTTTTTTAAAGTCACTGCATTAAACATGACCCTTTAAACAGCTTTTTTGCAAAGGTTTGATTTCTTAATACCCTGACACCTGTGAGTTTTATACCATAACATTTCTGTATGTTTTCGTTGTTTTGTGTCACCCTTGAACCAGTCCCCATTTGTCATCACAACAACACTGGTGTTTTTTTCTAATTGACATTAACATTAATCATATACTACTGTATTAACATTCCAAATGTGCTGGTTAGAACAGCTAGTTATTAAAAACAAGGAACTATTTTATTGCATTGTCTGCTTGTCCACAAGGTGGCATATTGCTTTAGTTCAGTATTCCTACTAATGTCCCATGTTAACACCAGACAGGGTGTGTGCCCAACAGACATTTTGATCTCTAGGAATGAAAAGGTGAACTTGAAACTGTTTTGCAGTGCTGAATGAGATAAAAGGTTTTTCAAATCCGAGTTTTATCTCCTAATGTTTCAGCATAATTTACATACCTAACTGCATAATTATTGCATATAACTGGTCATATAAGAGTGTGTATAAGGTGATACGAAATGAGGGGATACTTGTACAGTGTTGAATCTTTCAGTGTAATATTAAATAGAAAATGTGGTCTTAGAGACTGTGCACAGTTTTAATTATATTACTTATGAAATGTAAAAAGCTTTTTTTTCATCATTATGGCTGTCTTCCAAAATTGTAAATGGTTTTTAGGACTATGTTGCCTTCTCAGGGAGCACTAAAATGTAATGACTTATTCACATGAAGATTTAGTCCATCAACTGGAACTCTGCAGAATAATTTCTTCATAGGTGGCCAATAAATCGGTTCCCTGGGTTTTTGGAATTCAATAAATTGAACTTATTAATCTATTCTGTTTTGTAAGAGGCTGAAGACCTTTTAAGTATGTTTAATTCAGATGACACCATAAAGAACTGGACTGCAAGAGTATGCAGTAAAGTTCAACATTGTTTAAAAAAAGAGCTCAAAATTCAACCCAGTGGGTTTATTCAGAATTAACAATGAAACATAAAACAGAGAACACAATGTGGATAAAGCATTTAAAACCAAAAACAGGAGGCTCTCCTTTATGTAAAGGGTTGTGGGAGTATGGAACAAGCTACCTTGATTCAAGGACTTCATCCAGGTATTTCTTGAAATAGATCAATTAGCTACTGGTAGATGTGCTGAAAGGCCTCCTCTTATTTGTAATCTTTGTGTTGCATGAATTTAAGTTATTAAATGGTCCAGAAGCCTTAAAAAACAACGTCTGTGTTTTTTTAGTCAATTGCACTATGTATTATTCAAGTGGCATATTTTGTGCAGGAAGGTTAATTCCTTTGTCTTAAGGCAAAGTGCATTTGTAAATGCCTACTGCAGTATTACTTCAGAATAATGCAAACAATTACAGAATGTTTGGCTTTTTTTGTGTTAACTCTACCATTGAATGCAGAGAATGAAGAACTTTTATATTTAGTGCTGATTTCAAACTCAAATTGTGATCAGTTGTGTTCGCAGCTATACTGACAGGTAAAATATTTTTAATGACCTTAAAATGGCTTTTCCTCTATAAATGTCGTCACATCAGTTGATATTTAAACCTGTATAGCAGGTGGTTAGGACCATTTACAATATCAAAGCAGCTAACTCAAAATGAAAGCTTTTGTATATTCTAGTTCTATGTTTTATATATGCTTATTTTTTTAAGCTGTTGACCAAACTCCTCGTCTATGAACTGATTTGTAATGTTATTAGAGTGCTCAGTGTTGCCAAGGTAAGCTTATGATTTACTACTCTAGATCAGTGGATTCCTACCTGTCTGTAGGGATCCTATAAAGAATCATCAGATGTGCTGACTGACTGCCAAAGTTGGTATGTATTGAGGAATTCTAATTATTGAGGGACAGGGTATTGCGGATGCCACCTTGATGGGCAAAAACAAAAGATGTGTCTAATTGCAAGCATTTGACACGGAGGAAATGTTTCAGGTGTCCGCTCTGTAAATCCAGTATTAGCACAGGTGCTAAAAACAGGATTTTTTTATCAGCAGATACCAGGAACAAAGAGCAAACATCATCCTTGCATGCGAGAGCAGTTCTCAAGTAAATAAGAGAACCCTTTCTGCTGAACATTTCTCTTCGCTTCTTTGGTAAGGCGTCTTGAGGCCAAGTGCCATATTTTGTTATTAATCATTTTTGTGTTATGTTCTCTTAGGTTGAAGAGGGAGAAAATTCACTATTTTAGGAGCTCACAGGGTGTAGTTTTAAAACCCTCTGCCACTACGCATGTCAGAAGATGGAAACGACCGGACTGGATTTGAAAGACGTGCCCAATTAACCACCCCCCCCCCCCCCCCCCCTTCGGTAGAAAAGAGCTCTGAAGAACAGCCAGAGATCAATGTGCAAGACTCTGAAGGTGATGCCTTTAAGCAGTGCGACTCCTGAGCTGAGCTGCAGAATCACCGAACTGCAGCTGTGAGTGCAGGCTCGCTGGCGACCACCGCGCTGATGTCCGTCTGGTTTCTCGGCCAACGAAGGCCTTTGCTGACGGGGCCCATCACCCTCTTTGTCTCCCCCACGGAGCCGCTGCCACCAGCAGCCCTCTCACAGGAGGGGCCTAACGGCTTACGAGGCTGGAAACGGACGTTGTGGGGAGTTATCATCAACCACAGCTACTGTCCATCAAAAGCAAGCATATTCAGAAAACGTTTTTATGGATTTATTCATTAAAACACTTTGCAGATTCTAAGTTAATTTTAATTTGCAATGCAAGTTCTCAGATATTGCTATTTTAGAGATGGAGATTTCCAGCAGCTCAGAATATAATACTAATTTTGACCCTGTACCCAGTACATATTAAGTTCTGACAAATTCTCCATACCAGACCTACAAGACCAGTAAAGGTCACATTGACAAAAATGGCTAATTTGTTATAACTACATTTCTGCATGATTATATGTGCTCAAACAGACAATGGAAATACATACATTTGGATTATTTATCTAAATGCAAGCACAGAAGAAAACAGAGGGAAAAACAAAGTATCTGTCATCTGAGTTTCTCACTTACCTTGGTTTTTTTACTCAATGTTGGATGTTTTCGTCACAAAAACCTCCTCTTGGGATGATGCCCCCTCCACACTTCTTGATGGCTTAGGAAAATAGAAGAAAAGAAGGGGTTTGCTTCTCATATAAAACAAAGAAATTCACATTCTCCCAGAGACAAAAGCTAAGCATGCAGGGATATTAAAGAAATCGTACAAGAAATCAACAAAGTTGAGACAATATATAATGAAAAACAGAGAATAATACTATCTATAATCCACTTTTTAAATTAATTTATTAATCTTTAAATCTGAAAACAAAAATATAAAAATACAAATTAAATGCTAACATTCCTCATTTCTAATAGATTGATGTTGCGTATCTATATCAAGAGCAGTGTGGAGTTGACGTACTTTGTGTGCATACCTTCTGTGTTGGTGGCTTAAAAGCAATCCTGAATGTTGATACAGGAATAAATATGACTTAACATTTCTGACTTCCTTTTCCATCGCAATGACATACCGTCTTGCCCACATCCATCCGAGTCGCTCCTCTGAGGCCTGTGAGACGTGGGAATGGACTGTGTGGTGGAGCTCTGGCGCCCAGGAAACTCATCCACAGCCTGGAAGAAAGAAACACAACTCTGCGGTCAGGGAAGCTAGCAGTGTATAAGGGACTGCGGCCGTAAGAAGAAATCTTTGGGGCTTGCATTAGTCGGGTCTGGCTCTCGTTTCTTTGGCGAATCGGTTCAGTTCAATGATAAAAAGGGGGGAAAAAACTACATTGAACGGAATGGCAGGAGACAGTCCAGAGAAACTATACAGGAGGACTTTGCTGTGACTGGACAGATGCTGAGAGGTTGTATTTGAACAAAGTGGCAAAAAAGCGTGCTGTACCATTTCCTGCGCAGTGTGAGTTTTTCAGGGGTGTCTGTGGTCACCTGGAGGGTATTAAGGGTGGGTAAGGCTAAGAGTGGGAGCCCTGAGATGCAGGTTTGGATGGGAAAGACTGTCCCTCCCGTAGCTGGATGAGGAGCCACACACACACCCACAAAACAATAGAGAACAGGAAAAGTAAGGTAGTTTTCCTTATTGTAACCTATGCCATCCATACATGAATATCTAGAATGATATTTTTTAGAACTAACAATACAGTATTATCTAATAAACAACACAGGACGTCCTGGAATTAGCAGGGAAGGTTTCATTTAAAATCCTAAAACTATTTCCAGAACTGAAAGAAATACCTGCTGTGCGCACAGTCTTGTAACTGGTTAAATACCATCTGTTTCTTTAAAATAAGTGTTTGTTGTCAAAATGCTAGCAATGTTTGGAACATATTTTGAGGCATATAAATGAGACAGAGCATTTTTAATAGGTAGCCTACAGGACGTTACACAATAGGGAAGCGAATTACCAGTGCTGTATTGCCTCATGATTTATTGTTCAGAATTCTCATCAGAACAATTCCAAAAATAACAGACCATGTGTATTTTTTAAACTGGCTGTGAATTTATAGCATGCAAAGAGAGAATAGTTTTTAGTTTGATGCCTAAAGTGAACAGTATGTCCTGAACTGTACAATAGTGTAATATTATCTCATCACTCTTACTCCAGCAAAGATGTTGGGATAGTGTTCGATGCAAAGAATGTACAACAACAGGCAATGACCAATTTACTCATTGAGTCCTTTACAGAAGAAGATGTCACCCTCCCCTTGAAACCTAGGTACTGTAGAAGACTTTTGTGGGAGGAGACCTGTTTTGTTGGGGTAGCAGTGTGGTAAATCCCCCCCCACACACACCTTTCACCCTCTCTCCACTGCCCCAGGAGAGTGGTGCTTCACTAGACACGGCTTCATAACTGCTCAGACACAGCAAGGAACTCATGGTCTCATCGAGGACTGGTACAAAACAATTCGAATTCCAATTTCACAAAGAACTTCCAGTTACTTTCTTAAGGTTAGAAAAATGTCTGTTGGTATAAATTAAGGGGATACATATTACATTTAACATATCTAAAAGTGTGCATGCTTTCAATTTTTTTCTGGCCTGAAATCCTGATGAAAAAGACTTAATAATTTAAAAAGTGCCCTTCTATTGCTAGACTCACTTCTACTTCAGACAAGTGGAACTTGAAGTACGCTTCCACTAATACATTGTACTGTATAAAAAGAAACGCTCTTTTAACATTAAACTGCTATAAGGCAACTAGTGGTCAGACAGTAATTGCTCACAAGGGATTCCTGCTGTTGAGACCAACAGCTTTTGTTGATTAACCTTTGAAACACAATGATCACATAGCTGCACAGATCATCCTTACAAGGTTAAGCATGGCATCTGTTTCTTAAGAATCACTTGGGAGAACCTTTCTCCATGTTTCATGTTCAAGCTCTGCCCAATCTTGAAGAGAGGTGAAAAAGGAGTCCCTTTTTGGAATCCCTGAGGTTGTATCTTGGGATTTTCATGGAAGTGTCTTTGCCTCAGCGTGTGTTTGGGGGGAGTACAAACCTGGCAAGAGGAGAGGGTGAGAGAGGAGGAAGAATGGCTGTAGGAGCTGTAGGCCGTGTTACTATGACAACTGGTGGAGACAGGGCCTCTGCAAGCAAAACACTTGTTCTTCAGCTCTGCAATCAATCTGCTCTGAGCTTCTACGGTTCTCTGTAAACTGACAAGAAGTCTTTGTGTTATATTTTTATGTCATTTACATCAAAATGTGTAAGATAAAAAAATATTTCAGATGATCAATTCTTTGGCCTATGTATGATATTAATGCTCTCACAGCTCTGAAGAGAAAATTTAAATAGATTTCAAAAATGTTTTTCAACCTCTACAAGGGTAGGACAAATCATTTTTACAAAGCAAACTTAAAAAAAAGAATCTAAAAATATATGGACAACTACTCAGCTACAAAACCTATTGCTAGGAAAGAAAACATGGTCTAATAAATCAATTACAAATAAATAATAAGTAAGAATTTGAACTAATAAGACCAAAATGCAGGTGACGAAAATGAACTTTCAGAATTGCAAGCAGAGGCGAAAATAGGTGGTAAGAAAAATGAGGGGAAAGGTCAAGAGAGATGGAAAATATTTTGGTCAAATTTATAACAGCAAAAGAATAGCAAAGACAACAAGGTTTCACAGACATACTGTATGTCTTTCTTCTCATGCTGAAGAAAGACAAAGTTCTTTGTTAATTAATATTAGCATAGACAAATCAGGATTATTATAGGTAATAGAAACACTTAAACAAATTCCCAGGGTCTAGTGCGATTGTATTAAGTATACTTAAAAAAATAGTTTAATTCATAGGAAACTAACTCTTGAAACAGACTCATTAGGCAGACCAACCATAAAAAAGCCCATCCATAAACTGAAACAAGCAATTACCAGCTCCTGAGTCTTCCTTCTATTCCATCTACAGTTATGGAAAAGAAACTGTTACAGCTAAACTAGAGCATCTACAGTTACCTCTAAAATTATTGACACGCTTAAAAATGAGCAAGAAACGCTGTATAGAATAAACAAGACAAGTAATGAGCTATATTGTAATGTTCCAAAATGTGAAATGTATTTATTAGTGATTCAATGAAATCAACTTAAATTCTACATTTCCTACTTTATAAATTTATTTCCAAAATAAATGAAGTGCCGTAATAATTGTCATCTCTGTTTTCAGAACTTTGTGCTTCATTCCCTCGCAAGGACAACAGCACGGAGCCTTTTTCTATAATGTTTATTTTCAATTCAAACCACAGGTGGACTGAGATGCAGTTTTATTGGGGTCATTATCTTGGTGGAAAATCCATTTTCGGCTGTGTTAGCCTTTGACTAAAATGTCCTGATGCGTGGGAGAGTTCATGATATCATCTTATGATACCATGATATCACCAGGTGGATGCTGCACATTGGTGGTGGTGGAGGGGAGACCCCATTACCTGTAAAGCGCTTTGAGTGGAGTGTCCAGAAAAGCGCTATATGTGTGAGCAATTATTATCATAATTATTATTATCTTGATTACTCCGACAAGGGTTCCAGGACCAACTGAAGCAATACAACCCCACAACATCCCAGATTTGCCACCATATTTTATAGCAGGTGTGATGTTTTTTCTGCCTATACATCCTGCTTTTCATGCTAACTTCATCCCTGGGATGGCATTGACCAAAGAAATATTTAATCTCACCACAACACCAGATTCCCATCAAAGTGGTTGGTTTGCTAAAAGGCATCGTCTTTTAAGTTTATTGGTTAGTCTCAAAGGCTTTTTTTCTAGCAACCCTTACAATCAGCCTGTTGTAAAGGAGCTGGCACCTAATTGTAGATCTGGAGACTTGGTGACCCCAAGATGCAACCAAGTTGTGTAATTCTCTAGCTGTGGCCCTTGGGTTTTTCTTTGCCTGAAGAACTATGCTCCACACTGTGTTTCTTCTACCGGGCACGTTTACCACTGGTCCAATGGTTTTGAGCTTCTCAGTTATTGACCAAATTGGTCAAGCAGTATATTGTATCTATTTTCTGTTCCTTTTTGTACCCATTTCCCGACTTATGAGGTCTTTTCATTTGTGAGTTCTTTGCCTTTCCCCATGGTGACGGATGTCAAGGGAATTCAAAGACATGCGTGTTACCTCATTTTTATCCCCTGGGGAAACAGGAAGACATGGACAGACACAATTTAGTTCCATAAGACTGAGATTAACATAAAAGCAGAATGTTAACGCACATTTAATTTTGTTTGATTTTATCTAGGGTCGGCACAGCAGCTCAGTGGTTAGCCATAGCTGCCTCCCAGTGGCCTTGGGTTCAATTTCAGAATTCAGGTGCTATGCCTCTGGACCTTGCATGTTCTCCCCATGTTCGTGCGAGTTTCTTCCCAGAGTCCAAAGACATACTGGAATGGTAACTGGCATCAGGGAAATTGCCCCCGATGTGAAAGTGTGTGAGGGCCCTGTCGTTTGTCCGCTGCTTTCTGGGATAGGCTAGGGCTCCCCCGCGACTCTGTACTGGATAAAGAGATTAGAAAATGATGGCTGGATGTTTTCATTTATAAGAATCTTCTGAGGTAATTTTGACACCTACCTTTTTGAGAATGGCATTTGCGTTAGAATAAAAGAATATAGTTTTTTCCATATTTTTGAGCACTATCTGTGCTGTTACCTCATTGTTTTTTTTTGCTCATCTTTATCAAGGGTGCCAATAATTTTGGAGTTGACTGTAAAGGGAAATAAAATTATAGGAAATGGTCAATGGATTTAGAAAAGGCTGAGTGTGCCTAACCAACGTATTAGAACTATAAATAAACAACAACGGTAGTGGATATACAAAGAGCATATATGATATAGTGTATTTACTGCAGATTTACAGAAGGCTTCTGATAATGTTCCTTGCAAAAGATGGATTATCAAGTTGCAGGCAGTAGGTATTCAAGGAAATACCTGTATTTGGATAAACTGGTTAATGGATAGAAGTATTGGTGAATCCTCAAATTTGGATGATATAAACAGAAGTGTACTTCAGGGCTCTTTTTTCCAATAACTTCTCTTCCTAATTTCTATCAATGATTTAGATTCTGCTATGATGTAACCTAGTCAGATTTTCAGATTGTACTAAAATAGGATTATAGGAAACACCATAGAAGCTGCATAGAAAATTCAAAAAGACCTAGACAAAATTCAAGACTGGACAAACACTTGGTAGATTGCATTTAAAGCAAAGTATCATGAACAATTATTGGCACATGTAAACTTTACATATAAAATGGGGAATACAGATCTTGAAGAAACTATGAAAAATACTAGGTGTTTATTTTGACATTTACATTTTTCATCCTCAGTCTAGACAATGTGGGAAAATGATAAAAAAGGGACTTATCAATTACCTACCAAGTTACTAAGCCAAAAGAGCTACAGTAGGAAACGTACCTTTTTATCTGCAAAATTGTGTAAATTCTTCTAATTAAGTCACACAGAAAGGCATGCAAAGGGCCTTCATATGAAATTGACTGGTGACTCCAAGTTAGGATTCACAACAGCACTATTAAAACAAATGTTGAAAGCTGTTGTGAAAAACAGCCAATTGTTATTAAATAAAAGTTTGTTTTATTTTCTGTTTTATTATCTGATATTTTATATATTTTATATAGATATTATTTTATTTGTTTTATTATCTGTTACACAATTTTAGAACTTAATTCAATTTAACTCAATTCTTGCATTCATGACAGTTTTAACTAGTTTTTAAAAGTTCCTCTTCACCCAAAACCTTGGTTTTGATAATTCTCTTCCCTTCTGAAGAATTAACCCAATGCTAATGTTAATAATCCCCTCTCCCTACAAGGGAAAAGCTTTACTTGTTTTTATGGCTCCTAAACATGCTGAGTACAAAACTGCCAAGGACATAGAAAACTAATAATCGACATGTTCAACCATTAAGGCTTCTGAACATCTAAGTGAAGACACATCTGATTGTTGCCAGTCTGAAATGTTAATTTGTTTTTCGTTTCCAATTAAATTGACATGGAAGGGGAGTTAATGTTCAGTAGCAGAGCACAGTAGGAGGCGGCACCAGCTCACAGTTGTCAGAGTGATTAGAAAAACACTAAGTGAAGTAGGAGAAAGTTCTTATCACTGACTGTATCTTTACAACTTGTCTAGCAACATTAGGCACATCTCTGCAGTCTCATTTAAGCACCAACACACTCAAACATCAAAAATGTTTTGAAGAAGACTTTTCCTTTGGGGAACAAGACCAACATTGTTTCATTTAGATTGCATTTGCCTCTCTCTTGTTTTTCTATCATTCAAGCCTTCAGGAAAATTCCAATAATAACTCTGAAAGTTTGCCGCAGGTTCAAGATAACAGCTTTTGTTCGTAATCAGTACAAACTCTTGCTCATAATCAGGTCCCCAAGAAAATGCAGGCATATTCATACTTCAATGAAATTATAGCTTGGATTTGCTGTACGTATAAGAAACATCTGTATAACTACAGCACAGCATGAAAGAAAAGAATGATAAAGCATTCACAGTGATTCCGAATAAAATTATCCGTGACAAAACATGGTGTGTTCAATCTTCTGATATCTGTTGCCTATAACGTGCATATCATATACATATTTTTTTGCTCATTAACTATAAATATGATATGCATGGTGATAACTTTGCACAATGCGTTGAGTATGAAAAGTTTATAGAAGGTACTAGCATGAGTTATATTAGAAATGTTTGTATTGTGATCTTTGAGGAATAAAGCTTTTTTGTGCAGGCTTCTCAATTTAACATTAGGGTCCAAGAAAAGATTAAGAACATATATTACATTTCTTAAAACACGAATTAGGTCCATTCAAACAAGTAACTTGTGTCTGTCTACTCAATCCTAGTTTTAAACAATAACTAAGCCACTAAACATTATGACAAGAGCTTCACAAGGCAGGAATTTCCTTAGCAGAGACATTAAGTTCAAATACAATCCTCATTTTTACATGCGTCTTTGCAGTGTTTTGGCTTTACCAGTTACCAATTAGTTGTCAAAACAGACAGGGTTGATCACAGGCATTTAATTTGGATTGTGAACAAACTGATCATGTCCAAGTGTTCCCTAAAAAAGAGGAATCCAGAGTGACAAACAGTATATGAGACAAACTACGCAGGAACAGGGTTCAAAAGCCTTTGTTGTAAAGGACATCACAAGGATATTGAAGAAAATATTCCTGGAGCACAATAATTCCAGATAATCTGCTGATTTGATCAGGATGCAAAAATGAGATGTTAAGAAGAGAAATACAAGGTACCAACTTAAAATAATCAACTAAAACGTCAGTACTTTTAACTATGTGTGTACTGTTTGCACATTGAAGAAGCAGCAGTGCTAATCTTTCATCAGTAATGACCAGCCTTGACTCAGCAGATCATCTACCCCATGTGTTGCAACTCTCCTCATGCAGCTTGTGACCCTGCTTTCCTGAAAAGGCACTTTAGGCCTGGGGAAGTCCATTTGTCTCTCTTGCAGAGAGGAAAGATCAACTACAGTCTGTGACCACATAGAGAAATCTGTTATGCTGCAGTCATGCGACGACCTTTGACCTGTGAATGGCATGTACTGACATTCTCTCTTTACAACACAGCTCTCGGGGTGCTCGATGTTAAGTCTTACCGCTGAATCTCGCGGAGCAGTTCGGCGATACTAGAGCACAAGGGAACAGCTCCTTTTCTCACAGCACGTATGACAAACTGAACTGCCTTCGAAGCTATCTCCTTATTTTCTTCCAGACCATCTGCTTCAGAGCCACCTCCTGAAAACACACAGTAATATATAACAAGATAATAACTGTATAAAATACTTAACTGGATACATCAGACTCATTTTGCACATAATCAATGGAGATTGGTTATGTGAAAACTCCTAGGAGTATTGACAATGATGGTTATGATGGGTATATAAAAAGATGTCTAAAACTGAGAATACTTCAAAAGTAAGAAACTGGAAGCCATCATCGTGTGAGGAAAAAACATTGATTCTAGTAGCAGAAGTTCAAAAATAGCAAACATCTAATTGTTGCTCAATAAATGTTGCTCATTTTCTGCTAGCTACAATTGATTTTTTTTGCGTTACTGTCCTTCAGGTTAACTATTGTAAATGACTGAGGAATTAATTGAATTATTTGATTTAGGTATTATTTGATTTTAATTAAGTGAGTCAATTGAATAAATTGAATGAACAACTTCTGACCTGCATAGTACCCCCCACAAAATAAACCAATGCATTCTGCATGACTTGGACTTCAGGCCTCCTCTAAGGGCAATGTGGGCAATGCTGTTCCTGGAGAGATAATACAGTAGGCTTCTTCATTCCCTCTTAAACTCATACATTTCTAAAGATTAGGAAGGATTTCATTTTTACCACTTATGCCAAGTGATCTCTTCAATTAATTTTGAAGAGAGCACTACAGGTATAGTAGGCTTAGTTGAACTAATACATTTACGATTTTCATCAAAACTTCGACATAATTAGGGACTCTAGACTCACAACTGGAAAGTTGTACTGTATGTTCAAATCTGAGGTGGGGCACTGCTCTTTTACCATTAAGTCTCCATTAACTTCACTGCGATAGCTTCCGTGGAATGCCCAGCTGGTACAAATGTGCGTAGCTGTGGCTTATGGAGTAAGAGAGAGAATTAACAATGACAATAAAAGTGAGATAAGGCCTGCTGTATGGTAACTGTGCAGCACCAGGGTCAGCAACCGCTAATGTATTGTTTCATTAATTTATAAATATTATATTAAACAGGGAGATCATCAAGATTATACTCCCAGCATTTCCTAGCAATATCTCTTTTCTCATTCTATCCTCTCTGTTTTTGCCAGTGGTATTTCACCTGTCTTACCTCTTATTTCCCTAGTCAATGGACTGCTTCAGGGTAAACAGTGAAACAAACCGTTACCCAAAGGGCTTTTGGGATGTGGAACAAGCTACCCTGCACCCAGTTTAGTTTAGTAAAGCCAACACTGTCTTCTTTCTAGGAAACCTCTGGATGAGATCTTTGGATCAATTATTTACCAAATGGTCTCCTCTCCTAACCTACGTGTGCGCTACCATTAAGGTATGCTCAGCGTTAAGACCTATTGCAGCTATCGGGAAAAAAAACGACGTTTTTCACGAGGATAAGTTATTTTATGTTTATTGCCTTAAACTCCTTATGATTCCGCGCAGAAATCACATGATATAAATAAAATCTAAAATAACGTCTCGCTTACTTGCAGCAAAAAATAACTGCATTTTTAAATGAAGATTTAAAAGGAAGCATTCAGAGAGAAAGGTGTTTAATATTAGATGTTATATATAAATAGGGATCTATTCTGTACTACTATATTATTTTAATACATTTTTTTTAAAAAAAAACATGGCTTCGCAACAATAGCTTCTCGTAAATTACATAAAACTAAAACGAAGTCTTGATGATTCCATGTGACGTGAGCCAAGAAAACACAAGCGCTTTTCTACCTGTGCGTTTGTTTTAGGTGATGTTTTCCTCCGTATCTAGCGATTTTCTCCATTCGCAGGGTCCATGATGAGACATTTCAGTCGATGTTTCGAAAGGGAAAGGGTGTTTTTCTCGCTCAGGTAATCGTCTTGGAGTTAACGTTGACTTAAGCGGGCAGTTACAACTGCACTTGTCGGCCATATTTTAAAGCATCCAGACTCTGTCCTGCTAGCAGTACTAGTATCATTATCCGAAAGGGAGGAAGGGAACCACTATACACCTGTTGTGTGAAGAATTTAGTACAGGCGAATTGAGGTATTTAGAAGTACTGTATATTTTGTATTTAACTGAATACCGACTTGATTGACACAGGTATAATACACATATCAAAACAAGTTTTGCCTTCCCAGTGAAAGTGCAGTAATACGGGTGGATTACAGGTCGAATACAGATGGAAAGAGCAAAACATTTAGACCGCAGTTGTTGATATTTAAGAATCGGAAGGATCATCCCATCTTTTTAACCTAGTAAATATTTTTGTTAAACCATTTTATAAACCCCAATGGGGTTTAAATATTAAAGGCCTCGCGAACTTAAACATCTGCAAGTGCAGCTCAGTTGATCACTTTCACAACTAATTTGTGATGCTTTCAAAGCATCCAGGAAATGTCAATTTGGAACATGCTTAATTTTAAAATAAGAACATTGATACATCGCACAATTGGTCAAATTTGGCTAAATGGAATTGACTAAATTAAGATACGATTTCTGCCAGGACGCAGTTATTTGCAGGGCGATTTATCTTTACAATTAAATTTTACGAGACTGAATCATTACTAGTAAAAGCCAGGGCAGATTCTGCCCGTTAAAACTACAAGGCAGCTGTAGGTAAACTGGACAAGAGAGGAAGCATCAGTAGAAAAAAAAATAACCCCGCCTTGGAAATATATTCGCTGCTCTTATTTTCTAGTATCTAATGTCACAACGTACGACATCCGTACCTCTTATTTGAATGTATTCCAAGTACAATGGAATCGGTTGAGCACAAGTTGCAGAACACCACTTTGTTCCTTGAGTCTTTTGTCGGCTCTTATTAATCTAGGCTCAGTAAGAAACTCTTCTGAATACTTACCACACAGAGCTTCTTAAGAATAATGTTGCAGGAGGCGTCCTGAAAGCTGCAAAGACGTATCCCAAAAAAATCTTTTTCTGAAAAACCATGAGTGGAAGCATGTCATGCTTACCATTTAACTTCCTCTTGGTTACATTTCAAGTCCTCACAAAAACATTAGAATCCAGCAGATATCAGAAACAGCTTCGTGCTTGTGGACAGCAGGTAACAACCAGAAAAAAAAATGGAATTCAGATGAAAAGAATCAACTTCACATTTACTCCATCAAAAAAATGCAAAAAAGATGTAACTTTTAAAATGAAGAATAAAATATCCTAAAATAAATCTAAAAAGTTATATAATTAATTATATAATTTAGTGTAACTGGCTACATATGTGTGGCCTAAGACTGCTCACATCACTTGATATAAAACCATTAAATATCCTCTCAGCACAGAAAGATTTTTAAAATGTTAAAGATACCCAGTGGACTCAAGAAGTTGTATAGTCAACCATATAATCAAAACCAGAACAGAAATAAAGTTAAACTGAAATATGAATGCTGAACAGGTACAATGTAAAATTCCATTATTTTATTGCTTGAGTATGTGAACATTTTTTATTTTTATGACCGGTAGCCTTACAGTGCCACCTTCTGGCTTCAACCTATACAGCAGTTTTGTTTAGTTTTCTACTCTTCCAAACCAATTCACACTGGATTGCTGAAACACAGCAGCTACAGGAAACGATGGTCTTGTTTTTATTGAATAAAAAGACAGACTGAAATTGAACTGTACATGGAGATACATGATGTACATGCCAAATAATAAAAACCATGTTGGAAAAGCAAAAAAGCAATAAAACTTTTACGATCCATTTGAACAAAATAAATGTGTATATTACCAACAGACAGCAATCTTTCTCCAAAATATTGTTAAAGAATGGAACAGTCTTAGGGGTAGAATGGAAAAGATAAAATTAAAATAAATCTGTGAGGAAATATATACCTACATCTATGCTTATAGGAACATATGCTGGAGGCTTCCTTGAACATACTTGTGCATTCATTATCTTTCATTTTACCTTTTGGATCTTAGCCATTCTTTCTCCACAATTTATGAGATTAATCCAAATCCCATCTGGCTGCTCTTACACTGTACAATCTTGAGAGTTTCAGGATCTCGCTTGTGGCTAAATAAATAAACACAACCCGGCCCTGTGTGGCGCTTATCGTTAGGAGGACTCAGAAGAAACTTGTGCGTCTGTAGTCTCAGAAGAGTGCATTTCACTGGTTACCGATGTCTCTGTCATTGCTGCACTAACTGGGGTCTTGGAAACTGAGGTTGCGTCCAAGATGAGGGCTGGAGTTTGTTCTACTGTGGCTGCTGCAGTAGCAGAAATAGAAACCGTAGGGGGGGTGAAGTCAGAGGGAAGGGGTGTTACACCTGGGACCAGGGGCAACTGAGTCGGAAATACAGTAGGCATTGGAAGGGAAGCTATTCCAGGCAGGTTTATTGGTGGCAGTTGAGCGAGTGGTGCAAATCCTATAAAAAAAAAAAAGATATTGTGGAGACAGGGATGAGTTCATTTATTGCACCTTCCATTGCAAAAATAAACAAGCACAGCATAATGCACGACACACACTGGGACGATCACAATGTACACACATTACCTTGCCTATCAAATAAAATGATCACAGTAAAATCACTTTTGGAACTAACATACCCATTTTCAACACAAGGTCATTGGGGAGCCCGAGTCTGTCCGTCCCATGCAATGGACACAATGCAGGATAAACCCTGGACAGGATGCCAGTCCATGGCAGGGCAGACAGACATACGCACTCATACCAGGGCCAACCTTACCAGAAGTCAATTTACCCTACCAGTATGTTTTTAGAACTGTGGGAGGAAACTGGAGCACCAAAAGGAAATTTCACACGAACCCAGGGAGAACATACAAACTCCACGCAGATAGCACCCCAGGAATTGAACCCAGAGCCCCAGCGCTGCGAGCCAGCAATGCTAACCATTGTGCCACCATGCCATCTTGGGTGTGAACTAGTGCTCCCAAAATCCAATTTAAACATTGGCTGAATACAATCTCAATAAAGAAGAAAAAGATTTCCTATTCTACCAAAGCATCCAATTGTACATTTTAACATTTTTCACCAAAGCATCAGATTAAGGGTTTCTGCTAAAAATCAATGTACAAGTACATGTGAGATCCTGAACACAAAAGGCCTTATAGTTTACTTCCTTGAGACACCCTCACGATACTCAGAATACAGGCGATATTCAACTGTTGAAGCAAGCTGCAGTTTGTCAAAAGAGCCCTGCAGTTTTAGAATATGAAGGTGAAATTACAATTAGAAAATGCATTTGTATCAATCTGAAACATTTTAGATAAATACTTGAACTTATGTTAATTAATTTTCAAGGGAGTAGTACATGATAAAATCTGACGACCATTTTACAGATCAAAACATTGCTGAGTAACAAGTAGTGTTTCTGAAAAGACGATATGGTACATTTCAATATGCCATTATAAAATCTATTTTTTGCATAAACTAGCTTATCTTTTGTATGTACTGCAGCTGAAGAAGATTGAAAGCAGTAAAAAGTGTAGTTATATTAAATTTAGCTTTGGGAAAAAGAACAGCAGTTTCCCTGAACCATGTCTTCAGAAGTCATCTCTATAAACTCTGAAACCCCTCTTGAAAAATAAAAGCAGCTCATGTCCTCCATTCTCTATGAAAACTACAGCTGGAGAGGAGGTTTCCTGATGCACTTAATGAACCATGGGTACTTTTCACTGACGTATTTGGTATTTCTAACAGAAGCTTTCTTCCTGTAAATGACTATATGAAAAGCTCTAATGAGTTTCCTCACTCATTTTTTCCTGTCACTTGCTGCTGCCAAATATAAAACTTATATAATGCACAAAATTAAGTTAAAAAAACAAATAAAAAATGGAAGACTTCTGATACTGCGTGAGCTCTAAACAGACATTGTGTAATCAGATCTTGACACCTGATGTCAAATAGTTTTTTTCAATATTCTTCCTGTCACTGCTGGTATTATTCTAGGGCATTGTTTCCCTGAAATGTGGGTATCTGTATATAGTCATACTGTTTGTAAAATATAAATAACCTTTATCATCATTTTATTCACTCAATGTATACAGAATCTTTATTATCTGAATAACTCAAACAGTAACACCAACATTAAAACTAAACTGAAAGGTTTAAAAGGTGTATTCGAGCCTCGGTTTTTAAACCTACCTGTTGTTGGAGGATTGCCACCAGAGACTCCTGGTAAGGACACTGGAGTCAAGTTTGGTAGAGTGATATTCAAGTTTGACAAATTGGGTATCGTCTGTAGACCTGCTGGTAAGGGTATCAAACCTGCAAGTACAAGAAAATGAAATCATTGGATAAAGAGGATAGAAAATGGATGTCTGCACAATGAAAGTGTTCCCGTTGAAAACGAGATCATCTTATTAATTTAATTTCTTGAAAAGAGAATGCCTAAAAAGTTTAAGCTCCTATAATACCAACTTTAAAATACAAACTCACCAGGTAATGTGGCAGCTGGATTAACTGATGGCACTGCACTCCCGGAGACACTGGTTTGAGGAGGCAACAGTGGAACAGTTGGGACTCCTTGAAGAAGAAAACAGTGAAACATCTGCTGTCATTTTGAAAACATAGCGATGACATGATGTCATCTAGAACTTGCAAAATGCAAAGCTTTTAGCGAACCAAACCTATAGGCAAAGAACATGACAAAACCACAAATAAAGAGTCAGACCCCATGAATTGTGCTATATTATGCAAATCCAACTTCCTACTAAAATGACTAAGCAGTTTATATATACCTATGTCCACAGATAGCACCAACAGCAAAGCAACAACTTCAAAGGATTAATTTTGTTTACTAAGGGTTCCTCTGCCATACATCAGCCTTGAATAGAGGTTCAGAGTGCTTTGCTAGCATAAAGAAAATTAATAAGACCCTGTAACAGCAGACAGTTAAATACCCATTGATGAAAACTGCAAATTAGACTTGACAGAAATGACATCTTGTAAAACACTTTTTTACTAATGCATTTTAGAGCAGCGGATATCAGCATTTTATTTTATGTGAAAACTGTACTTGAAACTACATATCACAATAGACGATAGCTAGATCAATTTCTTGATTAGCTCAAGGGACCCACATTCGTTTAGGGGTAGTTACAACACCTCATGAGAAGGCAAGATATGTGATAGCATCATCATCATCAAGTTCTTGTACTTCAGGCATTTCACAATTTTTCAAAATCGGTTAGAACGCTTTGTATGGTGACCTTTAAAATGCAAAGAGCAGCCATTCATACATCCATTTTCAGCACTTAAATCACCCTTAAAGAGTTGCAGTGGGCAACCGTGGCATCATGACACCGAATCACACCCTGGACTGGATACCAGTCTGTCATAGGGCACATACATTCATTCACACACGCAAAGGGGGTGGGACAGTTAAGAGACAGCAATTAACCTGAACAGGACATATTTGCATTGTAAGAGGAAATCAAAGCATATGGAAGAACTTGCAAACTCCCCACAGAAGGACCATCCAGACAAAATAAACTCCAGAATACCCGTCATTGGACGGCCATGCTGACCACCTGTATCATTGTGCCGTCCTTACAAAGAACTACAGCAGTCAAAGCAATCCACGTGAAAAAAAAAAACAACATGTTCCAAGGTCTATGAGATCTTTCTCAACAACAAATTAGAAGCTATGTCTTCCATAGTTACCTGTATGGAGTACGTTTGGAACAGCAGAGGGAGCCGGACTGATGGACAAGCCTGCCATTCCCTGCTCCAATCCGGCAGGAGCGGAGGACACAGCAGGGGGTGGACTCACAGCAGAAAGCTGCACCTAAGATAGACGTGGATTTTGCTGATAAATGGCAAAGGTCATCAACATCAAATGAAGCGGTGTAATTAACATCTAGTTTTCGAGTCACGGTTTTCTGTGCTACCTGCATTGGAACGAGTCTTGTAACTACCCTCCTTATAAAAACAGTATGCAGTGCTATCTTCATTGTGCAGGAGAAACCAGAAAATTATCATAAACGACTTGAATCCCATGAAAAATGTCTTGAAGAAAATCTGGATATTAACAATTTATGTACATTAAATGGCGCATCTTTTAATGTGCCTTGCAACACATCATTATCTCTTAGCTTCAATGCATTAGCAGGACGGCAGGATTGTTCTCATCGCCACGTAGAATATCAATTAATATATTAAATCAGAACTTAAGACGGGAGAGTCTTCTTTTGAGAGCCTGGAGTCTGTTTACATTTGTAATCTCCCGGTAAGGCAGAAGGTCTTACCTCCGTAAAGCCATCTTTAAGTGGACTGACAGGTGCACTAGGTATCTGGCCAGGAAAACTGATCTTCTTTCCCTCTTCAAATGGACGTGTGGGTATCCTATGTAAATAGCCATAGCCAATCCCACAGCCTAAGCTTTAAAAAAAAGAAAGTTTACATGTTTATCATCTCCTCATTATTTCTTCCTTGCACTTACTTTGAGGTAAAAAAAGTATCTTGTACCTTCCCTCTCCACCCCACGCTGTGTTTGGTGTGATGACCACTTCTCGACAATTGTCCGTGTCGGTGTTATATACGTATAGTTTCAGGCCTTTTCCTTCATGCGATTCAATGAGCGAGAATAGATCTTCAGACTACAAGAAAGGAATCCACATAAAAAAAAACAAAGGTAAAAACCCAGCCTAGTACAGCTACTTTGTATCACACCAATTATAACATCATATCCTTATTTGTGAATTTAACTGATAGGGTTTTTTAAATTAAATTTAAAATATGGGTTGAAATAGAAAAAGCTAAATTGAAGGCATTTGCCTTCTAAAATGAAGAATTCCCTTTATGAAGAGGATCTTTTACATTGAGCTGCAAGTTTCTCCATAGTGCAAACTACTGCAATTCAACAACTTCTGTGAGCAACTTCACCTCATAATGGAAATGGCCTTCTACAGATTTCTGTCGGAATAAATATATATTCAAATCCAAATTTGGATGAGAAATGTAAGGCCTCTTGCTAGGATGACTGAGCATTCTCATTTCAAATCCAACATGTATAGTGTAACACTCTTTTTATGTCAATATGTGACCAAAACTTCTAAACATGGAGGTTGACACCAATGCTCACTTGAGTCTAGTACCATTCAAACACATATGTACACACAACAGACAAAACAAAAACTAAGACTCCCAAGACTTGCTTCGCACCTCATTCATCACAGTGTCTGCCCCGATAATATAATCAGTGTGAGGTCGCAGGCCTGCTAGGGCAGCAGGGGAATTTGGCTCCACTTCCTGGTAACAAAAAAAGAAAACTTTAGAGAACGTAAAGTACCCAAGTTTTGTCTCAAGCAGTTATGGTAGAATACAAAGAGCGGCGAAGACATTTTTATCCAACGCGAAGCATACCGATTTATAGGCAAGCTACTGTACGTTTTTCTTCCTCAAAGCTGGATGCAGGCTGATAATGGCCAAATATTTATAAGCAACAACAGTAAATTAAACAGATGGTGCAATTAGCCCATGACGCGGTTCGTTTGATCAAGGCTGGAGTCCAAATATCTTGCACATTAGACTATCATGAGTCTCATTTTGAGTTTTGTTTTGAGGCAGGATTTTGAAAAAGTGGGAGAACAACCTCAGTGATCCCAGTGCCTAACATTAACACTTTTCTTCAAACTCCACTGCTACACACACACACACATTAACTGTACATACATCACTAGTGAACAGAACATAATAATCCATATTATTTCATTATATATAACCTATAAATATGTGAAAAAATAAGAGCATTACATCAGAAAATATCATACCAGTATAAAAAATATTGTGAGACCACAATTATAACAAAAGCTATGACTGAGCACCAAAAAGAACTACCAGAGAGCTGGGCTAACACCTTATACTGTTTAAATAAACCCAACAGACACAAATGGGACAAATTAAAGATATTAAGAGAAAATGACATCAATGACCTACCAACAATCAAGTGAGCAAAATGACCTCTCGTTTACAACCTCTAATGTTCATATGCATTTTAATACATAAAATAATGACTGCAAGGTATAGTTTTGTTGTCATTTGTGCTGTTAGTTACTTGTAACTCTAATAATATTACAATGCCCACAATATTTAAATTCCATGTTTATTACCTAGTGACGCTTGTACACACAAGGCTCATTAAGAATTAGTTGAAGGGTTGGGTTGCATCAACTAATCTATGCATCTGATGCTATACTTTCCAGGGGTGCCTGAGTGGTTCAGCCGTTTAAGGACTCTTGCCAGAACACAGATTGAGCTAAGCAATTCATCATCATGGGTCAAGCCTGAATCATGTCACTAGCTGCACGACTGAGAATCTCCAAGATGCTGAGAGGTTTGGGATAAGTCAGTTAGGCTCTTGACTCCCAGCAGCATGGTGTCCCCCGTGGGAGGGACACACCACATCTCTTCTGTATGCGTCTGATTGGCCTATAACATGTTAAAATATGAACACTTCCTCTTTGTCCCCATGTGTGTATGCAGGGTTTTTTACTGTAAGCCAAGACGTAAACACATTCTCAACTCCAAATTGAGTGCAGTGAACAAATATAATTATAGATAACATCTATGAAATAATTCCCAATTTGCGAAAATTCCAAGTACATGAACACTAAAGGGAGTGTGATAGTAAGTTTGCAAAATTTTGGGTTTCCAGTAATTCAGGACACTACACCCAAGGTATAGACCTGGCATGCTTCTCTTTAAAAACATCCTATATCTTATTCTTTTTAATTATTAATTCAGATTCAGCAAACTGATACTATAAGGAAAAACAGGAAATTGGTTATGGGATTGTGGAACTCATACTATAGCTTCTGTCAAGAAATGACTGGATGACTGTCCTAATCTCATTTGTAACCCCAATGTATTTCATTTAATTAAATCATTCATTCAAATTATTTACTCACTACTAAAACACATCAGAAACAAAAAAGAGGCACGGAAAAAAAATTAGTTGTTCTTTTCACAGAGAAATTATCATGGTCGTGACTTAAGACATCGCCAAACAATCAATGAGCCTAAAGATCAGCCAAAGCAACTATTGGTCAATTTACCAACGAAGCAGCTGGTAATGTCTGAAACTTGGTTTGCCTGAAATGTCATCTAAGTCGACAAAAAGTCAGAATCTGTTCTTCACCGCCAGTCAGAATACTTACTAGCACATGCCAGACGTTTTCATTGGCACCCTCAAAGCTGCAGAAGCGTATGCTGACTCCGAGCAGGCCCTGCCCACCCCACATGTTGCTGGGGGTGACTGTGGTCTCTCTCAGTTCAAGCGTCTTGCTGCTGTATACCAGCATTTTCACCGGCTTCTCGACATTCGCTTTCAGAAGATCTTTCAGAGTGTCATTGTCTTTATTCTGCAAGAAAATCATTGAAAGCATAGCAACGCAAAACGTTGATGGAAATCATATAGCACGACCTGTAAATATCTCACTTGAACTTCTCATATGTAACTGACAAGAAATTGCATTTCTTACTTACAGAGCATTTATCATTCTATAAAAGATGCAAAGACTCTGAACAGAAATTTGAGTAATTTCGTGTAAAGAATGTATTTAAAATGAATATTTGGAATGTTTACGTCTTCCTAAAAAACAAGCTGAGTAAACCTGTGAAACTACCTTTCTGAACCTTTCATTTTTGGGAGCAGAGGTAAGTATATCCCTTCAAATTTAAGTCTATACAATTAAGTCTATAAAAAGTCTGCAATTTCCCTCACGGGATCAATAAAGTATCCATCTATCAGAACTGGTCTCTCGTACATTAAAGCAAACAAATCTGCTGAGATGTTCACAGTGTTGTGGCCTGGACCAATGTTAAAGGCAAAACAGGATGTGCAGAGTACCTAGAGTAGACAACTCACTCATTAAAACAGTGCTTGCAAAGTCAAATTAATTAAAATGCATAAATACTTTCATTAGAATACACTTATGCAAAATGCAAAAAAGTGTTCAAGGATCTAATGTCAATGTTCAGACAAATCTCTAAATCTGTACTGCCTCCTTGGGCACTTTCACCTAATTAAAGATATTTCTGCAACTGAACTTCACAAGTGCAATTTTTAGAAACTTCACTCTACAGAGCAGAAAACTATTTCTAGGGACTGTAAAACAAATTCCGCCTCGCTACTGAAAAATAAAGGCCTTTGCCTCGTTCTAACTTATTTTCTAGTTGAAACGATATGATAGAGAACTTTACTTGCCTGTAAAAGCTTATTCTACTCCAAGAGACACCATTATCGATCACAGCTAATGGTTTTCTTGGAGTTTTAAAGGGGTCGTGACAATCACTGCTATCTGCTCATGCTCTCTGTCACATCGTCACTTGAAACAGCAGTGTAGGCTTATCAGCAATAGCCTAGAGTCATGTGTTAAGGCTCCGGGCTGTTTGTCTTGAGATGGCCAAATCATGGAGAAACCTGTAATATCCACAGCTGCCTTCCCTACAAGCCCTGTTCACCAAGATTACTTTCATTATCTTGACTTGGAGAAGACCAAGCCTAAACTTTTAAAAACCAAGGATTATCCATCATCCTTTTATCCACTAAAAGGCTAGACTTCCTGGTTTTGCAAGGCCAGAATGGAGCCAATTGTGGTGCAACTCACAGGTTCCCTAACAGGTTTAAGATCAACTCTAAAGATGGTCCAAATTCACATTTATTATACAATCAGTAAAGGAGGCACTACAATTAACAGATCAATTACACTTATTTAGCCAACAGCAACTTTTCTATGTAAAACAGAAGAATAACACTAGGAAAAAGCAGATTGAAGAGGACTCCATAAGAGAGTAAAGGCTCAGTTGTACAAACTTACCAATCTTGTATTATTAATGGAAACAATGAAGTCAAAGAATGGTTCAAGTCCTGCCCTGTGTCCTGGAGAATTCTCCTGCACCTGAAGAACAACAGAAAAATGGTAACAAAGTGCCCTATTTCTAATGTCCTCAAAGCTTTACAGTCATTACAATGCAATTAAATAATAGTTAAATAATTAGTTTCCCACCCATATAGCAAGCACATTCATTTTAGTAGACAGGTGAAACCTTTGGATGCATTTGAGACAGCACAACTTTCTAAGTATTTTACATGGTTATTATCAAGACACAAGCCTCATTCAATGCCTGTCTTAAGAGTATAAGCATCAAAATACTCATTTTCAGCATATGGAGGAAACGCAGTGCTTTAAAGTAGAATTTAAAATAATACAATGCTATAACGAACACTTCAGATGGTAAGATTCTTAGTGAAAAGTCTTCTACAACTTCAATGGACTACATACCCAGGACTACCGTTTTAATTTTCACAATAATTATCTTCAGAAAGTAGGCTATATCGGCAGCAGCAACCACATATCAATCATAAAATTAAGTTAAACTTCCTGTGTACCCATTAAAAAGTAAAAAAAAACCTCACATATCACAAATTTTTCTGAACACAAAGTTTTGTACTCAAATAAATTGCTATTTTAATTAGTAGAAATTGCATACAAATTAGATTCACTTTTCACTTGTCTTGCATGCATAGCAATTAATTTGACATAGCTATTTCAATATGATAAAATCATATTGAAAGCATAATTATTAAGCTAACAGCACTACAATAGGACACTTAGATCTTGAGATTTTTAAGTGTCTTTTATTTAAAATTTTAATCCAAGGAAACAGAAAATAATTTAAACAGGTTCTATTTGGAAATACAAGCAGCCCAAGGTTCTGTTAACTCCAGCTCCATACAGACCACAGTGGCTTGGCTTATTTTAAACTATTTGTCTTTTCAGTTAAGTGTCTTTAGGGCTAGGATAGACCCAGGTATCTCAGTGCTCACTGAACAAGAATAAACCAATTAAAATTCAGGACCTTCGATAATCTACCTCTAAAGACATGACTGTTGCTCTTCAAACAGGCCCTGTTTTAGCAAATATCACTGGACATTTGGGAAAAAAACAACAACGAGCTGATTTCACAAGTTCTTACTTATCCGAAAAAGAATCTTATCTTACACACCGGTTCTCAACCTGTTATACATTTATCAGGCTTCTCTAAGAAACTTTCATGTTCCCAGAGGCAGCTGTGATCATGGGCTGTACACATTATGAGCTCTAAAGGTGTTAGAAATTCATATACTACACAGTATCTTCTACAGGGGGTGTTGCCTCCTCTCTATACAATATTAGTCCTGTCTCATTTGCCGTCATATGAAAAGAGAACCAGACAACCTGGATGGTGAAATTGAGTGAGCTACCGTCTGGGCAAACACTTTCTTCTAAAATCACACCAGCGGATCTGGCTTGAACTTACACAGAAAAGCTAAATTACACAAAATACAGGTGGTTTCATATGAAGTTTGCGTTTAATCTTCTCTCTCACAGGCACTTGAGAGTGAGACCTACAGACTGACCAAAAGCGTGGGACACTATTTTCAAGTTGTGTTGCAAACCCCACCTTCATCAAGCATTGTGTGTACAATAGGCACAGGGATGCTGAGTAATTTGACATTTGATTACAGATTTGAAGTGCTCAAAACTAATGCTAGACATCACCTCTACCATCTATAATAAATGAGTTTCACAACAGTACACTCATTTTCAATGCCAGTTTAACACACAACACGATAGGCCTTGATTACGTGAGCTTATGAATAAAGATGAAAAGCGGTTATTTTACTCAGAGTGCTTTTTGACCACTGGGAAAAACCCCACCCAGTGATCATCTATGTGTTACAGCTAGCCATTACAAAAGCTACATGAAAACAATTGCTAGACTCCCGTCTCCTTATAAACGCTGTCACCTGGAAGCAGTATCTATGCTTCATTACATACAAACTTCTTTTCACCACAAGGCAAAACTGACATTGGGTACACATCATCACTCACTTCGTTCTCAGTACCAGAAAACTCACTCAACTCGTCGCAAAGCAAGCAAATTATTTTGACTTTCTCTCATTTCACGGGCGCAAATGTAGAACTTTAAGAAAAGGCTTTTAGTAGTAAACCAATTTTGTTGTCACTTTCAGTTATATATTTTCGACATTATCCTATCACGAATTTTCTTGAGTTCACTGAATCTCATTTTTTTTTTTGCTGCGTAGTCCTTTACTAGAATTCGGGAGACTCTATACGACCAATTAGATCCCAATTCGAAATCAAAATAAAAAACAGAACTGATGAGATTACATATGAGTAGTTAAAAGCTAAAGCAACTAGAGGCGTAAACACCTTTTCTCGATACCTTCTTGCATGCTTAAAAATAGTTTTATTTAGCACGTTCATTGACCGGTTTTACAGGTGTTGCATGTCGGTCAACAGATGACTGACTTTAAACACGGTGCGTGAGAAATTCAGGCGCAATTAAAAAAAAAACACTGAAGTACCTTCTTCGATTTTTATATATTTTGTTGTACATTATGACATTAGACCCGTCCACTGCACTCTACGGTATTACATCCTCCATCGTATGCATTACACGAACAGTTCTCCGAAAATGCACGCCTAAGTACACAATAGTTCCTGTGAAGTTTATTTATATGTACCAGACAGTATTCCAGAATGACAGAAATATGCAAGGATAATTTCTCTAATGGCTGCGTACGTTTCAGATAGAGTACAGCTCACAAAGAAGTATTAGCAGTGCAAAGGAATTAATAACGACCGTTAATTAAGTGTGCATCTTCTAAACCCTCTGTATTATTTTCACTAAATAATCAAAATTACCCTCAACGATAACGTGGTGAAATGAAGACCTGGGCGCCGGGCTACTCTCTTTTTCTACTAGGCCGCAGCAACATCCAGGGCCTCGGGTTGGTGGCTCTGCCTATTTCTACTGCGCTGGAGGACGGGGTCGTGCAAACTTCCCCCTTCCTAGGCTTCAGATCTTATCTTTTGGAAAAAAGCAAATCGCATACTCTGAGAACGTGGTAACCCTCGGAACCTCCGCCGGGTATCTCAACACTCTGCGATCCCCCCATGCCTCCCGGATTCCTGAATGTTTACAGCACAGATGTAATCCTCCTCGGATCCTGACCGCTCGCAGCGCAGAAGCCAACTTCTCCGTCAGCAGCAGCCAGTCAGGGCTCCTGTTACGTGGCACTCGGATTGAGGACCGAGGGAATGCTGGGATCGTGGAGCCTCAACCTTATCCCCCTGGCGTGTACCGCGAGTTCACCCGTAGTTGGTGCTACTGTACACCGTCATTGATCAACGATGTACCGTAAGTATTATTTTAAGGAAGCCTGGATGAATTATTTATTCCACAATTGTAGCGTATGAGGATTTTTAAACCCCTTATAAGGAATGGGATTTAGGGCAAATTGCATAATGGCATATAGAATTAAAAAAAACGCTAATTCATTAGCCCCACTGCATCTTAATTTGTTTTCGAGAACGAAAAAATACCTCGACAGCTTAGTTTGGTTTATTTGTCATATGCACAAGTGCAATGAAATGCTTATTTGCAGGTATGCTTCAATGCAAAGAAATGAAAGAAAAACACCAAAACTTCAACACAGAACAGCAGCAACAACACCAAAGCCTAGCCTGATCTCGTCATATCTCGGACGCTCCACAAGACCATAGGCACGGGTCAGCGCTGGGATGTGATGGGACACCTCCAAGGCAGACTCCAGGTTGCTGCTCTCAGTAGTGGTGACAGGTCAGGAAGTGCTCTTCTCTGGCACAGAAATTCCATAACCTGTACCCCATATGTGAGGGGACACTCTGCTATAACAGGTGCCATCTTTTGACTGAGACATTAAAGCAATCTCCCGCCTGCTTGGTCATTAAAAATTCTGTGGCATTGCCTGAAAACGGTGTGACCTGGCTAAACTCGACTCTGGACTTACACAACTTGGAGTCCCTATATTTCCTGTTGCTTGTGCACAATGGTTTCTCTGCATCACCCTGAGTAGCACTGACCTTCAGTAGCTGATAAAATTGGTGTCTTTTATCACCTCTCTCTTCAGTTATAGAGACATATAGAGCCTCTATATTTAAAGCAGTTCAAGATCCTTCAGGATGATATACATGATATGCAGATTCAGCTGATTCTGATTATTGCATTATGGAAAGATAATGTTCAATTATTAAAAGCAAAGCCTAAGTTTAAAGCGACCAATATCGGAGTTGAATCACAGTTATAAAAGGCACACAAATACCAATATCTCATAAACGTGTTGCTGTACAATAATACTCTAATACCTTTTCAATGCTTGTTTTTGTGCACACATAAGTAATGAGCATGTGATCCCACGAGTAAATGGCAACTGTACCAGCTATAGCTCTGATATTTTAAAGGAGACCAAGGATTTCTTTGAAAGAATGTCAATTACTTCTGAGTGGAGTAGAATGTGGAGTAGCAGATTTATCCAAAGGTAATTTCTGACTCCTTTGGTTGCATTTGTGCAAAAATAGTGTTTGTCATGTTCTTATTTTTACTGGTTTCATTTCCACTAACATTTTTCATCCAGTCTGAATGCCTTTGCTTCAAAGTGAACTTTACATTCTTATACTATGATCCAAGCATGTTTTGGAGTCCTCCCATTGTAATCTGTTGAAGAACCTGGTGCGGTAAAGTCTTTCTTCAGTTGAACTTATTACAGATCAAACCAGCAATGAAGGACTTACTCTTGAAGTGAAATTAATTGCAAACCTCTAATTTTATAGTCCATTCTTAAATTTCAAAATCATGTCCAGTCACAATATTGTAACCCCCTGGGCAAACAACAACAGAAAAGCATAAAACATTTGGCATTATTTGTTTAGAATTATTATTGAAGGGAAATTTGCAGTCTTAGTTAAAGGGATAGAAAAGGGTTGAGTAACCTGGGATTGTATTGTTACTGGATCTTATGATTTAAAAAAAATGTAATATAGCACAAGCCCTTGTTCAGAGGTTTGGGAAGTGAAATAGGCTTGTGCTAAAGACAGACTGTAAAGGAAAGTATGGGGCTAAATTACTAATAAAATAGTAATTTAATTGCCAATATACAATTTACAGTAGATGTGCAGAATGACCTTGAGTTGTGTAAAATGAAATAGTTATTTCAAAATGATTTGCCTTCAAAATTAGACAAAGGGTCTATTAGTATCTTCTGAATATGCAAAATGCTTTGTGTTATATTCAAATAATATGGTAAGATAGCACTAATATGCATACAGTGTTCGGCACACCACGCTAACCATGGTTTAAATTTTGTGCTACGTAAGACCAATGGGAAGCAGATGTTATACAGTATATGTCATTCGGATGGAAAACCTTTCGTGTCAGGTGTTTTTAGCTCGTGATGGAGGAACTAATTGTTAACAGAGAAAGCACCATTTTCAAAGAACAGAAAGAAAAAAGCCTTCGAATCAGAGAGGCAGCAATTACCCAGAAATTTCAGGACAAAGCAGGAACCTTTTAGACTGAGCACAAATACGGTACCTTCAGGTGTTTCATTTTCAGGCTTCTCTGCCTGGTGTGAAAGTTCAATAATTAAAATAATTTCTTCAGTGGCCTTAAAGGTACGATTGCACAGCAACAAATGTTTGTGCTTTCTCTCATAATGTTCAGCTCATATTCTATAAATAATGCATTTCATGGCACATTAACTTGGTGGATGTTTAAGAATCTCAGAATCAATGAAAATCATTTGTGTTTTGAAGTATGTTTTACGCTTCAAAACACAATTGCTTCCAACTGCTTTCTCTCCTTTACGTCCTCACACTTTCTTTATAGTCAGCTGTCCTGAAGTATTAAATGATTTTTTAGAAGTGCTTTACGTTCAGATATACATTGTTGTGCTGATATTTGACATGTACTTTAAGGTAATGTTTGTTTTGTTATGCCTTTTCTCTGCTAAGTGTATGCCTTAAGAAGGGGAATTCACTTTAGTCAAGACCACTTATTATGGGATAGTGTTAACTCATATCTTACATCAATGTCTAAGAACCTCTAGAGAATCAGACCCATGACAGTGATAAAGAAATCAGTAAAAAAAAACCAACAAGATCAACCAACCAAACCAGCAGATCAATAAAATCAACAAACTGTCTCATGAAATCACCAAGAACATGAACATTTATTTTTCATTTTGTAAAGGAACTACTTTCTATAATTGTTATAAAAAATGTACCAATATTTTACAACATCAGTACAGTGCACCTCTTCTGGTAGATTAAACCTTTTCTCTGTAGAAGCATCATCTTTATCCTGGACAGAACAGAATGTAGAATAAAATAGGAAATAATATTGCATAGCTTGGCACAGAATAACAGAATTTGTTTTTGTTTCCGATCTCATTATATGTTGAGGCCACTAACTCTGCAAATGGTGAACACTTACTGTAGAATAACACACAGCAATCAAACTGAAAAGCACACGTTGAGTTTCACTTCATGAGTAACATGTGAATGCAAATGGTCATTTAAAGCTTTCTCAGTAATTTTCCTATTGGACATTTTTGAGCTGTAGTAGTTAGGAATTCCTAAACACACAGCAAAAAAAAACATTTGAATTTGCAACATAATTGTCGCATCCAGCTGCACTTTAGCATGATAAAGCACGATAGTTGTCCATTACTAATAAGAGCAATACGTGAGTAATGAAACTGAACTGCGTTGTATACAGTCTGTGAAAACCCCTCTCCTCACAGAGCAGTCAGGATGTATCTGTTGGAACCTGGAAATAAAACAAAAGATAATACTGTAGGAGATGAATAATGTGACTGTTAAATCTTTTGTTACAAATTATCGTTTTATAATCAGATTTAAATCTGAGCATAAATTTATAGAAAATAGTGTTTAATAAAAATAACTTTGAGATAATTGATGCTCATTTCTCAAATTGTCATTATTCATGCTGTTGCATATGAATAATAATATCTAGAGAGGCACCTGCTTTCTAAGCAATACGTTTTCTTTGCTATTTGCTTCCTAGGTCTCATTGTGATTGGAAGGTGATTGTATACCAAATACAAAATGTAAATTCACTGACAGAAGGGTTCATAGAGATTGTCTTTGGTTATGCAGTACTCTGATGTATAGTGTTGGTTAGATCCAGTTACTCCATCCATCGATTTTCTAACTGTTTTATCCAATTCAGTGTCACAGGGGAGCCAGTGCCTACCACAGCAAGCAACAGGTGCAAGGCAGGATACGCTTTGGACAGGATGCCTGTCTGTGCACACACAGACACAAACATGTACAATCACACCAATATCCTAGATGCCAGTTAGCCTACCAGTAGGTCTCTGGACTGTGGGAGGAAGACCATACAAACACAGGGAGAACATACAAGCTCCATGCAGATGCACTGCGCCACCTCGTCACTCCAGGTCTCCACAACATTCTAGAAAACACCTATATTTTAAGATGACCAAATATCCAAATGTTAAAAGCATATCTGCTAGGACCAGTAACATACAGTATGTATTCAAAAGTGTGTCTGAGTTAACAATGTATTTTGTTTTTAGATTTAATACGAGACAGGGTTGATTAAATTGTGAATTTCCTATCCCTCTCTTTGCACGGCATCGGAATCTCATGTAGCAGAAGCACAGAGGATATGAGATCCCGCATTTGTGAGTGTTGTTAGTACACACACAAATAAATACATTTGTATACAGTAGCAATGTTCCAGTGCTCAGTGAACCCAGCTGTTTCAAATCCGTTCCACCTTCAGGCACTGACCAAAACATCGTCATCCAGCCAGATCTCGGCCGTTTCCACCATCTCCAGCCATTCTTCCAAGTCCTCTGAGTTGCAGGTGGACAGTCTGTCGCGGTGAAAGGCTTACGCAAAAGAGGAAAAGGGAAGGAAAAAGGAAGAAATGGGGCTGAAACCCTGAGGCAGCCAGAACCCGGGTGTTTCTTTGATTAAATAGGAATGTGCAAAGCTAGATATTAAAAACATGAGCAGCTTGGGGAAGGATCAATCAGAGTGGTTTTTCTGTGAGCATATAAATCTGTGACAAGTTACGTGGTGATGAAGCCATTCTAACTGGTTGCGTCTGAATTGCAGCTTCACATTTGCTTGAATGCATTGATAATGGAATGTGAAGCTTTTCCCTTGTAGGTCATTAGATCAATCGAAGCTCTGGCCTGCACTGATTGAATGTCACTACGCCTGAAGGCCGCTGGTGGCCTATGGTGTAGATCACTACAGCACCAAACGGCACCGCCGGGACAAGGGATAGAAGTGTTGACTATTATTGACAGTGCTTCAGGAGGGCTATTGAATTGGATGAACACAGGCACTGCACTAGTGACCCTTAAAATACTTCTCTGTCTTAACCTGACTAAACGTGATGCATTATTAATGTAAGCAGGCAGTACTTTGACCACTGTTTCGTTCTGGTAATTGATGTTCTCGCGCTGGCTGTGTGAACAATAGAAAGGTGTGCATTAACACAGTATCGAACTGTGAGGAACTACAGTACACGTGAGACATTTCCATCAGAAAGGGAGATATAAGAACATATACTGTACACTTCTCTATTTCCATCACCAGCATTTTGGTGGGAATACGTAATATGAATATGTAAATGGTGAAATGGAAGAATTTGCATGCCTTCCTGCATCACTTCAGTACTGTTTAGTGGAAGCGAGCTAGATCTCACCCTTGATAATCTCCGAATTCTCCTTTTCGCTTTCTTTTCTCATTCTGCTCACGCCACATTCCAGAGGTTTGGCGTCCCACATCGAGGTTTTATATACATTCAAAACATGCTTTGGCTCCTGCAATTACAAAGTGATATGGGATTACAAGTAAACTTCCTGCACTTCCAGAATGTTGTTAAAAGGCTTTTACAAGCTGTAGAAGAACATGGCAGTTTAGAAAAAAAAAGATATTGGTGTACAAGGCTTTATTATTCTTAAATATTGAAGACAGGCAGCAGAGCAGCTTGGTGGTTAGCTGTTGCCTCACAGATCTGAACTGGCATGGAGTTTCTATGCTCCTCAAGTCTATGTGAGTTTTCTCACATACTGTAGCATCCTGAAAGCATGCTGGCAAGCCCTGCAATGGAATGGCACCCCTTCCAGCATCTGGTCTCACCTTCTGCCCCAAGGTTACTGGGAGCCTTACCAGAAAAAGAAGTTTTCTGATAACAGATGGAAAGATGGATGGAAATATTGTACATAATGTGATTATGCCACTGTCCTCCAAGAAGATCAAAACTCCCCAATAGGCAGGCAGTAGAACACAAAGTCCACACAAAAGGATGTTTTCAATGTACACCAAAGGCGTTCTTGTGTTAAAAGAGATTCCTCCTCACATCTTCACACCTCTGCCATTTTACTAATTGCCTTGAAGAACGCAACAGTCAGATTATAAAGGCAAATACTAAGACAGATAAAGACATCGCCACACATGTAGCATTCATCAGTGAATAAAACATGAACCTTAGTGTTCAGCTCATTTTCATGCAGAAGGCAAGCTACAGACATTCTAATAATGTGCTTGTCATTTCCTCCTGGAATTTCCCATGCTTTAGACACTGCACCCTGAAACCTTATGTAGAGGATTCTGGTAGAAGCGAGGGTCTTGGGACAGTGTCATGACCCTCTGCCTATCAGGATGTGGCCTGTCTCTCACTAAGCCAGCTTCCTGCTCTGTCTGGACTTGTTTGCTGGTCGTTGGAGCAGAACATCTCATTTTCCGGTCAACTTCTCTCACAGACAGACCATCTTCAATCATGCCAGTAGCATCCAGACGATCATTACTCAGCTGGGGCATGGTCATATCTTCTGCTGTTCTTCCATTAATTAAACTCTCTTCTCAAAATGTCATTTTTTGAACGGGTATTTAGACATGTCCCTTAATCAGATCTTCTTGGCAATCTTAACTCAAATACCAAACGCTGAGCTTCTGACATTTTTATGAATTCAGATGACCTGAGCTTCATGTTCTGTTATCCTAAGGGGCAATTTTACTTAAACAATTGAAAATCTTATCTGCTCACAATTCATAATGTATATTATATTATGTATGTGCCCGATGAGTTATAGAAGTGAAATGTAAGCAGCTTCCATTATACTGCATGTCAGTAAACCAGTATCTCCTGAAAATGTGATTTCTCTTTTTATTCTGGGATTTTTTTCCAAGATCTTCAACATTTATGCTGAAGAATTGAAACGTTATTTTAAGATTTCTGATAAAAATAAAATTCAAGTAGTAAGAAATGACTTTGTTGAACCAATACAATTTGAAACTTGATATAATGCTTTCAATTTTAGGTGATACCAATATCTTGACTGTACCTGCTTTTTTCTCTAGAGGATGTAAAGTGTAAAACAATGGGGCAAGTGTCACTTGAACCTTGATTTTTGCATGGAAAATATGGTAAAATGCAATTTCCTTACTATAAAAAGAACATCATGGATGACCTACTTCTTACATTCCCAATTTAAATAGATAACAAATTAGGAAAAGGTCAGCAATCTCCTAAAATAAAATTTGTGAGCTTTGATTTCTTAATCCATCCATTTTGTAACTGCTGTATCTCATTCAGGGTTGCAGTAAGCAACAGGCACAAGTTGGAATACACCCTGGATGAGACACCAGTTCATCACAGGGCACACACACTCACAACAGGGCCTAATTTTCCTAGAAGCCAATTTTAAATGGACTGTAGGAAGAAACCAGAGCACCCGGAGAAAACCCACATCAGCAAACTCCATGCAGATAGCACTCCAGGTCTGGAATTGAACCCAGGGGTCTTACGCTGTGAGGAAGCCATGCTAACCTCTGCACCACTGTATCAGCTTTGATTAATGCTAAAGGCAAAATGTCAATGAGCCATCGTCATCCGTTGTGATTTTAACACGAAAACCAGTGGTGCAAAAGTATTCTTATCTTGGCACTTGGAGTCTGTAGTTCCAAGAATTAAAGTTCTCAGATGAAGACAGATTTTTAAACAATTCACTCCTTCGTTACCTTTTTTTCTTCTCCCTCTGGAGGGTGAGGCAATGGAGGAGGTGTGTTCAGGGTGAAAGAGGGCTCAGTTGTAGACACAGAGGGTGGGGGGCCGGATTGCAGCTTTTTTATGTTATTTTCAAAGCAAGAGGGTGACGGATATCCCACTGGAAGAAAAATACAAGCCTGTAAATTGTCCGCAATTAAGACAACAACAAGGCTAAGAATGAAACGTAAATCCAGCACCTGAAGAGTTGTAAGAAGCTGTTAAATTATTCCAATTAAGCCACTAATGAGGCCATTACGAGCAGAATTCAAATGATAAACCTGCTCCCCCATCCTTAGAAGAGCAGGATTGGACATCTCTACTTTGGAGCGTGAGAGAAGGCTTCACTAATTCTTCCTTACGGTTCAGCAGGACGGCGTGGACCTCATCGCGCAGAGCTGCTGCCTGTGGACGTTCCTGAGGATTCACTGTGAGGCCTCTTTCGATGAGCCTCCTTGCGTCGTCATGGCAGCCTTTGGGGATTTCAAACAACGGCGGGCTGTGTTTTGCAATCTGGTATGAATACAGTACATTAAGACAGTAAATTGCGTTTAAAAGATATTTGAACTCTGACAGTTATATTTAGACATTTCCAGTAGAAAATACCAGGGCTTTAGGAGTTCAGCGCTCCACAGGAGATTAATAAAACTGAAGCAACGATTTGAACAGAACAGCGGTCTTGGATGTCCAGGCCTGATGGTTTCAAACAAGGCCCTCACCACGATATCCAGAGAGGGCAGATGGTTATATTCTTTGATCCAGGGGTGCCTGGCGTTCATCATGTGGAGAAGGGTGCAGGTGGCGCTCCACACATCGGCCCTGGTGTCATGTTCCTCTTGTGATGCCACTTCCGGTGCCATGTGTGTCTGAGTTCTCCCTTTCAATCTGCCTTTGGGGAATAAAAACAGGGCCCGTGAGATCTATACAGTAAGGGTGCATCTTCCAGGTTGCTGGGAGCCTTACCAGAAAAAGCAGTTTTCTGATAACGGATGAAAAGATAGACAGAAATGTTGTAGATAACGTGACTATAGGATTGTCCTGCAAGAAGATCAAAATTCCCCGATTGGCAGGCAGTACAAAATTCATCTATCACTGCACACTGAGGTTGTTCTCAAAAGCACCAAAGGCGTTTTTGCTTTAAAAGAGATTCTTCCTCACGTCTTCACACTTCTGCCATTCTACCAGTCTCCTTAAGAGCACAACAGTCAGATAATAAAGGCAAATACTAAGACAGAGATGAAGACATCTCCACACATGTAGCATTCATCAGTGAATAAAACATGAACCTTAGTGTACAGCTCATTTTCATGCAGAAGGCAAGCTACAGACATTCTAATAATGTATAATATCAAATTCCTTTGAATCTTGCATAAAAACACTTCAGAATTAATTGATATTCATTGGGGTTATGAGAAAATGACCATATTTTGTCATTTTTTTGGTGACTTGGCACTATCATTCATTCTAATCAATCTTAACCTCTCTTTGGAACTCTCTTCAGATTACCTCAAGCCCGAATGTGCTGTGTTTGTTGAAATTCTCTTTACCACCTGTGTCAATACATTGCAGCTCATTGTCCAAGTCACGGGCGTCGTGTGAAAATAAATTAAATCGTATTCCATGGCTTTTTTTTCAGATGACCATGACTTTTCCAGTCATGGGGAAATCCCAGACAAGACTCCTCTGGCCCATGGGTGAGTGCCTTAGAAGCTTAAACCAGTCACAATCCCCTTTCAAAAGTGATTCAACGAAGGAAAGATGTTTTAAAAATGAGGACCTTAGTGCACGTTTGTCTTTTATTGTGACTCTCACCTTTCGGAATGAACTCCTGCCCAGGACGAAGCTTCTCAGCAAAAGAAAAATCACAAAGAACAAGTTCCCGAGTTGTATCGTTGAGCAGGATATTGTCGCCTAACATTGAAAACAAACAGGTGTGGTCACTAAGGCATCTAGAGGACAAAAATATTAAAGTTTGAAACATTTAGATAATTGTTCACAGCCCTTTGGTGGTTAAAATTCTTTCACATTCATTTTTGATAAGCATTTACTGAATAAATAATATTGTATTACTTTCAATCACACAATTAAATAGAATAAACAATAGTTAATATTGTATCTACATTGTATGGCCATGTATCTTTTATAGGAAAAGGAATCAAGTGATACATGTGAATCAGGAAAAATACATTTGAGTTAATAATATACTAACCAAAAACAATTCGTGCAGTTACTCAAAAATAACAATATCACACAGTGAGGTAACAAAATCTGTATATGAACTTAAACGTAAGCTTCTGGTTTACCTTTGACATCATTGTGAATAATACCTTGTCTATGCAAATAGTCCAGAGCATCTAAAATCATTCTGAAATAATATAGAGCTACATTTTCAGACAAGCAGCCACATTTTATAAGTCCACTGAGAGATCCTCCTGTGCAGAGAGAAGAAAAATATTTGTTGAAAAAATTAATACTGCTCTGTTCCCTTTTTCATTGACTAAGTCAATAACTGTTTTGTTAAAATGGTGTCTCTAATTGATAATTGACTGACCAGTTAGGTTTCCATATTCCTAATAATCAAAAACCTGTGAATCAAATGATTTTCACCTCCTACGGAAAATCAAAAGAAATTGTTTTTTTCAATCCAGAATACTACACACAACTTGGATATTTAAACCAAGAAATCTATATTTTAAATCTATATTTATTTTTCCATATAATACAGAATAATTGTAAAGTTTTCTTTCTGTGTCTTTCACAAAAATCGTAATTAAAACATAAAAAACGCTACATTTCATTATAATACAGGCTTTTGAATTTGTTTTCCGCCTTTGTCTGATCTTAAACTGTTTTTTTTTGTTATATCTCTTGAGTTTGGCACATTTAATTTAAAAGATAAGAATTTTCATCTGGTGACTTGCAGGTGTTTCGTTCAAGATTAGCATCACTTACAGTTATAACTATGCATTTAATAATCATTCTTTTTATATGAAAATACTTTTAAAGTTTCTGATTTCTGGGGTACTTTGCTAATTACTCACAGCAATTAAAAGAGCATTCATGTTCAACGTATAAGCATTGCATTTCTGTGACGTGAACAACAACAATATCCAAATAAATATCAGTTGATTTGAAAATAAAGGAATGCAAGCTTATGTCTTACTTTTGTGTTTAGGTCTCTACATGATTCTGTGTTTATAACATAAAATTACTACAAAGTAATAATGTTGGTGCTGCAGTAGTGTGGTATTTTGTATAAAAATTATTCAGAATAGTCAGATGTATCTAGTTACCATTTGCAACCTGCATAAAGAACATCACAAAATCGCCTTCCAAAATTGCTCCAAAAAGTTCGACAACATATGGTCCACTTAAATCCTTCCAAATATCTAGCTCTTCTGTTTTAAAATCTTTCAACTGCACCTGAAAAGCAAGTATGATTTTTGCAATTTTTTAAGATCAACGTAAAATCAATATAAAATCATCTTAGTAACTGCTGTACTACAATTTATATTTCGTCATCAGAAATATTACAGGAGTCAAAGTTTCACATTTCTTACTATCCTTATAAGGAAGCAGAGGAAGATTTAAGAAATCAAATGGGTTGCACTTTTGGTGTGAATACTGTGCACGAGGACTTGTTTAACTTGAGGTTTCACCATGTCTGAAACACAAAGAGAGGCCTTGAGTTACCTTTAAACAATTTTTCAAAGTAGGATAAACCCTCAAAACAACTCGGTACTTAGAAGCACTAACGCACTTCAAACGTATGCCCAACAAAGATGTTGTGTAAATAATCATCATCCTAGTATAAATCTGAAAACTGCTGAATGCTGGTAGTTTAGCTTTGGTTTCTACTTTATACAAAAAAGTTGATCTTCCAGTGAGATCCTTGAAGATTTCCTTTTTATGTCTAGAATTTCTTTACAGTCATGAAAAAGAGGAAAGAGGTACAAAGCACAATTTAGCCAAGGATATCAGTTCTCCAGATTAGCAGTGTGAGTGGCAGAACTATTAAAAATGCTTCAGCTTAAAGTGTAACAGTTCAGTGCAGGTTTGCAAATTCACATACAAAACTGTTACAACACATAAAAGAATGTGAATGCAGCACCTTGAAAAGAAAGTGACACTGATATTTAATTACATGGTTATTAAGTACATATATTTGTCATTTAGAGCTACTTTATTAATGGCAACTTTATTATAAACAGCAGTTATGCACTTATTAATCAAGATTCGCACCCTCTTGAAGAAAGTGTTACAGAGGAAACCATTTATAATGAAATTTCAAAATGACCTTAAGTAATACACATTTTTTTATCACATACCTTTTTTACAGCACATTTGAAGTGACTTTTCTTGTCATGCACTTCGAAGACAGATCCAAATTTCCCACATCCCAGCTTTGGGCCAGAAGTCCACTGCATATTTTCTCGATAGCAGCCAAACCCTGGGCTAAGAGTCTTTAGGGAATGTAAAAATAAAATGTAGAATATGAATAATGTAGAATTCCTGTTATCAGGACTGCAGTTTTAGATTTGCGTAAACATAATTTAAACTCAGAAATCACAGACTATATGTAATGTAGATGATTTTTTTTCTGTTGTGGATGAACTAAAATACTGAAAGCTTAAGTTCAACTTCAAAATTCAAAATTTAAAATTCAAAGTTGGAAAAATGTACTGTGTATGAAACATCTGAGGCAGTTCCCCTGACCTTGATTAGCAATAGCTCAAGGCTTGGTTCCCGAAACTAACATTATTGAGCTCAGGAGTAGTGGGAAACGGGGTCTGTGAAACCACTGGTGTAAGTTTCAGAAACAATGAAAAAGCACTGATGAAATGTGAATGGAATAATACTGTACTGCACTAATAGCAAGTCCACTATGTACTGAAAATGATTTTTAGGCATTTATTACATTATTAGCCTTTACTGAAAAAGCATACTTATTTAATACATGTACATGCTGTCATTTGAAATGTAGAGTTTCAGAGTAAGGTTGCTTACTCGACTACTTTTACTCACATTCTTGAGCAGGACTCCTGCGTGCGAGTTATTATCTGCGCGATGTCTCTTCTGAAGCTCGGAACAAAATGCAGAAAACTCCAGGAGTTCTTTGTCTCCCCCATGGGTGACTGTTGGCTCCTCTCTGGAGGGCGAGCAGGAAGAGTCCAGGTCCATGCCAGACACTCTCTGTCCAGAGTCTTCCGCTGTGTCATTAAGGTACTGGAACAGAACGCTGTCTATGCAGGACATAGATAAGGCAGCACTCTGATGTGGACAGTGAAGTGCTAGACAAGTTGATGAAGCCAAACACTGCACCTGAAAAGAGATGCATTTTAACTGGTACCTCTGAATGTTCATTGGCATACGTGCCTACATCCTGGAATGCCATTAAAACATTTAAACATTTGTATTTATTGCAGGTTGGAAGCATTTTTACAAACACAAACTACATTCCTGAAGTAGAAATTCCATACGCTGGCTAAATTTCCGTTTACAGTTCTATGAAGTGAAAGTGGTGAAGAAAAATCAGCTGAACAGAAATGGAGTGCACCGAGGTGACCATTTAAAAAAATGTTACCTTATTGTAATATTATTGGGTTCTGATTCAGTGAGGCTGTACAATAAAGAAGGACAGAAAAAAGACCTACCTTCTCAGACATTTTAAACTCCAAGTGCCCCTGCCCAGTTAACCTGTTTTCTGTGACTGACTTTTGTGCTGCAAGGAAGTTTTATCAGACCACTCACTTTTATTGAGCTTTTAAACCACAGGCTTTCCTGTAGCACCTCATTATATATTTACACCGTACTGAGTTTGTGATCTTTTGTGGAGACCTTTTTCAGTTTTTCATTATGTTGCACAGCAATGACCTCTTAATCACTTTTCTGTTACAGTGAACCTGGTTAGACTCCGAATACAGTTCAATCCGCAACAACCTTACACAGAACAATCATCTTGTTAGTTGAGTTACAACTTGGGCAATCACAACCATAATAATAGTTTAAGTATTATAGATTATTAGTATGAAAGAGTGGGGATATCTAGGAATATCTTAAAACCAGAAACACAACATAATTAAAATGTAAATAATAAATTTATATTTACAAATATAAATAATATATAAATTAGAACCCATATTTTTATTGTATAGTTTCGTTAATTAAGATGTGTTGTAAAATTGTGCACTCACTATAAATGCAATTTTTAACAAAAGTTCAGCAGGGATGACACCAGCAAGGGTCTTCTTCTCCTCTGCTGCTCTAATGCATAAATTCTCCATGATGTCACTTCCTGGAAAACTATAAATACCACAGCAAGTCTCTCTCTTTTGCTCACATTCATCTTTCTGCATCCCTCCTCCACCCCATCACCACATTCTTATGGTTTTTAGAAAATCATATGACTTTAATAATTTGATATCCCAGGGAATAACAGCACTATAGATAGCAACACTATCTGCTATAATACTGGAAGTAACAACCTGTTCAAGAAAAGCTTGAAAAGCCATTTACAAATCTTCCTTATTAACTCACCTGAGCTAAACTTGATTGACTTTTTTCTCAGCATCCTTTGATGATCAAAGCACTTGCTCTCACTGAGCTTTGGGAACATTATGATGTATGAGGTACAGTACATTTGTTTTTCTCCCATGCATCTACTGTATATGAAATCTCCTTTTTCTCCTCTACTGAACACCTCTCAAAACGAATAGTATTTAAAAAACTGTTGTTCTACATCTTCGAAGATGGAAGCACTTCTATTTTATCGTAAAACTAAAAACAGTGAATAAATGCACTTTGATATTAAATTTCACTGCTGTGTCACTGAGATAGGAGCCCATGGTTTCACACAATTAAAACCCTCAGAGCATGAAACCTCTTTGATGGAGGGCTCAGGCAGAATCTTTATAGTTATGAGTGAAGACAATGCAAAAAGCAGGTGGAAAAAATAAAATAAGCTCTTCATTTTGTAACAGAATTATAAAATTTTTAGACCATGGGATCAGGATCACAGAATTTTCCAGAAAATCAGGTTTATAGGCAGTGTTAATGCATCAGATCTGAATTATGAATTTAACAAAACAAGAACAAGAACAGCTCTAGGACACACAGCTGCGAAACTTGAAGGCTGATGTGTAAAAACTAAGCGAATTTAATCATATTTACTTTGTGTTTCTGGCCAATTGCTTTTAATTCCAGTGAGCAAAGTCAAATGGGATGAGTAAATGGATAATAATACACCTACATTTTATTCTTTAATCGAATCATTTACACACACTTTTAATTAAACATCTGACATGGCATTCAAATGTTAGAATTTAAGCACAGAAAAGATGTGCAAGGTCATTTTCGCTACTGGAACCAAATTATGAATTAAAAATGAGTTAAAACAGATATCTAAAACAGACACATAATGACAAACAGTAAATTCATTTACATACCCCCTTATAAACCACATTACATGAAGACAATATTAATACCATGCTAATAACTGAGTAGCAGTTTACTGATAACTAATCGGTATTAACTGAAGCCAGACATTTGTCATTTGCAAATACTTTATACGTGACCTGTTTACTTTGAACAACTATATTGTTTATGCACTCATAAAGTGTGATTTGTCCCTTCTACATTAAAGCACTACCCATGATTCTTAGGTTGAGACAATAACGTCAAACCTGCACAATTTCTCTGTATCAATCTGTCTATCACACCAGACCTCAGCATCCTCACACCTGCACTGATCTGCAATGCCTACCTACACCTTGTGACATCGCTATTACAATGTTCTAAACTAGCACTTTGTTCTGTTAGACATTCTACATGGGGCCAAGAGAGAGACAGAGGATTGCTAATTAAGAGGTAACAATGGATATACAAATAAATCGAGAGGTTTTAGATTAGCACAAAGTGAAAATGAGGTAGTGGGCTACGAGTGGCCAGTATGCAAGGGAAATGAAAAAAGTTCAACAACTGCCAAGTCATGTTATTCAGGACATATGTATGATTTGGTATTTTCCTAGCATGGAAATTGCACAGCCCTTAGGTTCACACATTACCAGTCACTTGAAAAGCACAATGGCTGAAATTGCATCTCTTTTTTATACCATGTTCTTTAGTTTGACAGAAAACGATGTGGCAGGGTGATGCCGTGGTTGGCATTGTTGCCTCGAGTTCAATTCCTGCGGTGCTATTTGAGTGGAGTTTGTACGTTGTCCCTGTGTTCATGTAGGTTTCTTCCTACAGTCCAAAAACATGCTGGTAGGTTAATTAGTTTCTGTGAAAATTGGCTCTTGTGTGAATGTGTCTGTGTGTCCTCCGATGGACTGGCATCCCGTTTGGGGTGTACCCTGCTTTGTGCACATTGCTCTGGCTCGGCTGCAAAACTGTAGCGGATAATGTGGTTAGAAAATGGATGAATGGATAAACAAGTAACATGGCAATGCAGCAAGAGATTACGGGGGTTGGCGAATGCCATTGTTAGAGTACATGTTGCAGTCTTAGCACTTGTTCCAATAATCCCTGGGTCCAAAATACTACAGTACAGCATGTACAGTATATTGCATATAGTGTGTATGTATGTGCCTGTGTGGAAAAGCTGCCATTATTTTCTCATTAAGCTATGAAAGGAATGCATGGCTGCCCTTTTCCCTGTGCCACCACAGCAGTGATAAACTACCTGTCTTCTTGGCTCCGTATACAGGCTTTATTGAAGAGGACAAAGGGGCTGGAACCTGGCTGCTGTCACTCTGAGTGAACAATGCAGGTCAATTTCGCTCAACAACCTGAACACGGTTGTGCCGTTTATCATGCCAGTCTACAGTCGTAATACCCCAATTACTACAACTCTCTTTCCCCTCCTCAAGGTTTGGATCCATGCACCGGTATCAGAAATATATGATTCGTACAGTATTGTTTCTATTCAGCGTCTATTTCGCAAAACAGAATGGCTTTGAACAAGGTCACATGACATATACAGTTGTTAAAAAACACATTTTTTTAAGGTTGGTGCTTTTGCATTTCCTTTTAGGATTTTACCTAAACCCAGGTGATTTTTTTTTTTACTCGCTCTCCCAGTTTAGTTAATGAAAATGCGTGTATTAGACTATTCGTGAAAACAAACACAACACACTTTACATGTAAATTTGTATGTTGAATTCTGGTGGGGTTGCATTGAAATAAACTTAAGAGTGTAAATGTACTTCTCAGATCTATGGCTTAGTTAATAAAGCTCTCCCCTTGCCAACACCTGCACCTTACCATCTCCTCAGGCTACCACATTTAAAGATCATTCTGCTTCTGTAGCAGGTAGATAAACCAGTGTCACTTAACACCTGTTTCACTGAGTGAATCTCAATCAACTGTAGATTTTATAGTAAGCAGTGCCCTACTGCATCCAAGATCCTGAATTCCGTCTATCCATTTTCTAACTGTTTTATCCAATACAGGGTCATAGAGAACACAGGTATCTAACCTGGCAAGCATCAGGCGCAAGGCAGGATTCATCCCGGATGAATCGCAGGGCACACACAGACACAAACATGGACACATTCACACAAAGGCCAATTTCTACAAAAGCTAATTAAGCAACCGGTATGTCTTTAGAGGAAACTGGAGCACCCTGGAGAAACGGGGAGAACATACAAACTCTGCGCAAAGAAAGTGTCATACCTGGCTTCTTGTATGACAATTGAAATATTCATTATCTCAGGCAGGATTTCTGAACTACCTTCATATTGTTACAAATATAGGGGACAATAAAATAGAGAATGGAGCAGGATTATCAAAAATTAAAATGAATAATCATAATCCCTAAATTGTACAAGATATGCCAAGAATATACCTGAATGGTTGGTATAGTTAGAGTTCTTTTTTCTTTGGCACAGCTCTGACAAAAGAGCAATAAATTAAAGGCAAACTGGGATAAAAAAACATTTATTAACAATGACAGTAACACAAAGTAAACAACACTCAATACAAAACAACACAATACAGATTTACACACAAGTTTCTCTATTTACATATTTACATATACTTACAAGAGAACTATGTCTTGACCAACCAGAAAAACCCAGACTGCTAACTCAGTATTCAGAATCCTATAAAGTACCTAACAGGCTCACAAGAAAGGTAAACCTGTGTCCTAAATAAAACAGAATAAAACCCAGAGCTAAATCTCTCTTCCTACACATCTGGATGCTCCAAAATGCATGGGAATCAAGTTCTCTGTTCAAAAAATGCATCACTAGCCAGGAGACAAGGTTTTTAACCTATGGATTCTTTATGAAGGAAATCAGAGTTTCCGGAATGCATGAGCTCTTAAACAAAGCTTGGATACTTCACTAGAATCTAGTGTTTAAGGCTGATCTGAACAAGGTCCCTCTTCTCCCTGTCATTCTTTGTCTTCTACATGTCTCTCCTCTTTTTTGTTTCTGCCTACTTGCCTTTTATCCCATGTTCCTGGTCCTGTTGATGACTCTTAATGATCTGCCAAGAATTTAATTAACTAAGGTAAACCAGACAATTCCTTTCGATCAATGTGCCTCAGACCCTCTACAGCTCAGCAAACACCTCATCTTCCATTCATTGTTTGTACTTTGAAACCCCCCAAAAACTGCAAATGTTGGCTTTTGATTTGGGAGAAGCTGACTCTCCCATTTACAGTAGTTTCACAGCCGAAACATTGTGTTTTCTTCTCTTTTCGGCATGGAATAAACCTATTACTTGTTCCTTTGCAGCTATAACAATATGCTCCTTAACCTACACCCTTTATCTCACTTTGTCCTCCCACTGTAAATGTTAATTTACGAAAAAAGACAACGTAAATGTGACAGGAGTGGGCATAGATGTGCTTTCATTTGTCATATTTTATGTGTAAATGAAAATCTGGATGTCTGTAACGTCCTGCAAATACTTCATTATTACAAATGCCCATTTTTTTGCCCGTCTTCTCAGTGTGAGCCTCAGAGCTGTCAGTACTCTGATTCCAATGCAGTGCTGAGCGAAGAGCCAGGAAAGGAGAGATAAAGTAGAGTTTCCTCTGCAGTAAATCAGCTTCTCATACAGATGGCAAGCCAGCCTCTCACAGAGCTGCTTCCTGGCTGAAGAGGCCAGCAGCTGTTTGTGGCGAATGAGACAGCGGCCCCGACAGATCTTGTTCAGAACTGATTATCTTCCATTTGAGTGTTTATGGTTTTGGGCGCCCGTTCAAATTCTGAGTTAATGAAAATCTTCTAAATGTATTCAGAAATAATTAATAGCAGTCATAATCAGGAGGAAAATAAAATAGGCTGGAATTAAGCTCCAGATTTATGTTTTAATGGTGTGCATTTAATGTGTCTGCTGAGACACTTCATTACCCCTATAGCTGCTTTTATGCCAAAGTAAACTGTTTCTCTGGGCTGAATTGTCAGATTTTTTGCGAGTTTTAATCTGAAAAAAAGAAATGAAATAAAAGTTACGCATGTTGCCCTTGAGATGTTCATTATCTGGTTATTGTTTAAATCACAATAAAGTAAACCAGGTGGAATATAATTTTGTTTTATAATGCCTTTGAAATGGTGCAAAATTAATACTTTGTCTACTGCTGTACAGCATATACAATTATCAGCTGTGTGTTTGCATTTAATAGTGTTTGTAACTCCATTTCAACTCTATTTGACTCATGTAAGACTATATGCCTGGGTTTTGTATCTACCCTTTGAGCATGCTTGTAGCCTAATCACATTTACAGAGGTACAATATCTCAGACAGCACTTGGCATAAAGGCCCAGAAAGGTTATTTTGTTATGAAAAATAATTATTTTAACCTTTACCTACTGGAATGCTATGCACAAAATGTCCCTTGGTTAAATCTACGATTTTAGTTTTTTCACTTGTCTTTTATTATCAGTATGCACTATAGTTTAGCCCATCTCTTTCACATGCCCTGCATGTGCCTCCCGTTATATGTTCAACCATGAGATCTACAAAACCCATGTTTTAGAGATTTTCCGTACTGCATTTCCGTCAGATAGTTGGGAATTTCTCTTGATTTGAGGGAATCTCTTTTGGCATACAGGGATTTGTTGTAATTGCACTTGGGAATGGTTATAGACTTAAGAAACTATCCAAGAATGTCATTAATAGGAGGCTTTCATCTTTAATGAGAGACTCTACATGATTTTAACCACTGCACTGTGAGAGATGAAACAGTCGGTCTTAAAAGCTTATAGTTCATGTTGTGAACTGCTGAGAAAAGCAACATGATCTATTTAAACACGCAGATTATTTCAAGCTCCCCAATGACTACAATGCAGGGTCAGTTGGTCATCCGTGTAGAACATTCTATAACAAAACTAAGATAGAGGACAAAGAATACTGCTTTTTGGAAACATGTTTAGAATAATAAAGAAACATAATGTTTCTTTTCACCATAAAGTCATCCAATTTGGAATCGCCAGTATCTTTGCGCCTTGGCTCATAGTGATGACCATTGTCCCCCAAGGAAGAACAGACAGGTAGCTCTAACCTTCCCACCCATCTACTGTTCACCTTTTGTCCCACTACCAGCTCAGCAGTGATGTGTAGGAGGTTCAGCACTGATTACAGGAGAGGCACTGCAAGACTTCAACTACCTGTGAAGTTACTTGGATTACTGGGAACCAAGAAAGCCCCTAATACCAACCCACAAACCCTCCCCCCATGATGCTGAGCCAATTGTGCAGTGCCACTTAGGGAATCCAGTCACAGTCGGCTAGTGACAAGGCCAAGACTCAGATCTGCGATGTCTGGGTGTGTGGTGATCTGCCTGCACTAGTAGCAGACCTGAGTGAGCCACTCAGAAGCCTTTTTTTCCCTTTTTTTTTGATAAATCTGTTAATATTGCTGTATGCTGCACTACTGTAACTACTGCTACCTACAGTATGGAAACGTGACAACAAAGTGTGTTTCTTTTCTGGTGTTTGAAGTCTATCTCTCCATTTCAGCAGGAAATATACAGTAGCTCTCTCTCTGCAACAGAGTTGAAGAAGAATCCTGGGTGTCGATATCTTCTTCACATTTCATTAAACGGGTGATACACAAAGTGATTGTCAATATTTATCAGGCTAATTCAGCAGTGATTTGCAGTGGCAGAGGATAGATTTAACCCGTCAGGAAAGCAATGAGGTAATTAATGAATATCAGTACCAAAACACTGAGGGGATTCAGGATGACCTACATCTGTGTAAAACTTAAAGATGCACACAATCAGGCGTACACAATTATCCTCGAAATAACAATAGAAGGCCCCAAGAAGTGAAGGTAGGGATAGAGACAAAGTGCTCAGAAAAAAAGTCATGTCATATCGAAGTACCTGGAAGATGATGGGTCAAAAGCTCAGCTCCATGGCTCAGTTCCAGAATGCTCTATAGTCTCCTGGACGGCCAATTGAAATTCTGCACACACCTCTCCTGGTACGAGAAATTCAAAATGTTTAAATTTCAATTATGTCTCTTTCTTGTAGGCTGGTATTTTATAATCTAGTTTTAATGGATTCAGCCAGCATGACCTCCCTGTGGAGCAGGTTCTCAGAGTGTCTTATGTGCCTAGATAGCCCGGCCTTACTTCAACACTAGACTCGCTTCTGTATTAGTGGGTCATGACAACCCTTAATGTGCAGCAGATTGTGGCATTAGAAGACTGTTTTGAGGGGAATGTTATAAAAATGATATAGCAAAGGTTGTTCTTGATGTACTTCGGTTTACTTTTTTATGTCAAGCCAGCAAAAGCATTTGCTGCTTAAAATAATAATAATTTGTATCGCAGATTCTATCAAGAATTTTATATCATGGGATATTGGTGGTATTAAAGCTTTAGTACCAACTGAAGAAAGATTTCAGACTGGTTTCACTGGCTTGTGAGTTTCAAGCTTTAGGGCACCCATAGTGTATCCTATAATATGTAGAGCCACTGTTGGTTTTATTTGAAAAAAAAACAAAAATATTAACTCATTTTTTCACTTTGTACAGTATCATCCAGCACAAAATGACAGGTGTTGAGGGAAAATGGAAACAAATTTATTTTCAATTTAATGTTTAACAATCCTTGTAATTAAAATTGATGGGACAAATGATTGTTAGTTGAAGTGATGAAGCACAGTGAAAAACAATTAAGTTTGAATTTTATGTTTTATATCTGGGACTGTTTTATAAGGCCCATCTTATGAAGGGAGGAATTGTGTCTTCAGCAATGAGTGAGAAAAAAAAGCTGCCAACTGCATATATATAGGAAAATGTTCGTATTACATGCACATTTTTTATAGAAAAAGGTGAATGTCATCTAAATAGATGCTTTCCCAATAAACGCTTAGTGAAAGCTACAAAATATTTTTAAAACAACCAAAATAAAAGACCTGTTATGATGAGACATTTAAAAGGGCATTAAGTTGTAAATAAAACATTGAGACAAAACCACATCTAAATTGTATCTCTGTGGCAAACACACAAGACTATGAAAAGATGTAAAGTGCCATTGAGTGGCAATTGATATGGCATCTTTATAAATAAAATTAATCTTTATCAATGTAAGTAGAGAAATATGTAATCATTCGTTTTAACTGCTTTACTGGATCTTCAGTAACATGTGAGATGTGAATAACCCATTTAAATCACTACTATCAAAGCTGGTTCAGGGTATAGAAGTACAATCTGGCTTCTTCATTTTCATTAACTTTCAATTATTTTCATGGGCTGAAACACCTGCTTCCAAATTAGCTCCATAATTATGCATAAATTCAATTTAGCTTAGACAATATTATCACCATTAACTTGTTTCAAGTAAGTAATTGTGTTCTCAGTTAACATGCTACCTCAAACAAGGGGCATTTGTTCAACTCAGGTAATACCTGTATTTATAAGGCAGAGAAGGGATGTTTGTTTTGATGTTGCTAAAAAGAAAGCAGATGTCTAAGGTGTTTGGGAACTACATGATGCCCATTTCCTTTCTAATCATCCACATCACGTTTACTGAGAGGAGGAAGACGAGAGAGAAATTAAGATCAATATGACTGCAGTCAGTGCCTTTACAGACAGTGTGACAGGAAACTAGTTGGTGACGGAGGTGTCTTAATAGTTTATTGGGGTGCACAAAAATGTTTAGCTCCTATTTTGTGGTGTGAAAAGAAGCACAACAGAGCTGGGGGAGTATTTGAATTTGCTCAAGGAAAATAGAAAAGGCATGAATTTAAAAATGAGTTGAGGGAAAGGAAAGATGAAGATTTAAAAGAAATTTACTAAAACCCATGATATTGTAAATAAAGTTGGAACATAGACTGTAGATCACATGTAGGGATTGTAAGTGTTTATATATAGGGCATGTAAGGGATCTGAGTGTATAGATTCTAGGAAGCCTATTAGCACCGCTTATAAACGATAACATTGCATAATAAATTGAGGCAATATTAGAAATAATGCAAATAATATTGCCCCAATATAGTGATATATTTCTATATATATGCATTGTTGCCCTATGCAAAGTAGCATTTTCATTAACATCTTCACATTCCTGTTTGTGCAAATATGTAATGTCTTTTGTATACATGAAGTACAAGTCACTGTCATTGACCATGTTTGAGAAATGCAGAAAAGACACAGCTTTACAAAATGTATTCTATTCTTGATGTGAAACAGAAACATGCAGACAGGTTTTTGCCTGATCTTTAAACATTGACCAGAATACATTCACAATGACTTCACAGTAAGACTTATATCTACTGTTGGTTTACAGTCATTCTATATTTAAGCATAGAAGCACAAAAAGCTTTCAGCCCATGCTTATACTGAGTTACATTTGAATTTGGATTAACACAGCAAAGGGCAAAAAATGCATGTCCTGTGAAGGATGATGAACCTGACAGTATATCTATGTTGGTTTGCACAGTCATGAATGTGATGAAATACAGGAATGTAGCTGTCAAAATCAAGAACGCCACAGAAGTTGCAGTCTTGCCAACAGAGTAGTGCAGCAGATGTAGGTATAGCAGGCCCCACCTATCTTGCACTCCAAAGATGCTCCATTGCCATCTTTCCATGGCCTGGCAAAAGCAAAAAAACACAACACTTTGCAGAATGTTGCCTTTGCCCAAATCTCTGGCTGGCGTGGACTGGTTTTACAGACAGCCCAAATCATGTACTCGCAAAATGTTTGAGCCACGCTTTAAGAAAGTCATTCACGCAGTGGGCGCCATTGTCAAGCTGAATGACGACAGCTCCTCTTGTGTATTGTTCACACACCACTTTCAGGTCCTGAAATTAATTATTACAGCAGCCGCCTAAAGGTTCCAGAAAGCCACCCAGTTCTGTCGTATTTTTCTCTGAAGTCTTCAAGATGTTTCTTTCGAACAGAGTCATGCGTCTCATTTGAAGCTCTTGCTCCAGAGGCTCTAGGCAGTGACGTTTCTTTGTCTTCTAGAGACAGTGCTGTAAGGTACCCCTGCAGTAGTACCGCTACCCTTGGCCGACCAAGTCTTTAAAGTGCAATCTGTCTCACAGTCCCTTTTCATTAAACAAGCCGAGTCTGTGACCGAAAACTTCTCTGTCTGCTTCAAGTGAGATTTAATGAAAGGTCATCAGTGAAGAAATGGGTGTCTTGTCTATTTTGGGAGGGTCATCAATCTTTATATTTTGCAGATGAAAGTCATATATATTAGTAAATATATACTGCACACAAATGAATCTTTATTATAGACTTTCTATTTGACTACTACAAACATGTTCTAATTTTATTAAGATGAACACACCCAAGAACAAATTCAAATAAAATCAGTTAAGCAACAAAACCAGGTGGGTTTTCATTATTTTAGGACTGTTAAAATGAGTTAATTTTGTTAAAGCTGTCGTATAAGAGACATCATATAGCAAAAATAATCTCATACACACAAAGACAAAGTGTTGAAGGGATCCCATGTTCATTTGGTTTATTGAAAATGTTTTTCCACTGAAAACTGATATTTGTTAAGTATTGTACTCTATACATGTATGTTTGGAAAATGACTCATGTTTTTCATTTGTTCTCTTCCGTTTTCCAAAGATCTTAAGATGTGAATGACTAACAGTTATGAGAGCACTAAACACATTAACTTTGTCAAAGAAACTCTCTCAGTACGTTTGTTCAGAAAGCTAACAAAAGATAGCTCTTCACGCTTCGCAAAGCCAAAAGATATGATAACCACTCATATAAACAAAATCAGTATGTCATCAACTCCATCTTCAGAAAGGCTCTAAGTTGTGATGGTTAAAGTTATTTGTAATTAAATGAAAACTTTTGTTAAAACATAGGCAGCAAAGTCATTCTTCATCTGAGATGCTTTATTTGCTCATTTATTTAGATTCTTATGGAGTTGTAGATATACAGTAACTATTGCCACCCCTTCTCTTAGCTCAACTAATACACCTTAAGTCTTTTATGCTACTTACCACGATGAATTTGAGTTCAATAACCTTTTGAAAGCTATGATTTATTTTATATTATCTCATCAGACATTATTGTAACACTTAGAAACCTGCAACAAGTTCTCATTGTAAAATTAATTAAAACACAGATACGATATTGAAACTGTGGAAGTTAAAATGACAGTAAATTTCAGGTGGGTCATGCAAAATATCTCTATCATGAATTTAGCCGAAAGAATGCCTTTAATGTATGCAACGATAACCGTGGATTTCTAAATGGATGGACAACCATTAATGTTAAACAATATCTTTAATATTTAGAGAATAGATTAGCCTTTGCAACTACTGTATAAATGTAGTTTTTCATTCTGTATCTGTTTTGAGTAAATCCAGCATCCTAATGTCTGACCTGGTCAAATGATAAATGTATTATTTGCACTTCCAGTTCAGATAATTGAACAATGCACCAAAACCTTAAAAGACAATTAAATAAAACAGTGTTGTCAGACTCCTTCCCTACTTAAATCAAAGCAGATTAAAAAGGCTAAAAATAAAGAGTTTTAAATATATTTTATTATTACTGTAAATATGACAGTAGTGCTTTGTACATGGTATGATTATAAGTTCCTGTCTGAGCAGGTTGGAATCTTCCACATTTAATAAATTTAAGTATTTAAAATAGTAAAGCATTTTTTCTTAAAAATCAATTTCAAAGACATATACACAATCTTCACTTTTGGGTGAAAAGGTCATCCTTCTTCCCTTCAGTTTGTGCTTCTTACTAAGTAAAGTTTATTTGCACAGGTAGCCTCCTAACTGCAACAGATCTCTGGTCTAGTCTCAGTTGTAGCTCCACTGTTTGGTGATTAAATAACATTCATACTTTGTGATAAACAATGGGTTATCACAGCCACACAAAATACAGATTGCACTAATGTTAAAAATGTTTTCAGCACATCTCTTGTTACAATATCTTAAAATAATTTAATAAGTAGACACTAATATAATCCACATATTTGTTATATATTTTAAGGGCAGAAGAATAATATATATATTTGCAAATGTCACTAGTTATAATTTTCTTTGGCTCACAAATACACTAAAATACCTTAAACATCATTTAAAACTCATTTTGATCATATAGTGTCATATAATACAAATAAAGATACATTACAAATGGGAGAAAATACTAGACAACTTTTCAACACTGGTCATTTCTTATTATAAATAAGCAAAGATTTCAGCATATAGCTATATATCATCATTATTTAAACGTCTCTTACTGTAAAACTATTACATTGATCTTTTTTTCACAAAGGCATTTAACAATAATGTACACAATCTACACAAAATTAATTATCTCTAAAAACACAGCAATAGTTTACCTCTTACAATGACTGTGTTACAGTGACCCCCTCGCTGACACCAAAGGGGACAAACAGCTAGAATATAATGTGGTGCATTTGGTTGTGTAATTACAATTATAACAAAAGCACCCATATTTCTTAGAGTACAGTTAATGACAAATAATGTTGCTCATTTAAGGAAGTTTTGATGAGTCATTTACAACTCACCTCTGGGGATGATTCACAGCAGACACTGTCCACAGCACTTAACAGCTCAGGGCCTCTTACCACTCACTCAGTGTTGCACACATGCCGGAGATTACTCAAGTCAAGTACAGGACGGATAGTTTTAAACCTTAAAGAATTCTTAAATACAGCAGTTAATTCTTCTACAGAATAGTCACTGTTACGGAACAAACGTGAATACATATTGACAGAAACACTTCTGGATATTACGATTACAGTTCGTCCGTACCTAAAAAGACATACAGGCAAGTTTCACATCCTACGGAATTGCTTTAGATACGACAGGATCATGAAACCTCACTCTACGTCCTTTTAGAGCTGGCCACGTCAAAGCTGGTTAACAAAAAGCAAGGCCTCCGCCAGAACACTTTTCTGGAGAGACTGTGTCCTCTTACAAGTCCTGCCCCAGTCGCTCTATCTCATCGATCAGAAAGTCGATGTCCGACTTTGTAGCTGCAGGATTGGAGATAACCATTCGGAAGAAATTGACTTTGTCTCCCTGCGGCTGGTAACCCACCATGGTTGTCCCTGACTCCATCATCCTTGCTTTGATTTTGGGTGCCACCTGTAATAGCAAGAGCGATAATATAAATGCCGCTACACTGTAAGAGCAGGCTTTCTGCAGTGGCTGTATTTTGAAGTTTGTTTACACCTAAACGTTCAAAGGAGATGATGAAAGAACACGTTCAGTGCTCGTGCAAAGTACAAACGTCTGGTGTCGTACCTTGTGTAACCTTTCTCGTCTCTCCTCGCAGTCTGGCATGACCCGTAGGCTTGGAGGAATGTACCAGAAGCAAACATTTGTGTGCTGAGGCTACAAAACGTGAAAAAAGTGGAAAATATTTAAACAAACAGACCAAAGCATGGAGACACTTTTGGTTTTCTATTGCAATACATTAAACGGCTCATTTCTCAAAACAAGATATGAAGTGTTTATATCTAAGAATTTCTTTCTCAGGTAACTCTCCACGTCTCCTTATCATCACCGGTATTAAAAGAAGCTAAATAAATCTAATCTCAATAAGAAGTGTCAGATTGTGAAGATTGTTCCATGATAACACCCTCTGTGCTCTTATTTCTACCAGTCAAATGGGAGAGGATTTCAAACCTTAATGACTACTCTGTTGAGATACTCAATGTATGTAAGAAAGAGGTCAAGTGTCTTTAAGTGAGCCACACGTTCTTCCTAATTTTTAGTTCTTTAGGAAATTTGTCATTTGGAGGTAGCCGGTACCACAATCAGGGATTTGGAGAATTCCTTTTTTCTCAGGCAGTGAACCCAGCTGAAGCCCTTTCATAGTCCTAGCACTCTACCCTAGCTTCCAACAGATACAGGGCTGGGATGTGATGAGTAGAAACAGAGCCAAAATTTGCTTGCCACTACATTAAGCTAACCAATGCCAGTATTAATGATACACTGTGCTGGGTGGGAAAGATAATGGAATCTACTTTATATTCATTAGATATTTTCTGCTCATATGTTTTATGGAGATAATCCATTGGTCACGTTGGTTATCTTTAGAAGCCGAAGAAGAATAAAAATAACGGGCAGTAAAAATCAGATCTCACCTCTCCATCGAAAACCATTTCATATCCTTCGCGGTTCTTTATTTTTGTGTAGAGATACTCTGAGAGCTCCAAGCACTTGTTAATCTGTTGTTCAAACCCTACCGTTCCCTTTGAATAGAGAGAACAGAACACAACATTAAAATATAGCAGGCATTTTTTTTACAACTTAAGCAAAGCAATATATATTATACCATTGAACGGCACGCAAAACCTAGCACTTGTGTGGCTATAACAACAGCATATTTGAATCTTGGAGATTAATAATTGAGCCTTTTATCAGTATAGCAATACAAGCACATTCAGTTCAATGTTTTACATGCTTTCTCCAGTAGCATTCTGATATGTATGCTGCCACATGAAAGCAATACTTTTTATACAATTCAATTGCATCTGTTTGTTTGTTTTACGATCTGTGTGATGATTTGTGTTTTATATAGTAAAGGTTATTTATATGATGAACACACTTCACATATTCCTACCTTTGCTTTCCACATCAGCCAGAATTTAAAGATGTCCACATGACGGCCGCACTGTATTGCTTTGTCACCCGTGTCATATGTGACATCATATTGTTTGTCCTGCTGGAAGAGGTACCCAGCACACATCTGATTACAGCCCTGGAGAATACCCTGAAAAGAAATGGAAGCACTTAAACCCAAGACCAGGTCCTGTAGGTCCACACAGTTAGGAGTCAAAGACATCCTCCATAACTCACATTACACAGATGTGACTAAGTGTCAGTTCTGTCAGAATCAAATGATTCATTTAGGAATGAAAATGCTAACTAGAAAATGAAAACTACTTTGAGGTAGTTGCAGAGTTGACTGTTGGCTATTAAAAATCTCATTTATTATTCACAATATGTGATATACAGAATAATGTTATGAAAAAGGAGAAACCCACATTCATATAGGTGCAAGACTTTAAATATCTAATAGATATTACACAGCATAGCAGAACTATTTATTTTTAGTTGATGCAGAACATAAGTAAATCAATTTCCTCAACAAACACCGGAGCTGGGAGCTTATATATGTTGGCACTGCTCACCTTTTCTCTGACCAGGATGGCAGAACACTGGAGCAACACCCCCATCATCTTGTGTGGATTCCAGGTCACTGAGTTGGCCCTACAACAACAACAATAACTTGGTTGCAAAAACAGGCCTGACTCACTGACTTTTTTTATTGTTCTCATAAAAAGTGAACAAGGTGGTTACCTTTCAATGCCACTTAACTTATGACGGTGCTTTCTGGACATTAACAGTCCTCCTCCCCAGGCACCCTGATAAAAAAAAGTAATATACTTTTAAAGGGATGCAAGGAATCACAGTGCAGTTCAGTGAAGGTACAGTATGACATGAGTTTAATTGTAACTCAAATGGCCACTTCCAGAGAACACTGAAGGAGACACACACAAGGTGTACTTCCTACAGTGGCCCAAACTGCAACAATGTTACAGAGGGTTTTATAGTCCAATGGCTATTCTTGATGATGTTATCCTGCCTTCCAGCTATTTCTCAGGTGTCACGTACAACAACAGGTATGTGTTTAAAACTCCCTCCAGCCAGATCAGGAGCAATGGCCCCAGGCCAGTTTCAGATTTCGACACTTAACAAAACAGAATCATACGAGAATACATCCCAACATCTAAGATGCTATAAGAATAAGGATGCTTTCTGAGATGCTGAAGAGTTTCTCTATGGGGCAGTGCAGTGGCTCTGTGGCTAAGGATCTGAGCCTGTGGCTTGGAAGGTTGCTGGTTCATATCCCACAGCTGGCAGTAGGAGTACTGAAGGAATCCTACTCCATTGGGCCCCTGAGCAAGGCCCTTAACCCCAACTGCACCAGGGGCGCCGTATAAATAGCTGACACTGTGCTCTGACCCCAAGCTTCTCTCTCCCTGCCTGTGTGCCTGTGTGTCTCATGGAGAGCAAGCTGGGGTCAGCAAAAAAGACAAATTCCTAATACAAGAAATTGTATACAGTATGGCCAATAAAGTGATCTTATCTTTCTGTTGGAATCTCATCTGCTGCTCGCAATATTAATGGGATCTGATGGGGATGTAACACTACTATGGAAGCTCCTGACAACTCGCTTGTATGTGAAGGTTTGGATGGATGGAGAAAGCAATGGAGGTTCACGCAAAAAACAGCTGCTCGCTGAATGTGCAGCTGCACTCTGTCCTTGCTCTGTATGTAACACAGTCTCGACTAATGGGGTGCTCAGTGAACTGTTTAATGACTGGTGACTTTCGTTTAGATGCAGGTGATCTGCAAGCTCATTTGCTAAAAGAAAAGAAGACTCCATCGGTCGATAAAAATGTGCTTACATCTACATGCAGCCACAGGTTGTACTTTTCACAAATGTCCGCAATCTCATGGATAGGATCAAACGCTCCATACACTGTGGTGCCAGCTGTGGCATTCACGAACAGGGGAACATGCCCCTGGGGAGAAACAAGAGATCCATATTAGTCAATAACGCAGCTTTTTAGGTCATTAGTTATGAGTGCAGTACTCAGTGGGCCGTCCCACAGGTAAGCACCAGGGCTGAAGTGTAAATTTATAAGATCTCCCACCTTTTGTTTGGCATCAATGATCTTTGCTTCTAGATCAGCCGGAATAACTCTTCCTCTAAAATAAAATGCAAACCCACAAGTAAATGAGAAAACGTTTATTAAGCATTTAGGGGGCTTGAAAACAAAGCAAAGGATAACGGTTTCATTAACCCATACCTTTCATCGCATTTGAGCAAAATGACGTTTTCTGTTCCAAAGCCAAGAGCAGCACCAGCTTTCTTTATTGAGTAATGACTCTGCCGTAAAGGATAGGAGAAAGAAACAAGCAAATCTTGAATTCTAATAAAAAAATGCATTTTAGCTGGTTTATCATTTTCAGGTACAATATGTGTGGAAGGAGCTTACACTGTAGGTGCTAAGTCATGATAATACAATTATTTATGTACAAGCCCTTTATTGCTTCAAGACTTTAAAAGCAAATTAACACTTAGATTTGTGATACAGAGCCAATATCATTTGAATACCCCTTCAACATCTTTTCATAAGGCCAATTAATCCATACTGCTAAATCTCACAGCGTTTTTCAAAAACATTTACAAAGCTGTGGTAGAATTCTCAAACATTTTAGATTCAGTTTTGCAAGTTGGATTCATCTGGACAAGCTTAGCTAAAAAACAGAATACTGAGAATGTATGGTGTCATTGAGATTTTCTTGGTAAACAAATAGAAGGAGTAAGTCCCGTTATGACAGAGAGAATGGATTTAAAGATGCTGGAATAGTTTCAGAACCAGGAAGGTTTTGTGTTTCTTTGTGTAGTTACACTACAGAGGGTTTAAGGAGTCTGCATTCCTAATTATACTGATTTTAAAAGAGAAGGGACTTACATGTTCCGACGTAAAGAGGATTAATTTGGGAACTGCAGCCATTCCTTTGGTTTTGACTTCGGGAAAATACTTATAACGAGCTGCCATCACGCTGTACATATTAGAAATGGCGCCTCCTGTATGGGAATGTATAAAGCAAAACCTTTCAAAAAACAGCAAATTTCAACAGCAGTCCATAAGATATCTTCTGTCAATATTCTTTTGGTTTCTTAGGTTTGTCTCTTAGGATATTACAAAACAGATGCCTTTTTTTTATTTCACAGGAAATGAACAGTGTAAAACAAACATGAATTACTTGAGATTGTATCTGTTCCAGTACAAAGTAGCTGTCAGAGACCTCTTCAAATCTCTTTCCACTCTGATTTCTCTGGCGGTGCTTTAAATTGAAACATAAATGACAACCCTAAGGGGACTTCAATGTGTTTTTCAAGTAAACTAAAGCACACACTTCATTATTGCAAACTGTTTACTAGAACTTTTAAATATTCACAACTGTTTTCAAAATGTATTGTAATAACATACTGTACATTTATCTTGTTTTGTTGTCAATAAAAAGGCATAGATATTTGACATTGTTCAACAGAAAATAATTTGAACTGAAATTGTAAAGTAATTAACTTCAAATGTCTTGTCACTTCCTTCATTATTTTTTTATATATCATTACTTACATTTAACTGCCTAGTTTGTTTTCAATGCCAGTGTCAGATTCAGAAAATGTTAGAGGTGGGGAGAAATTAAATGTTTTATAAACATATAGTTGTGTGTTTAAATGAATAGCTACAGTAGGTCTGCAGCTTTTTTTTTATCAATTCTGGCTTCATTTGTTTAGTTTTAGCTGAAAGGGACTACAAACCCATATGAGAGCCTTTGTTTGTTAACCAAGGGGATTATAAAATCACTAAAAATAACAGCATGCAAATCACAGAGAGATTTCTGAAGTCTGAAAAGACTGAGAATGATTTTTTCCCAGAAAAACAAATTCTGCCAATATATACATTCGGTACATCTGACCATCGGACTGGAATTCATGAAAAGAAATGTACAAATTCAAACAATGTGAAAGATGTGCCTCTGCCCTCTTTGTCTCTCTGCATTGTGTTGTTAATTAACAGCCTCTGGTTTTCTACTGCTTCAAATTACCCATAAGTCAGTATCAGACCCAAGACGGTGTCCTAGTTTACTGAACAGGGAGCCTACTCACCCGGTGAAAATATCCCATCGCCTTCTCCACCCGGCCAGCCAATCATTTCCCTCATTTTCTTCAGGGTCAGCTGCTCCATGAGCACAAACACAGGGGCAATCTCATAGGTGAACCTGAGAGACAAACAGCAGCCATTGTCATTCTGCAGGAATGCAAGCCGAACAGCCCTGCTGTTAATGGAAACCTCAGTGGGCTGGTCCCTTGCCTCACCCTTCACTTTCACCGCTGTGCCAGAAGCAAACTTTCACAATACCACGCTATCAAAGTACAAAAGAATTCAGGTACACCCACGGGAGACAATAATATATTTTTCATGTTACGAAGGAGCTGAAATGATGCTGAAACAAGGGTGAAACACAGCCAGGTTATGTAAACACCAGTCCTGCAGTCTAAAAATATCGAACACCCATGTAGAGGGGATTTGCTGAATGAAATAAGTTCCAGGACAGGTGGGTAGGAACTGTGGTTTAATTTACGGTCCTTCTAATTCTGTGCTCCTCCAGAGACCTGGACTGAATACAATTTAATACAACGTCGGGAAAACTGGCCTCCAGCAGGTATTGGTATCCACTGTGGTGGTATAAATAGCGTTACCTTGTGAACCAGCCAGAGGCCCAGCTTACAGTGCTGTTAATTCAGAACCCTCCACATGCTCCAAAAAACATCTAGAAAATGTTTAAAAATAACTTTGAAAAATCCCTTTTCTCAAAACCTAAATGCTATCAAAAGCTCTTATAAAGCAAAACTAGTGTATAGTGTGGTTATCATGTTCCTCTTAGATGAACACAAACAACAACACAACCATAGAATGAGGCAAAATAGTTTTTGTTTTTTATTTATCAATCATAGGCAGAAGAAAGATCCTCACTATAGTTTGATTTGAGTTCTGTCATGTTGTCATTGTGGACTACGCAGCTAAATAAAATTGGAATAGCTGTATTTGACACGAGCTTGAGTGGAACATCCCTAGATAATATGCCTAGAAAAAAGAGGGTCATGGAGAGAACAAGGAGAAATTTGTCACTGTGCAAGTACTTTTCTGTATTCTGCAGGCTATCTGCTCTGAGACTGCTGGGCATCATAAGAGCCAGTACTTCACGCTGCAAAAGAGCCAAGAAATGGGTATCCTTGTTACGGCCAATTTGATTTGTTGAGCATTAGCTGAAGGAGGCTACCAGTACCACAGCACCACTGCTGATCAATCTATTGGTGTCATTGAATATTTCTTTGAAAACAACCACATCAAATTGGTGACTTCCTGAGAGACTCCTTTCTATTTTTCCTGAAAAACTAAGCCTACAAATACTGTATATGCATCAATATACAATTAATGGGGAAAAAATCCTAGTTTCATATCTGTCTGTTTAAATGACTGAAAGATGATAGAACATGTCAAAGTACAAAAGAAAAGTATTTTTTCCCCCAACAAAAGTTTTGTCCTTTTTTACGTAATATTTCGGTTTTTCTTTATTTCTTCCTTAATCGGGTTTAGGAGATTCATCTCAAATACACACACAGAGAAGCACTCATGGACACCGAAACAAACACACATTTTCATCACCAGCTTAGAGAACACTGTCTGATTTGTATTAAGCTTTATGCTAATGTAACTTACATCCCAAGCATTATGTTAATATCCTTTGAGTCTGGTAATTCAATTTGGTCTCAACAGGAAAAGCAGCATACAGACAACTCCATTGGCTTGTGAGAATTTTAATTAAATGGGAACATTCTCTGCATTGTAGCTGCCAAAATAAAAAAAAGCAGTCATTCACTTTCAATAGGAAATATCAGTAAAAATCAGAAGCTTGTGGTTTTGAGAGATAAGAGCTCATTTAGATTGAAATATACTTCCTGAATAAAAGGATGGGGAGCCATTTGCTAAGCACTGTACATGCCCTCCCTCCAGGGAAATGAGGACTAAATACAAGGCACAAAAGAAGAGTTTTCCTTCTGATAACAATACTTTCTAAAACCAAAAAAAGCTTGGAATGATTTTTCAATAACACCAAGAGATGTTGGTATTTTAATAAATCTTTCTCCAAACCCCCATCCAGTATTTTAAACTGGGAATTCATGAAACAATAAGATATTGTGACATTCACATTTTCCTACATTGTTAAATCGCTCTTGTCCTCATTACTGTTATCATCAGCATTTCTACTACTTAATTAAAGCAGACTGAATTAAAAAGTACCACAGATCCAGGAAGGCTACCAATTATGTCCTTCTCTTGCCATCACACGCTTAAAACTCATCCAGCTTTTTTGTTTTAATCGCTGTTTGATAAATTGTGTTCAGTCTGCCCTTTCCACTAGTTGATCAGGGCAGAGTCTTCACAGGGACAGTTTTACAACAGGTTGGTTGTTTTTCCTTCCAACTGTAGCTGGAAACCAAAAGCCTTACAGACTCGTAAGGCAGACGGGCAAAAATCATTAAGATTATTGAACAATGTCACAAACATCTTGATGCAATTATTCATGTGAAATTATCTTGATGACAACCCCTAAGGACAATTTTATTAGCACATTAGGTGCCAGTCAATATGTGTCGGGAGTAATTATAAATGATGATTTTCTAATTAGACATTATAAATAACAAGTGAGCAGTCAGCCCTCAGATTCTAGTGATGTCATAAAGAACATATCGCATGCCACTTTGTCTTCTCAGTCACCAGGAGCTATATAGCTGCACATTAGCAGAGTCAAGGTGCTTTGATAAATACAAAACTCCACAAATAAGGGAGTAAAAATTGTGATGAACCTTTTACACAACACTCACACGAAGAAGCTATATCTGGGAAGTCTAAGATTTACATCACAGCAGGCTGTATTAAAAAACGATATAATCGAATCTGAGAGCTTAAATGGTCAGTTCAAAGCTGTACTTTCATTTTTTCTTTTTCAGTTAAAAATCAAAGGAAAACCTTGACCTGTGTCATTGTTCTAAATACCACTGCTACGAAAAACTCCATTTAAACATGTGATCGTCTTGGGTCAGTTTGAATTTTTTCATCATGATGGCAAAAATCTTCACGATGCGTTTCTCAAAATATACATGTTCAATATAAATATATATTAGCAACGATTTCATTAAACACAGACAACAAACACCATTTGATCTCTTTCAATTGTTCAAAAAGATTGCATAAAGATCATTCTTGATCCAATGCCTCAAATAATCTAGGCAAAGAATGAAAAGGTGATAAGAGCCAGTCACTTTTCCCAGGAGACTATCATGTGAAAACAGCACCATTGGTGGATTCTCAAGTTCAATTACACGTTCCTGTATGTGGATCTTATCCAGCCTGTCACATTTTTTTTTTGCCACGCGTTCAGCCTGTGAAATGCCCTTGAAGTTGTGTTGTTTCCTCTGGGTTACATTTGCCAATCATTAACAATATTTTAGCTCGCAGCAGAGTTAATCAATGCACGGGAACAATGTGCTGAAAGGAAGACGGGCGAAATTCACATGGTCCTCTCATATGTTCTGACTTGTTCTTTTATTGCTCTGGGGCACAGATTCAGCAGCTGCGTGGTCACATCTGGGAATCTGTTAATACCAGCTAACAATCAACCCGAGTCAATGGACCGTTACGCTGTATCTAGGACAAGTGGACTGCACATTATCATCCAGTCTCATCCTGTTCATATTTCACAAGGAAAACCAATATGCAATTATTATTGGATATATTCTACAGCTAACGATTGTTCTAACGAAAAGTCCCAGGGGATTCTGCTCATTTTTTTTATTACTATTTATATTTTCCATGAGTGTTGGTATCTCACACACTGTACACCGCATGAAATGGGATCACACCATTATTCCATAAACAAAAATATTAACAACAACAGATCTTTAATGGCAGGCTTTAGTTTTTAGACTGGTTACTCGTTACAAAATAATTCAAATGTGCCGAATGTTTTTAGAATTTCCCAGTAAACAGAATCTGTCAGAGAAATTAAGAAATTTGAAATTTCCATTCCACTTGTATTATGCACCACCAATATTACTGAAGTACATGACTTCACCTAACTCAGATGAGAATTACAGTATATTTAAGCCAGTGTCAAACAAACAACAAAGCAGGTTCTTCTTTACTGCCTTCTTTCTACTTACTGTATGGGGCCACTTGAGTGACATCACTTTAGAATCACATACCATACTGTAAAAGAGCTTTCATTGTCTGTCCCCATTTAATTCCCTAAAAGGGTGTATTGTGTAATCTGAAGTTAGATAAACGGCTGTAGGCCCTAGTTTTGCAGCATTTCTGAGCTTTTTAAAAAGATATCTGAACTGTGAAACACTCTTAGGATGGTACAAACGCTAATGCATTTTCCATTGTTTAAATGATAGCACAACACAATGCAAGAAACAAGAAATATTTTTATCCCTCACTGTTCCACACAAAACAAGCGAATATTGAAATAACTTACATATTAGTGTTGGCAGTTGAGGTAAGCCATTCTCCAGCTAGCCCAATTATATCCAGTCCACTGGAAAGTTGATTGAAAAACCTAGGATGACCTAAAAGAAACAGGATTATATAAGGTTTTCTTATGTTTTAGGAACAGAGTCCTTTCACAAAATTCTTTGGTTGGCTTGATAATGGCTCTCTAGTCTGGAGGCTAACAAAGTGTGCCTAATTACCTCCCTTCTCTCATATTCTCACTGCTTTTAGGTATTAGTCTTAACATCTTAATTGTAACAGCTCCTGAGATAAATCAGCATAGCAGGTTGAAATGGTTCAGTAACTAGCAGGTTATAATGTGGTTGAACAACAGACTACCAAATATTACAGGGAGATCACTTTTTTTCTATGATTATACATGAGTTGGGTTAGAAGCTTTTTTCTGTATATGAAATTAATTCACCACAATTCCACAATTTTATTATTTCAATTTTCTAGAAAGGAGCTGCTTTTCTTGCTTGGTGCTTTAAATCATTCCACATAATCTCAGACTGCTTTTGAGTGAATACTGAATGTTATTTTTAGAAAATCGCTTAAATGTGTATAGACGATGGTTATATTTTACTCAAGACCAAATTTACACAGATCATACGTGCATTCAAGATAATTCAGTCTTTTAGTTAAGTCATAGCAATGTGTGTTCTGTATGTGCACCTTTGGTTTTTGATGAAAATACGTTTACTATGTTTGTGCATTGACACGGACTCACAACCACCCCCCTTAAAAAAGTGAAATCAGTATTTCCTCGGTTTCTGGGAGCTTGATAAAAGCTCATATTTCAGGTCTATGCTATTGCCGTGGTAATATAAATCTGAGAGCGCAATGTTATGGAAAATATTAAGGGGCACCTAGAAGAATAATAATTCAGAAATATACAAATCACTTTACTTATCTCCAATTGAAATAAATATATTCAAACTAATAGAAAATGTTTGAACGTTTCTTTTTTCGAGCCTTCGACCAACACTGTTTGTGGTAGCTTTTTTTACAGCACGAAGAAATACACATACATTAGACTGACACATTAAACTGGAACGACAAAGCATCTAGTTACGTTTTTAAAGTACAATTCTCCTTCGAATAGGTAAACCGATCAGATTACTTAGATCCGACTGCGTCCTAATGCTTTTAGTCTTGCGCAGCACGTAATTTCAGCACCACGGACAGATACCAGATCAACCACCAGCGATCTCTAAAACACAGCAGAATGACGTGTAGTTATAATACTCTGCTTTCACACCGTCATATTATCGGCATATTGAAAAAAAACGGTCCTGCTTTTCGCTTTGTGGCGTTAACGTTACGAATTTTGAAGAAATACAATTATTGTTTTGCTCATTAACTCATATCTAGTGTTCCACCCAAACCATAAATTTGTATCCCAGATTCCTAGAGGCGATACAACAGGAGATAAATAGCCTGATACAATGAAATAGAAGCGATTATCAGAGAGCTTTAGCTCAAAACTGCAACATTACCAAAAAGCTATTGAAAAAAAACCTATATGTTATGTATGTACAGCCAACATATTATACAGTATGTGGATAGGATCAGAAGGTGACTAAGAAAATCAGGTAACGTAGAAAACTATGCTGATTAAGCATAACACAATATTTTAATCGTCGTTCCATTTTGCCCAAATCGCGTTTTGTTAGGGTAGACTATAAACATTAGATTTTACACGTGTTTACTGTCTCGGTAAAAAAAAAGGGGAAGAGAATGCCTTTCTACAACCTTTTACTCTTTTCTTCCTGGTCAATGACAATAGCTCGTCTGTGTCATAAGTAATGTGAGCTCGCTAGAAGTAATTAGGTATTTCTTGTCTGTCGTTTAAAAATGGGTTAAGGCTAAACGGCTTATTACTTTCCGAATAACTGGACTGCTTTTTAGCCCTGACAAACTCTTTAATCCCTCCGCGTTTTTGCTTTTACATTACTATGCTCTGGGAATGATGAGAAATCGAGTATTCTCTTTTTTTAATCGAAAGACTTAGAACATATTTTTTTTATAATTGGGCTGTCTACATTAAATTAATATTGATATCTTTAGAAATGGATCAGCACACAATTAAGCTTTCGATCCCAGCCATACGTCACTTTGGGATCCCTTCGGAATGAAAGGTGCTTTATAGAAGGCAAGGAAGTGTTAATTATAACAATTAGCGACAGATTATGGGATTCAGTGTGTTAATGATACACTTTAGAAGCAATGCTATACTTAAAATAGCTTACCGACTTTTCTTATACATCTGAACATATTTCCTTCTAATACAGACGGATTATGGAAAGCATTAACTTCGAAAGGTGGAGTTATTACAGGGCTGCTCATTTGCCACTTAGTTAAGTGAATGTGTTAAGGAGATTGCGTCCACAGTACCTGTTCTTACGCCATATTTCAGGGTGTCTCTGCAGTCCACCAGAATCTGCTCCAGGGACTCGGGCTGTTCAGAAAGCTCCAGGTTGAAGCCCTCCATCCCCTCTAACAGCTGGTGGGGATGGTGGAAATCCAGGACTTTTGTGGATCTCTCGAAGGTCTTCCTGACATAGTTCAAGAGAATGTCAACCACCTCCAACAAAAACTGCATGGTCGGTTCTTCTCCATTTTTGGCTGGTAACAAATCTGCAGGAGAAAAACAGGGGAACCCAGGATTTCAATCATCAACGCTAGCATGTGCGCCGGAGGTACGCCAAAGAAAGCCAGCACGACTTTCGTACCACAACAAATTAAACAACAGTAAGAATGGAAAAAAACGAATATTCTTAAAAGAACGCGAAAATTGTTTTTAAAAAACTCGAAATAGATCTTGTGTGGGAGTTTGCAATCACTTTTGCAACGATATGACCTGTAACCCCCCGTCCTCTCCTGTAGAATTACATGTACAGGTAGGATACACAAGCATAGTCTGACAAGCATTTGTCGCGTATCATCTTAGTTTCTCAGTGTCTTTTAGATATCCTCATGAACCAATATTACAGAATGACATTAAATTTGAACTGAATGGCCACTTATGGTATTCTAATGAGTTTTAAAATGAATGTATTCAATTTTGAAAATGCTTGGTGCGATCGGATACCGCCACCAATGTAATGGAAATATTCGATAACTTCACCAAAAGAGATAACGTTTATACAATTTACAAAGTGAGAAAATTACTTCTCCCAGCTGCCTGAGTTCCAACAGGCTTTCTTAAAGAGCTGGCAGGGAGCCACGAGAAAATAAAGCAGCAAAAACAATTTCGCTGTGTCCACATTAAAGTCGCTTTATGTTAGCTTGCAAATTAAAACCTTTAAACATAAAAGATCAGAGACCCCTGAATAATAACCATAAAAACAGACCTTCACTAATGTTATGGCTGGCTGGAGATTCACATGGCTTACTAATGATACAGAAGATGGTCTTGTTCAACAGAAACAAATGATAAAAAAACATAATAAAATAATTGTTTTCTTTATTTCCGCTGCAGCATATACTGAAAGTAATTTAAACGGACGAGCAGAAATAATTTCCTCAAACTGGGTCTGAGACTATCGACAATTGCTTACTTTAAAAACAAAGTCGGCACACTAACCTCTTGCGAAGAGATTCGAAAAGTCAGTCTCAGCGCGTCTAAACCTCGAGTCCTTGTCAGTGTTCTCGCAACTAAAGAGATTCTTGGAAGACTGGCGTTCCTTCAGTGAGCTCACAATACGGCTCTTATCCTCCAGACTGTTGTTCCTCTGCAAAAACCCTAGGTTGTTACATGGGGTAGAAGCAGGGTGAGACGACCTGTTAGAACTGCCCAACATTGTTTCTAACGCTTTTTGTTGTTTCTTTAAACAGGGTGCAAACAACGCTTTCCACCACACCTTTTGCACGGACACAACAGTTATTTCGTTCGGAGATCCCCCCCACCAATGTTGTTGAGGGAAAGTGTATTTATGGAGACGGTTTGCCTGTAGGAGGTTGAACCCAGTGACATCAGCCTCAAAACCCAGCCATGCAAAAATAAATATTCGTCATTTTGTGCAGCGGTAAATTCTTATTAAGTCCATCGGACAGATTCCACTTCGATAAGCAGCCTTTTGGTAGGAACTAAAATGAGTCAATGGAAGTCGAGCCTGCAGGCAGAGTTTATAGACTGAGCGAAGAAGGGCAATGATGTATGATCGCATCGTGAGCCATTTCATTTAATCTCCTCATACTAATATTGCACAGAAAAGTACATCACAAAAAGCCACTAAAAATCCTCTCTCATTCTTCATCTTCAGATAGAATGATAAGATGCAAATTGCATGTTAGTTTTGGAAGAGCTAGGAAGTCCTAACCGAAGTTAGAAATATGTAAATAAACAACGTTATTTTTTTTACTACATATGAACATCATATTAGCATACAATTAACACCATACAAATGTCATGTTAATGCGAATGTTAATTTAACAAAAATTATCATGTGTTAAATATGGGCGGTTTAGTTTTAAATTCCACATACACCTTGTATCGTAAATGATAGTAACACAAGGCATATGGAACCTGAAGTCTACACAGCATCAATATGCTGTTTGCTTTCTGATAGAAATTAGATCTTTTAAAGGGTAGATCGAACTTATTTTTTCATGTAGAGATTACACCCTCACTTTAAGTCCACCTGGTCTCTGGCTATCATGATACGCCGAAAACGTTCAGAGGCACCTCGTAATGTGTTGTCATGCCCAAAGACTGAGAACAAAGAGCTAATTCAACCAACCGTTACTGTATCTATTCAGGGAGGAAAATGAAAGTAAGGATTTCTATTACAAAAGCCAGGTCTCTGTGGACATCAGTGAGAGGGGCACCAAATGGATCATTAAATCCGTGTCATTTATTTCAGAGGATTTGGATAGCAAAAATCCTTAATGCACTTTTAGTCTAAATATTCAATATAATAGGCAGGCTAAAGTCGTGGGAGAATATTTGTATGTTTGTTTGTTTGAAGTGAACAATGAAAAACTAAATTACGAAAATTAAACAATTCTCTTTTGGTAACAGTCCGGTTTAGTCGTGGCTTGGGTACCGCACATTTCACTAATTCCAGCTCAAAATGCTACACTTAAAGTTATAAGGTGCCACAATATCCAATTCAATTACATATTTAATACTATGTTATTTAATTACGAAACTGTGTATGTATAATTGATCAAAAATCATTCGAACTAAAAAATAACTAATTTCGACGGTTTGAAAATATTCACATTAGTATAACTAGCCCAATAACCAATGTGATCAGTGTTTGCGCAGCGCGGTATACAAATCGGACTCTAATCTGATTATAAATAAATTTCCTTAGTTTTTCCACTTCTGCGATGTGTGCGGAAGACTGGCACTGCTATCTCAGAAAAACAGGACCCTGACGAATTACCATTTAATAAGTTTCTCGTTAATCTTTTTTTTTTTAGAGAGAAGCGTTTTCTGGCCGATAAGGGCTGATGAATTCTAAGCTGCAAATCCATGATATACCAGAAAGCATTATTTTATTTCTGGCTACAATATGGATTTTTCTGTTTGCTCGGTCCTACGCAGTGTCTGCTGAACCCTGAAAGCAAAACGATTTCACATAGGCGTGTGGGATTGTAATGGCGGCTATAAATTAAACTAGCAAGAGGTTTTTGCGTTTCTCTAGAAATGCTTTTTCGTCAGCCAAATACATAACAAAAAATACATTTAAAATTATTGTGTTACATGTAACACAAATTCATGTATTTTCCATAATATGTAGTCTAAAATGTATATTTAGGGATTTCTTTCTAAAATATTTTTTAAAGCATCTGTGCCTCGGAAAACAGTGCATCATTTAACAAGCGAGCAGACAACACAGTCCCAACTGTCAAATTTTGCATGTCATCAATCAATCCGGCAGGTGACGGAAATTCCATTAGCCTAAAGTCGTGTCCGTTTCGCCACCAGGTGGCGCAGTGACCGTGAGCAATTGAAAACGTCGAGTGAATTTTCTGACAAGTATCTGCAACTCACCTACTTATCGCTTCTCTAGAACAAAAAAAAACAACAAAACAAATCGCCATGAATTCAATTATTACGAAAACGACAGCGAAGTTAGCTTTATACTCAAACTTTTTTGAGTATAAAAAACATTATATTGTTATATCTGGGATAATGATAACGCAGCACTGGGAGAGATGTCGGAGATGCCGAAAGTCTATATGCCCAAGGAAGGAGGAGGGAATTCTCAGTTTAATTTGACATGAAGCACAAGCATTCAGAATGAATTACTTATAACCTTACGAACGTTCAACATTCTTTAACGACTGGCAATCATTAACAGAATAGTTATTATATTGTATTTCATTATTCTACGAAACATTCCATTCCATGAACTCTTCGTGTGATACATAAGTGTTATAAAACCGGAGAAAAAAACGGTGTTAGAGGACTAACTAGACAGCTAATAATATTACAGACCGAGGGTGGGGTGGTGTATATCTCATTGGGTTGGTCACAGTCATGTGACTTTGAGACTCCCTGGCGCTCTGTTCTACTTAATTGGTGCTGTTAGTCCGAGGGATCCGGCTACGAGAGTAGCGCCATAAAATGCATAGGCTTCTCTGAAAAGAAAATTATCTGATTTGAAAGCCTGCAAACGATTATTTGATTTTGGACTATCCGTCATCCAATGCTTCACAGCAAAGGGAAGACACTGCAGTACTATTATGCTCGCTCAAGTAACTTCTCCTTCATTGTTTTCGTGGTATTGAAAATGGTAATCAGTCAGGAGTCTAACTGTGTGTTTAATTAGCATCTCCTTCGGTATTCAGTTCATCCATATTTTCTTATAACAGGCTGCACATATCGAAAGATTGCACTTGGGCATAGCACATAAACAAAACGCTGGTATTCAACCACCAAAAATCGACTCAATTGAACAGAGTAATAATGATCTTTTAAAATGTCATTCTTCAACATCACTGCCACTGTGGCTGTGCGAGACATAACTGCAAATGGTCAAACACTTTAATGAACTCCGAGGGTTTTGATACATTTTTAACTCTTTTTTTTCCCCCAATGGGAGCATACAATAAAATTCCGCCAACAATACGCTTTCAATTGAAACACTCAGTGGGCCCAGAGATATCAGCTTGTTAGGCGCAAACAAAATGTCCTTCTCACCGTTAAAAGGTTTACAAAATACTTACATGGCGAAAATGCAGATCTATGTTTGAAACAATGTGATGTATCATTAATAACCCCCATTAAAATCCTTCAAAATCTATACTATGCCAAAATATCAGCTCTAAAAAAAACCCAAAGCATTAGCTGCTCAGAACACTTACAATTTGCTTAAGGCTACGCAGTTCCTTTACAACCAGTGCCAGGTCCATTGAACCACGCATTTCCTCTGAAGCTCCGTTATATTGCATTGTTATTTTGATAATATGATTTGGAAAACATCAATAAGTAATTATCAGTTTCACATAAGATGATCTGGATGATACATAGATGTACAACGTGTTTCAGGCTTACTCGTTTACAATGGTAACCGTTCTTTTTTCGACATTTTATTATGCAGAATAGATAATTATCTGAAAGCAATGTTAAAGAATATTGTCAAATATTGTCAAAAACAAACTTACCACAAATCTTCATTCCAAGTTTTCTCGTGCATCCGTGAGCAACACCACACCACGTATCATACGCTAAAACAGAACATTTTGGAAAAGAAAGCTACTGAATGTCCAAGTCATACAGTTTCATTTATTTAAAATATAAAGAAGGTTCTTGTCTTGTGAACGATATGTTGCAGCTGACTGAAAGAACGAATTAGCCATTTTCGATCTTGATTTTAGTTGCCGAGTATGCGGGGTGTATTTTCGCACGATTTTAAAAGGTTCTGGTCTCATCGGGCCATCAATAAAAGCCGTCTGAAACTTGAATGCCTACGAAGTGGAAATCTAATAAGTAAATTGATTCTTAAAATGTAGAGAGCTTTGCAAAAAATATATTGGTGCTTTTAGATAATATATTTCAAGGATGTAATTGCTGTGCTACAGTACGTGCAGAATTTTAGAAAACAGTGCGTCAACAAAGTACACTGTTTAGGTTACTTTAGAAGACAATGTACCAAAACAATGTATGCTGTCTGGGTTGTTAGAATTAGCTGAAAGTAACTGATAAGCTTTGAATAACAAATCTAGTGCTTCTTCTCTCGCTCTATGATGTAATCTGTTTTGTCTTAGGGAAAGGGGAACTTTTAGAAGGGACAAAGCGCTGAGCTTTTTTACAGCGCAACGTCTTATAAAAACCCTGTACTGCTTGTAACAAATTGAGTCTCTGGTTGCAGCAGGGCTCCCAATATTGCAATATTGAAATAAAGACCTTACTCAGGTGAGAACTCTCTCTTGTGGCTTCCTTGATAGTTAAATTTCCTCGACACCTAATAAACGTTGGCACACATCCTGCAGTTTAAAATAAACTGGCATGAAATGGGGTCGGGGAAGAGTTCAGGAATTAATTGGGTGAAAAATAGTATTTGACTAGATCGGGCTTGCATGACTAGCCGTCGGCCAGCCAGAGATGAGGCTGATCCAAAAACACAATAGTGCGTTAAACATTTTCTTCCTAAAGTGATGCTATTCCATTTATATAGTGCTATTAACAAGAATATTAACTTATGAATATGTCGTCTCCTGATGGACACAAGCACATGGCGTTCACTTAACGTTTTTTTTTCTGTTTCGCTTTGGTATATGTGATATGGATATTTAAATAAATCAATATCACATCACTAAAACCGAAAATAAAATATCTGGTTTTTAATGGCATTTTTAAAAATTGTATAAAGAGAATGCGTGCCAGCAAGCAATATTCACATTGCGATAAAGCCATAACACAAAAATGATGCAGAAATAAATTCTCAAACGATATACAAAGGCGCGAAATCATGGAAATCTGGGAAAAAAATACATAATAGACTTAATTTGATCACGTAACGCTTAATTGCGATGGCGATTGTAATTAGTAATTACTAACCACAGCGATATTTCGTTGAATGGTATATGGTTCTAAACTTAGCTAAAATATTCCACTTTGTGTCTATAATGTTGTTGTGTCGATTTATTTTAATATCAGCGTCCTCATACGGTACATTATTGCGCCTAGAATGGAACAGCGGTAATGCCTGTGTCTACCTTTCAGCTTGTGTTCGTGTTCTTGCTTTGCAGTCCCTAGCAAAAGGCTGGGTGGCGACAATGCGATCCCCTGGCCAGCCTCAGGTCAGCGATAAAGCGTGATAAAGTAAGATAATGACAGACTACGAGAGGCAGCAGACAGAAACACGCACACACACACACAAAAAACCACAGAGTCTTCATTTTAAGAGAGTAAACAAACGGAATAAAAACAAATATTAATTTACACCCGATTTGATGCATCAACTTAATCCTTAAACGAGCCCCTTTCTCTGTATCATTATATTCTGTATTTTAAATAGATGTGTTTTGTAGACTTATATTTTTGGATTGAAGCTCAGAAAGCACTCTCTAGACAGGTCTATAACGATATGTAGACGTGACACACTTTCGTCTTTTTCCTATTAGGAAGAAACAGGGAGATTTTTGCTTCGATTTTTTTTCCGTCTAGAAAGGCAGCATTTATCAAGCTGATGCGGACCGTCTCTTTTATTCTGCCATTGTGTGAGGTAATTATGTCATCGAATCTTTTTTCCCCCCTTTGCTGTAGCTGATTGTGAAAATTGTTGAGGCAGAACTGTTAGCCGTTTATTACTATCTTCTGCATCCGCTCCATTCCAGTGACACTTCAATAACTCAGCGCAAACCCGGAGCCATTAGGGGCAATTCAGTGCAGCTATAATTAGCGCCACTTTTCACATAATTACACTTTGAACCACTCACTCAAATGTTTTAAGATACCAAGCAAAGAGCAGAAAAAGGGCAAGAGAATACTTACTAAAAATATTAATTTTATTTCCGGACCGTGTGCGTTCACATATACAAAACTGCACAACAAGAACAGAAATGATGGAGAGAATTGAAATCATGATGGAAATAACATAAATCAAGACCCACTAGCAATTTCTCCCAAATTTATAGCCCCGAAAAAAAGGAAACAATTCTGAACATACGTCCAATTCAACCTACATCTGTTTGTAGCACATACAGGCTACAATATTTCTAGACTAACAATTCTGGTTTGACAGTTTGGTCGGATGACTGGATTTTCACTTCACTTTTCATTCTGTTCTAGAATTTTCCATGTTTATTTTTTGGCTTTTAGTTGCATTAGCACATCGTCTGTTCTGAGACCAGAGTTAGTGTCGAGTCTGCTCTCTATTCGCTCTGGTGTCGCGATTTGTCAGATAGGAGGGATTTCGAATTTCGCTCTTTTTATTTTCGGTCCGTGATTAATGACACTGACTAGGGAGTAAATAGCACAAGTGAAATAGCGTTTTATCTGCGAAAGACCTACTTGTGGATGGCGGTCGTAAATTAGTCGAGTTGGGATCCGGAGCGCCGCCAGAGGAAGAAGGTGCAGACGACGCCATCAGTCCTCAGATACAAAAGTCCTGGCTCCAGTACGTGCTGTCACTTTCTCCGAAACCTGTCTTAATTCACCAAGATGAAAAGTTGCGGTTAACTGCAAGGAGAGGACAGGGCATTTTTAAAACCGCTGGAACAAAGCACAGGAATATAGACGATTACACAGAATATCTATTACTACGATTGTCTACATTAATGTAACATGAAACAAAACATGTGAATTTATATGCTGTTAGTTTCAAACGGTTGCATTGCAGCTAGTCCGACGGAAAATCCCCCCCAAAAAACGCATAACTCCTCAGCAGTCGTGGTCATACTTCACTGAAACGGGCTCATTTATTTCCACCTAATAGAAACTCAGGTGGTTCTGACGTGACCAACTAGACTGCTGTGTAGTCTTCGCGTCTAACCCCACATAGTTCACCTTCGAAGGCTGAGCAAAACACTGAGATGCATACTGAAATGTTGCTATAACAGCCTCTATAAATGTTGATGTTCAGACTCATTACGTGGAATCCCAACCAGAATGCCCGCATATTTGATCAACGAATACTCCCCAGTACAGCCATGATATCAGTAGTGTATTTCGGCGAGACAGACTAAATAAATACCCCTGCCTTCTTTTAAATTACTGTACGTCCTGTCTGTAGAGAATGGAGCTGGTGTAGCAGACCGTAAAATCAATCTTAATTATAGCAATATGCTAAATGCAAGTCAAATCTAACCTTTTATAGCACTGTTCTTGAAAAATCTGAAAAAATGCCATATATTAAGGTTAAGTTTTTTTAAACTTTCCACAATCTTCGAATTACTTATTTATTCATCGAGCATACATTGGCTTATTATTATTATTTGGTTCGATAGATCAGAGGAAAATTGTTTCTGCGCAACACAAATGAAGAATGAGTTAATTGATGTCGTGGTTAATGCTGTCCAGAAATGCAGACTTCATAAAGATATGGGGAAAATAGCACGTTTATGTATGATTACGATTCAATTCTGTCAATAATTACCACAGCATGACAAATTATCAGTCATTGCTTACCCCAAAACAAATAAATAATGCACCTCAGAGTTTAAGAATTTTGTTCCAGACTTGTCTAAATACTCCAGTAATTTAATGTGTTATACTAATTAAGATCTTAGACTACTTCATGTCTGTCGAGGTGCTGGTGACTATTTGTCCGTTATTAGATTTTTTACTCCCGTTTCACAAATCTATAATGAGCAGTTGATTTAGCATTATGTGATGGATGCTTATTTCCCACAGAGTTTGTAATCATGCAAGAGTCGTAAATCATAGATATGATACTTTTTAAAAGAGTATTCTCAGACTCATTAAATGTGATGCGATAACAGATAATCTTAAAGCTGTATCTTACCTTTTTCTGCGTCCAGGCAGGTACACAGGTAGCAGAGTCCAAGAAACTCTCTCAAAACAACCAAATTACAGCCTTATAGCCATGCAACGTTAAGGGCGTTTATAACACTCCAAGGAAAACGACGTCTGAATATCAATAGACTGCAAAAATTCCATTCACTATGACCTTTTTTGCTGAAGTACGTTTGATTTGCTGTTTTAAAGCGTGAATCGCCTATTTATCCGTTACTACGCACGCATGAGTCACACCAACACCTCCTCTGGTGCTGAAAGGGGTTCTTCCAATATCGAACAGATCCGCTTTGTCTGCTAAAATCACGGAAAGCTGTGTCGCTATTCGGTGATAACGTGACTTTTTTTTGCAGGTGTTTGATTGCCTTTGGGGCTTTGTACCTCGATTATGAATCCCGATCACGAAGATGGACTTGGGAAGTTTGACCCTGTGAGTAACACAGTACGTAGTCAACACGTCTCATTTATTTGTGAGAAGAAGGACGGAAGGTTCAGACACCAAAGTGTTTGGTCATCACGAAGACGATCCTAACAACAGAACACCAACAAAACTATTATGATCAAATAATGATTTGAAGCTGTGCCACGGATGAGAAAAAAATATTGTAGACCAAATTCGTCATGATATCAATAAACTTTTGATGTGTTATTTTGGATATTGTGAAATTTCTCCCAGGAAAATAGGTTGAATTCTTTACAGGCTTCAGACATTAATGCTGGGACAAGATATTTAATACAGACTGTTGCTTTTTCATCTGGGATGAGTGTACCAGTTAGAAATTGTGCGTCTTGCCGTAAGACACAGAGACTGTAAAAATGTCCGCAGGATGGCACTAGAGATTCACTTAACCCAGGCTTGGCGGCGTTTCTTACAAAAACAGTGATCTCTAGTCTTCCAGCATAGATTTTTCTGACACTCAGCAAACATAATTGTTATAAACAAAGAACGAATATGATTCGTGCACTGGAAGTCAGGTAAGATTATGTTTTATTGTTGTTGAAGGGATTATAATGCAGCAGATAAATGACAAACCATAAAATGCTCAACGTAATTCCAAGAATAATAATTAAGTTAAGGAGATCCCTCCCACACATCTGGTTCAGTTATAATTATTATTATATATTTAAAATATTTCAATACACAGAAAATGCAAAAAAAAAATGAACGAAAATACGATTTTGGTAAACCACCAGACCCCCAATCTGCAACATCGAAAGTTCGTGACTAAGATTAAGATGCTAAACCAAACATTCCCGTTTAATAGAACAATGACTTAGATCAAGTTACTAACGGCATTTCTATTTCTCTCAAAAGTAGGAGTTGTGTATCACGACATGCTTTCGACTGTACGTTTTGCCTAAATGATTGTAGTACTGAGTTTGTAGACAATTAATTGAAGCGTTGAATGCAATTAAATATGAAATAAACTAATTTGGACTGCACAGCAGCCTTAAGGGTTTTTTAAAAAAAGAGTTTGCACTGACACATACACAATAAAACAGCCTTTGACCATGGCTGTAATAAATATTCAGACGCTCTTTTTGTGGTCATGGGAGGAGCGCTGTTCGTAATGTGTTCAGCACTTGGACAGCTCCCCACAAGTTTGACGAGATGAAAACAGCCGTTTGTATCGTCGCAAACGGTTAGCGTACATTTGCAGCAACCTGTGAAATCGCCTATAAACTGTAGGAAAACGTATAATGGGTTTGAGGCAAGAATTTCGACTACTATTTAAATGAGGGAAAGACAATTGTAGCTAACCGTCATAATTATTGTATCCCTGTTTTGAAAACGGGATAACTGTAAAGAAAAAATGCTCATTTTCATTTTAATATCCCTTGGGCCACGCAGGATGAAAGTAGATAACAGGGTCTCGGCGACGTTACTATAGATTGTGGACTGGTTTCTGGCTTGTGGCTACTTATTCATGTAAAATATTACTCTGATGCGACTTCTATGTAAAAATATTCGTCTTTCAGAATACCAAAACCATTGTGTGGATATAATTCGTGCTCTGTATTATAAGCACAATTCAGTTTGTGGACTAGCACTCCAGTAGATGGTGCTCGTTCATGTTTTAATTTTTAAATCAACCAATAGACTTTCAGAGTACAAAAAAATACAAACCAAGCAGGCCTGATTTATTGTTCCAGACAATAATAAGCTCGGTCACATGGAGCCATGTGCTGATATGAACCCAAGAGAACTGGGTTAACGTGATGAGCATGAGGCACCACACTTTTCCAAGGCAACAAACAACCAATCTTAAATGCTGCACTGGGTCCAAAAGGGATCTAATAGCTGGGATGGATATACTGCTCAAAGCAACAAAAAAATCCACAAAAACCCTGCAGACAGTTCACAATAATTTCTGAAACATTTAAAGTAGGTTTTAATGATCTATAATTCTGTATTAGAACTGAGCAAAAAACAGACCAAATTGTTATTAGTCTTTTGTATGAGAACATAGGAAAGGTTACATTAGATCCATCGAGCCTGTTTGGTAGTTCAGTAGTTAATTAATTTGGGGATCTTACACAGTTGTTCTTAGAATAAAAAACAGGGTATTGGCTTCAGCAACATGGCTGGGTAGTTTTTAACATGGTAAAATCCCTTGATTTAAATTAGGCTTTTTAAACTATATATCCTAACATTTTGTTTGCCTTTTTAAATTGCTTCCCCACATTGCTGATGCAACATTTACATTTCCTAGACATAAACACTTAAGTACCTTTCATCAGGAGCCACGTTTCATTCATTGTTTCTCATTTTGTATTCATGTTACAGTTTTAGGACCTACAGTACATGCGGTATCCTTACACAAACCTACATTAAAGGTCACCTGACAGTCGTAAATTTCATCAGTTCTTCTTGAATTTCATCTGCTACTTCTACAGTGTTTGCTGTTGTTCCTAATTTTGTATAATCTGCAAACCTGCTTAGATAATAATTCTGGAATATAGATTGTTGAAATGAATTAAGATCAGCAGTGGTCCCTGTACAGATCCCTGTGGTACTCCACTAATTATACCATCCCAATCTGAGTACCCATCCCTTATTTATACCCTCGACTTGGTATTTAATAACCAATTCTCAGCTCACACACTCTATATGCTCCGAATACCTACCACCTACAATTTGAGACTTAATCTTCTATGGGGAAGTTTATCAAAACACTTCTAAAAATCAAAATATCATATGCTCCATGTATGTCCATTACGGTTATTGCTTGCTCAAATTAACAAAATGGCTGCCTTTTCCAAATCCATACTGATTTTTTCCTTGGATATTACTCTCATATAGTTGATCCTCTAGTTTAGTTCTTACAATTGGTTCCTTACCTAACATGTAACCTTACATGTAATCTGATTTATTGGTCTGTAATTACTTGGTTCAATTGCTCATACCTTTTTATGAATGGAAACTATATTAGCTGTTCTCCAGTCCCTGGGTACTACCCCTGTCTTGAGCAACTGTTGGTTCCATCAATGGTTTCTGGATAACTCTCATTTCCTTGATTACAACAGGCAAAATACCATCAAGCCCTGGCAATTTATTAACATTGGGTGCTTCTCCTTCTTCTATTGATACTATTGAATACAGAACGTTGTCCTTCCTCTGCCTGACTTCCCTTAGTAAATACAGTACCAGAGTTATTCAATACATCAGCATTTCCATTTCATTGTCTAGAAGTTTACAATTTTTTTATACATTTTATTTTGATTCTTCTGAAGGTGTGTCACAGAAATACCTTATTTGAGCCTCAATTCACACATGCATTTAGATGCCTCTCTTGCCCTTTCAAATATCCCTTTTGACCTGTGGTTGGAATACATGGTACTTTTATTCCTTTAACTGGAGCCTGTTGGTTTTAATATCATACCATTGTGATACCTTTGGTTGGAGTGTTTTCTTCTCTCTAATTGCTTTCTCCTCTTTTTCCAGGTGTTGCCAATTAATTAAGTAGATGGTGGGAGCATTTAAAAGGGGAAGACAAGGGGGGCCCTGGGAGATCGGATATGGGGAGCGGAGATAGTGGAGTGGTGTGTGGTTTTTGGGATGGGGAAAGAGGTGTTGTACGTTTCCTTTTGTTTTCATTTTGGTTTGTTTAGTTAGTGTAGATAAGTGTAGAATGTGGAAGACTTTTTTTGGGGGGTAAAGCCTTATTGTTTAGGCACGACCACCTTTTTTCCCCACCTATTGAGTTTATTTTTCTTTTACTGTCAGTTTTGTTTGGGTTTTTTCCTCTTTTTTTTGTCCCAATTTGAATATGAACATTGACTTCTGGTTCCCTGGATTTGTGATAAGAAAATCGATTTGTTTTTCCCAGAGGAATCTGATCTCTCGGGTGTTCTCTTTATGTTGTGGCTTTTGGTCAAACCCTAGACATTTTTAAGGTCATAACAATCATGTCACCCTGCGACTCACAACTGGCAACCCTCTGAAGCAGAGCAGGGGCGAGCCTGGTCTGTACCTGGATGGGAGGCCTCCTGGGAAAAACTGTTTGCTGCTGAAAGAGGTGTTAGAGGGCCAGCAGGGGGGTGCTCACCCCACATGATACCTTATGCCCCAGTGTAAAATAAAGGATAAAATCCTTGAAGGAAATGGGAGTTATTCAAACCGGCTCAGTACACAGAGCAACGTTAAGTGCCTGAAAAGCACTCCCAGTTCCTGGTGACCACTTTACCATTAAGGGATTCTTTGCCCTAATTAAATTTATTACGGGGGCTGCAACTGTAGCAGACATAGAAATAAACCGTTGATAGTACCTGGTGAAATGCCCTCACCCGTTTCTTATTTACTGGTCTTGGCCAGGTTTTGATTGCAACTGGCTTTGAGCCCGAGATCTAAACATACCCATACTGAGGATATAGCCTAGATATTGTGCTTCTCCAGTCCCTTTGCTGCATTTCGACAGGATGGTTGTTAATCCAGCCTCTTGTAGGGAATCAAGAACGGTGTGTACACAGGGCAAGTGAGAGTGCCAGTCAGTACTATGCGTCACCATGTTATCTAGATATGCAGATGTGTACCGTTTGTGGGGACCTAGTATCTTATTTATCATTCTCGGGAAGGTTGCAGGGCTCAGAGAGCAAATGGCAAATCCTTATATTGATAGAGACTCTCAGGCATTGCAAATGCTGTTTTGTCTTTTGTCGCCTGTCAATGGTATCTGCCAATAACCCTTTGTAAGATCTAATGTGATGATATATCTGGCTGAAACTCACATTAGCTCATCAACTCTAGGCATGGGATATCCATCGAACTTAGAAATACTGTTAAGTTTCCTATAATCATCACAAAAACATAGAACCATTTGGTTTTGAGGCCAACACTGTGGGGCTAGACCACTAACTTTGGGATTCTTCAAACACCCCCCACCTGTAGCATTTTCCGTACCTCTGTATCGATCGCCACTCGCCTAGCCTCCATTATTCTATAGGGTTTTAAGCACATCTTTTTCTCTGGCTCCATGACTATATCATGTTCAATAACAAGGGTTTATCCAGGTGTCTTAGAGAATACTGTCTTGTTTTTAAATAGAAGACTCTTTACTGATACATCAGGTACCTCACACTCATTAATGTCCGTCATAGGGCCACTAATGTCTCTCTCTCCCCAAGACTTTAGGAGATTCTCATGATGATATTAACTACCTTTACTATAGCCTGTATATTTGCAAGGGTGGGGTCCCATAACTGGGTGGAACCAGAATCTGTGCTGGTTCCCCCCCCCAAAAAAACAAAAAACAAAAAAAAAACAAAAAACTTCTTCTACATTTGTTTAATCTCCTACCAAGACCGGAACGAAGGTTTTTTTTTCCCCAAAGCTTTCATCACGAAACCGATCTACTGTATGGCTTAAATAGGAAAAGAGTCAGAGGTCTTCATCTGACTACTAGTTGGATACATACTACTCTTCCTCCATTGCCATTGTTTCTGAAAAATGGGGAATCTCTCCCTAATATCCCAGGTTCAGGTAAGGATGGTACAACACCCGCCTAGCAAATCCAGTCCTTTTATCAACTTTGGCAATTGGATACTGGTATACATGGCGACACCAAGTTATGCTTACCTTTGTATGTTCCTCAATTTGAGAAGGATCGACTGAATCTCTCAACACCAGGGCAACCATACCCAGAGCCTAACAAAGCAGTAACTTGCAGTTCAGCAATCTTTACTGTACACAAACATTTACGGTCACTATCCCTCCCCCCAAAAAATTCTGACCCCTTAAAACAATTATGTGTTCCCCTTTCTACACTATCCTCCAGATTACAGGCCAGATCTCCTTCCCCTAGGTAACAATCGCTGTGATTCACATTCTCTCAGGGAATACCCCGACTTTGTCCTTTGCTCCCAAATCTTCCATCTCCTCCATGTTCATCTTTCTTGAGCCTGTCAGAGTTCTGTGGCTTTGGCTTAAAGTGATGTTCCGGGTATCCCACTCCTCAGCATGTCTGTTGTGGCAAGAAAGCATTCCACCGGGATAACGACCCGAGTAGCATCCTTTGGGTCCCCCCCGAGTTACCCATCAAAGGCACACTCCTCAGCAACCAGTCCAGGACTATTAATCCTATCACCCAGGCTGCACAGGGGACCTCAGACCAGAGCCATTTCCTTGCCAGATGAATGAGGTCATACATTTGAGATCTGGATGCCAGCCCAGGTTAGAAGGTCCAAGCATGTAATCTTTGGTCCTGTGTGGATGTAACCCCCAAATGGTCCACAGTTTTGGCCTTTAATTTCTGGTAATCACAGGCATCAGGGCCTTGAGGTCATGGTAGGCTTTCTGTACCTCACCTCTTAAAAATGGGGCTAATAGCCCTGCCCACTGGGCCATTGTTCTCTTTCTGCAGTTCATTCAAAAGATAGTAAATATGCCTCTACATCCTCTGTAGCACTCATTGTCTGTAAGAGGCTAGCGCAGATGCGACAGGGCTCCTCCATTATCCTTGCAGCTAGATCACTATTTTTGTCAGCAATACTCTGCATCTGTTAACAATGGCTGGTGTGCATTAGGTCTTCTCTAAGTAGCTGATTCTATTCATTTTGTACTGTAGCCACTTGCTGGAGTGTTGTCATGGCCTGTATCATGGCCTTAATGTAATCTTCCATCTTTTTTTACATCCAGGCTTTTAACAAAATTGCCCACAACCTGCAAAAAAATGCAATGTTTCCAGGATTTCCTGGTACACAACCTACCAGGATATCAACATTTTACTACCATTGAAAAGCCAGCAAAGTACTTCATCCCCAACTCTTTTACAAAAACAGTATCCAAAAATACAACCAAGTTCCCTCTTTTTAGGGAGAAATAATATAAGCAAATAGAATCTAAGATAACTACTACACTTCAGTGTTACTCACTTTGTCTTCTCAAGAGTTCAAAATAAACCAACACCAAGAGCCAAACTATCTCTCAGGTCCCCGTTAAAAAAAAAAGACTCTAACTTGTGTTTGCCACACCCTTTTGAAGCCAGCAAGAAAGTAGCTAATCCCTCACAGCTGAGACTCTTTCGACAGGAAATGAACAAGCCATTCCCCCAAGGCATCTTGGGACATGTAGTTCTCCACCTCTCCTACACGTAAGGAACTATTTTTTTTTAAAAGACAGGGTAGTAAAGGGTAGAGGCTTCTCGAAACTCTAGGCCCAAAGTACACTCCCTGCCCCACCTTTTGTCACAAATGCATTTCTCTTGCACATAAAAATTAATTTCATTATATAGTGTTGTTATAATCATCTTCTGCATTTGGTGGTCGGCAGTATACTCTTAACACTATACATCTGGAATGTATTTTTGAATTAGTCTAACCCACATAGGTTTAGAGATTCTTGTCGTTTAAGTTCCTGAGCCTGAACACTCTTTTTGATATACAGCTCTTCACCTCCTCCTCTTCTATCTTTCCTGTCTCTCCGGAACAGGGTGTATCTGCTAATGTTACATTCCTCTCCATCATTTTCAGTTAGCCAGGTTTCTGTGATTTCAATAACATCATAATTGCCTGCTAATGTGCTAGCTTCTATCTCATCTCATTTGTTTCAGATACTCCTCACATTTAGGTACCAGCACATAATTACCTCATCATTTGTCTTGTTTCTCCCTTTGTCTTTGTTCCGCATGTACTGTAACTTCCTTTTTGGTTATCTTTGGTGTCTTTCCCCTTCCAATCTAGTTTAAATTGAACAATATAGATAATCTTGGCATGCAAATGGTCATTATTGTTTACTGTGGGGAACCCATGGGCAATTTGCCCATCACACATAAATTAATTAAATGGGCAGCTGGCCCACAACTTTCTCATAATGGAAAAATATGATAAAAAATAGTTTCATGAGTAAAGCATAGTTTTAGAAAAAAATATTTAATAAAAGCTCTTTAATTACAAACCTAGAACTAATTATAAAGCGTAACAGTGGCAATGATATTGGTGCCACTAGTGTCAGTGCCATTAGTGATACTAATTTAATACTAGGACATGTTTCTTGAAATATTCAGTATTAATAACTTTACTATAATATGATTATTGTAGTAACTACATTGACATCATAATCCATATTGAATTAACAACATTCTTTGCGGGTAGAGGTAGTCTTTTGTTCATAAAAGACGTGATGACATATGCAATCAGATTTAAAAAAAGGATTACACAACGTTTTTGGAGGTGGACACTAAGGTTAAAATTTAGACTCAACAACAACAGTTTTCTGAAACAATGCCTCCTCCAAAATGAGCCCCTGGCCTCTAATCAAAAGGAAACGGCAGGACATATCATCAAAGAGAGAGAAAAGCACAGAAGGAATGGACAACCTGTTGAACAGATAAGGAGGAAAACCAAACAGACATAAAGTGAAAATATGGCCATTACAGCCCATGGAAATGGGCCACACATAACAATAGCTGGATCAGCCTTATCAGAGAGTAGCAAATTAGACTGATGGAGAAATACTGGAATTGAGATTAAAAATAAACAACTGTGAATGAAACACAAAGCAAAGGACAAAGACCAATTGAAAGAAATTACAGGATGCTGGAAAGGATTTCTTCAAACAGAGGATCTATAATGGCTAGGGATTCTAGTAAGTACATTTTAACTTATCAACTCCAGCAGGGGTTATAACATACAAGAGAAGTGCTTTTATCAGCTGCTTCTATTTGTATCATGCTATATTCTCTATGGTGCTTTCATTACTTACGTATGAGATTCAGCAGTTTTTTTAGCGCAGCCGGCCTTTCTACCATTCAAATGTGAAGTTTTGCCTTGACATAATTTAGAAGAGACAGGTGCAACAACAATTTCCTAATTATGTCAACGATTTGATTTTTACAGAACTTTCCATGGGCAACTGAAGTTTCTATGGCATTTTACTGTGCGATGAGGCAATCTTGTCATGTTGCAGCTAATTTATTCTTCTGGTCATGTAGGTGCTGTTTAATGGTCATATGTTTGTTTTAGAAACCAGGTGTGAACAGATAACAAAAATTGCTATTGTGAATTTCAATTTAGTCATTAAAAAAACTGCTGAGCGTACATCAGTTATGATCCAGGTGTTCACGCACATCGCAAACCTGAATCTCTTTCTTCAGTGAGATATAATTTTACAGGGGCCAAAGCAAACATTCCTCTTTATCAGAGAGCTGCTTATGCCTCATAATTATCACAGCCACATATGGGGTACAGGACATAAGGTGGGACAATTGTTCATTGCAGGACAGGAGGTACAATTCTGAGGGACCAATTAATCTAACCAGCAGGTCTTTGGAGTGTAGGAAGGAATTGGAACCCCCAGTAAAATACCTTGGCTTGTCTTAGCTGTAAAGCAGCAGTGCCAACTAAATTCCACCTTGCTGCCTACAAATAAACTGTGGGCCTCAATTCAAACCTGTGCAGATGGGCTAAGGTTTATGTTAGAATATTACCTTTAAGTTAATTGAATTCCTTAATAACACAGGTATATTTATAAGGAATGCAAAAGCCATTCGAAATGGAATGCAATTGCATCCTTTTCCACAGAAGATCGCTTATTGTAAGTAGTGCATAATTAATTTTAATGAAGCAAAATGCATGCTTAAACTTGTCAGATGTTGTTAATATTTCATTAAATTCAGTTGAAGGTATTTTCCATGAAGCCTTATTAAATGTCTCTGCAGAAAATGTTTGTATTTACTTCTTTCATTAGATTATTTTAAGGTGTTTTTTTCCTGATTGGAAATTATACATATACATTTTTTTAAAATATATCTCACCCCAACCAGGAAAAACATACCGAAGAGAGATGTCATAAATCACACAACAGTCATTGCAGAAGAAAAAACAGTGTGCATAGGGGATAATACGCAAAGTGAAAAATGCCTGTCGCAACAACACCCCATGGTGCACAGTTGCTCTACAAATATCAATATTTGCAATTGAAAGTGATGTGCAACTTAAACAAAAAGGCAGGTATGACATTTAAAATGTGTAATTGCTCAACACAACTTTCTCTTTGCTGTTAACAAATGTGCTACAAGCATTCTAAACTTGTATAGCATCAGACAAATAATCAATAGACATTACTTTTCAAAGCTGCCATATTTGGTTACAAACCTTTAACTCTCGCCTTCTAGTCGGACAAAAACAATATCAACCAGGCAATGTGCTGATGGAAAGGTACCTTGTGTATATGTTTTCCTGGAATTTCATTTACCATCCCAGGTGATTTTAACTAACAGTATGACAAAGGGGTGGTGTAATGAGCCTCATCGTGTTACTTTTCCTTTGTGAATTTCAGACTAATTCCATATTTATTTCTATTAGTTAGCATTCAGATTGATATTGAAATTTAAAGCACGAATCAATGTTGCAGCTACTCAGTAGACCCTTGGAATCAGCAAAATAAAATAAAAAAACCCAAATCTGATTTTGGTGATGTGTTCTTGTTACTCTGCCGTCCAAAAGTATTGGGACAACAAAGTCAAAACTGTTCTTTTTGTTTTCTTTTAACTTGTGACCATATGCTTAATATGAATGATAACTACAATGTAAACTTTATTTTTTATTTTCCATTTCATGTTTGAACAAAAAGGCAACTATCCAATTGACAATAAGCACTGGAAACATTCAATATAAGATCAGAGCTGTGAAGTTGTGAAGTCAGTTTGGTTGCATATTGCTTTGAGGCAATAACTACATGAAGTCTGCAGCCCACTGAACTCGCCATACCCTGTGTAGAATTATGCGAGATTTTCTGCTGCAGCCACTTTCATTTCATGGCTTATCTTGGGGTTTTCTGACTTCTTTTTGTTTTCTGTATGTCCACGTTAAATAAATTTCATGAGTTACAACTGAATGTTGATTTCTGTTTTTATTTTATAAGATAACAGATAAGAAAAGATCACTTTATTGGCCATATACAATTTCTTGTATTAGGAATTTGTCTTTTTCCGTACCCCAACTTGCTCTCCATGAGACACACAGACAAGGAGAGAAGCTTGGGGTCAGAGAGCAGGGTCAGTTATTTATACGGCGCCCCTAGAGCAGTTGGGGTTAAGGGCCTTGCTCAGGGGCCCAATGGAGTAGGATTCCTCTGCCAGCCATGGGATACGAACCAGCATCCTTCCAGCCACAGGCACAGATCCTTAGCCACAGAGCCACTGCACCAATATTGAATTATATTTAAGACATAAGAGAGCTTTTTTACATAGACCTCATTCCTTATAAAATAAAAAATATTTCCTCATGCTCACAACTATCATGCATATATTCAAAAATATGTAATGACATGATTAGAAATGGTTTCAGTTACATATGTACTTAACAACAGTCCATTGAAATCAAAGTATTCGGAAAAAGACAATTAAACAGCTTTAGTGTGTATTGTAAGAATACACATAATCAAGATGATAGCATACACATTTTGGATAGCCAACAAAAAGTGTTTTACTACCCTTCTGTAAAAACAAATTTGCTTATAAGCTTTCTTTGTTGAATCTTTCATCTTCTTCTGAGGAAGATGAGCTGTCAGATTCTCCAGAGGAATGGTCCTCGCTCTCACTGAGATCGCTGCTCTCATCCGTACTGTCTTCATCACTATCGTCAGTGCCTTCTTCCTCGTCACTCTGCTCTTCTGCTTGCTCTAATACAACATTTCACAACAAGGGCTTAGCAATATTTTGAGACTCAGAATATAATACGAAGTTCAGGCTTTCTCTTAAATGGACATTTTCAGAACAGCAAGTTGTACTGGAAATCAGTATGATTGAAATCTCATTTTTAAGACTGAAGAACACGTCATAAACCATTTGTACGTACCATGTGGAAATAGGATTAAAAAAGGCAGTCTAAAAAGGAACAAAACTGGAAATCCTCAGTGGCACAATGAACCTTTACAACACAAGCAAAGTAAATAGAAGTGTATAGCAATAGGTGCTGAGAACTGGGACTCACCTTGACTTCAGTATAACAGGAGCTGTGACCACTGTGCATTCTATGTTTGACGTTCTATCAAATTAATTCTTAAAACTAAGACCTTTGTCAGAAATGAGAAATAAAACACACTAAATATGTAAGACCATTGGGTTTTCTTACAACTTTTCAAGGAAAGCAAGGAAATAATGCAGTGTATAGCCACAGGCATGGACCATGGAAGATTCTTATAGGCAGGATTTCCAAGGACAGGAATGTCACACACAACAGAAGAAGAATTATTATTACCAGCAGCAAAGAAAATCCTGAATGCCAGGCTAGGAGAGAAGGCTTGTCAAGCAAATGAAAATAGCCTTGCTGTCAAATAAGAGACATTTGATAGCAAGAATAGGCTAGATTTGCTTTTATGCTGCACCACATACTGTTTATAAATTCACAGATAATGCAAAACTTTCAAAGCTTTTTTATATCTGGTGAATATGAGTGGAGAGGTGAATGAGGACATCCTGCTGAGAAGAAAGAAACTGTTTGGTCAAAATGCATCAGGGTTAGGAATGACAGGCCAACAGTGGAGACATTACATCTTAGTGCTGTGGCACCATGTATCTTCATATTGCTTAAAATAGTTTCCTTAGTTAGCTAAATTGCCATAATAGATGTGTTTTCAGCTCTCCTTAATGGGCCTCTATATCTGTCCACGTTCAAGACAAAGTAGCAGCTATGATCGAAAAATGACATATGTGGTCCTATCAACTTGATAAATTGCAATTCAGGACTAAATCTTACAGAACTTTTGGTCATATTGGAAATACAGATTTCAGACAAAGTTAAACGTGACAATAAGACATTATCTCTATAAAGCTGGCCTTTACATAAAAGCAAATACACACTGGTTGGAGTAAACAGAAATGTCTGATAAAGGGTTGAAGTACCCAAAGGCTTTTGCCACAACATTTATTTGTAAAAGTGGATTTCCCATGCATGCAGCATTAAAATCAAAGTGATAAAGAGGCTGGATATGGAATCAGATTTATGGCTAAAACTGTCAATGCCCCAACCTGACATCATGCCTTTGAAGTCAGAGAACAAGCACTGTCCTTCTCACTAAGTTCCTCAAAATGCGGGTTCTCGCACATGTACAGTACTGCTACATTCCGCGAATGTTATGAGTCAGAATTCCATGTAATGTCAGATTTGTACATTACATATGATTTCAGAGTGCACTTTAGAAAAAGCTGCAGATTTACATCATTTTGAAACAATATTGTTAACAAAATAGGACTGTCTGATGTGCAACTAAAAGGTATAATGTGAATAATTATATTATTAAAATAAGGGTCTTTTTAAAAACATGCTTTTGAAAGTTGTCCAGTCAAGATAGAGAAATTCTTATTTGACTGTACTGTAAGATGTATAATGACAGCTATATTACTAGACTTACATAATTATTTTTTCAATGTTTATTTTATAACCTACCCAGTGCAGAACTGCCTATCATATTATTTTCTTGAGTGTACTTCTACAAACTCTGTAAAGCATGGAGGGAACAAGGACCTAAAGACATGCTCCCGCAACTTGCAAACCTGTTGGAGCCATTTGTCATTTGAAACACTGTAACCTCCTTAGTGCCCGATAGGAGAGTTAGAGTACTGTCTCTCTTTGAATTCACTCCAAACTCATAGGAACCTGGCAGGACCCACAAATATTGCACTCTAAGATGAGGACGTCTTAAATCTCAACAAACCCCAAGTTGCGTTCAGCTAACCTTGAGCTGTCATCTGACAATCCCCATCACAGTCATCCAATGACATGGATCAAATCCTAATCAAATCAAATCCATGAGGCTTGAACAAAAGCTCTCCAAACCAGTGATATAAGATAAAAGGTTTTTAAAATTCTAATGTCAACTATTATAATCTACATACTAAACAGTAATGCAGAATGGAAAATGGTAGTTTAGTAATAGAAAAGTCTGACAGGTTAGAAAATAAAACTCTCATTTGAGAGAAGGGAAGTGGACTGGGATTTCATTTTGCTAATCAATTTCCCAGACAAATCATCTGTTTAGATTAAGCTCATCTTAATCCTTGCTTTTGTGATAATTCATTTACCTCATATATAAAACTGATTATGTGACTATAGAATTCTTCATTTCTCAGTCCTTTCATTGTAAACTGAAAATCTGAAATAATCTTACATAAATGCTTTTGCCTGATGAAAAGAAATTTGTGATTTGTATTACTTGAGAGAGAATTTCAAAATAATATAATATTCAATATAAACCTGAGTGAAGACATTATGTAATTTAAAGAACATCCATTTTGTTTTATATTTTTTATTGTATTCTTTAAGAATTTCTTACTGGATTATGATTACTAAAGCATTCTGTTCATAACTTTTCAATTTGGAGTCACCTTTTCTTACACATAAGAATAGGATAAAGTACTTACTTGACCACAAACATTACTTTTTTATCTTCTTACAACTAGTCAAATTTAGAAACCAATTAAAAATTTTGCATGGTTAAGTGCCATGAACATTTTTTTTCCTGAAAAGCCAATTAAAATATGCAAAAACATAATCTTTTAATTTTCTCATAAAAATGTAAATGACTCCATTTCAGGGTGTAAAATGCAGCAAAAGACAGTGGATAACATACCCTTTTCATGATAGAGGAATTATAAAAATTAAACAATAAAAACTTAAAAACACTTTCTGCATTAAGTTAAAAGCATTCATACAATAGAGAAAATCTTTAAAACTAAAGATTATTTGATCTGAGAGGGAAAAGATAAACAGTTATTCAGGCTTACCTATCAGTAACTTCTCTTCAATAAGGGGAATAAATTGTCTGGCCTCTGGGTTGTCAGGCTCATAAATAAGAACTGAAAGTATAATAAGAGAAATGTGAAATTCATCTTTCTGTAAACCCTATAGCGGTGAAAAGGGCATTTTAAAAGAGCATTAGAAAATGTACAAAGCATATTATGAGTGAACAATCCAATAAAAATGTTTCTTGGGAAAAACTTACTTAAACTCATAAATCTATAAACCCAACCTATAGATCAGAAAGTAGTTACTATACTCCTTATAAGTGAAAAAGATATTTTGTGTAAGATGACAGTCAGTACAATACATTAGACTGACTGATTTTCTGTAGTTACATAGGTTGTCTATTATTATTACCCGGATTAATTTATTTATCTAGGAATGCAAATACTGTTGTTAGAAAGTGATTGATGAATAGTATCTATGAAGATCTGAAATAGCAGGAAAGCTTTTTTTTATTGGTGCGTTTTTCAGATGATCACTGCTCTGTCAAAAATAGATAGATGCTTTGAAAAAGGCTCTTCATTCAGTCCTGAACATGTTTCACCAATGTCCACGCAATACATTAATGAATACGTCCAAGTGTGATTTTAATTCTGATAAACATGGTTTATGTGGTACCGTATGGGAGCTGTGGTGTAACAGGGCAAGCTAAAATACATCTGCAAAATGCACAAGCAATTAGGCATCTAATAAAATGTATAGAATCTTACTCATCTGACAGAGCTTGCTTGCCAGGGTGTAATTTTTATCCATCACTGACTGTAGGAACTGAAATGGAAAGAAAAGAACAAAGGATTTAAATTATATATAATCATCTTCAAAACCGAGTCTTGATGAGATTATCCACATTTTGTTCTTAGCCCATCTTAGTTGTGTCATACAGGCAGAACAACATTTTCACACCCTTTTCAAATATAGGGTACACAGACCTTTGTCCTCTCAAATTAAAACCTATTCTGTAAATTCTTTAATGCTGACTTCCATCTCAGTTTTTCCAATGTCATACTGCACCCCTGAGAAAATGTTATTCAGGATAATTATTACATGTTATGTGAATCTATAATGAAACAACATCTATACATCTATATTATACATAATAAACCACAATGATGTTAAAAGATCAGTGACAAGTCTAGTATTAGAAAGGTATTTTTATGAAGTCTTTTATGGGTATATGTTATAAGATTTCAAACACATTTCTGTTAACAGAGTTCATATAAGATGTATTGACAGACAGCAATAATTGCAACAAAATAAAAAAAGACATACCAACATTTAACAGAGAACACAAATGCAAATTTTCTCCATATAGAATTAAAAAAACAGAAGTACGAAAAACTATACTTTTTTCCAGAGGTGAGAAGTAAATTACATTAATTTTCTACAACACTAAAAACTACCACTGAGCACACTCAATTTAAACACTTTTATGTGAATTTTAGTAACAGCATACAGATTTCTGTTCTTAAAAACTAAAAGACATAAATGGAGAAATCTTTGAAATCTCTAGGATGCTGAGCAATATCTGGAGTTTCTGGTCACGCTTGGCAAAATGCAAAAGCATAATAAATCCATCTTAAATTAATTCCATCTTAAATAACAGTAATAAAGCTTTCAACATCACTTTATAAAACCCATTGTTACTGACAAACTTCCAAGTGTTACTGTACAAACTATACAGAAAATAACTTAATGTTTCCAAGAACATTCTTACCTCTCCAAGCAGTTCAATTGGTGCCTTATTTCCTTCATCTTCACTGTCTTCATCATAATCACTGTCTTCCCCACCCTCTTCAGCCTTAGAATCCAGACATTCGTGGGAATTCTGGAGAACACCACACCCATAAACAGAGGCCTTCACAGAACCTGTATCATTCTTCTCTGCTTCTTTTTAAAAAAGAAAAGAAAACAAAGGACTGCTAAGTTTCACTTTTTCTTTTAAATAATTGCGTTCATCAACACAAACAAAATGTACAAATGCATTAAATATTTATAGCGTGAACTGTGTTTAGTTTAGAGTTCCACATTCAAATACCTTATAATTGTTTAAAACTAATGAGGTCAGTAAGGCTCATCTAAAGTATTTATTACACGTTATATGATGGGATATATATGAGTAGCTCAACAATGTTAAGACAACAGCTAAGGCTCTTCCCACTAAGAGAAAGATGATCAGGAAATCATGACTTTTTTAAACGAAATAGACAGCCAAAGCTTACAAGAATTTGATCAAGAAAAAAGTTAAAAAATAAACTTTACATTACATGCCTTAAAATAAAAAATCCCAGGGTTCAAAGAACAATCACATTTACAAATAAACTGTAATATGATGTCTGTTTAATGTTCAGGCCTTTTACTGTATGTATACCCAACTAATCATGTCAATAAGAGTTTTATAAAATTACTAAGTTATCTTACTTTTGTATTCATACACAACCTGCACAGACACATGTACGAGTTCAGAAATGTTTTGATGTACGTCATTTGTAATTCAACAATATGGGATATCACTGGAATGCTTTTTTCAAAGCACTGTATGATTATTTTCCTTTAAATCCTTGAGAGATTGTTTTGCTACGAAACCAATGGAGCTTACAAAGATGTGCATAATATATTTTCTGTGACTGAACTTTGTGGCATTCTAAGTTAAAATAACATCATTGAGTCTCTGCCTTGTGTTCTCTTCCAAATTCACCAGATTAAAAACTGCTGGGTCAACTGGGATAATTAAAGATATCAGAAAAAATAAGATTCTCTTGGTGGTACAGTATAAGATATATACTAATACTATACTACAATTTTCCATATGTGAAATGCTCAGCATTGAATTGTTAAGTAAAATACCCTTACATGTTTGTTCAATCAAAAGGAGTGGTAGGAATGTGGCAGTAAGTAGGCATTTTTTAATATTTCCAAAGTTTTTTCTCATTATTGCATTACATTTTTACTCTATTAAATAAAACAAAAATGGAACAGTAAATTATATCAATATTATTCAGACTGTAAAATAACAAACAATAGGTCAGAACAAACTACCGTGAGCCTCCAGTTCAAAGTGCTGGTTTTTGGTTCCTGAACACATCTCCAGAGGATGAAATGATTTTTTCTCACTGGCTGTTCTTTGTTTTTCAGAATCAAAAACTACTTAAGAAGAAGTTAGAAGAAATTACAGTAAAGAAACAAAGCTCATAAAATAGCAAAGTTAGTCACTTCATGTGTAGATTTTTACTTCAGTACTCTATTTAATAAAACAAAAATGGAACAGTAAATTTTATCAATATTATTCAGACTGTAAAATAACAAACAATAGAACAGAAAAAACTACCGTGAGCCTCCAGTTCAAAGTGCTGGTTTTTGGTTCCTGAACACATCTCCAGAGGATTAAATGATATTTTCTCACTGGCTGTTCTTTGTTTTTCAGAATCAAGAACTACTTAAGAAGAAGTTAGAAGAAATTACAAAAAAGAAGATACAAAGCTCATTAAATAGCAGAGTTGGTCACTTCATGTGTACATTTCTGTCCTATATTACAGACAAAATACTAAGAAAACTGATGAAGATTTTTGTTTCTATTGTCTGCCTTAAACATGGAAACAAAATGGTACCATTTGTACTTTAACACATCAGATGTAATTTGTGGTAGCACTGCAAATGGCTGAAAAGAGTTAAATAACAAAAAGACAAAAGAAAGGTCACACTCACAATACCCTCATGTATCTTGATGAAAATGTAAAAAACTTTAGCACCTGTAATATCAGGAGGGCAGTGTTTTGGTTTGATATTAACATCCACCATTAAAGGCTGACTGTCAGCAGCTGAAAGACCTGTGTATTCCCCATTCCTGCAATGATATTCAATAAGAGATCATTTATAGTAGGCTACTGATGAATTTTAAGCCTAATGCTGGTACATGCTTTATGCAGTTACATATCATATAATGGCCATTACACACCAAATCCAGAGTGTCCACTGTACCTCACTCTCAATACACTCCCACTCCACATCATCAGTTTTGCGAATCACTTACTAATGATCAGATTCTCCATGCATACATCAAAATACTCTTCCAAGAGCCAGTATGATTACATAAAAGGTCTACTTCAAAACAGAATACCTCTGTCAAAGGAGCATGTTTAACTTTCACTGTAGTATAAATCTAACTTTTTTTAAAGTATACGGTAAAATAATAAAAATATAAAGTTAATTTGTTTAATGCTCATTTGTGACCAGTTCATACACAGACCAATTTAAATGACTTTAGTTTCCCAACTTAAAATTCAAAAGGTTTTGGAAATATAAATCAAATGCATTACTTATGTTTCAGTCATTGATCAGTATATACAGAATATTAGTAAAGCTAAATACAATTCAGTATTAACTAACATGTTAATACATAATGTCACCATTAAGAAACATATTGGAACTTTTCATCTTGCTGTGATATGGGAAACAAACACACTTCTCTTTCATATGTTTGGTGCAGAATTGTCCCTACCTCTTTGGACAGATTTTTGGTGCGCTCAGAATGATTTGTTTGGTTGGAGTGGTACTTCTCCTTCCGGCTGAACTTTGTCTAATTCCAAAACTACCAGGCCTAAAAGAAAGTTTGCAGAATCAACAAAATAGAACTGTAAGGGATTCTCTCCAATACATTTTCTTCTGTTCCTTACATTACATTAACTAAACCTGAACTTTACAAATATTTATTTTTTGTAATGTTTTTAATGATCATCTTAATATTCTAAAAACCTTCATTAGAACTGTGAGTTTTAAGACAGGGACTTGGTTTTATACAAAATAAAATGCACAGTGGTTTGTATTTAAAAGAGCCTAAAGCAAACCTCTATGTATATGTTTAACATTCTCCTTTTTTGTTGCTCTTTCTAGACATGAGATATGTTTAAATGGTTTTCTTGGCTAATTTTTTTAAAAAGCGACTAAGTAAAATCAATGTAAAAAATGTTCATTTGCAATCAGGTATTTGTATAGTGCTGATCCATATCCCTGTCCTTGAAGCTCATACTGTTTTAAAAAAGGACTGAAATACTGCTCTGTAAAACATTTCCGTATTCGTAACGTACTTGTTATTTATAGCCATGCTTAAACTTTCAACAGCTTCCATAATTCCAGAGATGTAAAGTATTTAATAACCAAGGGTTTCTGGAAAGGTTTAAAGCCAATCAGTCGCTGACAAAGCCTATGTCTAGTATTTAGTAGTTTCCATGGTTGCTTTCCACATATCACTGAAAGTTTCAGTTTTTGAAAAAGATAATCTTTCATCACAATAGGATAATAAAACTGTGGCCTGAATTTAAAAGTTCAAATACTGAATGCTTTCTTAAAAAATAGCTCCATTTTCATTGGCATTTCTTACTCTTTTTCTTTCATTACTTTTTACTCCATATACGGGACAAATGTTCAAACACAGGCATTCCTAGGAGTAACGTTCCTTTTATCTCTTAATAAAAAAAAGGCTTGGATTCTCCATTAAAGAATTTCACAATTAACCTCTTTACTTAGACAGTAAGTCTAGTGACAAACACCACTGAATTCCCAGTAAAGTTCTTCTCTAAAGAGACCATGAGCGGTGTGGATATTCATGATGGATAGGAATACTGTTAAATTAACTTAAAAGAATTTATCTCAGTTGGTACTGTACAATGATTTTCCAACATAGATTTCCTCATTTTGTCTTCTGGACTTTTCTGGGCTAGTGATCCCATAGGTAATGGAGAAGATTATGTAGAATCATCATACCAGTTTTTTATACTGTTGGTTTGGGCAAGAAAGATAATGGAATTACCATTTTGAATATTGGGAGCACACACAGCTGTCATCTGCTTTTGAGGAAATAACAGGCCATTTGAAACTGACGCACTAAACAACTACCTCTTTTCAAAAATCATCCCTGCAGCATTTACATAATTACAAAAGACATTTCTAGGTCTTTTACTATTGAATTGTAACAGATTATAATATTTTAGAATGGCTTGCTATAGGAATCCTAACCTCTCTTCTGCCTTTGAACCTCACCTAAAAGAAACCTTTTTTTATTTTACACATAAAAATGAATAGCTGTCTACAAAACCATTAAACTGTTTTTCACCCACTTTGAAATATTTGATCTGATATATCTGTGTAAATTAAAACTAAAGTATTTTAAAACTGTTTTTTAAAATAGGAGTTTTTAATAATTGATTAATATAAATATGGGAAAACTGCATAAAGCTGAAACAAATAAAGACAAGAAAAACGTTGGTGTTGGTGACTAACTTAAAGACTCCAAAAAAGAAGTCAATGAAGCTATCTTATAAAATAAGTGTACCTCTCGAATACTTAAGTTTGTCGAGAATGACATGCATTATTGTTCATCTATATCCATGTACATTTCATTCTTAAGACTCCTATGGTCCCATAAATTGAAACAGAGAACTTACTCCTTCTGAATGACATTATAAGCAAGTGAAAGGTTAGCTTATTACTCTTATATTTTTAGTCTTAAAAAATGCCGAATGTAGTAAAAAGTTCTCATACCGTGATATCGTTTCAATAGGCACAACTGGAACCACTTCTGTAAATGAGAAAAGAACAGCTTACGTGGGTAGCCTACATACTACTCTTTCTTTGGATTTTGTAATTTAAATGTTAGTTAAGGAATATATAGGTACCACAAGTAAGGTTAAGCTCATTTTCTTCACTGCAGGATGCATCCCAAAGAGAACATTTATTTCATAGTTTGAACCACACAAAGACCTTGAGAATTATTTTTAATTGTTTTTTTTTAATTGGCGACAGCCTTAACAGTATTGAAAAGTACAGATTTAAAGATATTTACCTCCATCTTTAAGCACTTGTAGCTTTCCATTTGCTTGCTCCTACAAAGGAATCATGGACATACATTTTCTTCAACTGCAACTTCAACTTAATCATAAAGCATATCTTAATTAAAAAAAACTATTCAAAGACATTTCTCAGGAGCAATGACATAAAAAGACTGAGAATATAGTATTCTCCGTCCACATTCAGAGTATTCTTACCTTAGCCAGACATGTGACTTGGTCAGTGAGGTTCATTCTAATTGGAATAAAAGGAAGCAGATGAAATTTCCAAAACATTTTTCAATGTCAAAAGGCTTGACAGAAAAGACTAATTCTAACAGTGTCTTCACATAATCAGGTTTCTATCCTTACTGACTGTAAGAGGCTTAGTTGTTTAATTAACACCATCATGACAATGTCTTTATACGCAGTTTAAATATTTAGGAATAAAAGATCTGTGAATAATGGTAACTTCTGATAAGAGTACAAGCATAATATAGAAACTGCATGTAAAACACAATTTAATCAAAATTTTTATTTACAGTTAAAGATATTTTTCTACACATTACACAACTGTAAATTCTATACTTTAAAAACACTTTCTTACCGTGACTTGTTTCCAAATTGTTCCACAATGATTCCACCTAAGATTAAACCAGGACAAACTGTGAGGTGTTGTACAAACGTAATCTAATAAACTAAAATTAAACATGAGATTGAATTTTGCCATGACAAATAGGGTGTTAAGTGATTTGTATTATTTTTAGAAATACAAACTGGGCAGGCAGACATCCTCTTAACCTCTCATACTAAAGCAAGGGTTAAATTATTACTTGACCTTTTCAACAGTTCTCTAGTCTTAAACTCAAGGCTTCTCAGCCTAAAAACTCCAGCCTGGAAAATTACAACCATTCTCACTCTCCTTGCATTCACCCACTGAAAAGTGGAGCTCCTGCTCTTTTTCAATTTCAGAAACAGTAAATGTTAGAGGTTTAAAATGCTCCTTACAAAGTCTTAGGGACACTCTGATCACAAATCCCCATGAACTAAATCACCTGAAAAACAAATTATCTTCCGTACATTTAGAGAGGACTAAATTCCAACACACAGAGGTTTTTTTTAAAGGAACTGCAGAATCTTTTTAAAGAAGCGAGTTGAGAGAAGCTTAAAAATAAAGATTTGAAAGAGATTATATTGCTCAGCTTGGTCAGCACAACATTACAATGAACAGGAAAGTGCTCGACAGAAACCAGAAATGATAATTACTTTATGTTAGAGTTGCAACAGAGGTTTTGATACCTTTTCACAAGGCCCAATGCCCACAGCAAAAACGTCATTAAACACATGGAGGTATAAACATACATAGAGACATGTTTTAGAATACTATACATTTTCGCCCTGTTATTCTGTTGTAGCGTCGAAAATTTAAACCTTGAAACAGAAAAAAGCACAAGTGGTGTACATTAACTATTGTTCAGAAAGATAAAATATTACAAATAGTACAGCAATTCTGAAACAAGAGACAACTGAACACACTCGACGGAAAGTGGGATTTCCATTTGCTGCTTGGGATTACAGTATTGTATTATCACATACACATCTGCCTAATTGTCATCATGCCAGGGTGAAAAAAGGAAATATTAGTCCGTTGTTCTCAAAGGAAAAGAAAGGAGGAGTAAAGGTTTCACCTCACTGCACCATCAGTCTTGGTTGTCATTACCTGCAATATATTTCACTGTCTACTATACAGAAACTCAACCCACCTGCAGGAATAAACAGATAACTGGGGGCAGTACAGTCTTAAGGGGGGCACTCAGTTCTCTGAGGTCAGATTCAGGTTCCAATAGTAAAATTATTTTAAGTCACAGAAGAGATTTCAAATGAGAGAGGACTCCATAGCAGATTTCTATACTCAAGTGGTAAGCTGTCCTGTAGGAGGAATTACCATATTAGAGTGCCATCAGTACTATTTCATTGCATAAATAGAGTATATTAAGAAATTCAAGAATACATAGGGAAAAAGGCCAACAAACCTTCTGGACCAAGAATCTCAAGCTGACCTGAAACCTACAAAATGTAAATATATAAATAAAAATACATTTAGACAAAGGTTATTTTCATGAGTCAAAAAGAAAATCTTAATGTGAAATTAATCCCTGGTAAATATAAGCAAAACTTCACTATAATGCAATTTTAGATCTACTTGATTTAACAAAAGAGACAACAGTATTGGTACATTAACGGAATCACAACAGATTCTGACTACTGCATCTTACATGACCAACATAACATAAAAATAGATGTGCTTACACTGTTTTTCTGTCATGCAAGGAGAACTATAAATCACAGCCTAAGGAAACATTTAAGAAAACCAAACTGCACAACTTTAATCAGCTTCAATGGAAAGCACCATACAGGATTACATATCTTATAAAACTTGACAAGTATCAGAGTGAAAAGCAACTGAAATGTGTCACTGTCTTTTAAGGTGTACATGCAATATAATTACAGCAATTATTTTCAAAATATGGGATGCCACTGTCTTATGTTTGTCAACACATCCAATATGGTTGGAATTCATACATATTTACACTTAGGTATTTACCTAGAAGAAACTGTCAGCACGCGACATACGAAGGAAAGGAGGTTCTGTATTAAATATTAGCCTTCTAGAGGCAGAAGTATTAAAGGTATTAAAAGAGCTTAAGATAAATAAATCTCCTGGGCCTGATGGTATACTAACCACAGAACTTAGGGAAATGAGAGAGGTTATTCATAGGCTGTTTACCAAACTATTTTCAGCAGTCAGTCTAAGATGGTAAAATTCCAGGGGTAGTCAACATGTACTTAGAAAATGTAGGTCTTATAAATTAATAAATCTTATTTGAAAAAGCAACAGCAGTATTGGATACAAAGAATATGGGTAATTCCATACATCAATCACACACCACCCACCAGTTATGGTGGGTTATCCACTATGCACTATGCTTGTCCACTGTGCCACGCTGACCTCACAAACAGAGCACATGATAAAAGTGTATTTCCAATTGTAGAAGGCTTCTGTAAAAGGTTTGTCGTACAATGAGGCAGATAATGCATCATTTGGACTGAGAATTGGTTAGTGGATAAGAAATACATGCTCAAATAAGGGCAATTTAATCAGTGGAGTACCACAGGGATCTCCATTAGACCCACAGCACTTCCTAATTTCTATTTATGATTTAGATTCTGGTATAGCTAATAACCTACTCAAGATTGTTTAACAAAAACCAAATCAAATCTGTTCAAACACCTTCCAAATGATATGACGACTACATTAAAAGTCAAATTATTGCAATCTAAATCAGGATTGAACAAGCAAGTAAAAACTCTTAGGTACAATATAGTTAGTGGTGGGAAACACTGAACTTGAAAAATATTACTGTTTATGTTGACATGCCATTTACATCTTTTAAATCAGTGACTCTCACCTTGCCCTGAAAGACTCCTGTACTTTCTGTTTTTTAGTCCAAATGAGCTCTTAATCTAATTGACTGATAATTTTGTATAATTGTACCTATAATTTAATAATATTCTAAATTTTTGATTTTGTAAGATCTTGTATGAGGTTATAATGATGTAATTTCTGGTGTTCACAGCTGCCCTCATTGAGTTCTGTAGAATGTAAGTAACTGAACTTCTACAGAATGCAGCCTGGCTTTGTTTGGCGGGAGGGTTTGACACACAATCATTCCAGCCTTGTATTAAAAATGACATCTTACTGAGGGCTGTTAGGCAGAAACATACAGAAATTACATATTAAGCAAACTGAGTAAAAAAATAGATGTGTTTGATGCAATGCTAAATAACACTACAGTAGCTGATTATTTTTTAAACTAAATACTGAGCGCAGAAAAGGAATAGATTAATTAAGCAAGACATTCAATTAATGGGGTGAGTTAGCCTCAGGTTACGAGCTGGAACAAAAACTAAAAGAGACATGGGTTAAGTATTGCTGTTCTGGACAATGTGGGAATGCAATAAAAAAAACAGTCTGAATATATAGTTAAAAGCTCAGAATTTTAATTAATGGATTAAAATTGGACAGTGCACTGGGAAGACTTTTACAACTGCATTCAATTTTGAAAATTTAAAAATAAGATACAGTTCTTGGAATTTGTCAAACAGAGAAAAGAGTGACCAGACACATTCCTGGAATTACACAGGAATGTTACCCACTGACAGGCTAAAAGAATTGGGTTTTTGTGGTCTTCTACAAAGAAGACTGAGGATGTACAAGATTCAAGTATTCAAAGTCAAATCTCAATAGACTTCTTTAGAATCAACAGAAGATCAATTAACCACTAGCAGCTAATCGGCATGATGGGCAAAATGGTCACCTGTCATTTGATACCTTCATATTTATCAATATTTGTTTAGTGATGTATGCCACTGTTTTTATTTAAAACAATGAATTTAAAGAAAAATACTTATCAGATATTTAAGGACGTCATGCTCTGGAAAATCGATGAATATAACATGTAGATTATTTGGAACTATTTATGCGCATAGGAACTTTCTAGAAACAGAATATTTAAGAGTAGATGTGCAATTTAAAATTGTATTTAAAATAAGTTTAATGCACTTGTAATAGACTTTCAAAAAATACAATCTTGCATACATTCATTGTATTCTAACGCAGTATTTAGCTACAATGACTGAAATGACCATCCTGCTGATTACACTGTAAGTAATTCTTCTATTTTTAAAGCACCATCATAATGTACTATCCCATCGACTTAATAAGAACTGTTCAACTGAAACGTTATCGGGTTTTCACAGAATATAATCAAATAAAATGCAGTTAGTCTTATTACATGCCGGTGCTTACGTTAGTATAAATTATATGCAGTAAAAAGTCTTACAGCAACTTCATCAAAAGCCGATATTCATATACAAATTAAACAGTGTAGACCTGGGCCAATCTTCTTGGGCAGTGGGTAGCGTACTGTATTTCTTACTACATTTTAACGTTCGGATAAGAAAAAATAACCTAATAACTAGAAGAAATCTGACTTTCTGCCTCACCGTTTTAAGGGCATGCATTATAATTAAAAGGGTTAAAGAAATATTTTTTAAAAAATCACGTAAAATTAGCGACTTTCAACTCCCCCCAAAACGATTAGAAAACCGTTTCGGTGCCATAGAAAAGGAACTTACCTTGAGGGGATTTCTTGGCGACTTCCCAATGCATTGTAATCTAAACACAACAAGAAACACATTTTAAAGCTATACATTGATACAGTTCTGAAATGTTTCAACTAGGCTGAGAAAGCACTATGTAGGGACATTGAATACACCTGTTAATTTCCCTGTGATGCATGATCAACTGTTGACGAAAGCACGCCTGCGCAAACCACAACTGAAAAATAAATGGGATTTAGAGGTTTGTAAAGCAACGCGTAATATCATCGATGGACAGAAGGAAATCAAACAGCTGAAACCCAAATCCTGAATCTTTGCTGCGGATTTGATCCTTTGCGAAACAAGTGAAACCTGAAACGGCCAAACTTCCGTCTCCATGGTAACAGCGCTGCCTCACTCAGCGCGCTTGTAAAAAGAAACCGGGGAGAACAAAAATCCGCATTAAATCGCCCGCCTTTCACTCCATTCTTTTATTAAAACCTCACACTTAAAAGAGAAAGGAAGACGTATATTGGTAAAAACGAACTATTGGCTATTGTTAGGATTTCTTTCTCCCGTTTGTAACAAGGTGTAGTGGAAGAATTCCCTGTAATGAAATAAACATCAAATTATCTAATTTTGCATTAACAAAAAAAAAAGGAAACCGATTTAATATTCAAGATTGTGGTATAGTCCGATGATGATTTATATAAGAAACCACTGTTTATTAAGGAGTCCCCTGGTTTTACTAACTGGTAAATGGTAAACCTTAGCATACCAAATGGATTATTAATACATACCCTCTATTTTAACTTGTGTCACTATTAGCTTTCTTGCATGTTTTTAAATAAACAATGTACTATAATATATGTTGAATAGTGCAATGGTATATTTTTTTGTTTTTAAGATACCATAGGCAACTGTTTGGAAAGCAACCTTTCCGGGCCTCTGATGACTGGCAAATGAATTCAGCTCTGAATCTGGCTACAGTATTGGGTTAACGCGAGGTTTCATCCTGTGCCCCAAGGTCTCTGAATGGACGTTTTAGTACTTACTCGTAAACACTGAGTTATAAAAAAAGAACCCATCCATTTAGACTAAAACTGACCATTTTAAGACTTTTCTAACAAGAATAGCGTGTAGTTCTTGATTCCTGATTATGCTTTTGGTAGCATGTAAACAGAAAATCCCCAGTCTCTAAAGCATGTAATTCCAAGGCAACGTGATAGTACTACCAACAATCGGCGTCAAGCCCGGTGTGAAGTACCCCCAAGTGTCCGCGACCATAACCAAGCACAAGCGGCTTTCTGAGAACGAATGAATGGTCGGAAAACTACATCCGAAGAATTAGGATTCAAATCTGAAGAGCATGCTACTCTTCAGTTTTGGAAAGCTATTGGTTTTTCAATAGGGGGCGCTGTTGAAAGAGATAGCAGGCGCTTGGTATGCGTTTTATGTCACTAGTTTTAATGCATAAAAATAACACGCTGAATGAAAACACCTTCCACACACAATTACCATTCACCGGTACTATGTGTATTACAGCAGGGAGAAATGCCTGCATCGATTATCTGCACCGAGGCAATACCCTGTTTTTTTCATGTACTTTTTATGTACTTGTTGTCATTAAAAAAAAGACATTTCTATTGATCGCAGAAAAGTTTGCAAACCGCTTCCTTAAATGATCATCCAACTGGACTACAGGCGTGTGGTCAGTTTCATAGTTGTAATATTTCAAAAATAAGTTGAAAAGACCTGTATGCTTCTTTAATGGAATGCCACCACATATTTAAGGAGATAACGCGTTTTTTTTTCTTTCCTCGAAGTAGAAAGTGTTTAGCAGGCGGGAATAGGACAGACAGGTGAAGATTGATCGGTTAAATGAAAAATAAAAGAAGCGCAAGCCACTTCACCAGCTTAACCAAATATTTAGAAGAATTTGCAAATATAGGTGTTGAAGGAGGAGAGTCACAGGAGAAGGAAGAGACGGGAACAAAAACTTTTATTCTTATAATGCTCAAAAACCCACTGGTCCTGTGGTGGCGGTTACTCAAACATGCTAATATCTGTCTCACCCAAACATTTACTCTACTTTTACAACCAAATGGAGTGAACACTGATCGCGAAACTAGAATCGTGAAATGTGCGTATACATATACATATTGTATACATATACAATACATATAGACTGTTGCGTATTTGGATGTATTTGTAATTAGGTATTATGTCGCATTTTCTATTGCATACTGCAGGTGAAATGCAGTTGACGGTTACAACAAAAGTATTCGAAAAGGGAATACTGTTCTAATACACTAGTAAATACACTAGTAATAGCACTACTACTATTGAAAGAAATGACCATATCAAAATTGAATTATTTAAGTTTATTCAATATAATTCATTTTAAACCTTTGTAGAAAAGGCCCATTTCAAAACTTCAAAAGTTTCAAATACACGAATACAAACAATAACTAGTCTACGTGAGGTTAATGCACTCTCTCAGTTCTATCACAACAATAGGGATGGAAACTACGTTCAGAAGAATTTGCGAACTTTACAAACTATGGTGGCGGTTTGGATGAGAGGTTTTAGTGCAAAAAGAAATACAGTCTCAAAATATTAATACAATAGATATGCATGTTGACACTATATTTGTTAGGTTAATTTCTATAATCACAGTGCTTATTTTCCAATTAGTCATTGAATAAAAAGTTAGAAATAAACATCGGTTTCTGTTCATTAAGTGGGATTCTTGGGCTCTTGGCAAGAGAAATTTGGTTTAAGACCCGAACTTATACTGCCCTTCTGAACTCGTGCTGCAGACACAGGTGCCCGGGATTACCGATATTGGAACTACAAAGAAAAATCAAACACAGAAACTACCCTACCGCACTTCACATGATTGCCAGTGTGTAGTTGGTGACTTAAAATGACAGAATCTTGTGTTCACGCCCACTCGGCAAATTTAACAATGACCATGAAGTCAAAAAGAACAGGTGACTCTTAGTCGTATTTCCCCACGACAGTTTTTGCCTCCTTTAAACGTAAAAAAACAGGCTATAAGCATTCAAATTCAGAGACCCAGGGCGTTTGGAGAATCAGTGCGGGCATGTCCTTCATAGTTACAGCATTTCAGGTTTTTACAGTAATTCAAACTGATATTCGGTAAAAGTCAATTCAGTATAGTAAAAGTAAACAACCGGTCCCTCATTTCCATCTCTTCCAACAAACTAAAAACCTGTTGTCGTTAGTACTAGTGCATCTGTAACTCCACTTGGAAATCATTACACTCAGCGGGGTGGTTTCCAGTAGGGGAATAGATAAATTCTTTATTTTCACACAGTTTTTGGGTCATTGTAACATAAGCATTTCTTTTCAAGAGCATGCTAGCGCACCCCGGACGGAGCGAAAAACAATTAGAACACTTTCATTCAACAAAAGCTATTAAATAATATTTACAGAAAAGTTTCAATCTTCCACCGAAGACAATGGTCATAAACACAAGTTCAAAAACTTGTTTTACTTAACGTAATATATACAGGGAACACGAAAATAAGCGGTAAAACTTGGTTTTTTTTTTTGGGGGGGGGGGGGGAACCCCAATAAGTGGTTGTTTGAAAAGTGAATGCAAAACTTTAAAAGCAATATTTACATAAAAATACTACCTCGATGAGATAAAAAAATATGTTCACTTATCAGGAATCGACTGGAAAGCTTTACCGAAAGAAAAAAAAGTACGTATCCGATACCGTACGCCTTTGTACTATAAAGGTTTTATTTGGAAATTATATTGCACTGTTGGTCCATTTTGTCTTGTAGAAATGGGCGTGATTGATAAGAGGACAGGGTTTGCCTGATTGTGTTCTTAGATATTTCTTATGTCTTCTTTCTTAACGTGTTCCATACTCTTTTCGCCCATTTTGTTCTTCTTGTTCTGGTGTGTTTTGACGTGTTTGGCCAGATGGTCGCTCCTCATGAACCGCTTCCCACACTCGGGACACACAAAGCGTTTCTCTCCAGTGTGCGTCCTCAGGTGCCTCTGGAGTTCGTCCGACCTGGTGAAGCTCTTGCCGCAAAACAGCCAGTTACACACAAACGGCCTTTCCCCAGAATGCCACCGGAGGTGAGCCTTGAGATGCGAGGTTTTGCCATAAACTTTCCCACACCCCGGAATGTGACAAATGTGCTGTTTTTTCTTTCCAGGCTCGTCACCGGAATTCGAAGATTGGCAGTTTGGGCACCTGCATCGCCGGCACCTGCGGGCAGTGGCTAAAGGGGACTTTGTGTGAAGGAGGGCAGCGATTTGAGTCTGGTATTGCGCGAAGTCCGAATGTCCCAGCACCAGGCTTCGCTGCAGAGGGAAACGGTGGGATGCCAGGGGCGAAGGGTGACTGACGGGGTTTCCCTGCTGAAGGCTCCACCAAGGGATGTCTTCCCCGGGATTTGGGGATAATTGTTTCGGTTGCTGATGAATAAGGCCGGAGTGTCCCGGAACAAAGCCTGGCATCGCAGGTGCAATGGGCGCTGTGGCTGCGTAGGTCACAGCGGGGACGTAGGTGGGTGGGCAACTTGATTGCAGGGACTGCATGGACGAAGGCAGCATCTTCACCGGTGAAAAATCATAGGGGTAGGACGGGTCCGCTGGCGGGGTAAGAGGCAGCTCGTGGTGAGAGCTGAAGGAGGACTGAAGGTGAGCGGTGAGCTGGGATTTGGGGGACAGTCCCAAAGCAGAATTGGTGGGGAGAGCGCCCGGTGGGTTCCCTGGTCCTTCGTTAGTCCATGGATGAAAAAGTCGTGAAGGAGAGCCAAGAGACGGGTCATAGGGGACTTGGAGGAAATCTGCTGGACTTGAACCGTGGTGATGTCCAATCCTGTTACAAGTGGCTGCTAGCAGGGCCAGTGGCGAATGCTTGGCTGTCTCGGGTGACGAGTTAGGAGTACGATCCTGCGGAAAAATTCAAAATAGGTTGTTTATACAGATATACAATGATATATACCTACCCATCTGAAACAAATGGAAGCAGACTGTAATGCATCTACCGTAAGGAAAACATCAAATACTCCATTCAAGCGAAGCCGAAGTGCTTTATTATAAGAAAGCAAAGTTCACGTCTTCCAAAAACAAAACAAAACATAGGCTCTGCCAAGGAGGGTGTCCAAGTTCTGTAACCTTATATTCGTCAATACATCATAAAATCAAAAGTAATCGGTACAAGAAGGTTTTTAAATAATGTTAATTAAAAAAAATAAAAGTAGTGTTCGGTAGCTCAAAGCCCATTACGATAGAGTCGGCAACTGAAAACTTAAAAGAGCTGACCGCGTAAACTTCGTAATGCAATATAGTTTGATTTGCAGAAATGAATGACCATGCAGAATTAAAAGGCTGAAAAGAAACAGAAGGTACTAACCTGGAGAAAAGCTTGCAGAGTGTCGTTCCGCAGGACAGCCACAGCAGCCATGGCTAACTATATTTTAAAAACACAATAACTATGTCGGAGAAATATGAAGGGAAAGAAGTATCCTCATGCAGAAAAGTCGCTCTTTTCTCCGCTCCTTCTCCTAGAGATATCCTTGGACTATCTGAAGAGTGAGGGATCACTTCTTAGAATTTGATAAGGACTTTGGTGGGCCGCCAGCCAGTCAGAAATAAGATTTATTACTTTGAAGTTTGCCGCTGCCCAATCATCAAAGAATAGCGGCTCTTTGAGAAGGGAAAGCAAATCCTTTGAATCCACAAAGCTCCTATGGTGTGTTTGTTGGTCTGGATAAAAGAACTGATTATTAGGGGGGATGGGAAGGGAGGAGATAAAGGCGGGACAATTAATGAAGTAATCACTATGTGGGAAATGTATATACACAAATAATTGGATTTTCTTGATCAAAGACCCCCATGCCGCCTGGAGACCCCAGTATTGGATGCATAAGTCATCTGATCCCCCCCTTTTGTAATTAAGGATTTGTATCAGAGCCTTAAGTGACAATGTGACATTGTTATCTCTAGAGAGATCGCTTAGTGCGTTGCTGTTTGATAACTTTAAGCAATGAGGGATGATGGGTAGATAAAAATGACTCGACATAAAAGAAACAAAGTTTATCCCGTTTGTTTAAATCCTGGAACTCCTCTATGTGTCTTTTTTAGCGCTGAAGAGTTGTCTAAGTGCCCGCAGTTTCAGTAAAGTTTTGTAAATAATAATACAAAACCGCACTGATATATACATTTTTGTGGGGTCACTCGCTTTTAGAATGGGTGTTTTTTTATGTAATGGTGAACATGCAAATTCGCATTTCATTTTTCCTAGCGCTTAAGTGTTACATCTCGAATGGGGAGCTAAATCTTTAATGATGCCTTTGATCTAAAAACTGTTTACTTCCTCCTTCTATAGTCTCCATTAGAGCCATTCAACTGTAAATCAGGTCTTAAAATGAAAATCATACAGCTTTAAGAGCAAGCTTGTTTTATCTTCTTCCAGTTTTTTTTAACCTATTTCTGTCTGGATTGAGCCAAAACAGTTTGGTCGACTTTTAGACTATGCAATTTATAATGATATTCAAATATTAGAGTGAAAAGAGAGATACATTTGATATATTTACAGCTCCAGGATATATATTTTAAGACTAAAACTGTAATGTCCTTAAAATTCAATTCGCATGAGGGTACCGAGACTATACAGGAAACATAAGATCCGAGCGAAACTCAAGCTGTTGTATAATTGTGATGATTGATATATGGTAATGAAGCTTTGATAGCATATAAGGCCTCTTGTAAAAGGTGTGGAAGTGCCTGATAGCGTTTGATGGCTCTGTTAAGCTTCCAAAAGTTCAGCCAACGCAAAAGGCTGTAGAAGGAGGAGTTTCTCTCTTCAAGAAAGTGGAAACAATTTCCAACTCCCCGCCTGCTGCTCCGCCTTAAGCAGCTTCTAGACCTCCTCCAGCTGGACAACTGAATCCCAGCGACCCTCGAGGCACTTCCAAACACAGAAAAAACATCATTTTAAAACACGAAACTACGACTAGGAACCTTGACGTAGCTCACGAATGAAATGCATTGGTTCAGGCCAAATAAAGAACATCAAAATATAAATTGCTGATCTATTGACAGGGAAATAGTTTTGTGGGTTAATGATCTTTTTTGGTTAAATAAGACAAATCTGAAATTAAAAGTTTGCAGAGTAGTAACCCACGTCTGACCACCCTTAAGTAAGTTCAATTGTATTCACATTACGAGTTGAGTCTTTTAAATACATACAGAGATCCTTTCTTGGCTTTCCTGTTGAAACAATCGGTGTCCTCTCAAATACTTCGGAGAGTTGTAGATTTTGAATTAGATCGGTTCCTTTGAAGGGATTAGCGTGCCAAGTCCTCTCTCACGGCTGCACACAGAAGACATGGTGAGAGAGGAGATTCCTGCTGCGCCACGCGGCAACTCCCATCTCCTAGTACTAACAACAAATGCGCCGAACTTCACATATTAATTTTGTTTTCATCTCTGAAACAGATGCATCTAATTCATTGTCGGCGAGAAAAAAAAAAAAACAATCTTAACAACTATTTATGTAAAACACCAAGAATAGGCTTTAATGGAACAAAAACCCTTTTTATATATATATAGATCCTCAAAGTAGAAAGTCAGTACAGTATTTAAAACTTTACAAAGTGACACAATGGTATACATGTTTGTATAAAATTAAAGAGGACCATTCCATTTAATACTCCTGGGTCTTTTTCAGTTTGATCTACCTTCAGTTTTCAAAAGTCAGCATTTTAAACAACTGATTTTTTTTAATGCAGCATGCGCAATTGAGGAGGACTCACACAATAGAACACAATTTGTCTAACACAAATTAGTATTGCAGTTTTATTTTAGTATAGTAGTTGATTAAATCAACTGTCAAACTGAAATTATCACAGCTTTGTATGTGAAATGCAAAAATAGAGTACTTATATGTCCAAATGCATAGAAGCTTTCTGGTAACAAAATGTTTTAAAAAATCTTTCTTCAACTTGGGACTATTTGTTTTTAGGTCTGTACACAAGAACCTGTCGAAAGTCTCCAGTCAGCTTAATGTGATTTTACAATTGTTTGAAGAGAAGCAAAACAGAAATTGATGTTCTTAAGCACCACAGTGGCAATTCTAATTTCAACCAGAAATAATGCTTTAATACTGTTTTTTAATGTTTATGTAAGAGTTAAGGTGCAAACATTTCCAACATTTATTTCATGTAATAATTTTCATTGAACAAGCTATTTGTTTCAGAAGGCAAAAGAAAAGGTATTTCATTTTAGTATACAAAACCTAATGTTTAGCAGTCAGGAAGACAGCAATTAAAAAGTAGAGCTTCTCTAACACTCATTTCCGTTCCACAAATTCTATAAACGATGTCCATCAACTGTCATGGTCAAAACAGACACTGCAAAATAACACTTCCAAATACATGATACTAAAAAACTAAAAGAAAAATAACAGTTAAAAACTAAAAAATGCCTTGAGGCACTGTTAATCAGTTTGTGTTTGCTGCTACTTTGCAGTCAGCTTCACTAAAGATACAGTAAGAAAATATGTACGGAAAATCATGTACAGAAAAATGACTAAAGAGCTACTTCCATTGAAATTTTTTAGGAATAAACCTTTTCTCCTTTGTGAGGAAGATAGAGAGCAAAGGTACTACACAAACAGTACAAACATTCTAATTACAATGACACAAACTGCAATTTTGCTGATTAACAAGAAAAGGCTTTAAATTATCTAAAATATTCAAATACTTTTCAGTTACAGAAGATGACACTGCTTCTTTGTTACCAAAGTATGATCTTGTTATTCTCCATTCTCACTCACACAAGTTTAGAAAGTAGTCCATAAAGGAACTAGGAAGTAGAAAACATTTGCAACAGTTTCACTTAACTTCCAAAATATTGGTCATGAAGAAAATAATGTCAAAACTATCTTTACCTATTATTTATGTATATCGCTGTTGCCTATTTATGATCATTTATGATCAATTTAAAAATCTTTCATTTTCGATGTGAATATGGCAAAAAATTTAGAACATAATCATATTGACATTTGTGAAAGGCAAATCAAAATACAGAGTGGACTTCATTTGATCATAAAGCTACCTTAAAACCTTAAATATTTACGTTATTAAATGAAGTTGAATGACAGAAACTTTGAAATAATTAATTAAGAACAAGAAGAATCAGTGTGTCCATCTTCCAAAGGTCCTGAACAAGAATGGGGCACCATTAATGTCTTTCTTGGCTGGTAGACCACAGGATCAAAAAAGGCAACCTGCAAAAATAAAGATGATAGCACAGATAAGTACAGCTCAGACAGATATGATAACTACAGATGGCAAAGCTATACACACTGACACTGCGCCCAGGATAGAATCATATGTTTTTTCTCATAGACTCCTCTGTAACAGCAGGTTGGTCAGTTCAGCAGAGGAACGTTGAATTAACGTTTGTGCGTGGTGACATTGTTTTCAAAATCTTTGTGTAGTTTGCCCATATAGTTTTCAGAAAGCTGACAAGGCAGTGTAAACTAAAAGGTGAGGGGGAAAAAGCATTAAGTGTTGAAACAGAAAAACGTTAAAAAATTAAGCTTTTTTTCCCCCCTTCAAATGAAGTCCTGGTGAAGCCACAGAATACACAAATGTCAATTGCACATTTTGATTAGTTCCTGAAAATGTTGTAAAATACACAAATACTACAAAAAAAATTTAACGGGGAAAGCCAAAGTTTTGAAAATGGTGTAATTTAATCTCACACAATAAACATATCTGAATAAAAAATCAAAATCACTGGAACAACTGATCTGTATAACAGTACAAATAATATTGTGTTAATTATATATATTGGAAATTCTAACAAAAACATTTATAAAATTGTATGCAGCAAAAGCTTCTGCTTGCCATGCTCAATCATTTATTTGTTTCAATGATTATACATAAGGCATTTATTTATACATAGTATGTTTTGTGTATTAAAATATCACTATATTATTACAAATAATACGGACATCTATGCAAAACAAGCCCACAATGTACTCAATTTAAACCACCTTTCAACAGAGATGATCTTGTATTTAAGTCTTGCTGAAACATGTGAAACGAGTGCTGTTTGTAAGGCTTTGTGGAGTGATCTAAAAACATTCACTTATTTTAAAATTCTGTTCCCTGGACTTTCCAAGCGAGAGCCTCTTCTTCTCATTCATCGTGCAGGTCCCACATCTGTCTTGCACTAGTTTCTGCTCAGTAAAAGGCGCTTGAGGCTACTGGGTACTTGAACTGTTATAATGGTGTCTAGTATGAGAACAACATCTGTGAATTTCCTCAGTGATCTACAACAAAGTATAACTCAGAGCAGTCATTCAGCAGACCTTTGAAGTTGCACTCCAGCAGAAAGCTGCCATTGTTCACAGCCCCCAACGTGGAAGAGCTTTAACTTTGGTCTCTCTAATTTTCAAGATTTTCTGTGCAACTCGATACCACGGTTTTTACCTTTGAGGCCTATCAGGCCTGCATATTTAAGATCCAAACCAAGCCACTGTGCTGTATGCCCTGGGGTCAAGTGAGGAGGGATAGGTCATTACACCTTAACCCAGTGCACAATGTGTGTGGTAGTTTAGCCTTTAAAGACTGGATTCTGTCTCGCCCTTAATAATTGCGTGGGTCAAAGCCTGCCTGTTCACGTGAGATCAGAAAGAAATGAATAACTTCAGTTTTTATACATACGTGTTTATACATCAACATAAACTGGTTCTGTCCCAATCTGTAACATGCCTTAACAGCTTTAAAACATCAGCATACGGCAAATATTATCGAGAACCTTTTTTTCTTCTTTTGTTTAGTGATATAATCCCCAATTCTGAATCATTTGCCATTTTGTGTTATTTTTATTTTAAATCCCAGACTCCATGGTCATCTTTGGTGGGGCATATGTTAAATAATTTGTTTTTTAAAGAATTCCTTTCAAATGGATAGCGCTTTTCATCCCAAGCTTTTGAAATCTTCATAGCATTAATGGGAAAAAAATGCCAGCAGAATGCAGTGGCGTTGTTGACGGCAAATATTCCTACATACTTTTATTTTGAAGAATCTGACACTGAGAGGACCCCGGGGAAGGAATTATGCATTTCTGTGTACTTCTTATGTCACAGAAGCAACCCAGCCTCCTGTAACCTTTATGTCTCTGAAATGCTTCTGAGATGGTAAATGTGTCACAATACTATGGTTCTTTATTATTCATCTGAAAATGGTTTAAAGAACAGCAGTAATAAAGACGGTAAACATGCCCTTTATTTTAAAAGGAACTAAACATCTCCTTTCTTTTAGCCTTTAATATCTTTTCTGTTTGCTGTTGCTACTCATCTGGGACAAAAGATCCCTCTTGCCATATAATAGGTCTTTGGGTGGAACAAAGCTCTTGTCAAATCAAAGGCTTGTTCCCCAGCAGGATATCAAATAGATGCAGAAAAAGGGAACAACTCTGTACCACCAAACAGGACAGAGAGCACTGACTCGTAGGGCTGCTGTCTATTCAACACTGCACTGTTCAAAATGGTCCTGCTTATTAACTTTGACTTTGTCCTGGGCTGGTTTTCAATACAAGCAAGGAAAGAAATATGTTCAAACAGAATGAAACAGGAGAAATGTTCTGTTATATAAATGCACATGAAATTCTCAGTCACCTGATAATTTTTTTTTCTTGGCTATACTGACTTAAACAATTGATGGGTTTCTGCTTTATTACGGCCAAGTGGTAACTTTTTAAACCAGTTATTTCTCATCTTTAGGTCTGCTGTTAGCAAATCAGTCATTGGGTGCAGTAGCATCATTGTCTTGCTGAATATTGATTGATTGGGGATTTACAAGATGAGCCACAGACCCCCGTTTGATGTTTTGTCTGAATTCCTTTTCATAATTTTACTTGCTCTTGCATATGAAAGACCACACTGTTTTTTAATGTAAATTAGTATATTGGCATTAAGTAAAGCTATTTGTAAACCAGTACATCCTCAGGCCACAGAAATCCTACAACTTGAGGAACACTGTAAATACTGCAGACTGAAACACTCAAGGGTATGTGAATATGGCTTTAACAGCTAAACATAAGCTTATTAAGGTGAATTCTAGTCATATCATCAAAAATACCAGTATTTATATTTAAAAGGCTTTGTCTAGCAATCATTTAAACTAATGTGTTTAAGATTTCTGGACCTCCCAACCCCCATGTGTTGAAAGCTGCTTTAAGGAAAAATATTTGACTAAAAGTGCGCTTTTTAGTTCTTATTTTCATACTTATGGTTACACCTGCAGTGTATCATTAATTCATATAATGTCTGAAATGCGATTTATCATTTGCATCCCCCACCCCCCTCACACCCTGCTCACCGTTCTGCTATTTTTAAAGCAATGGGTGATATTTTAAATTGCCTCCTGGCAGTAGTAGAAAGACAGATTTCCTCGTTTTGCATCCTGACCTAAAACAAGACCTCACCACTTTTCACACTGTTACTACCCCAGCGTTTACTAAATGGCAGCTGGTCTCGCCATCTGTGTTAAAAACACTGGGGCCAAACAAAACAGGTTACACCTTTAGCCATGCCAAGTCTTTAAACACCCCTTCGATCCTCAGCCTGCGAGGGGGCTAAACGGAATTTCACGCTCTGATTTTTGTCAAGCATGTTCAATTGCCAAGCGCAAAAAAAAAAAAAAACTTCTTCCATATGCTCGTCCTTCTTTATCGACTTTATCCTTCACCTAACTAATACCAGACCCTGTAACAAACACCGATTCGACCCCCAACAATAGGGGCACCCCCATACAGGAACAAGCAGTGCAAGAGAGAACATTCCATTCATTATCTAGATGGTCTGATTAAAAAAAAAACATCTCAAGAAAGGTACTCTTTTAAAGTTTTCAGGCTTTTATCCTCTTTTGCTTCTACTTTGTGTTAATGCAAATTAAAGCAATTCAGTTATGTGAAGAAAGGCTTAGCCCACAACAAATTGCAGGTGTGAGGAAGCTGAAACAAAAGCCACCCTAACCCTAATGGCATCTCTTGTCATTAACTAGCCTTTGATGTTCACATTTGACTAAGTCTTTTATCTTTTCCAGTATCACAACCAACTTCTTTATTAATGTGGTCTTTGCTGAATATGTTTTTCGCAGAGCACCTCCGATTCCTGACATCTGTTTGGCGTTTATGCTCGTCACTTTCATTAGCATCGATCATTAGCAAAGTAAGAACATCATAACACAAAGCTTGTGAAGTTATGAAAGCACCGGTGAGTTTATGCCAACTAAAAGGAGCAGCAACGGCTCGACATACAAGTATAATTAAAACAAATTAACAGGCAGATACTCTATCATTAAGTACTTTCATGCTACCTAAATTCATCAAAAGGAAAAATCAGTGTTTAAGTTGTAGTTAAGTTATATAATTTATTAAATGTATTACTTTTAGAGTAGTATATTTATTTCTTTAGGAAGTTTAGAGAGTTAAGACAGTAGCATGATAGTGTCTATTCAAAGTTGAATCTCCACTCAAGGTGCAGGTTTCTCTTTGTACTCTGAGAAAAAAAGCTGGTTAATTTTTGTTTGTTACTTTAGTAAAAAATATGAAAACATCTGTAGATGTGTGTAAATATTGTCAACCGTGTAGCCTGCGACAGCAGCTCAGGGCTCCACACACCTTTCAGTGCGAAACTTTACCACACACATTTTAATTAAAATGTTCTGCTGGTTGCAAGTAGTTAAAATAAAAGGAATAAAAATGTTGGTGAGTAATCGGCACCACATTAAAAACCATTCCTTTTGAGCCAGATGCAAATGCACTTTTTAATGTGGAAATTTAAAGGAACCAGAATTTATTAAAGATGTATAAAAAACAGGTGGTTGCACTAATGCATCTCTGCTCTGCTCTCGGTTGTTTGCCCGTGGTATTTACGGTACACTTTGTTTTGCAGCTGCTCATGCCTTGCAGCAGGAGTACCTTACAGTTTCCCACAGGTGTTTCCTGTAAGCCTTATATGACACCAGAGTCCTCACTCGCTTAGCTGTAGGTACTGAACCAAAACATTCCAGAACTATTGAGAAGTACCTGCTGGAGGTACAACATCCCAGCTCTGAATTCTTACCTATTGCACATAACAACATGCAGAGAAGTCCCCACCCTTCCACACACACTCTCTCCTTCATCCAGCACCTCTGAAAATTCCAGCACTGTTCACGTAGAGCATCAGATGGGGTTCCTACTTTGGCAGGGATACATATATATTCCCCAATACACCTTATGCCATTTACATCAGCTCTCCATCAATTCTGATGGGGTTTATTGAATTCTTTTTGCATGGTAAAAAGGGGTCAAAACCATCTAGGGAGTGTGATCACACTTAATAAATGCAGTGTACTTTTAAGATGCACTCCAGGGTGCTGAAGTGACCTATTTTACATTAGACTGTTCTTTACGGAGAAAAAAAAAATCCTCAGTAAGGGAATAATGTACAAGGAATATTCTAATTACCACACTATCTGCAGAGGTAGGAATTTCTTTGACAGCTGAAAGAAAGATGCGTGTCTTTCAAGAAACAGCAGGCCAGCAGCTTCACCAATCTCAGAGTAACACGCAAAAGTACACACATTGCCTCATCTTTGAAGTCCTGACAAAAGGTTTCCTCTAACTTTATTATTGTCACAATTAACAAACATGCAGATGTGTTACTACCCTGTAGCATTTGGCATTCATTGAGATTAAATCTCTTTTCCTTAAAAGGTGTTATTTCTCGACATTCAGAAGCGAAACATAAATCGAGCTCTCATTTTGTGCAAGCCCATGTTGTCACTACGGATGTCAAGTGTTGAAAACAGGGTGGTAAAAATTGACAAAGGTTGCACCACCTGTCTTCATTCAAGCTCTCGGTGTTTGTCCAAACCCAATGAGAGGCTCCATTACGAAACAAAATCGCACTCAAGCATGTATAATGGTTCATTTGAATGCCTACTCAAGCCTCAACTGCACCAGGCATTGGTGAGATTTAATTATTATCCCCCGCTCTGCAGAAAAGCTTCCCTTCACATTCTCAAAAAACTATGACGTAAAAGTCTATTCAATAAAGATGTTCAGGATTAGATCTCATATGTGACACATTTCCTCCCAGTTCAAATCACAGGCACACCGTCAACACCTCTTTCCTCTGCAAATGCTATAATATAATCTGTACATCTCATCTGTTTCAGATGGAGAGATGCTGCTGTAATATATACTGTAGCTCCAGACAGCCTAAGTTAAAACAAAAAAACAGTAGATTTAATATTACACTAAACTTTTCACATCAGTTTAAGAAACATTTTTGTCGGGTTGTATTGTTACAAGTGTCCAGAAAAAATAACCAATCTTGGCTCCAACTGAAAACCTGGGTTTCCAGAGATACTGTAATTACTGTTCGTGAACAAAATCTCTTGTTTTTTGTAGCAACTGAGGCTGACTTAGTCCACAATCCCGCTGTCAAGATAAAACTCATGTTAGTCCCCTATGGATGTTTGAAAGGCTGTTTTCTCATTCTTATCATCACACTTCTTCTATTAAGATCAAAATCTCTTTTCTGCCCCTGGGGTGTCAATAAACTTCAGATGCAGTAAATGATATGCAAATTATTAAAAGCACAACAAATAAACTCACCACCCTGTTTTACTATTTTAATAACTGCTCTGCAATGATTCCAACTGAACCTCTACTATTTCACTAAACAAAAATGGTTTTGCAATACAGCCATTAATCACCAAGATAAATGACCATGTTCTCCTTTCTCTAATGAATATCCTCGCATGATTCACAGAAGGCCAAACTGAAGTTATTCACTGACTTACATGATAGGCATGTTTGTGAATGTCTCTGAAAACAGAATGCATTTCTAAAGCCTTTTGTGAAAAAGTGATAATTTACATTTGCTCCCCTCCCAGATGATCTTGTGACTCAGTAAGCTGCTGTGGCACACATTTTAGCACAGACTGGTTTCAAACAAGTGTCACCAAGGTGACTGTCCTCTTGCTCACATATAAGACATTGAATGGTCTAGCTCTGAATTCTCTTTGAGGAGTTTCTGCATGAGTATGGTCCAACTCTTAACCCAAGATCTTCTCTGCTCAACCACAGACCAGACTCTACATCAGTGGTTCTCAAACTGTGGTACGCGTACCGGCAGTGGTACTTGGAGTGCCGCCAAGTGGTACGCCAAATGACCCTGGAACTGTGTAGTGTGCGCTGAAAAATCGGGACAGGTTTTCATATTTTGTATTTCAATACGTGTCGAATACGCAGCCTACGTACTACGATACAGTGCGCGCTAATACTTCAGTGGACACAAGAGATACTCTGTAATTCTATACCACTCTATAGGAATGCGTGCTACGGATGCAAGTGACCAATTGTATTTAAAAAAAGCTACTGTATCTCCAGCAAATAGGGAGAAAGGAGAATGTGTGTGATTTTGGAACAATGCCAACGTTGTAAACACAGGAATGCATAGAAATATGTGCTACGAACGCAGGTAATCTTGTGAGCACACGAAAGCATGATAACAGAAAAATATTTAATAACTGTTCTAATTTGAAAAAATACACCGAGCGTCTCTGTGTTTCGCTCCCATGCGCATGAAATAAAAACTTTAAATAAATACAAAAATAAAAATGGAAACGCGGAAAAATGCAAGCTTGCGTATTGCTAAAGCAGGTAAGCTACACTATTTTTGAAGAACCTTATTTACCGTTGGCAAAAGAGCTGACACGTATTATGTGTAGAGAAAAAGCTGCTAAACAGCTCGACCTGCTGCCCCCCTCCCCCTGAAAGACAGTCACTCATAGAATTATTGAAATGAAGGATTATATCAAAAGTACACTGATAGAGCGCGTTAAAATGAGCAGATGTTTTTCACTGCAATTAGATGAGTCTGTAGTCGATTTGGCCAATTTGCTCGTTTACGTTAGATACGAGTTTGAGGGCATGTCCCATGAAGACTTTCTGTTCTGTAAACCGCTACCAACAGGAACTACAGGAGAGCACATATTTCAGCTTCTGAATGAATTTATCGAAGAGAATGGCCTTGCCTGGATAAAATGCGTCTGAGTTTGTACAGACGGTGCTAGAGCAATGACAAGCCGACATAACGGTGTAGTTGCACGAATTAGAGAGGTTGCTCCAGAAATTAATGTACGCATTACAACATCCACCGCGAGACCTTTGCCGTCAAGAAAATGCCTGACGATTTAATATCTGTTAGACTCTGTTGTGAATTGTATCAAGGCTCGAAAAATTAATTCACATCTGCTTTGCTCAACTAAACAGGCTCACCCCTCTCACTGAAATGGTGCTTTTTTATTAGTTGTTGTTAATGTTTTTTTTTCTGTAAAACACTTTGAAAAGCCACCTTTAAAGGTGCTATATCAAATAAAGTTTATTATTATAATTATTATATGTATGTATGAGTGTGTGTGCACGCGCGCTCATGTTGGTCATTGAGAATTTCTGGGGTTCCTATGAGATGATGACTTGTAGGTGGTACTTGGATGCTTTGGTTGGATTAGGGGTGGTACTTGGTCCAAAAAGTTTGAGAACCACTGCTCTACATAATCAGCAACAGAACCTTGTGTGCAGCACCACATCATTGTCTAAATTGATTAAACTGTTGATATTTACATATCAAGCACATACTTTAATTTCATTGTCTTTGCTTCTGTTGTCTAGCTGTAATCACTGTACTTTTCACGTTTCTTGAAAAGTACAGGTAACTTAAGTTGTTGTTGAACTCAGACCACCCCTTTACTTGTTTAGATAGAGACCATTGGGAAAAATGTAAATTGGATCTGTTTTTGTTTTTTCACAGTCTTAAGACTTAAAATAGTGATTTCACATGACAGAGGTAGAGAAAAAGATATGACAAGACTTTCCTAAGATAGGCAACTGTTCATTTTTACAGGGTGGTTTTCAAAATGCTCTGCACTGTATCCTTTCCATTAATGCCAGACATTTAAAGGTACACACCTTGCAAAAGATTGCTCAGAAATGGGGAAACAGAATGAAAAAAAAAATGAATGCACACATTACCACTTAAAATACAATTTGGGAAACATAGCCCCTAACCTTTGAAAGTCCATTTATTGTTGCTGCAATATTTGATTTAAGATCATGTATAATTGCAGTATGATTTTCAGAAAACAATTCAATTTTAAAGAAAGGAGTATATTCTACAAAAATGATATTAATATTGTCTCTGTAGCTATTGCTAGTAATGACGTTTTTTTAAAGCAATTAAAAACAAAATTATTTGTAGAGATTAGTAATGTAGCAATTGGAAAATGAATTACCATCTATAAGTGGATAGGATTTATCGGGGTGTTTTGCAAAGGGGTTTCAACAAGTTTAAAACAATACTAATTCTTACCTACTGGTGAAATTATCTTTGAGTGATTAATATTTGTCGTGATTTTAGGTTCACATTGTGTACATATTGGACAAATTAAACACTACTGAATGTTTACAAAAATATTAACTGTTGCTTTTCTTTCCAGCACATAATTTTATTTTTTGTTTTCAACCTAATCAGACACATGAAGCAATTCCAACAGAAATGCGACTGCATATCCCAATGAAAAAGGAAAATCTTGAAAAAATATTTATATTTTGTAAAGAAAATACAAGTTGAGGCAAGAAGGAGCTGGCCAGAATATAGTATGCCAAAATTTGTCATACTCTATATTCAAGAGGGATCAGGTCATAGCACAGCATAAAGGGTTACCATAATGTATATGCAAGATGAATCTTGTCAAAATATACTAAAAAAGGAATACCATACTGCTTATTAAAAAGATAAGATCACTTTATTGGCCATATACAATTTCTTGTATTAGGAATTTGTCTTTTCACAGACCCCAGCTTGCTCTCCATGAGACACACAGACAGGGAGAGAAGTTTGGGGTCAGAGCGCAGGGACAGCCATTTATAAGGCACTCCTGGAGCAGTTGGGGTTAAGGGCCTTACTCAGGGGCCTGACGGAGTAGGATTCCTCTGCTGGCCGCGGGATTTGAACCAGTAACCTTCCAGCCACAGACGCAGATCCTCAGCCACAGAGCCACCGCTCTGCCCTAAAAGAGTGACTCCCCGTCAGGGAATCGAACACCGGTCTCCCACATGACAGGTTGGGATGCTTACCACTATACCAACAAGAAAGACAGGGATCTGGTCATAAAATAGTATTGAGGGTTGCTATACTGTATACTTTCGAAGCTAGTCTTTGTAAAGTGTATTTAATTTTCTGTGACTTGAAAATTTCCATGACTTCTCTCAGCCACTGTGTGTGGGAAAGCAGCTTAGCAATCTCCTTACACTTCAACAGTGAGCACCACCGGGCTGACTAGGAGGTGCAAGAAACTATATTGAAGTCCTCCGGGATCACACTAAAGAGGGATGTAAGCGGGTTTAGCTTCTGAAGGGAAACATTGCCAAACTGGAAAATGTTGCAAAAACCAGCCTAGGACCTGACCAGCCCATATGGATAAGATTAGTAGACACCAGTCTGCGTCTATTGCCCATTAGGTCTAAAAAAAAAGATTGATTGTTACAAATTAATTAGCCCTGATCCTCTTGCTTATTCCCCGAGATAAAAAGATACATCATACCTGTACCTCTTGATCTTTCCCAAGAGACCTTTTTTCATGTGTCTTGTGGCATTTTCTATACTTTATACATTTCTATGCAAAACCCCATAGACATTCTTATAGACTTCCAAAAACTGTGTTTAACATTGAACCCATTGAATACTTCTTTGCATTACCTTTAGAATAACCATTGAAAAACCTTGGGGTTATATTCGATTCTGGCTTAACATTCGACCCACATGTACAGCATACTGTCAAAACATCTTTTTTTCACCTTAGAAATATCGCAAGACTACGCCCTATGCTATCATTAACTGTGGCTGAAAAGCTGATCAACATATTTGTATTCTCTCGAATTGACTACTGCAATGCTCTGCTCCCTGGGGTATCTAAATCTACTCTGAACAAGCTGCAGTATGTCCAAAATTCAGCAGCCAGAATCCTGACCAGATCTAGTGCAAGTGTTCACATTACTCCTATCCTGGAGTCCTTGCACTGGCTTCCGGTCAAATTCCGCGTAGACTTTAAAATCCTCATGCTCACCTACAAGGCTTTACATGGCTTGGCACCTCAATACCTGTCTGAACTTTTATCGCCCTACTCCCCACCTCGCAACCTCCGCTCTTCAAATTCTGCCCTCCTTACTGTCCCCCAAGCCCGTCTACATTGTATGGGCGACAGGGCCTTCTCCTGCTATGCCCCCAAGCTCTGGAACTCCTTGCCCAAGGATATTAGAGAGTCACCTTCTCTAAACTCCTTCAAATCCAGACTCAAAACCCTCCTTTTCAGAAAAGCCTTTACTTAACTGGTTCCATTCTTCACCCCTCTGCTCTTCTTAATACCATCTTCCACGGTCTCCTCTATTGTTATTGTTGTATTGCTGTAATTATAATTGTGTCCTGTCTTGTGAAATTTTCTTATTTATTGTTGTAGTCTTCTTATTTATTGTTATTGTCATCCTGTAAAGCGCTTTGAGAAGCCACCTTTAAAGGCGCTATATAAAATAAAGTTTATTATTATTATTATTATAGAATACATTGTTCCTACAGGTAACTAAACAGTGGAAACCAAAATACGTGACTTAGTCTCCCTATCTATACATTCATTCAGTGCATTAAGAACAAGATTACACTTTCTTTTCTATACACTATTGTGCATCATTCACAGGTTTTCAAAAATGTTTTGTCAGGTGTCAAAAAACAGACAATGGCTTAACACAGAGCCATAACTGTCAAGCAACTCATAGCAAATACAATGGAAACTCTATTGCCACTTGACACAACACATGACTCATCTCTAGGCAGAGATGCAGTTACTATCTGCTCCACTTGCTACCTGATGAAACTAAACAATACCTGTGTAGCTATGTGCTACCTGTTACACCCTAAGCTCTAGAATTCTATGATTCTACACTCCAAAGCTGCACTGTGTACACCTTACCACTCACATTCTCTGCCTAGTTTTGACAGCTTCTTAGAAAATACTAAAACAAATCAGCTCACCAAATAATATTTAAATAAAGAAAATATTGTTCCTTTCGTGTTCTGGATATTCAGCTACAAAGGTTACACCAACATCATTTCTGTTCCATTCCTGTTTGACCTCAGCTTTTTTTTTTGTCTGACTGCTGAAAAACAAGGTAGTCTGTGTACTCTATTCTCAAACTGGTTGCTAGGAAGCTATTCCATAACAAAGCAACATGTTGCATAGGTTTTTTTATAAATAACACAATTAAATAATCAAGACCATTTGCAGTTATCAATGCGGGAGTCGATATTCAATACAAACTTTTTTTTTAAGAGGAACAGACTGGGATATCATTACAAAAAACAACACTTTCTGAAAGTCTCTCACATATTGAATCCCACTGCGCTACAGGACATGCTGCTTTTTCAAGCAAATACACATTGTCATTAACTTTTAATTTATTAATGGAACATATGTCCTACTTATCGCGTTGTTGCGTGTACCAGAATTATTTCTGTTAACCTGATCAAAAACATGAATAAACAGAGACAGAAGACAAACTTAAGCAAGTTACACAGCTAAAACTTCAGTCTTACCAAAAGGCAAGGAATGTAGTCTTCATTGATTGTGCGTTCTTACCATTTGCAACATCAAATCCCCCACTTTTTTCAACAGAATGACTCGCTACACATAAAAACAACTTGACTTACATTAATTTTTTAACGAAAGATTTTGGATGGACCATAAAATTTTAGGTAGGAAATTCTGGAAAAGGACATTAGGTGAAGAGGGTATCGTGTCCTAGCCCCTAAAAAGGTAGCAGAACTACTAGGAAAAATAAGTCTCTTTATTGATGAACATGAACAGGATGTAATAATTTATCACAAAGTTCTATGAAAAAAACAACTATTTTATGGTAAGTAAAACTCACTGACAGCAGTATTTCAGTTAAGTAGTACATATCCAGCTTGGAGAACAGTTTATCTGAGGTAAAAGGGTGAGATAATCTGTTTGAGTGAGAAAGCAAATAAATCTGTGTAATGAGACCAATTTTTGTCAGTGCTGTGGTTAGTACTCACATAAACTTAACATTGTGCATTAGCTGTAAGTCTCAGCTCTGAGCAAATACTGGCCCTCTTGACAGAGTGGGAGGAGGGTTGGATGAACTGCCTTCCTCAGGGATAGATTCTGCAGCTGACAATAATTTGTAGTACTCATCCTCTCCATCCAGGACTTTGATTTGGCTGCGACAAAGGAGAAAAAAAAAAGTTACTCGCAAAGCTACAACACAAAACCTGTAAAAGGTAGAGCACCAAAGCTGTCTGACATTTTCTGTTAATCAGACAGCGTGTAAATGTTAATTGTTGAATTCGAAGAAAGGGTGGTGTACACAGATAAAGCAGCAAACAACTGACATTCTTCGGCTTTTATTGGCCTATGCTGTCGAACCAGGCTTTTCTTAACATGTGAGGGTCAAGGATTTAACAATGGGACTTTATAGGCATATAATGCTATTGCAGTTCTCCAGGAAAAATTGGAAGCAGTAGCTAAACAAGCTCTTTTATTTCTGCGCTCAATTTCCCATGTTTTTTCTGATGAAAAATAAAGCCTGTTTTTCCATTTCTTAAGTTCATAGAATTCTCTAATTCCACAAAGGGCCTGCTCTGTTTATAGTTGCTGAAACTAGGAAAGCAGCTATTTACCCAAGTTTTCTCGGCTTCCTCTTGCTCCCTTGATAATCCAGAGTTCTCTGAGGAAAGGGCCAAGAGCACACAGTCAAAAGATGAGCAGCAAGTCATTAATTTTTAATTCAAAGTGATTTTGTGTTGAATGCAAGCAGATGCTGATAATATCAGAAGTCACAGCATAATTTTTTTTGATCAAAGGGCTCAAGTGAGCCTGATGAAGCATGCATCTTGCTCAGCTTTGATAAACCACATCAATTATTCACCGTGAAGGCAGACATCCTGACATGAAAGCAAGAGATAAAGAGCATAAGCACATGTTCAAGACAAGAGGCAAAAAATCGTGGGGGTGGGGCTGGAGGGGCTGGCACAGGTATATTTAATTGTATTATCATCTGGAAACAAAGTCAGACAAAGAGCTTTATCACTACTTTGAACTCACATTTAACTGGTTATAGTACAGGCTGTCCTCGGGGCTGTTAAGCAGTTTGGGCTGCTGGCACCGGCGCCGAGGGGTTCGCTGTTGCTTCTGCTCGCCCTGCCTGTCTGGACCTGAACAAGAACCTGACAGTGAGACACTGCCAGCCAGAACCGGCCTCGCAGCCCCTACACCAGCACCAGGCTGAGCCCCAGAAATGGGCCTCCGCACAAAATCCTACTCAGGCATCAGAAACAGCTTGCGCGGATTCTTTCAGCCACATTTTCATTCATCTACACAGCTAGAAACGTAAATTCAAATGGAGACTGAAAGGGATTAAATCCTTACTTTATTAACAATGATTTCTATTGTGTGCTTCCCTTTTTAAAAAATAAAATAAAAAAAATGACTTCACTAAGGAGCGCAACAAAGTTTGTGACGAAATTTCAGGCATCAGTATGGATAATAAATGTTTTGAATTAAGATTGAATTAGTTCTTTGAGTAGAATACTGTAGCTCTATTAATCTGGAAGATGTAAAACACCACTCTGACACAAATGCCACCTGCTACATCTGAGAAGTGCTATCATTTTTAATACCCCTAACTGTATTTTAAAATAGACACATTAACTAGAAGGTAATCACACAACATTTGCAACACGATCTCATTTCATAATTCCACTAAAAGGAATACAATTTTTCAAATTGGTTTAATTTAATTTATAATAAAACAAGTCAAATATTATCATTCAGTCAACAGATGAGCACGCAATCCCCTAATACAGAGAATCAAACAGTGTATACACGGAAATGGAGATATTATTTTTTGTAGTGATTATATCCTCTGTGTGTATTAACAAAAGAATGTGTACACTCAGTATTCTGAGCCATTCACTCTTTTCATCTCAGGCCAGCATTTCAGCACTCTGAGTTTCCTCAAAAGTGCTTAAAAATAAAACTGTACTGCTGCTACTACTTACAACAGTCCCATCTCTCTCATTTCTTTCAGAAGACACCGAGGACATACTACAATTACAGTTTTATCCTTTGAAAAAAAAAACTCATGGCTGAGTCGTCAAGGTGGAAGTTATTAATACTGTGCTGCCACAGACAAGAAAAGTACTGTCTATCGCTACTAATTTCACTTAACCCCAACTGTATATCTGTTCCGGATGGGTCTGTAGAGAAATGCGAGCACTTGGAGGATGTTTTTCCTGGAGAGCAGTTCATTTTCTGTGATGGAAATAGACACTCCAGACAGGATTATATGGGTAAGATCTGAGAGTCCTCCTGGCTATCAAACACACAGAGGCAGGGCATTCCATTTGAGTCAAACAGCAGGCCAGCTTGTAACAAAATGGAACCAAGATGTACATTTCCTGGACCATCATTATTGTACAAATGAACTGTGTTCTCATCCCTTGATGTCAGTGTGCCCCAATGACCAAATGGAAATTGACAGCATCAAAGACATAATTCACGCACAGGACTCCAAGTTCAATTAAAATAACTCTGGATTACAGTAAAAGGCTCCCAAACTCTGATTTGTATGTGCAATTTCTTTTTCCGTGGAACAGTGAAATATGAACCTAATACAGTAATAAAGTATTTGTTATGGCACTGCAATTCGTTCAATCTGTTTTTTTTTTACCAGTAATTCAGTTCACCATTCTTAAGATATCAATATCACCCAGCAATAAAGCCAAGTAATGAGTAATCATTAACAGCCATTCCACTGTGGTACTTTATTTGTTTCAATTAATTTTCCCATCGCTACAAAATATCTATGTGGCATTGTGAATATCTACAGTAAAACTGTAAAATGGATGTTGGTGTGTCTTTCTAAGAAAATATTATATGCATAATTTTGATGTGCTAGTTTATTTATCTCTCGCAGCTCAAACAATTTGTAAAAAATACATGAATTTCCCAGATAACTAAATCTCAGTAGATATGAATATATATATATACTGTCTCATTATTAACAAATTCCTATTTTTTACACTGTTCCCTTAGAATAACTTTTTATTTTATTATAGTGATGGAATTAGTTTTAAACAAGTTAAATTGATCGTTTTGGAATTACAAAGAGCCTTCCTTTCCTTTTCTAACGGTTTCTTCCAGCACAGGGTCGGAGGGGAGCTGGAGCCTATCCCAGCAAGCAGCGGGCACAAGACAGGACCCACCCTCGACGGGACGCCAGTCCATTACAGGGCACACACACACACACTCACATCATGGCCAGTTTTCCCAGAAGCCAATTAACTTCCCAGTATGTCTTTGGACTGTGGGACGAAACCCGAGCGAATTGAGGTCTCCACACAGATAGCACCCCAGGAATTGAACCCCAGGGCAGCAATGCTATCCACTGTACCACTATGCCACCAGGAATTATGCAACACAATGTAAAAAAAATAATAAGAGGCCTCTATTGCTTAGTCTGAATAAAATACATATGCTTATTTATAACAATTGGCATTTTAGATGTAAGCATTTTTTATGGGTTAATCTGATGTTTTTTCCATGGATTAACATGCTACTGTTCATCAGTTTCCATACATAGAAACATTTCTAGATCAATACCTTTATATCAGAATCTGCAGAACTGGGAACAACAATCTTTTACCCCTTTATTGTTAAATTGGGAAATGTCTTCTTGCTTTTCAATACAAAATCCTGCCAAAATGTTTTCTACTGCCATTTCTGTTCTCCAGTAAGCATCAAACCCTGGTATAGGAAATAGCTGATAATAATGTTGAAAAATACAGGCCAGGTTGACCTTTAAATATGTGTCCTAAACTGTAAGCTGTTTTCTGTTTAAACTACCTGGAAAAAAGTAACAACATTTTTTTCACAATTTGTAAAACCGTGAATACATACAATAGGTGTGTTCATTGATGTAATTTGTACACTTATTTGGGAGGGGGGAGGGTTCTAACGGGAAACTTCAAGATATCAATGAGATTATTTCTGTTTAGGTTCAGGGACCCTGAATGCCACTCAGTTCCTGTGTCTAACCTGCACACACATCTAAAGGTTCAGGACCGTGTTGCATGTTTAAAATAATTTTATTCTTAAAAATTGTTATTTCTATTTTCATCAATAAAAAAAGAAATCAAAAGAGATTAAGAAACTGAGGAATAATTTGTATCATTCACCTAGTTTGGCAGTCCAGCCCTGAATACATACAAAGATCTGCACTAAACCAAGACTTTCTTAATACAAGGTTATATTTGTCATGTAAGTTTCTGTCTCATCTCACTCTATCTTCAGCTGAATAGCTCCATTCTGTCATTAATTCATGTTACTCAGGTCCTTAACCTTGACCAAACCCGCAAGTACTGAAGTACTTTGTACTTACCTAAAAACAGATCTCGATATATCTAAATCCTACAACTTCAAAGGTGAGTTATTTGGTGACTAGGTAGATTTTGCATATAGCAAAGCTTTGGAATGTCCATGTTGTTCTCTGAACTGTAGTGCTTCTCCACTTAAAATGGCAGTTTATTTAATGTTATTAATTTATTTAATTACCTCAGCAGACAGTTTCACAAAATAGCAGGTTTCTATTTACAACCAGCTTTAGACACATATGCATTTTAAGCTTTCCTGCTATTACAAACTTTGAAGGCCTCATTTGCAATGTGTTTCAGAAAACTGTATGTCAAAAAGTCAAACTCGAGGAAGGGGGATACTTTAAACAACAACGAAACAACATCAAGGTTTCTAAAGCTTAGGTACACTTGTTCACCCATTTCTGTGCTTTTCATTGCTAAGACACACTAAATAACTTCAAATTATTATTATGGGGAATGCAAGACAGCTATACATAAATATAAAATCAATAAAAAGGTTAAGAATTTTCAGGGAAATATAATACATTCTGGGAATATCATTAAATTCCGCACCTACACTTCTGAAAGACAAACTTCAGAAACTGACAAGAGATGTAGCACTACTTATGCCTTTTGGATTTGGTTTGCTAAGCAAATTACATATTCCCATGAAATCACATCAAAGCATTCAATCGTCTATAATTATTCCTGGTTGCTTTGAACAAGGATTCATACTGCAGCTGCAGTACACCAACATCATATTCACAGGTGAGATCTTCCTGTCGGAAATCAGTAATTATAGAAGTGTCTTGTGCATATGTTCAACACCTACACACTGCGCATTCTACATGTATTAAAATTATAGGAAGTATTAAAATAATATCCTTAAAAAATGGATGGCAGGTCAATAAATCAAATAATGCCATTTAGATAAAAGAACAAAAAAGTATACGTTTAAAATAAATACAGTAATGTTACCTAGGGCCCAATAGCTAAAATAGCAAAAAACATAACATTCAAAAACTAACTGGCACTGACATGTCAGTTTATATGTTGATTGTAGTTTAATTTTAGTGGTTTGATCAGAATATGTTGCCGATATGCAATATGGGCTGTGCTTAGCTTGTGTAAGTATTAGTATATCACTAATAATAATAATAATAATAATAATAATAATAATAATAATAATAATAATAATAATAATAATAACTGCTCACACTTATATAGTGCTTTTCTGGACACTCCACAAAGCGCTTTACAGGTAATGGGGACTCTCCTGCATCACCGCCAATGTGCAGCATCCACCTAGCCCCTAACCCCACTAGCAGCTCAACAATAAAATAATACATGTAAAGGATCACTTCAACTTTATTGCTAAATTCAGAGTAATGGCATTAAGTTCTAACATGTGTGAGCTCACTGACAAGCATTCACATTACGATGCTGTACTGGCTTGTAGAATTCTGTAGGAGTTCTGAGGAAAACTGGATCCTTTGAATACTGTAGCTCTTCCCACAAGTGAAATCCAGGAGGAAAATGATATTCCTATAGCTATTTATCCAGTCTGACCTGTAATGATTAAAGCATGCAGGAAATCAGAGAACAGGTCAGTCTTTATATCTAAACTTCTGTTTAGGAAATTCCTGCCTTTTGATCCACACATTTCCCAGAGATGCGCTGTTCTCCAGAATCTGCTGAAATCAGAAAAGGGCTGAGACCATCAAACTTGTCTTCGCTTTTGCCTGAAACCTGAGCTCCCCTGTCTGGCAAAGGTGAAGGTTTTACACTTCTTGTCCAAAGCCATGCCTGCCTTAATTATTCATTAAGGGATGGGGGGTGGGGGGGCAGGGAATTGTTTTCAATCACAAAAGAAACATGGGAGCATTTCAAGAAATCGCAAAAGCCAGAGGTAGTGTTTTATTAATGTAACATTGATTTTCCTCTGCAGGAAAATAAACTCAGAATACTTTGCCATTCCTCCCAGATACATATTGTAAATGTTTGCATTTCAAGATAAAAAGAGTCAAATTTCTTTTAAAGATAGGTGTTCTTTCATTTTCAAAGAAAGCTGATGATTTGCAGTACATCTCTAAATACCATTTTTAAATCCCTTGAAAATCAGAATGCTCTTCAGAAACAACATAAAAGAGCTGCTAAAAGGGATTTTAGCTGAAGAAATGAAAGACTTATTGATTTTCTTCCACGGACCACGTGCCTAGATCACCTGATTTCTCCCAGATCACAGTTAACCACTTGGGCTTTGTTTATTCAGATGGAGTAGGCCATTGCACCAAAAGGCATGGATTATAAGGAAAAATCATCAGTGTAATTCTTTGATGTCTAAATGAGGCATGTGCAGTCCAGAACTCAGCCTCTCTCACACAAACAGATGCACACGGCCAAGTACAAGCTCAGTGCCCTGGCTGCTTTTTGTTTATCACAATCAGGACAATTTGAATTTGCACAGAACAGAACAGCAAAAACTTCAAGAGAAGCTCCAGAGCATTCTGGGGCTCTGTGATTTATTACCTATGTCTTCATTTTGGACATTATTGTTAAATGGCAACCCATGTGCTTTAAATTATAAAGCACACTGCAAAAATCACAAGGTTCTTGAGATAATACCCGAAAGGGCAGTTCCTGCATCTGTTTTGCACTAAAGCAGACAGAGGATGTTGTTACTTAACAACCAATATTTTACACTGAAATCAATCATCTGGCTGACATTAGAGCTAAGTTAGACTTTTAAACAATCCTTCATGTTGAGAAAATGTTTAAATGCTCTACGTCCTCTGCCTGGCTCCTGTCAAGTTTCTTTTGTAAACTATCTGTGGGTCTGACCGGAGGGAGGGGAGGCAAGGGCATGCATTTTTAAAAATGGTTTTACAATGAAATAATGCGCTCTGTAATCAAAAGGTGTATCTAATCTGGGCTTTGATGGGTGGATGTGAACGCTGTGCCAGCATCTGTCTCACTTACCCACAAGATGGACGGAACTTTGAAACACAATACAGCAATTTATCCATCCTTCCATCCATTATCAGAAAGCCACTTATTCCTAGCAAGAGAGCCACAGCCTGGAGCCTCATTTGAAGGACAGGATTGGGGGGCCACATGTCTTAGGCTGGACTGGATGCCAGCCCATTGTAGGACACATACACTCTGCAGCAATGTACGTTTCCTGGTTACTTGTCATCCAGTTATAAGCGGCAATCATCTGAATTCACTGCTTGCTCAGCTATTTTTTAAAAGGATTATTTTTTTAGAAAGGCCAAACAGAGTCACATTGGTCATAGCACTTCTGAAGAGCACTTTTAAAATCTTGGAGAAAAATTCATCATTATTAAGTTCACATTAACGTCTAAGTGCGTCTGTGTAGCGGAGCTAGTTCGGATACAGTGACGTCAGCGCCCTCATTGCGAGTAGCAGGGACCTCAGTTGCCTGGGCTGGGGGAGGTCTCCTTTAGCTCACTCGGTTGGTGCCCTGTTGCGTTACCCCAGGTGTGCGGGACGGAACGGGTGGCGGGGGGCACGAGCCCGCGCGGAACTGTGACCATCACATCTGATCCTAATAATGACTTGAACAGAGAAGACGACAAAGGGCACCCAGTTTAATTCATTCAAAATGCTGAGTTTAAAGTCTGCCCACTGGACTTTTTCAGAATCGACGGTAACACACCCACACACCAATGAACAGACATGTTCACTAAAGAGTAGTGACTTTAAAACTGATAACAGAAGATACTGTTTTACACAGAGGGTTGTGGGAGAATGGAGCAATTAAACTAACCATGTTGATGGAGCCAGAACCCTGGCTGCTTTCAAGAAGCAGCTAGATGAGACCCTTGGATCACTGAGTTATTAGCAACGATACAAGCTACATGTGTCGAGTGGCCTCCTCTCCTTTGTATCCTTTCTTATGTTCTCATTACACATAAGGAGATGGGCTGTTTTTGCATTTTTTAAATCTATGAGGGGAAAAACAATCTTCAACAGCAGCACGTTGATTGGATTTGGTTAAAAATAAGATAATGTTCATCATGTAAATCTCATTTTTCCCCCAAAATAACCTCCATTCCTTAAATTGCTCCTCTGGGGATGAATAAAGTATTTCGCATTGAACTGAATTGAAATCACCGTACAAGCCCTCACATTGGCCAGATGTTTTGTGGATCAGACACTACCGACCTTGCAGGCTTAGGGTAACTGACATGAAAACTGACATGCAAACTTGGAAATGGCGTTAGTACCATCTGTTACAGGACACCTATCCTGAAATTGAGAGATATGTCAGGATGGAGAAACTCCTTTTAGTAGATGTCATTAACTGATGTTCTCTGGAATGGAGTGCCGTCAGTGTCAAATCGTTGACGCATTTGTCTAGAAACAAAAACACTTGGTGTGATAAGGTAACTGCCCTGACTGTCCGCAACACGTAAATATAGCCAGGTAGTGAGGATGTAGTTGTGTAGCAATGAACAGCAAAGATAGGGCTGGCCATTCATTTTTCATCAAAGGAAATATAAATTACAGGATTCAAATGTTGCCTGCAGTCAGAAAAAAAAGAAAGCTGGCAGCACATCTTTTCCAATGATTGCTTTCTAAATCAAAGTACACATGAAAGTAAAAGGGAAGACAATTCTAGACAACAGAACTAATTCAAAGCTCTGGTTTGTTCAAAGTTGATTCTATGAGGAAATACTGTACTGCTGTGAAAGGTTTGGGTATATGGTTTAGGATTAGGGTTCGCGTTTAGGGTCTGGTATAGAATAGGGCTAAGGTATTAAAGTTATGGTATGGGCTTATTGTTAGTAACGTTATGGCAAGTTTATAATTAGATTTAAAGATTAGGGTTAGAGTCAAGTTCATATGCTAAGCCTCTCTGAGGATTACAATCGTGAATATTCCTGAGGAAAAAAAAAGACCAAGAAAGTACTAATCTTGTCAACTCTACTACGCTGACACACTGGGTAGTGCACATGTGCAAACAGTTTCAGACATACATACTCTTTTACTAATTATTTTCCTAAACCAGATTAGTACAAGCTTAAATTCTGTTTTTTTGTCAAGGAGAATATATTTCGGGGAACCCAAACTGCAAGAATGTATGATCTTCTGCTGTTTGTTATTTTCATATAACAGTATTCACATTACAGTATATTTTATCTTAAAAGTGCTTTAATAATCAAAGGCTAAAGTCCATTACTGAGGTTCTACTTCTGCGATATAAATGCACTGTCAATACAATAACCTGTAATACATATTAATTCCATTAGTTCTAGGCAATATAAACCTCTAAGAATATGTCAGCCTCTTTCAAAACAATGCCTGTTTAGGCTGGGATATATTTGATAGAATTTTACACGGTTAGTAAGCTGTATCATATCCTTCGTACAAAGGACGCACAGCATTAACAAACAACATGCAAATTGACTACGAACATGCTTCAAAAACGAGTAACATCATTTAAATAATCATATACAGACATGATCACTTTGTAATTTCCATCGTGTTTATGCTGTACAGGATCTGCCAAACGAAGAAAACAAATTCCAGAAAAATAAACTAAATGAATGGAGATCAGAGAGCTCCAGATCATGGGATCAATCTGACACTGTGACCTCTTTTGCCTAAGAAGCAGACAGGATAATTCAAAGCACACTGTAGTGTGCATTGTCTGCATTGTCTCCTGCAATACAGTGTAGGTGCAGTTTTTACAGGTCATTTCTGAATATATCCTCACTTTGCTAAACACCTATCCTCTTTAAAGGGTAAAAACATAACTATATATAATCTCCTGTCATGCTTTCAGAATCTATAAGTCTGCTGCCATGACTGGTAGATATTATTATCTGATGCATGGTATATATTCCTTTATAAAGTTTAGCCTTACATGTTTTGTCCTTCACAAGAGTATTTCAAGATATCAACAAATGATATGCAGTGGATTTTATTTCAATACAAATGATAAGTGCCTTTTTTTTTGCAGATCATGACTAATGCAGCTGTGTGGAGCAGGTGGTTAGGAGTTCTGGACTTTATTTTTTTCACATTTTTCTGTACATAGGCAGTTGCAGGTTCACATCTCTGGTACGAATCTTCTGTTGTACCCTTGAGCAAGGTACTTCACCAGAATTACTCCAATCTTGCTGTGTAAATGCATGCAAATGTAAGCTGCTTTGGATAAAAGTGACAGCCAAATAAATTAGATATTAATTATAATTACAGTAAACATTTCAGTGGTCATCTGGGAATGTCATGTATCATCTCTTGATTCAATTAAAGTGTGATAAAAGTACACTTTGTTAAATTGGCATAAGAGTACTAGGTTTTAGTGTTTAATTATAATGAATAATCAGGGTTCAATCTGCTTTAGGGCATTCATCTTTCACTAATGCCGAGAAAGAATTATGTGACAGGAATTCTGGCACGCATGTTCTAGAATATCAATACAAGGGTGATATTAGATGTCACTGGATGATAATATCTTGCTATATTAGGAATTAATAAGTGTGTATAGAAAAGCAGTGTGCAGGCTCTTTTATCAGTTTTGTCGGGTTCCTAATTATTTCTCCTCGTGTGGTGTATGGTTTATGTAAGTTGGTTTAGGTTTCTTCACTCCATAATTATGTTTTCGGGAGATTAACAAAGTTGAATTCTGAATTATTATCAGAGATGATAAGTAGTTCAGAAGTATATCCTGTTAACTGCTGTAGCTGACATTAAGAGGATTAAAGAAGACAGTAACAAACCAAATTCCACACTCCCACATCCTTAAGGTTAAGACTTCCTATCCATCCAACATCAAATTCCTCTCCCCAGCTCTCGCCCTATAATTTCCTTGTTAAAGAAACACAGGCACACCTGAGACATTTCAATGAATTGAGATAAACATTTTCATGGGAAGAAATATTTCACCTCAAAGAGAAAGAAATAGCACTTGCCCTTTGTTTTTAATAAGAACTGAATTATTTTGTTTATTGAAGCTGCAGTTGCTCTATAGTAGTCTTTAGGGTAAAGCATTTTTGAACTGATGGTGAAATGAATTGAAAGAGAGAGAAGGTCACGAGTTAAGTGGTGTCAGAATTATTTGTATCTACAGGTATCGCTGTAGGAAGCTTAATAAGAGAACTCCTGCGCAGAGCACAACAGTGGTGTCAGCTCTCAGGCCCTGGTCTTGCCCCTGCTGTGATTAAGGTGCGGTAGTGTTGTAATTTTCAGACATCCTACCTGGAGCCTGCTAGGAGCCGACAGCGCACACTAATCAGAAACATTTGCTTGTTTGAAACACGCTGAATAGAGCCCACATGCTCTTGGCACATGTAATATCCTCACAGCACATTACAATGACACTTACATTATTAATGTTTTAATATTTACAAAATGGATAAATCCCCTGTACTGTATATCAAACACAATATATACAGTGCCTTGCAAAATGATTCACTCCTGCGCAAAGTTTCTACACTTTCAAATAGAGCCTTATGTTTACAATTTCCACAATTTGCTCCAGCGTGGTAAAGTTAAAAAATGCTGGTCGGAGCAAATAAAAAGAGACATTTAAAAACGTGGCAGTTGCGTAAGTTTTTTCACCTCTTTGCAATGGCAACACTAAATACATCCAGGTGCAAAAAGTTTCGTCTCCAAGGTCACAAAATTAGTTTCATGGTCTTTGCCAGTGTGTAATTAATGAGGTTTTTATCATTTGAGTTCAGAGTAAATGTATATGTCTCCGTAAAGACCATCAAATCAACCATGAAAAGATCTTTCAAAACCTGTGAGGGATGAGGTAAAGATGCGCAGGAGAAGGTTCTTTATCTCTTTAAGTAAGTCAATCATTAAGAACCGGAATGTGCAGCATAACTACCCAGACACACGTTCGATCAGACTGCCCTGCTCTAAAGGAGGGACAAGTGGCATGAAGGACGCTGGTTAGGGATGCCAGTGTGAAGCCAGAAGTGACTTAGAAAATCCTACAAAGTTTTATGCCTGAAATAGGAGGAACGAGACAATATCCCCGTGCAAACGTTAACACCGTCTCTGCCTGTGTCCTGAGGACAGGATGAGTGTTACTGAGTCTGGAATACATGAATATTCCTAATGACAGGAGTATGAATATTCAGGGGTCTGCAATATTATCTGCACAAATCAAAGGTGCTATTTAACAATACTCATCAGTATCCTTTTTTACCTGTTTCTGAAGCATGTTAATCCAAAACACATCACAATAACTCTTCTACTGTAATACGCCTTCAGAATTTGCTTTATATGCATACAAAATTGTTTAATGTTCTATTTAAATTGTGAACCCAAAGCCTATGTTAAGAAAGGCTTTTTGATACATGGTTGAAAAAAAATTGTATAATGGACCCTTTGCATTGCACAAAAAAGTGTTTAAATAGTGAGGGTTTTTATTTTTCAGCTAATTTCCATTATCTCTTAAAGCTGCTCATAGAAAGTCATTTGCTTTGAGAGGAACCTCTACGCATCTCGGCTACTTTTTGAAGAATATGGCAGCAGCAGTCTGAGCAAGACACGTGATCTGGGAATCCATACCCACTTGAACAAAACTGTGGGCATGGCCCGTTTGCAGTGGATACTAGAAAAAGCGACCAGGAAAGACTGACAAATATGCCAGTCCTATGAGGCGTGCAAAAGAATGCAAGCCTACAAGGTGTCACATTAGCAAGTATTGTCATCTTGAATAACATCAAAATAAACTTGATTTAACTAGCAGCTAAATTCAATGCAATAATACCAGTACCGCACTCTGTTTTACTTAGTACCTGTTCATAGTCACATAGTGAGAACAGTACACCAATAAAAATGTCAAGAATGTATTATAAAATCAATATTGTTTCTCAAGAGAAGAGTCACTTTTTTTCATTTTTTGGCACTGTTGAACCTGAAGTGTTGCTGCATTGCTTCCTACTGTATATGCTATATATATAGACTTTGCTATAGAAACACTATATTCACAATTTCTAAAGCCCTAAAAACAAATTTACACAGTGAAGTTGCTACATTACAGAACAGTAATTTCAGACAGTTGAAACACATCTTTTGACTTACCCACCAATATTATGTTGTTTTATATCAACGCATACACTGATTTAAAAATGTAAAATATAGTCCCTTGAAAAATGTATTTTACATCTTACATCTGCAGCTAGACTTGGTACCCTATACTTAGGCTAAAAGGCTCACAGAGCCTATATTCCCAGTGTTGGTTATTTCTGATTTTATTTTACCTCTTGAGGCAAGTTCATAAACAGTTGTCATGAACACTTCCTCTTGCAGCAGTAATTCAGAAAGTGCCTTCCCTTTATCTCAGCTGTTCTAACGACACGCACGTATATTATGACCATAATCTTCAAAAGGCTGTCAGCATAAGCAGCTCTGCTTTCATAAACCATTAAGTCAGTTTTGATATATTCCTAACACTATCCTGTTTACAACTGTCTGAAAAAAACAAAAAGGTAGAGATACATTTCAGATCATATCCTCCTCTGTCAAACAAAGGTTTATTAACAAACACTTCTTATTTTTTGCTAGTGATTTCAGCTGTATTAAAATTGCTTTTTTGTTGAAAGCAGGCACAAAACCATGCCTGTTTTTCAAATTACAATGCTTGCAGTCACTGTGATTATTCTATATATCTCAGAACATTACTAAGTACCTCACACTGAGAGTCACTTCATATTTAAATTGACATCCAGAAAGTGGAATTACATTTGTACATGAAGTACGTTTTAACAAGGGAAACGCCACAGGTAGCAGTTACCACTTAGAGGACAGTCTTCTAGCCTTATATAAAACACAGATTTTATCAGATACTCATCCAGCACTCATTTCCAAACTGGAGAAGTTATAACGTGGCTTGGAGCTCTTGCTCCCCAAAAATTCCTTAATCCTAGCAATCTCTCGGGACAACAGCAGGACAGAAGCACAGTAAAGAGCCTTAATCTCAACATCTAGATTAACCTGGTCATGTGACTCTCCCAAATGTGAATGATTGGCTCACATACCAGCGAACCAACCTGTTCACTAGGCATCTTGGTATTCCATGTCACCTTGCAACTCACAACTGGCAGCCCACTGAAGCTAAACAGGTGTGAGCCTGGTCAGTACCTGGATGAAGGAGACCTCCTGGGAACGCTAAAACTGCTGCTGGAAGAGGTGTGTGCGGGGCCAGCAGGGGGCGCTCACCCCACGGTCTATGTGGGTCCTAATGCCCCAGTATAATGACGGGGACACTATACTGTAAAAAGGTGCCGTCCTTCGAATGAGACACAAAACCGAGGTCCTGACTCTCTGTGGTCATTAAAAATCCCAGGGCGTTTCTCAAAAAGAGTAGGGGTATAATCTCGGTGTCCTGGCCTTTGGCAATCAAGGCCTCCTAATAATCCCCATCTCTGAACTGCCTTCATAACTCTGTTCTCCTCCCCACTGATAGCTGGTGTGTGGTGGCGTACTGGCGCACTATGGCTGTCGTCGCATCATCTAGGTGGGGGCTAGGCATTGGTGGTGGAGGGGAGTCCCCATTACCTGTAAAGCGCGTCTTGAGTGGAGTGTCCAGAAAAGTGCTATATAAATGTAAGGAATTATTATTCTGTATAAATTCCTGGCAGGGTCAGGAGCTCCAGACTTCTTCAGAACCCTGGAAAGTTTTACCACGTGCCCAGGCCTTCAAAAACACAGCTAGCTGAAAGCAGCCATCACATCGCAGATTTTGACTATAACCGCTTCAACAAGCCATCGGATGAGGACACGTGCCTAGTCAAACTGGTCACCGCCTGGAAGGAAGTGTGGTCTAGGATCTGTCCCAGCTCTCTCACCCTGGGACCCAGAGTGACATCACCATGCCCCCATTCATTCAGCACCCACTGTGATGATCAATTCACAATGTGCATTCTACAGAAAGCAATTTTACAACAACTGCAAATGTTCCCCAACATATGCCCTCTGTGCTTTGTGACCCACCAGCATGGGCTGCTGCGATGGCTTCCTGGGATTTTCTGAAGTCACTGAAGCGGCAAGCAACTTTGAAGACAGAAAAAAGTGATATCATACCGCCAACTACTGTATATAATTTGATGGGTATGCATTGTTTAATATTCCATTTCAATTGTGAACCCAAAGCCTATGTTTAGAAAGCCTTTTTGATACTTGGTGGAGAAAATTGTATAATGGACTCTTTACATTGCACTGAAAAGTGTTTAAATAATGAGGGTTAATATTTTTCCTTCAGAAAAAGACATCTATTTTTCATTATCTCTTAAAGCTGCTCATAGAAAGTCACCTGTGGAACAAAAATGTGGTCAAATGTGTGTACACTTCAGTTCAGGTGTTTTCTTATTGGAAACCAGTCACCAGGGTTCTCTGCAATGGTTATACACATCCAGCTTTACAGCATTAAGCACTATCTAACCCAAACCTACTGCACGGCACTGACACTAATTCATACCAAACCTGTCAGCGCAGAAGTAGGAATACACTTGGAAAACCTGTCTGTGTTACATTATTACGTCTAATCCAGATAATCCCATCCATGTTGTTAAATGCCATCCCATCCCAATCTCTCACCCTGGGACTCTGAATGGCATTAACTTGCCCCTATTCATTCAGTGCCCATAGTAATGATCAATTCACAATGTGTGTTATGCAGCAGGCATTAATGAAATTCAATGCCTTGGGCAAAATACAAACTAAACATATGTTCAACAAATCAGGGCTTGTATACTTTGCATGTCACTGTTATTATGACTGTCTATTAAGGTGATGATCAGATCTTCAGTAATAGGCATGCTTGTAGTCGACTATACTTTGAAGCGCTGGTGCCATGCTAAACCTTGATAAGACATTAATGATAAGCTGACCCAGTGTATTAAAAGCCTATGAAAATGATCTCTCATGATTCCCCTGGTCGTTACTGAAAAGCACTTTAAAGATGAGGGATGATGGAAAAGAGTATTGTTTTAATATTACGCTTCCTTTATTAAGCCACGACATATCCTGTTTCTTATATAATTACCCACACCCGGCCTTTCTCAAGTGAGCTTACCTTGTGTACACTGAGACTCCCACATGCTGTTTGCCTCCTCATAAGGCTTCACAGTGTCTTCATTTTTGTCTTTGTCTTGGCCGTAGCATTTACTTAAGCTCTTTTGGCTGTCACCCAGCACCTTTAAAAAATACAATAATTGTTCCAATAAACCTCCACCCAGAAGTGGACTGTCAGTAACGAACTAGCGTGTACAATGGAGCCTTCATATTTTTCTGAAACCAGAATTATGTTTGTTATTCAATTTTATTATGTTTTTGTCAAATACTTTCACTAGAACCCGCTAATATGCTTTGCAATCGTAATGGCATGCAAATTTATCAGCATAAGCGCTTTTTTATTTTCTCCTACCTACATGCAGATGGCTAGGCACTGACTTAATTGTCAGGGTGAAAATAACAGCAGACGCGCACTTCCTCTCATATTTAATTTTATCTTTGAATAAAAGAGCTATAGGAAAGTATTAATCTGCTTAACATTTCTAAGTACATCCTCCAAAGGATTTTGCTTTTTTAATCTTACATATGCTCAGCAGAGTTACTGGCAAAAACTGTACATTTTCTTCATTTCATCCTTTCAACATCAAATGGTGAGCAGCAAAAATTGGATCAGACTTCAAAGACTGTGATGTGCTCCAAGTCACAGAGTGACTCTTCTATTTCACATATTGAATTCGAGCAGGATATCAAAGTACTACCAAAGAACCTCAGGTCTTTACTAAAAAAGGGGCTCTAACATCTGTAGAAAGAGAAGCGCAAAGACAAATCACCTAAGGGAACTGCAAGCATTTATTCTCAGCCGTGAATTTCCAGCCTTTTGATTCTCTTATTCAGCGTACCACCCTGTCTCTCCACTGAACTAAAGTTTTTAGCAAGAAGAGTCTTTTGTCTCAAGGACTTCAAAACACTCTTCTAACAATTTCATGTTCTCAGTGCTTGGCCTAACTACTGATTGGAGCAGAATTCAGCACTACGGATTCGAGAACTCATGTTCACCATGAAAATAACAAAAAAACTGCACTCACCCTTTTCTCCTGATGGTCAGCTAAGAAATCCGTTCTGCTGAAGCTGCCATGCCTAAAGGTGTAATAAAAAAGCCTTGATGTTACTTTCTATATTGAGACGTTTCTCGGCCACACAGGTTAAAATCTTGTTAGGACGTGTTTAAGCACTATCACAGTAAAAACAGATAGAACACAAACAGGCTGAATTTATGTTCTTCCTCATTCACATTTATGCAAGCTAAAAAACACAACTAAGAAGTTGCAGATTTTATTTAACATTGACATTTATACAGTTGTCATGGGAACTGTGTTACAATTATTTTAAACACATTCAAATGTTATTATTATTGTTGTTGTTGTTGTTGTTGTTGTTGTTGTTGTTGTTTTACAAGACTCATTTTACTCTTTGGTTTAAAATGTATTCTGGTAAATTTATTACTAGCAGCAGACTTTATTAAAAGGGTGTGTCTTCAAACACTGCAGAAACAATAAGGAAAAAACAACATCTTTGTCACAGCAATTTTGTAACAGTGCTTCTTACCGGATGTGATATGATAAAGTTACCATAACTGAGGAGCTTACTGCAGGATATTCAGGAAAAATTGTAAACAGAAGAATGTGGACACACTCATGAAGTAATACAGCAGGTGGAATATAAGTTTAATTCTGTAATTCTACTCGGCTTCCTAATGTTATCAGAAACGCAAAACCAAGATTCGCAATGGTCTCGACTGAGGAACGTGCCTGGAGAAATCAAGAGAATTCCCTAAAGAAAAAGATATTAATTTTTTAAGTGCACAGAAAAGAAAACTTCATAAAAGAAATCCGGTTTGGATTGTTGGTTTTGCAAATAGTATTACGTTAGCAAAGTCAGCAAAAGTATCACTAAATAAAATCATCTGTGTACTTATGCCAACAGGAAACATCTCTGTTTAACTTTCAGATGTCCCTGTTACTATATTTGATTTTATAGTCCTGAAAGATGCTGTGTTGGCCTGGATGCCAAGAAATCCATTTTCCATTTTCCACTAAATTTAAACATCTCCTGATTCTCAAAAATAGAGACTCTGCTTTCAAAATATGCTCCGCTCAAAATGTGTCATCTGGTACCGTGAAACTGAAAATAAAAATGGTTGATAAGTGCACATATAAACAAGCCGCTAAATGAATTACCATTATTTTGCCAGTTTCTGTAGTGAAAGGAAAATGAAATTTTAGCAACACTGTCAGGACAGCGACAATAGAGTTCAATGGAATGCTTTGCACAATGATATACACAGAGAGAAGTAAAGACCATCTGTACCCCTGTTCATCTGTTTCCCTGCTTTCACATAGTTTCTTAATGACAACTCCATCCACATGCCGAGTAAATACACAGCCAGTTATGCTTTGACATCTGGGTGCCATAATTAAGCAGAAGCAGCATTTATCAGAGATACTTCACAGAAAAAGTTTGCCTTATCCTGAGAGAAACATATTCATTAAAACTACAAATCACATTTAAGAATTCCTACTTAAAGGGAGGGGAGGAGGGAGGTGAGTGTTTCAGAGGTAGAACAATAAAACATTAACAAAATAAAAAGCATTAAACAAGCATTAGATTAATGATGGGTATTTTAACTCTTGGATCACACAATCAATTTCTTCCTATATGTAAGTCCTCAGTTAAGTCTTTTTTGAGGCTTTTTTGCAAAATAAATACAAAAAATGGACTCGTGAGAACAGGGTCAAAATGTGTAAGCTTTTATTTAAAACTCTAAGCAGAAACAAAACTATGAAGAAATTGACTCTTTGTGACTGTTTTAGAACTTGTTTTTATCATCTCTGGTGTCTAAGAGCTTTCACACACATATAAACACATCAGACGTTTTGAATCACGAATGGAAATATTAAAAGACAGGGGAAAAGATCCAAATGACTCACCCAACTTCATTTACAACCCTGGTGCCATCCAGGGTCTGAGACAAAGCCACTGAATTAACCCCATGATTCATAGCCTCAGAACGCTTACGAGCATAGTACCTCCTGTAAGCTATAAAATAATATCATATCATTCAAAATCTGTTACAGTACCAAACAGCAATTGTTTTTCTCATAGCTTTTATTTTTAACACCTTTCAAAAAATGAACCATGTGTTACTGTGAAAAAATACTTTGTTTTCATTTTAATTTCATGGCTGCGAGCATTAAATATGCTTTGTTTAGTCCTTGTAGCAGAAACAATGGACAAAATACAATAACCAATTAATTATTAATACTTGCCTCTTAGCTTTTTTCTAAAACATAAAAGGAAATTAAGTGGCATCATTTTTTTTTCTGTTCACGATTTGAAAAATTGTCAGGCTTATAAATCATTAATTTTTTTACTAAAAAGATGAAAATACATTTTCACAACTGCTCTTTGCATAAAATGTAAAACAAACTCGCAGATCATAAAGGGAATCAATTGTCATGTACAATTTTCCACTGGGATAATCAATTGGAGGAATGTGCTAGCCACAATTTCCAGGTGATCATGAAAAACAGAAAATTAAAATGTAAAGTGCAATAAACTCCCACTACAGAAGTTTGAATCCGAATTTAAGCCTCTGGTAGCATTATCTTGGTCAGAAATTCTGAAACTGTGACTTTTTGTCCCCTTTGCTTTCTGTCTCTTGAACTGCATATGTAAATAAAAACTCAGTCAAAGGGCTTTGTGTTTTAGTTGTAATATTATACACACAGGAAAAGAAACCTCCAGCACATTGTTAAAAAGGGGCATGTTTTCTCTGTTTTAATCTGATCGATTGTTAGTGAGCTCCCTGGGTCCACTGAGATCCCTAGGCCATCAGCTCATGTATTTGAAAGGCATCTGTTTATTTTTAAAATGCAAATGCGGCCTACCTCAAAGGCTAAGCTGCAAGAAACACAATTTAAACGTGTCAGAGTTTTCCATTGGGGGCTTGGCTTCTCCCTTCCTTCAGATCTGCAAGTACCTCCCTGTCAGCATCACTTTAACAGTATCCCGAGTACAGGAGGAAACCTCTTAAGAAGAAGCAAAGTACATACACGGTTGTTGTTTTTTTCTGAAAAACTATGCCAGTGTGAACCGTTGGAAAACATTCGCTGTGCTCTGAACTTCTCCTTACTGTTCAGAGCCTTTTAATTCTCCAATTTCCCTCTCAGGATCAATAAAGTATCTATCTAATGATGTCGTTTACCAAAGCAGTCCAGGTTTCTGTTAGGCTCGCTCCTCTACTCAAGGAAGAGCCTTGAGATCGTGCTGCAGTTAACAACTTAGGTCGGACCTTGTGCTCTACCTTTGCCTGTCCTCTTTAGCGCTTCCTGTGCTGCAGAGAGAAAGCCTGCTAAGGTTAACATGGGCCACTTTGATCTCTGTCAAGGCGTCCTGAGTAAGAATTAATTTACATTTCAGATGAAAAGGTTGACAGTATGAAAAGGCATCTTGTTTCTGGTATGTGAATGTGCTGTAATAGACCGGGAATTCGGAGAGGAAGTTATGAGGAAACAGAAGGGATAAGCCCCACTGCTGCTTTTATTGGGAAAGAGATGAAAGGAAAAAGGATCTCAATATGCACTGTTCTCCTGAAACATGGAGACCAAATGCTGCCCAAACTTTCAAAAGCTTTTCTTCATACATAATTAATTAATTATTACTGTTTCATGGGAGGTTTATTGAGATCAAAAAAGCATTTCATCGAACCTTAAAGTTTAGAGTCCTTTATGAGTTTTCTTTTCATGTTGGTCACTAGAAAAGCAAGTGTATGTGGCAGGGTTATACATAGTGGAGTGGAGATAACTTTATACAATGCAGATTTCCCATTCAAATATTTGTCTGTATTTTTTGTAGAACACTCTCGGCAATGGGTTACCTGATTGTATACAGATGGCTGCCTCTTCTCTTTCCCTTTTGATTTGCCTGAGAGTCTGACGAGCGACATGTCCCCTCCAGGCTATAGAAAACACAATGTCTCAGAAATTGGAGGGAAGCACCAGCAACACACTTTAGGCATATTAGCTCAGTGAAAACACAAACTTGTTAAAACAAGAAACCAAATGCAAAGGTGGAATTTTCAGCTCGGCGCGGAATTAATCTGACCAATTTTCCAACGATTCACTCCACAATCACCACATTTTTAAAAAGAGAAAACCACAAAGCATTTTATCATCTCTTAATGGCAACATCTTTTAATTCCTTAAACGTACACGTTTACTTTAGGCAGTTAGGGGCGGCGCTTAAGTTTTTGGCAATGTTTGGCAAGTCTGTTCTCTGTAAAACAGACTTCTTTATGCTCATCCAAATTCACAATTTCATGTTTTACACAAAGGACAGAAGAGCAGCTACTGCATACCTGCCTGGATGACGACAGCACCATGTACCCTCTTCTCTTTGAGTCTTCTGTACCTTCTAGCTCCCAGCCAGCCCTTGGTGTAAGCCTGCATCACCACCACACGGGCTATCACTTCTCTCAGCAGCAGGTTCAGCTGCTCCACGTGGTAATATTTCAGAAAGACCTGTTAAACACCAGATGACATCAGCTGTGGCACACCTTCAACCAGAAAGCCATAATCATGCCAGCCATACTGGTTTTTAAAGTGAGCAGAAACGCACAGCTGCTTTCACTGTTAAAAGATATTCATTTCCTGATTTTAGCAGGGCAAATTATGCAAAAACCATTCTGCATTATGATTCTAACAACTGGTTCATTACATGCATAAATAACAGACACTTTGAACATTCAGCTCAAGCCTTTGTGGTTAACACTAAGAAAAATGTGTGTGTGTGTGGGGGGGGGGGGTTTGTTATGTGCTCAGGGAATCCGTAACAAAACAACATCTTTTAAGTGGACAGGGGATTTCTGAACAAATATCCTGGGACACCAGCATGAAACCAAATAATACTCAATTTGTTTTTTTACCTTGGTTCTCCCAAGTACCCACTTGTCTAGTCTTGCTTTCTCCAGAATGGCGATGGTGTTCTCTCTGCCCGTATCAGGCATCTGGTGTGCCCTGAAGGCGAGATAGTAATACCTAACAGACAGGGAGTACAAAGCTGGAGTAAGACCGCTGCCAAGTGAAAATTAAAAGCAATAATGGTTTTCACTTAAAAGAACGTAAACATGTTAAAGAACTTAAAAACCATACTGAATTAATTTATCCCTTACCTTAATAACGCTTCCTGCATTATGAAGGTAATAAATGCTAAAAAAAACATAGGATCATAGATATTGATTGTATGGAAGATAAAAGATTTTACATATTGCAGTGACTTTCATCAGCCACTGCAATGGAAGGCCCAGAATGATGAGGCAAATCTGATTACAATTAAGACATTCTAATAATTAGGCATTTGTTTTTGATGCCGGCATTGTATGACTCATATGCTGCTTATGTCGTTGCTTTTCATTCTGCTGTGAAGCGCCACGTGTTTTTATAATATTTGCAGGCTACTTAATGGAGCGAGTGTTTAAATCCAAACAGTAGAAATATGGTTAGCTTTCGGATGCCATGACAACAGCTTAAGATGACACCTAGGATAGTCGGTTACTGATGTATTTGATTTTTTCTAGACCAACTGCACTTGCTTCTTTGTGACCCTTTCTGCTCAACCGCTCTTAAGATGAGTTAAATTAAAACTTAAAGCCCAAACTGTAGTAAATTCACTGCTACTTTGGGCTCAGAAGAGCAGAGAAAATATGATTTTGGGAAGTGATTTTGGTAAGAGAACTACATTCTAATTACATTGCTCATTTTATTATTTAAGTGATTGTGTTGCTGTAAAAAAAGGCACCATCCTGGATCACAACTGCTGGAAAGGGCAATGCACAGAAATTATGCAAGAGAAATGTCAGTGCTATTGCACCTCTTTTAAACATTTGCCTGCAAAACCGTAGAGACATAATCAGTAATGGAAGCCCATCTTATTACATTTTCCACAAGTGAAACCTTAGAACTGTCAAAAGCCAAGGAAATTAATTGGGTGCAGTAGTTATAGATTTAACATGGATCACTCAACAAGTCTCCTTGTGATCTTGAAATGAATGTTAAATGTGAGCGGTATTAAATGAAGAGGGGATTCAGCTTTCCTGATCAAAATCATTCTCAACAATATACATACTGTACAGTGTGATTCATTAGAGACCTGAAGCACACATGCAGACGTTTGTAAAACAGACTTGTAAAACAGACTAGCACATTTCCCCTAATGACATACAGCCCTATTATGTCTTTGGTAAAAAAAAAATATTCGTGTCCCTTTTTTTTTACAAATCATTTATGAAAAAAAAAGTTTTTCTGACATCCGGCAACATCTGAGCCTGAGCCTTACAAGATCTTCCTGGAACAAAACAGAGTGCATCAGTGGGACTTTAGCAGTCATTCACTGATGGGAGTATGATGAAGTTGCTGGCCTTCAATTTGGGCACAGAGAGGAAGAATATTGGGGTTTTACAGTAATTGAAAAAGAGAGTTTACTATTCTGTTACTTCTTTTGCTTAAATTAATTTCCCACCTAGGTCTGGTGACATAGCATCAATTACTTATTTTGCTCCTTTCCAGAACCAAATCCTTCCACTCTGGAATGAGCCAATAATATAATAATAATAATAATAATAATAATAATAATAATAATAATAATAATTGCTTACACTTATATAGCGCTTTTCTGGACACTCCACTCAAAGCGCTTTACAGGTAATGGGGACTCCCCTCCACCACCACCAATGTGTAGCCCCACCTGGCGACGGCACCCATAGTGCGCCAGAACGGTCACCACACATCAGCTATAAGTGGGGAGCAGAACAGAGTGATGAAACCAATTCATAGGTGGGGATTATTAGGAGGCCATGATTGGGAAGGGCCAATGGGAAATTACAGGGGTTACACCCCTACTCTTTTCGAGAAACGCCCAGGGATTTTAATGACCACAGAGAGTCAGGACCTCGGTTTTACGTCTCATCTGAAGGACGGCACCTTTTTACAGTATAGTGTCCCCGTCACTATACTGGGGCATTAGGACCCACTCAGACTGCAGGGTGAGCGCCCCCTACTGGCCCCACTAGGACGTCTTTCAGCAGCAACCTTAGTTTTTCCCCGGAGGTCTCCCATCCAGGTACTGACCAGGCTCACACCTGCTAAGCTTCAGTGGGTTGCCAGTTGTGAGCTGCATGGTGATATGGCTAATCAAACTAAATGAATAATGTTGCTGAACTCAAACAGTAGATCAAGTACATCCAGCAACACAGGGTTCCACTCGTATCAAATCAGCAGCTGTAGTAGAATAAAGGATTGATCCCATTGTTGTACTGGTAATAACAGGATTTTAAACGAAACACTACAAATTAAAATAGTTTTGTGTAAAGTTTGATATCCTAAACTTTTATAAAAGTACATGTTTACTGAATTCAAAGAGTTAACTGTAGAGTTGCATCTATTTTAAGAAAAAATGAATGCATTGGTTAATTAATCTCTCCAGAAAACTTCCAGAACATATTAGTAGACTTAATGAGCTTACACATCATTTAGCCACTCCAAACACTAGATTTGTTGTTATATGTCTGGTGTATTAACCCATATTTTATGTTTGCTGCTAGTGTTTTCAACTGTCCCATTTGACATGAGTATTTAGCTTCTATGCTGAAGCTTCAGGAGATTGCACAGATGAAAGAAACCTTATTTCTGTTTTTAAACGCAATTATCTTTTCATCTTAATGTATACACAGGTGTTGCTGCATAACCTGTGTGATATACTATATAAGATACTTTTAATCTTCCCATGAATAATACCCAACTGTAAATGTAAAGGAAATGTGATTCCCAACAGGAATAATGTACACGCCCAATCAGACAACTTTAATTGGCCAACCTTCAAAGCCCAGAAGATCAGTATAGGGGATTTTTCATTATTCATTATATATTTCCTGCTTATGAACACTTCGGAAAACACGTTTCCTATCCTGTTAATGCTATGGACTATTTAGGATGTAAACTAAACTCAGACATTTTATGAATGCAACCACAGACCAAAATAAACATTAGACATGAAGAAAGCCGAATTTATTCTGTTCATTTTGGGAATTAAATTATTCAACCATCTGCAATCAAGAAAAAGCAAAGGGCTCATGGGATATGGATCACATGGTGCATTCATGTCATGTCATCTTACAAGACAAAGTATCTGTAGAAAACACTATTATTAATGTCTTTGTTTCATTGCGTACTCCGAGATGACCAATTCAGACATCATTAAAGAACATTATTTTTTTTAGGTTGATCAGATTAAGTTGAGACACAATGGTTAGTATTGCTCTCTTGGAGTGCTAGAGATCCTGTCTTTATGAGGTTTGCATGTTCTCCTAGTGTTTGGGTGGGTTTCCTCTGGGTGCTCCGGTTTCTTCCCACAGTCCAAAAACACACTGGTAAATCCTGTGCAATCTGGGAAAAGTTGGCCCTGGTGTGAGTCTGTGTGTCTGTGTTTGTGTCTGCTCTGAGATGGACAGGCTTCCCATTCAGGGTGTACCCTGCCTTAGGCCCACTGCTTGCCTGATAGGCAATTTGGAAGAAGAGGTTAGGCAATCTTTAAAGCTTTAGACAGTGAAAAATTACATGCATGGTAAAGAAATGTTCACAACGAGTAGCTGCAGCTCCATCACACTCGTTAAAACATCCAATCAGACTGAAAACCATCTAAACCTTGAGATTCGGGAGCAGGTATTAAACACTGACAGTAACCTGCTGTCCACTGAAAGATGAGGTGCACACTGTTTCACTAAAACTCCAAAGACAAAAACAAAACAAGAAAAAGTAAAATAAAAAAGCACAATAATATGGCAGTCTTGAACTTTCTGACTTCTTTATCCCTGAGAATGAGCAGCACTCTATTAAATATCAGCACACTGTCAGGGTTGGGAAAGCTTTAGTTAGTACATGAAGCCTATTTTACCTGCTCTGAAATGCATAGTGCTCTATTGTCAGACAGGTCCCTATTTACAAGTTTCTCTTATTTCATCCAGGTAAAGAGAGACGCCCAGGAGAGTAATGTTAGTGGAGATTTTATCTCCTTGTTAGTTTCACCTAATGTTTATAAACCTTTGTTAGAGTACTTGATTGTCTTACACTTCCTCAAAGTAGTTTACAAAACACCACTATAGGACAGGCTGATAGGACTATTTGTTTAAGAACATCAAGGCCTCAAAAACTGCTGGCTCATCCTCTTTGTTGTAGAGTTAGTCAAAGGATAGAAAAAACAACAATAGTGCTGGCTATGAAATTCTTTGATATTCCAAAGATTTACTGTCTTTTATATTAATTCCTGTTGATACCTGTTCGTCCTTTGATGGTGAATACAAAGTGCAACTCTTGCCAGCATCAGAAGTGGCTTTGATACAGCAATTCTGAAATGCTTTTCACTGTCTAACTACAGGATCTGTCTGTTACTTTACAGGCCTTCAAACTAGCATCACTGACCAGGTCAGAACTAAGGTGACTGAAATTACTGAGGTCCCAATTGACATGAATGGACTCTAAATGTTTTCTAACAGCACAACAGAATTATGTCAACCAAACGGCTTGAAAAATATCAGCTATTTAAAAAAGTTTTTTCAAATTATTTGTTTAAAATAATGCTAGCAAATAAATCAAACTAAGGTTGCTGCTGGAAGAGGTGCTAATGGGACCAGTAAGGGGCGCTCACCCTGTGGTCTGTATGGGTCCTAATGCCCCAGTATAATGATGGGGATACTACACCATATCTGTCTTCTACACTGAATCATGTGAATAAATGTAAAAGTAAATCTTTCTTAGAAGTGCTTACAACACTATTCTATATATACCTTGTCATTTCCATGGTACAGTGTAGTAAAACAGTACCTTTCTATTCCTATAATGTTCTTAAAACTCATCAGAAGTAAGCTGCCAAGGACAAAAATAAAATTGCTTAAGCCTTAGGCTAAACCTTTATATAAAGGGATACTTACATTTTTGTGTACTCTGTCAAGACTATAACCGTATCACCTGATTTTCTGAGTGGGGTGTTCTTTGAACGTAGTATGTTGCTCCCTCAACCACTGAACAACAATCCATTTATATTTTCCTATGTTTGTAAATACCACCGTTTGATTTATCTAGATAGTAGGTCTAATAGACCCCTCTATCTCCAAATAACTAAATAGCCAACATGCAGTTCCTTCAGCAAATCACATGTATTGGCTACATGGACATACAGTTTTCATTGTATTCGGCATACTGCACTACTTGGACACAATATATTGCATACACCCTGGACACATAGCAGCTCTGTTGATATTGAGTTTTGATTTGAGTTTATTTTATTCAATTTCTATTGCACTATTATCTATTATTATGTTTCCTAACTTTTAATTTTGTGATTTTTACCCCCCGGTGAGCTCGTAGAAAAGACATTTCATTGCCCGCAACTACTGCTGCACGTTGTATTGTTGTGCATTTGATAAATAAACTTTGATTGATTGATAGATAAATAAACGAAAACCTATAAAAGTTTCTCTTTCAAATAAAAAGCTGTTGTCTATATCATGTAACCGAGCCAAGATGACATTATCTCCTGCAATTACAGTACTGTAATTCTGAAAAACTTAAGTCATAAATTAAAAAAAGCTAAGGATCTGTGCCTGTGACTGGAAGGTTGCTGGTTCAAACCCCACAACTGGCAGAGGAATCCTACTCCGTTGGGCCCCTGAGCAAGGCCCTTAACCCCAACTGCTCCAGGGGTGCTGTACAATGGCTGACCCTGCGCTCTGACCCCAAGCTTCTCTCCCTGTCTGGGTGTCTCATGGAGAGCAAGCGAAAAGATGAATTCCTAATGGAAGAAATTGTATAGGGCTAATAAAGCAACATTATTATTATTATTGATTTACCCCCTAGTATGAGACTTCGTATGAGTGCACCAGGCTTAAATCTATTAAAACAATGTTTTTGCTAGTGTCAATGAATGCACCAGATAATTTCCTGAATCTCAGTACACCATGCATTTCTGCAAAATGAAATTTTGCATGTCAGTACTAATGACTTCCAGTTAGTAAACAGCTTACTTATATTCAGACTGACTTCTCAACTAATTAAGAAAGCTTGTATTGTGTCACATATTACACACAAGCTGATTGTCAGACTCTCAGGAGGTATTTTATGTTGGCGTAAAGGAGTGCTTCTGAAGGCAACATGAAATTAAAACAGTACTTTGTGACACACGACATTCACCTTTTAACAAATTCGTCAAAAGGAATCCGATGGGAAAACCCTTGTCGCCTGATGTTCACCGTTTCTAAAATGCCGGTGTATCGCAGCTGAACCAGCACTCTGTCGGTGGAAAACTTGAGCGCCTGTCTGTCATCATTGGGTTTTATACAACGAACAAAGTGAGGCTGTCCGACCACCATTTTAGACAGGAGATCCATTAGGGAATACTGCAAAAGAAAAAGAAGGATTTGTTTCAAAGGTACTTCAGTGAACAGCTGAAGGGTGTTCTATAGCTGAAGAAATGTACTGTATCTACTTCTGTGTTCACAAGTCAGAGCAATTTGCTTTTGTACTGCATTCCTGGTTTGGGAATGCAATATTTCAATACATTTCATTTCACTTTCTTCTTCTTCTTTGTGCATTACAGAGCATTATAGGTTATATTTTGTGCAAATACATTGCACTTTACACTTATTCTTTAAAAAGGTCCAGTCCATTCGGCAAAGACCTCTTTTTTTAAAGACATTAAATTGTACTTTAACATTAAATAACCTAGAATTCGTGTTTTCAAGACTCAGAAACCTGTGCCATATGGTTCAGAGGTTTTGAGTCACATTAAAGTTCACTGGTACTTCCAGAATACCAGAGAATAATGTCCCTGACAGGAGCAGTAAAAGTAGTTCAGGTGGGTAGCTGCGTCAGCATGCGTAGTCTGAAAAGGAACAAGTAATAGGTTTATTCCATGCTGAAAAGAGAAGAAAGAAAACACAATGTTTCAGCTGTGAAGGCTTCTTCAGGTGTGAGCAGTAAAAGCTAAGTCTCCTCTGTAAACCTGTGCAACGATGGGTACTATTTCATTATTTTCATAATCTACAATCCATACCTTTTGACTCCTGCTACGTTATCTGGTCATATTTTCTGAAAAGAGAAAAAGTGCAGTGTGCCTCAAAGCAAACAAACCCCCTTCTGCACAATATCCTACACTTGATGGCTGCCAGCAGGGTTGCTGGTACCAAAACAGTTGAAGAACTTTGATCTCGCTAATCAATGAGAGCATCATCGACATTTCAACACTGAAAGCATGAATCAAGCATGTTTGAATTCAAAGGGAGAAAAGCACACCCAGGGTGGCATGGTGGTGCAGTAGTTAGCAGTACTGCCTCGCAGTGCTGGGGCCCTAGGTTCAATTCCGGACCTGTGGGTTTTCTCCAGTTGCTTCAGTTTCTCCTACAGTCTAAACACATACCAGTAGGTTAAGTGGCTTCTGGGAAAATTGGCCCTGGTGTGAGTATGTGTTTATTTCTGTGTGTGCCCTGAGGTGGACTGGTGTCTGCTCTAGGTGGTACCCTTCCTTGTGCCCTTTGCTTGCCGGGACAGGCTCCTGCTCCTTCATGCTGCAGCAGTAAGAAAATGGAGGGAAGGATGGAGGGATGGAAAAACACACCCTGAAATACGAGGCCACTGTTTGTCTTCGCATGTTGGTTGTTTCCTCAGGGTGCCGCATCACTTCCATAGTGTCCACCTAAAAAACATCAAGTTACACAACACTTACCAAACACACACTGAGAACTGGTTAGCCTGAGGCCCAGTTAGGACTCTGATGTTGTGATGACTTGGCATAGCAGGAGACTATCTCAGTGGCCATGTTGTTAACTGCAGAACAAATCTGTAAAGTACTCTGTAGTAAAATGTTGGGATGGATGCCATAGTAAGTAAAAGACTGATTGGTTGAGTGTATAAAACTCTGAAATGAAATGATTTAAACTAGAAACCAAAGCTGTTCAAATTGATATTCAGTTCAAAAGCAAGCAAAAGAAAATATGTGGGAAATGCCAGGTTTGGAATGGAAGAATTTACCAGCTTCAAAAAAATGTTTACTTACTTGGTTTTATTTTGCGAAATTAAGTTTGAGAGCAGTGAAGAGTTCTAAAAATTTAGAGAAGAGATCTTGACAAAAAAAATCCAAATGGAATACAGCTGGATGATTTTGTGTTGTACGGTCTTCATTTGAAACGCAAATCTTTAAAATGGAACTAATTGCGTCTGATTGGAAAGTGTGTCTGGTACAAGGAAGTAGCTGAACTTAAGACAAGCTTTATTCATATGGACGTTATTTTTTGATAGAACTATTACATCCACATCTTTAAATCATCTAAGTGCAATCTGGGAACATCATAAATTGAATTAATTCATCCTATTTTTTTTTCTTGAAAAACAAAATGAGACTATACAGCTCCTCCATGGAGAATTTTATTGTGCCTCTATTGCAATGTTATAAACACTTAAAGTCAATAATCTAGAAAGAATGAACATTTCAGCTTTAAGGCATAAGAAAAAATTAGCAAAGCACACTGTGAAAGAGGGCTTCCACTTTAAACCCTGGATCTTGTTTCACCACAGTATTAAAGAGGACACAATATTAGCATACTAATGATTCTCTCTGCTCATGACTTCATCAAATTTCATGAAGCAATAAATATTTTATTGTAAGTCTATACAGCAAAGTGCATATCTTAATATTTTATTTCATTTATCTTACCCTGGATGGAAAGGTATGCCAGTATTTTTCTCTCTCACCTCACAGTATAATTAGGACTGTAGATAGTCTACAGACTTGGTGCACGAGGAGTCTGGCAAACAGACGAAGAGCTGTCATATTTCTAAAAACATTTTAATGAGTGGCTGCTAACGTCTGTTCCGTTGTTTCTTAAATGTTAATAGTTCTAATACCTGTGAAGAGCTTAGGTTATGATTGCTCACACTTTTTAGTATATTAGCTATAAAGCACAGGATCACAGATACTACCCGTCTTTCTCTTTAAATGACCTCATGTCATTGGCAATTTCTCGGAAGTCATTATTTGTATTGCATTTGAGTTGTCTGTGTTATAGTCATATCCCAAGTTTTCTGCAGGCTGTTTATGATGTCTTCATATGAAATTTCCCCACATCTAGCCACTCTGTGATTCAAAACATATGATTCAGAAGATTAAGTTCTCTTAACATCCTGAAGTTTTCTTTGACAAAATTGCGTCACATTCTACGGCTGCAACTGATGGAAATGTTGATCAAAATATGACTTACTATGCATTCTTAATGTCTCTCCTACACCAAAAAAACACTGCACTGCATGACAAAAATGAAATATTTCTGTCAGCCAGTAGCCATATCGCCCTACAGCTCACAACTGGCAACCCACTGAAGCTCAGCAGGTGTGAGCCTGGCCAGTACGTGAATGGGAGACCTCCTGGGAAAGCTAAGGCTGCTGCTGGAAGGGATGTTAGTGTGGCCAGTAGGGGGCGATCACCCTGCGGTCTGTGTGGGTCCTAATGCCCCAGTATAGCGATGGAGACACCATACTGTAAAAAAGGCACTGTCCGTCGGATGTGACTTAAAACCGTGGTCTTGACTCTCTGTGCTCATTAAAAATCTCAGGCATTACTGGAAAAGAGTATGGGTGTTGCCCCAGTGACCAAATTTCTCCCTGGTCTTTACCATTTACAGTATGTCCTAATAATCCTCATCTATGAATTGGCTTCATTACTCTGTTCTCCTCTCCACTGACAGCTAATGTGCACTATGGCTGGTGTTGAATCATCCAGGTGGGGGGCTACACACTCACCTGGGGGGTTGGTGAAGGAAGTCTCCTTTACCTCTAAAGCTAAGGCTTCAAATAACTGAATATTAAAACTGATGACTAAAATGCTGTTTTCCAGCTGCAGTACGACTGCAAAAGAAAAATGTATGTCAAAACACTATGACATAAAAATGATCAAGATTAACACAGGTATGTTAGTAATTCTGATATGAAGGAGGAATGAAATGAGAGGTATGAAGGTCAGAGGAATTAATTTCCCACAGCAAATATTTGAACTGAATATACAAATGTATAGATGGGAGGTGTTGGTCAAATAAACACACAGGCAGTACAATCAAATGAGAAGTAGTGCATTTGTCATTTCAGAGAAGTTGGATGGCATAGGATAAGTGTGGAGAAACTTTAGCTGAATTAACATTTGCCTACACAGATTGGTGGAAGCCATGCTTTGGTGCATATTCGTACCTTCAACAGGTTTTTGGGGGACTGGAAGCATGGAAGACGGCGAGGAACGGGGTAAAAATAAACAAGCTATACATCAGACCCCCATGATAAATGTGAGCCAAAACCCGTGAACTAAGACAACAGTCACCATATACTGTAGCAATTCCTCTCCTCCAGGCTCGTGTAAAGCCGAAAATATTCTTACAAGTCAAAAGTTACTTTACATGCCAGGAGAAGCGTATTGCTCGGTCAGTGGAGGTAAGTCATTTGTTACAGCCGGGATGTGCCACATGCAAAGTAAATGGTTTCTGTGGGTTATGCTGCTGTAGTGGTTTGATGTGTGGTGTCAACTACAGGGTGGAAAGCGGAATCACAGCTATGATATTCGACTGTGGTAGCACTCAGTACATTGATGATTACTGCCTGGCCATAAACACATTCAACCATTGCACATAAATCACTTTAAGCATTTAACCATTGCTGCTGTGCTCCCCTCTCATACTTCTTCTTGAGGAAGTGAGTTATTAGCTGGTCATTAAATCATCAGGCCCCTTCAAGATGGCTGGCAAGCCAAATGGATTTTAGCACCCTTGCTGATAAAAATAAACACAGAACAAATGCATGCACACCCCCTGCAAACAACAGGAAAAAAGACCAATTCCAATTTTCAAGTAGACTAAAATTCTATACCATCAACGTTAACATTACACATGCATTCAACTTAGCAAGCCTGATCATGTTTCAAAAAAGTCAAAAGGCATATTTACAACACCACAGTGACTTACAGTATCAATAACACAGAAAAGTAGGAACTTCAGTACTGAACTGAGCTACAGTTGTTAAGGGCAATTTCAATATCTCCCATTTAAATGATACACTTTGTTATCTTACAAAAAGCAGTACAGTAAGTACAGTCAAATATAAAAATCTATACAGCCCTGTATTTGATCGCTGTGGAAAACTAAACCTTTCTCTGTGGAAGCAATCAGTTTTCGGAGGACACAAATGGGTCTCAGTAAAAGTTTAACAAAAAGGCAACAAGACATTCCAGACAAAGGCACTGAAACTGAAAATCGAATGAATGCATAGGTTCCATCCAAGACCTAACAAATACTTTTCGTACTGCTGCAATTATTCCTAATTATTACCCTTACAGTCCTAGCATAAGTCTGTTTCCAAGGCCTCATTTGTTAGTTATGATCATAAACATAATTTTATCAGAAAAAAACACAGGCCCACATTTGTAAGAAACAATACTAATGTTTTGCCAAACTACAAGGTGAAATACTGGAAAGCATTGAATAGGGCGATACTGCACACAAACGGGGGTGGATACTTGCTGGGAATTGTAAACATGCTTTATTTTGGAGATCCTCCCAGATGATCATTGTGCTACAGTGCAACATCACTTAATCAGACCAACGTGAGCTTGGCCCACGATATAGTGGACAAACACCAAAGGCTTCCACATCCAGTAAAATGGTAACATAACAACAGGATAATATCACAATCTGAGGGGGAGAAACACTCGGTATCATTAAGTCAATGTGGATAAAAACACAGGTAATTCTGGATAATAGGCCATATAAAACATCCCAACAGGAGAGAACCAAACCTTATTGCGTCCTACACTGAGCTGGGGAGGCAGCGATCTTGATGCTGCAGTCACTCTTGCCCGTGATGTAGCCAGGTTACCTGTTCAAAACACAGCACACAAACAGGGGTCAGGCTTCACTGCTTTGCTACATTGTGTATCTAGCCATCCACTCTTTAACTGTGCAGGGTCACGGGGGAGCTGGAGCCTATCCCAGCAAGCAGCAGGAGCAAGGCAGTGTACACCCTCGACAGGATGCCAGCCCATTACAGGGCACACACCTACACAATGGGGTTAATTGTATCAGAAACCAATTAACTATGATTGGAAACCAGAGCACCTGGTGGAAACCTGCATGAACATGGGGAGAACATGCAAACTCCATGCAGATGATTCTCCAGGTCTGGAATTGAACCCAGGGCACCACCGCTGCGAGGCACCAATGCTAACCACTGCACCACTGTGCCACTCGCATTCTGTTTCCGGTCTCAGCATACGTGAATATCAAACAGGTTAGAGCAGAGAGCTGTGACAGCGTTTAGGCAGCAAAGGAACAAGCAGCAGTGAATTACATGCTGGAAAGTAAAAAGATGGAGTAAAATGCCCATCGTTTCAACTTGAAACACCTGAGGCAGGTTCCTCTGCCAAACTGATGTTTATTTGACATTTTCCTTTTTATATTTGAGTATAGAATTAACCTCTACTTGTACATATTAAAGGCCTTAATCTGAACACACCAAATCACTTGAATGTGTCAATTTGGGAGGGTTTGTGGGATCATACAGACTGACGCATTTCATATTACCACAGTATCTGCGCACAAGCCAATCTCCTGGATAGATTTACAAAACATTCCTCTGCTGATGAACCCCTCAGGCTGTGCAGTGCTCTTTAGCCTGCTTAGGGTTTATAAAGGCAGCCCAGGGGTTCCTCCATCAGCAGTATTATTGTCTCTGAGCAAAGGAAAGGATATGCACTAAGCATGTGCAAGGCAGTCTGAACGTTTGAAAGTTTTAGCAAGTATAGCACAAGATGTCCAAATGTTTTCTCTGGCTATATCTTCAGAGGCTAAACTGTGATTAATAGCACTGAAAGAAGCCTTTGAAGCAGGATTGGTGACATCAAAGTCCTAATCCATGGGTGGCAGGATTTTTATAATGAGTGGGAAGCATTTTAACACATTTCAAAGGGTTTACTCCATGAATAAACAATAGACTGCTGCAGATGTGCCACACACCTTTACAAAAATATAACTAAAGAGATGAGGTTGCGGTCTAATCCAATGAATAGTGGATGATCTGTATAAACTGGGCAGCACAAGATTTTTTGTGTATTTATTTGTGTAGACCCAAATGAGTAAGTATCCCAGAAAATGACACGATCACCCTGGATTTGAACACACTGCCTTTCACATCAGTAGAATAGAACTGCTAAGATGTGAGCTCTTTTCATTACAGTCTTGTTTCTGTGTGACATATCTTTTCTTTCAATACTAATAAAGAAGAGGTGTGCACATAACAGCATGGTGCCCTTTACACCAACCTCCTTTAACCCATCATTTGTATAGAGATGCAGATTAAAGCCTTTGAAGTTCAATAACATCTTCTTTGAAATGAGTTACTTCACCTGCAATGCTACTACGTGCCAGTGCTTAATTTAAACATTATGTCATTAATAAACTTACTTTAACAATACGTATTCAGCTGAAAGATGTCATAATAACTTTGTTTCTAATGAATGCTTCCAATATGTTGTTTTGAGTGTTTACATAAATATGTAATATACAGTATATATTTCTGCTGCCTGTGCTTCAATCTGATGTGAATAAAAGAAAGAACTCCAATTTAAAATGCAGGAATACAAGAATTTGACTTTCTTGTCTTTACAATATTTTCCTATTGGAAGATGTCTTTTGCCTCCAGATTGCTGGTATTGTGCTTGTTGTGTTTGAGGAATCTTTGTGGGTTATTACAGACAACCCCTTGGAGCTAATGTCTAACCTTAATCCCTGTGTAATCTGATAGCTCTGTAGAAGCTTCATCAGCATACACTTTAGTGAAACACAGGGTCATTTATTTTATGTGCCTTATAAAACAAAGCTCAGAGTACCGGCAAGAACAGAGCTTCTCACTGAACTGCCAAAACTTTTGTTTGTTTCTCCTGGCAAGACCAGCTTTATATTATAATTTCAAAAGGGTCCCTAGGGTGAACTGCTTTAGCACAGGTATAGTTTAAAGCAGTTTTTTTTTTGCATTTCAGCACAATGTTTTTGATTTATTGGTTCAAATCCAAACTTGGATTGCCCCACCAACTAAAGTTCGGATCTGAACCCCTCACAGAACCCCTTTATAAATTACTCACAGGAAATAACTTTGCAATACGTCTTTATATTCACATTATACGCAGAAGAGATTAAAGACAAGGATGTTGCAACTACATAATGGCAAAAATGCATATTTGATTTCTTTAAAGGTTTTTAAAGCTGGTGAAGCAGAAAACAGGTTTTTGTTTATAGAGGAAGAAGAAATAAATTGCTATGTGCTTGCTTTCAGGGCTCTTGATGTTACACAGTTTGTCTTGCCTTCTCTTATTTTACGTCCTGTCTATGTCTATCATATGACATACACTATTTGGGCCATCTTACTGATTTAACAGGGGAGCTGGTCTCTTTTGAATCCTGTGTTGTAAGGATACAGTCACTAAAATTCTGCAACAGTTTAACAGCACATATGGTCATGATCTTGGAACAGAAGTCCCCCCTCCTCATCTCCTTCCTATTGTTGCTGGGTCTGTGAGCAATTTCTTTTATTGAAAACTTTTCTTGAATGATTCAATTTAAGTGGAAGTGTGCCATTTCTTTTGATTGTTTCTCCAAACGAGTATCCAGAAGCAATGGTAATTTGGAAATTATTAGATATTATTACGTATATTCTGATCATTGCCACCTTTTTGTTAAAACAAGAACACGTGCACAAAATACCACCGATCCAGAAAAAAACATGGAGCTCTTGCTTTGTTCCCAGCTACTTTTTTAAACAAGCATCAAGTAAAATACATTTCCATATTGCTAATTACATGTGGTCTGCACAAAGTACAAGGGTATATGGATTATATATTATTAAGACACCTAATATTAGCATTCTTATAATGAGCTTCTTCTCAGTCAATATCACAAGCAAAGAAACACGTGACACACTGACAGTATCTCATTTAGAGCCAGGCTCATAAACTGTGTCAGGTGCTTCATAGGAGTGATTCCAATTACCCAAAGTTTCATCTGGTGGATTAATTGGAATCGTCCTCATTCAAATGAAGTCAGTAAAATAGAATCCTCGTTCGTTTGATTTGCCATTTGCAATTCAAGTGCACATTATTTGAGAACATTTGTCATGATGAATTAAAGACCTTCTACTGGACATGCTAAGAGTGTGGAGGTGTCTTCCATGTTGCTCTCTGACAGGGCACCTGCAGGGGTCACTTAATAAGAGAGGCAGCCTACCAGCAGCGATCCCCACAAAAAAAAAACACTGTTGGCCAGGGATAGCTTTAAGATTCTAAAAGGGTTTAATGGAATAGTCTTCAATGAAAACTCTTCTGGGCCCATTACATCATCATCATCATCATCATAATAATAATGATAATACAGGAGCGATGGCCCTGTGGCTAAAGATCTGCGCCAGTGGCTGGAAGGTTGCCGGTTTGTACCCCGCATCCGGCAGAGGAATCCTACTCTGCTGGGCCCCTGAGCGAGGCCCTTAACCCAAACTGCTCCAGGGGCGCCGTATAAATGGCTGACCCTGCGCTCTGACCCCAAGCTTCTCTCCCTGTCTGTGTGTCTCATGGAGAGCAAGTTGGGGGTATGTAAAAAGACAAATTCCTAATACAAGAAATTGCATATGGCCAATAAAGTGATCTTATCGTATCTTATCAAAAGCCTTTTGAATATTAACAGACATAAGAACAAGGGCCTCTATGACAGGAAGAGACAGTAGATGTATTAGTAAATTAAAAAAAAACTCACTGCTGACAATCCCCCTAGCAATTCAATAATACCAACAGGAGTGTTTATCACAAAAATGTCTGCCAATTGTGTTCAGTTTAAAGGAACTGAGTGTAACTCAGATGACAGACACCAGTGGCAGGATTCTCTTGAATACCATCTTTATGTGCTCCTCATTCCGTATGTGACATGAGGAAAATATACTTTGAATAAGGTCATTTACAATTAATTAATTGGAATGACTTTATTAAATAATCATTTCTTTTAATACAAACAATAATTAATTTCTTTTGCTTTCAGTTAATGAAAAACACTTTGCTCAGTTTTGTTCTCAGCTTTGGAGGTCTTAGAAAAAAAACAAAAAAACAACTTGCTGGCATCACCACATTTCCTTTGAAAATGAAACTCGGTGAGAATCTGCTAAAAAAGGAAGGAAACTTCAATCGTATTGGGTTTCTATTGACAAGTTACTGTGTTTGGGATTAAAAACCAATCTCCCGTACGATATATAACACCTAAATACACTCTTTCAAGGAGGCTAAAATGTCTTGTAGCTCAGAAGCTATGGTTTAAGAAGCCAGTATGGGCGACATAACAATTGTAGGAATGCTTGCTTTGAAAGCTGGGTTGCTCTAGCTGGATGGATGTTTTCTTTCTTTTAAATGAATGTGAATGTTGAAATTCAGCAACCCAGGAAATAAGATTACTGTAGACTGAAATCCCTGTGTGCTCTGAGATTTGACTAGTCCAGAGGCTATTTAAATGACATCTACTACTGTCAAGCCAGATCCCCCATAAAATAACTGTGGTGTAATTTGCTTTTGACAGCCCAACATATTTTTGTACCATTACCAAAATTGTATGCTTTCATTACTGGACAGCGGTTATTCTGTTAATATAGTAAAACAATAATTACTGCAAAAATAACTCCTTACTAAAAATAGAACTATTACTTATAAAGTATTGTAGTTACTTATACAGTACATGAACACAATTGTCGAAAAATCCACAACTCTTTAATGAAACTGCAATGTGTATCATTTTGTAAAAGTTACAAAATGCAGTGCATCACGAAAACAAATTCCCAAACTCAAATCAAAATTTGATAGCAAGCAGTTGGGTTCAACAGTGCTTGACATGAGCTGGTCCTCCGATTACTGGCCATGCTAGCTCCTTAACATCCAGAATTGTGATGTTGTGCAGTATGTGCAAGGAAAGCTTCGGCATGTAGTCTCACATTGTCATGACAAAAACAAATGACATTAACAAACAAAAAATGAAAACCATTTAATTGCTGTCTCTAAAGTGGGACTCAGCAGCCTATACTTTGCTTTGCTTTTAGGTCGGTTTTCTTTTGACAAACTGATATGAAGTGAAGATTCTTGCCAGCGTCTTATGGCTGTGAAAGGTAAATTGAGCTGTTTTTAATGGCACAAGAACGATCTTAAACCCCAAAACTATGTTTCTGCACCAGCCTTAATGAGTGTCGGTCTTAAAACATAAAACATTAAAACTAAGGATCTATACTGTTATTTTAAAATAACTTTGATTAGATGTTTCCACCAATACATCAAATGAAACCTGATAGAAATATTGCATTGAATACGGTTGTTTTTCCCTCATCTTGCAAAATACTCATCTGAACATAAATCTCAACTTTCAGAATTAATACTCCAATAACTTCAGCAGTGCTTTTCTAATCTCCATGTTCACTGCAGATCACAAGCAGTGTTATGGCTAGCTGATAAAATCTCAAGGTTTGCAATAAATAAGGTTTATACTGCATTGTTCTTTGATAAGACTCAATCCTTTAAATAATTATCTGATCCTAGGAACAGCTTAAAACACACACATATACAGATAATCTCCAGGCAAGCATAAAAAATTATATTTACATTTCTCTTCTTACTGCTTTAAAAGCTATTTGCTTGTTTAGCAAATATGTTAAAGCACACTCAGTTTCACTTAAACGTAATACAGTCTCAAAACCTTGAAAGAATCTGCTTGTTTATTTGCTTCACCCACATATTTAAAAAGCCCATGAATGTAAACCACTTCCATATTAATGACACACAAATGGCCATGGGCAAAACTTAGCTCACAGTAAAACACATACTAAATTAAATACCACTGTAACAAATAATATTCATCTTACAAAATATTAATACAGAGATAGAATTAAAATTAACAGTATGACTACTAAAATAATGAGTAACGTATTGTAGAATAAAGTATTTTAATGCCATATATTGACACACAGTATGCACAACGTCTGTGTCACAACCACAAACAGAAGCCCGCATTCTGCAAAATAAGTACCACTTCACTTTAGTGCAGGATCCCATGGAAGCACAGAAAAGACTTTTAGCTCTTAATGCTATTATCAATTTATTTCACTATTATTTTTATGCAAAGTAACTTGCATTTGCACCCTTTTATGCAACTGGGTTATTTACTGAAATAAGCTACCCAAAGTACTTTGCTCAAGGCTACAACAACAGGGCACCATTATCGGGCTGAATAAAACCCTTCAAGGTTAAATCCAACCTTCTTATCACCCAGGGCCCTAAACACTACTCTGTACTGCAGCTAGGGAGATGGACAGTAATCACAAACGCTAACACGACCATTCTTTGCAGAGTAAACACAGTGCACATCCTCTGTGCCTTTGAGGACCCAGTCTTGTCATCTGAGTTCCCATCCAGATCACCAGAACAGTCTGACCTTAGCATTTACACTCCTGGTAGCTCCTGGTCACATGGCTAGGCGTGTTACTGCCATCAGCTGTATGACATGCACCGTCCGATAATGAAAATGCATGTGATTTGTATGAGGTGCTTATAAAGTTCAATATACAGATATAAAAACATGGCCCAAAATCTCACACACACACACACAGAATGACATTTTCTATCCCACAGGATGAAATTCCAGATCTAAAGCCAACACAACACTAAACAGATGTTTACCTGTCAGGAAGAACACATTTCTCAAGGTGGCCGGTGTCTCAGTGACCAAACCTATGCCGTTGACTTTTAACTGGCACCGGAATCAATTAAATAACATACTATTAAAGTTTAAATCATTAATAATGAAAACAGAAAAACAACTACATTTTTTACATAAATTATACCTTTACTACATAAAGACAGACATGCAATTATGTTTTTTAAATTAGTTTATGTAATAGTGTTCATTTCCCCAAGTGGTGCTATTTATAAGTCAAGCTCAATAAAAAGTCAAATATTTTTCATAAACTTAGAGAAAGCAACACTAATTAAAAAATCTACTTTGTAGATGGTTCAGATGCCTTTAACCGTTTCTCTCCTAGAATGAAGCAAGACTTGTCTCTGAAGGTATTTGGGCTCTACATGCTGAAAGAGAACTGTGAAATAAATAAATGTCCTGAATTTGGTTTTAAATAAAAATGTAAGAACTGCTCGCACAATGTGTCAATGCTTCATTTGATAGAAAAATAAGTGAAAACAATTTTAATTTCTTGCACAATATTTACAGGCTGCAGACATTACTTGCACGTCTCTTCACTAATGTTGAATTAACTCTTGTTGAATACTCTAATATTATTGGGCTGTCAAATGATTGTTTTATACAGGATTCAGCTATAATTACTTAAGAGGTCAATGAAAAAAAAAACATATTTAATCAAATAAAATAACTAAAAAATGCAGAGTGCAAGCCTTGAATGTGGCCGAAATCAGTGTTAGTGGCACACAATTCTCACCTGGCTCTTTGAAAGCTAAACTCTAACCAGTGTCCACCTCAATCCTGCTGTCTAATGTCTTTTGACATGACTTTCCCCTCCCATGAGGCCAGATTTGGAGTTCACAGACTCTACCAGTGGGATTATTAAATCCCTATAGACTGTGTGGGGTTAAACCATTTATCCTTAAACCACACCTCATTGCTTAGCCTTAGGCAATGTGGTGTAGTTTGCTGCATGCGTGCTACCCAAGACATGAGTAATGAATCAGTTCAGGTAGGGCAAAGCAGGTGGTAAGACTCTTACTAGCATCTGTGGGATACTGGCTAATAAGAACTTTTCTGTCAATTACCAAGCTTACCATGAATTGTTTTTACCCTGTGCTCTAAGTGGTTAAGTCATGCTGGCATTATTACGTATGAGATTATGTAATACAATCTGGAAGAGGCGATAAATCATTGCTATATTTCGCTCTTCATTCCCTCTGGACCTGCTCCTTTCCTTACTCTACTACCATCCAGTAATCGGAGCCGCAGTCCACCCAATACACTGCCCCTTTACTTGAAATGAATGGCTGTGCTACTGTAGAGCAGAGTAACTACTAACGTTTTCCCAGCACTGGGAGTATACGAGATCATTTCAATGTGCAGGACTACAAGAGTTAAACAGCAGTCTGCACTGACTTTAAATAACATGTTTATTTTTCCCAGCTCCCACGTGACGGTATCTTTTTTTTTCCCTGTATGCTATTTAGTGACCTACAGTACTTGCATACTAATTCATGCGCGTTCTCAGTTTGGCACATCCATACACACGTGTCCTTCACAAGTGATGGCTGTCAGACTCTATTGGCTGCATTGTCATGCAGATTTCCGAATTGTGCACCAGTCCGCTTCATTAATTATCATGCCATGCACTTTGAACAATATGCTAATTTTGCGAGCCATATAAAGGTTAATTCGAATGCATACCAAAAAAGAGACAGACTATATGACCTTGCTTAACTTGTTCAATCCCAGCCCTTTCTTGTGTGCAAACTGTATAAGAATACTAAAATAAAAAAAGGACCTTTTAAGGCTCTGTAATCATTATGAAAAATGAAAATGAAAAGTTTATTATGAAAATGTTTCACACTTTATGATTCCAAGCAGAAGAATAAAAAATGGCAGGGCTAAACTTTGGATTGTAAACATACAGGATCACGATACAACGACACTGTAACTGTAAATTTGCTGTAAATACATCTTTAAAAGAATAACCTGGTGGTTAGTTTTCTATAAATCAGAGCATTTTAAGTCCTTTGACTTCTTAACCAGGACATTTCTTCAATTAAGATGTTTAGAGACCATGTGAAATGAACCTGCTAAAACCCTATATTGTTCCACAACTTAAACAAGTCAAAAGTAATTCAAGGATGACCTATACAGTATGATCTGCTGCACTGTGGCTCTCCAGGACCAGTGTTAGACATTCTTACTATACCTTATTAATATATTGCTGTAAGTTTATTTTGGTTTCATACACTGTACACAGAATTCCTTAAAGTTTCATTCACTCGTAATGATAAAGGTGCTACACCAATTTAATAGTGTTTTAACACTACTGGATTATGTTTGTGATGGTGTTTGCTGATTTAGCATCAACAATGATGCCACCTAGTGGAAAACATCAACAGTTACTTCGTTTACATTTTAGCAATAGATAAGACTCTGGGGATAAATTGATTTTTATCTAATCTTACACACAGAGATAATTTTAGAGATAGGAAAAGAAACATAAAATAAAAATATAGGCAGATTATTCTTATGTTACCCTGAAGAATAGAATGACCATCTTTACTGATTATTTTGCACTGTGAAGGAGACCTTAGATATTCCATCTTAATATTCAGACTGAAGTGTCTGAAAGCTGTTATCGCTAGCTATCATCTTCAATTTTATTAAGTGTCTCAAAGGCAGCAAGACCTCTGAATCACCACCCCAGCTGACAGACACAGCAGGCAGACTTTCTCAGGAGCTCTGTTGCGCTGGACAGGAAATATAAAGAAATATAAAAACCACAAAAGCTTGAACTAAATCACCTGGAAGTTTTTAAATTGAAATTTTTTTTTAAAATTATTCTTGGCACCCTCTCTTCCATTTTATTGCTACTGCAATTCAGGGCTGGTCTTGACCTATAAAAAGCATTAACATCTTGTGGTTGTCCATCAGTAAAAACTGCCTAATGCATTTTAAATGAAAGCTTAACCAAGGTAGTTCATGCAGCGCCTAAAGTGCATTTTGCTGTGGATTTGTTCTTAATTCTCACATCATCACTAATAACAGTCATTGACAGAGACTGCTAAGGGGGAGACTACAACAAGCAATTCAACTTATGCTCTGTGGGGAAAAAACAGCTCACATTAACAGACACCAATTTTCTCAGCTCAGTCTACAGTGACCAAAACGGACTGAGGCATGACAAAGTAAGCATGCACAGCTAATGAGCAACATAGTATAGCCTGGACCTAAGAGGAATACTACAGGGTGAAGCTTTCAAACTCAATTGAAAGGGATTTTTCTCCTTAAGATTTTGATATCTTATAGCAAAAAAAGGCCACAGAAACACCATCTGGAGACAGAAAAATGATTTATAGCGGGGCAATTAAACTGAGGTATAAAAAACCTGAGAGCAAGCAATGTTACACAGTGCTTTTCCAGTGATAATACAAAGGGTTTGGATTTTATTTCCACATGGGAAAAGAGACCTATGGAAGGCAGCAGAATGAACTGGACAGCATTTTTGCAATTGCATTAAAATGTTTTGGAAAGGGGTGATACAAAGATACATTTATTGTTGCACATTTTTGTGCCAGGTGTGTCACAACACCTGCACACAATATCTCCTTGTGGGCTATTCACAACAGATACATGCAGCACCAAGATTTTAGCAACATCCTAGGTCATGGGAGGTTACAGCTCTTTTTAAAATTGAACCACCAACGGCACAAGTTTTTAAATTTCGTTGTTGAGTATTTTAAGCATTGTACTATACTATTGTAAACCAACGTGAACAGGGAGATCATGAAAAACTCCAGATTTTGTATTAAAAAACTCCCTTGACAGTACTTAATTTCAAGATTGGCCCCATATCCTTGCTATGAATTTACTGCCAAACGTATGCCTGTTATGGGCATGCTGACGCAGTGGTTAGCATTGCTGCCTTGCAGTGCTGGTGCCCTGGGTTCAAAACTGCACCTGGGGTTCTGTCTGTATGGAGTTCGCATGTTCTCCCTCTGTTGGTTTCCTCTAGGTGCTCCAGTTTCCCCAGAGTCCAAAGACATACTGGTAGGTTAATTGGCTTCTAGGAACATTGGCCTGATGTGAGTGTCTGCTTGTCTGTGTTTGTGTCTGTTTGTCTGCCCTGTGATGGACTGGTGTCCCTTCCAGGGTGTATCCCGCCTTGTGCCTGTCGCTTGCCCTGTTAAGCTCTGGCTCCCCATGACTCTGTACAGGAAGAAGCAGTTAGAAATTAAATGGAGGGGTGTGTCCCTATTAAATCTTTTTTTGCTGTAAAATTGAAGTGGCATGATACAGGTATCCTGAGAGTTTGTCTAACTACACAAAAGGTAGAGGTGAAAATGTGAATGCTGTTCACAAGCTCTGTGGATTTGACATGCATTGCATCATACTAGCAAGCGTCTTTTTGCTGACCTATTTCGAGTGACAGCAGAAGATACAATAACATCACGTAAACCTGTTTACCTACCTGTTTTTGTCAAGGGGCTTGAAAACAGCTGCTGCAACAGTTTGTTCTCTGAAGTTCTCAAAACCACCATGATGTCTGCAGGAAGAGTGTCTCTGTTCTTTTCCAGGAATCCATTTGCATCGTACAAAACCTGCAAATCATCGCAGAAAGAGTCCAGAATCTTTAAATCCGAATAAAAAAAAACTTAAAAGGCAATACAGCAGGACTGCTTATCATCTAATTTTCTAACCGCTTACTCCTGGTCAGGGTCGCGGCAGTAACAGGCTGAGCAGACCAGACTTCCCTTTCCCCAGAATGTCTCCAGCTCCAGGATTCCCAGGAGCTCCCAGGCCAGCCGAGAGATGAAACCCCTCCAGCGTGTCCTGGCTCTGCTCTGGGGTCTCTTCCCAGTGGGCCTGTGCCTGCACCTGTGTGCCTGGTATCTCTTTCTTTTGGTCACTACTCAAAGCTCATCACCATAGATGAGGAAAGGAACATAGTAGGTCTTGTATAAGACCTTTATACAAAAACGCAGCTCCTGCTTCACCCCCATAGTTCTACATGGCGCCCATATTACTGCAGCCACTGGACCAATCTACTGGTCAATCCCATGATGCCCTCTACCCATAATCGAGGGGACCCTGGTCCCTTGACATGCTGTGGCTTGTGAAATGGGTAAGTGGTTTAGACTGAGAGTTGCCCACACTGATAGGAGTAAACAAATAAACACAGCTCGGCCTGACACAGACGGAAGATACAATGACTGTGAGAAAACAGTACGTTTGTGAAAGTTACCTTTCCAGCATAATGCTGAATTCCGAAACAAAGTTCAAGCCGTTTAGGTCTCCAAAAGTACTTGTATCGCAGATTGTCCTCAAATTTATCTAAGAGAAAAAAAAAAACAGAATCCAGGTTTTGCCCATTAATATGAATTAATGATTTTAAAACATATTCCATTGATTTTAAATATGGCTATGGTAAATCATAAGCCAACACACAAATAATCTATCTGTTGCTGTAATTGGAGCTGCCCTTTTGTGTTTTGGTCTCTGTAAGTAATCACTTGACGAGAACGGTGAAGTAAATTGGTACAGTATTTACCTAAAGTCACCACTCAAATAAAAATAGAGCCCTTACCCACTAATGTTTGATCAGTGGCCTGAGGAAAGCGGCTCTCTTCATCCAGTAAAGACAGCAGCCCCATGGGTTTCTGAAGAAACATATCAAGGATGGGCCGATTGTCTTCATACTCCACCAGGTTGGCATCAATACCTTCACTTTGGTATTCCATCTAAAAAAATGCATGATTAAAAAGATTAACTAAACAGTTTTAGCAAGCGGACTAGAGTTATTAGGAGTGCAACGACAATTCGAGACAAAGACAGAGTCCAGTTGGTGTTCAGAGTGGTATAGATACAGTATTGACATACATACTTATTACTGGGTTTGTCTGTAAATAATGGATGTTATTTTTCTCTTGTACTTCAAGATCAAGTATAGACAAGCATATACAAGACCTTGTATAATCAAGAGCTGATGCTCTTAATTTATTGATGTAATTTATTTATGTGTCTTTTGTGATCTTTATATTCATAGTCTGCTTTGGTTTATTTTGTGGTTTGCTTAGTTCACTCTTTCAGAACCTTTTGACTATGTCAAACATAGGCCCATGCCTTTTTTGTCTCACAAGCCAAACTCAGTTAACCAAAATGCCTCAATAAATATAATCTTTTATTGTAATTGCATTGTTGGGGTTTGGCTGTATTTTCTAAAATGATATTTGTGTCAGTCAAACGGGAATTTTAAATTAAATACAATGCATGCCAAGTCATTAAACAGTTTCATTTAACTCGCCTTTTTAATCATTGGTACTGTTGAACAGATTATTCCAAACTACTTTTGGTCATTTACAGTTAATTTTTAGTCATTAATATTAATTTATCTGATGAATTTCGATATTTTATACATTTCTGATAAGAAGGACTCAACTCATCGAAAGCAGTTTGATGCTTAAATCAAACTTTTATTTTTTATTAATTAGAGTTGAGTAACTGTTGCTCGCAACACCTTTCTCACACAACCTTTGTTGTTACAAAAAGGTAAAAGTCAAAAGTCGAAACAAGAGAACTAGGTCGGGTAGCCAAAAGAGTCAGGTGGAGTGAATCCAGATCCGAGACGAGAAGTGAGGCGAACTCGAAGCAGGAGGAAACTAGGTTGAGTAGTCAAAAATCAGGTCGAGAGTCGTAGCGCGCACCAGAGAAAGCCGAAGAACGTCTCAATAGTGAGCAGGGACTGAGAGGAGTGCGAGGGTATAAATAGGGAAAAGCGTGAGGAAAGACAATTGATTCATTAGTGTGCTGGTGTTTTGGCGGTGAGAGGTGCCCATAGGAATGCGGTTCGTGACAGGTTCTTCCTGGACTGTTTTTAAAAAAATCAAGAGCATCTCTGATGTCATCATCAAGAGCATATCTCAATGCCACAACCCTCACTGGGACAAGCAGACTGAAGATGGATAGATCAAACTTAAAATCACAACTGCAGAAGTTTTTGACAGTGTTTATGTGCGTTGTGAATACTGTACCTATAACAGATATGTAGACACCTTCATTGAATAACTGAAGAAAATGCTCATGCAAATAATACTTCAAACATAAAAAAACGTATGTACAGTAGAAGTAAGATATTAATCTTAAACAATGCATGTAATTACAATAGACAGGACAAATAGCAATTTGTTTCTTAATAACTATATTAACTTGTGTGTGGCTAAAACCAAAGATTGTGCAAATACTTTGTGTCCCCTGCAATTAATCTTAAACAGGAAGATAAAATGTACCCATTTATGTGTGTTGGATATTTTAACTGATGAATCCTAGATCATCTGGGTGGTTGATAAGAATACAAAAATTAAACATTAATTTAGAAACACAGACATGACTCCTCTTTGCTAGCACAATGAATTTTAGTATTTGACTTGCATTTCTCTTCATGAATCCTGGTTAAAACGGCATTGGCTGACACTAGTTAATTTCAATCTAACTTACAATCAGGTTGAAAAAGCATTGATTTATACTAATTAATTGTAAAATACCTTTGTAAAGAATTCAATGTGTCTTGCATTTGCCTATATTACATTTGATATTCCTTGCATATTTGTTACTGTGTACCCACATTACTTTCTTTTCCCAGTAATGTTATCTGTTGTTATCATTCTAAATAACCATTACAGATAAAATGTTCTGAAGAGTTTGATTGAAGAGAGGTAATGACATGAACATTATTACATTTTCTAGCCCCCTTTTTGAAGCACAGCATCCAGGAGTCTCAACAACAATCACATATAAACATTACATACTCTAACAGAGATACCTTGTTTCCTCACATTTAATATAGAAAAACAGAATTATTTGTACCAAATAACCTTCATTCCAAACTAACAAACCACAACAACACGTAGAATGTAGGGGTTCATTGAGAAACAACATAACATCGTTAAGAGATTGAGTGGAAGGGACAAGCAGATATAACAGAGGTGTCTTTCATGTTTGTGAAACTACTTCGCTGATTTAAAGGATAGTAAGAAGAGACTAGGACAACACAACACAACACACTCACCTGTTCAAGAGCAAAGATGTGCTGATTGAAGTAGAACTGGATCTGTTCATTGGCAATGTTGATGCACAGTTGCTCAAAGGAGTTTTTCTTAAAATTCTCAAAGCCAAAAATGTCCAATATTCCAACATTCATTCCATTTTCTGCAGTACTTGTAAGAGATAAAGCAAACATTATTTTTATTTCTCAGTGCAAAACCAATGCAAAAGCATATGTATTCAGGTCACAGCTATATGCACAACAGAAAAGGCATTAAAAGCTACAACAGAACAAGGGCAGCTATGTGCGCCTTTCAAATAAGTTCCTCACTAGTATCATTTATGTTGCTAAATACATTCAGCTTGCTTCAGGATCAGAATGCAAAGGGATAGAAGGGAGAAGGAAATGCTTATTAAAGCTTTTGTTGGGTAGAGGCAGCAGTTGTTGTTGTCTATGGATTCACAGAGTGCAGAGATTGCATTTGAGGGTTAACTATTGCTCATTCTGAAGGGCTACATCATACTAAAATTAAACAGCCACTAAAATATCCAGGACCTGAGTTTTAGGCCAAAAAGAGGGCTTACTGGCACTCTTCATGTATTTCTCCTCAGTCTCTGTAAACTGCCAGTTCACAGGGCCTATGATACTGTCCATTTTGTAACAGATAATAATAATAAACCTATACCTTCATGGCTGGCTTCTCAAAGTGCTTTACAGAACGACAACAACAATAAAAAAAATACACAAGATATGAACAATGAAAATACACAATGAGAGGAGACAGTAGATGGGGGTACTGAGTGCAGCAGGAGGGTTAAAGAACAGAGCCAGTTAAGTAAGGGCTCTTCTAAAGAAGAATGGTTTGAGTCTAGAATACAGAAATATTCGTATCTATAACTGCATTCTGACTCACAGCTTCACTGGCTCTTATTAGAGGTCACCTTCTGCCTTACTCCACACATTATTATTGGTGATAACAGTGAAAATACAGATGATTGGATTGGAAACGGCCAAGTTTCACCCAATAATACCTCAAACATAATGGATGACTCCCTAAAACTACTGACACTCTAACCCCACTACTGTGATTTTATTCTTCTGGATCAATGATCAGCTCTTTATGATCTCTCTGAAGTCTTTTTAATCATCAGAACATTAATTTTTTTTCTGCGCCACACTCACCATTAAAAATTCATTTTTAGTATTTTATCTTTCGGGTTCGATTCTATCCATTAAATCTTTCTCTCTCGAGTTCAGTAGAAGAGAGCAAAAGCCGTTAAGATAAAGCAGATTGTCTATGCATTTATACAGTCTAAATCTGAGAGGAGCTGCATTTATTTTGCAATTTTTATCATGTAAAATTGCGGATAAAACCAAGAGTATCTCACGGTAAGAAAAGGGCATTTGTTATTGAGCCCCAGCCCTGCTCAGATGCTGACTTATTGGATTCTGTTTTTCCAAGATTTAGGGAACAAATATCAAATGGTGACATCTCAGTGTGACATCTCTGTCCCTCCTCAGCAGGTCAGAGATAGGCCCAGATAGAGATCAACAGCTTTGAGCTCTGGTCTCCCAACTGCAGTAACTCAGCTTTGTCCCAGGTATACATTCACTGAAAAGAATATTAAAAGACATGCTTATATAATAGGACATATCTGAGTGTTCTGCCCTCCGTTTTGTTTTTATAATTGTAGCAGAGAGATATGATTTAACAGTGATTCATTCCGGCACTGTGGGAATAAACTAAATTAAATCTGACTTACAAATGTCTGAAAATGACTTTGTCTGACAGCTTTCAAATCATTCCTAATCACGGACAGTGTGGCCATTCTGCACGATGGCGTTTTCTATACTTAGGTCGCCCAAGTGTTCTTCTGTGATTTAACGACGCAAACAAAATCATCCAAAAAAAAGCACCCGCTCTCCTGATTTTTCACAGAGCAGAACAGCGGGAAAGAAGTAAATGCTCACAACTTATATGATATGAGGAAAACCAGGTGATGCTGACCATAAATTTTTGTCCGGCTGCAGCAGCGTGTTAATGCGGTTCACAATCCAGCTGAAGAGGCGGCCGTAAAGAGCTTTGGACATGGCGTCTCTCACGTCAGTCGCCCTGTCCACCGTGTTTGTGCGGATGATGGTCTCCCCCCTGGTCACCACACAGTGGGAGGTCAGGGCCTCCTGAAGCTCCTCAGCACCAATACTGAGAAGGGCAGCAGCTGGAAGAGTAGCAGACACTCGGGGAAGTGTTGGACAGATTGCAAGACTGTTACAGTGACGACAGTCCCCAGGTCTCTCAAGAGCATTCCTACCCAAGGAAAAGGACCCGGACTTCAGTCTTAGAGCTTTCAGCACTTATTGGTGCGTGACTCCGACTTGTGTGTCTGTGAATGTGGCATTTAAACACCCTCCATATTACTATCCGAGTAGACGTACAGCATTAGGAGTGGAACACACATTTTAAGATGCAATCCCAGTCATTACATCTCATGGTACCTAACCATGGATGAAAATACAAGTCCTGTGTTTAGTCACATCAGTATATTTTTGAGTGTTTCAATCCAATAACACTATCTGTGTTATACAAACATAAGGCATTGTTTTCTCCAATCATTCTACACTTCCACTCATTTTTAACTCCTACAAGAACAAATACTGTATCCACATATGCAGCAAAGGTCAACTGCTTTGTTTCCATTGAAATAATTTCTATTACGCATTCTGATTAATACATCAACTGCGTTTCAAACTCATTCACAGCAATTTGTCTTTCCATTCATTCCAGCAAACTGGATCAACATTATTACCATTGTTTAAGGCTTCAGAATTAGGCACTTCACTTTTATCAGTCTGGTGTTGAGATGTAATGGCAGCAAATTCAATATTTCCAGTATTCAAGATGGCAGAAAGGATTTTATACACTGAATTTACTTCCTGTAAAACAAAAAAAGATCACTGAAGCTTGAAACAAAACAGGACAGGAGCGGAATATTAAGTGTTCAACTAACACACACCTCCAATAACAATATACTACTCTTGCTGTTAAACCGAGGATGTAGACTTGTAAAAAGATTTCTAGATTACAGATTTTAAGGAAACCTAGCTTTAACCACATCTGGGATTTAGTCAGTTTCTGGAATTTCTTCCAAGGGAAGAATACACTGCTTGTTACAATTTAATCTCATTAATAGTAGACTATTAAAATACTTAGTAGATACAGTTCAGGTTTCAGTTACAGAGTCTGTAAAAATAATTATACCCTCTTACAGTATATCTTCCCAAACAGGAAATCAAGTAGACTACCAAAACATATAACTTTGGTATGTAAAATTACCTACCAGAAAAGCACAATATAACCTGAATTTATAAGATAACAATCTAACAAATTCGAACAGCAGTAGCCAAGGCTGTACTAAAACAAATATACAGTTTAGCAATCTAATACATCTCATCACGCGTTATTGGTGCTGTCTCTGAAATAATGTAAAACATACACGAAAAGCTACGGTAATCAGCTGAGATCACAGAAAATCAATTTTTCACCTCCTCCGTGAACCCAATGATTCGGAAGCAGTGCTGAATGGCGTCAAACTGCTCCTTGTACAATTTATTGGAAATGATGTCCTGCATCACTTTGCTTTTCTCATTGTCGATGTATCTGCAAATAACCAGAGATCCATTCCGTCAAGTGACTCACATTTTACTTAATGTGTACCATTCACTGGGATAACAGGAACACGACAGAATATTAATGAATAAATAAATAATTAAGACATTCTATACTATTATAGAATGTTCACAGTTCTCACAAAATTCTCTTTTTTCGTGTGAAAAAAAGATTTTAAGCAAAGACTTTAATCATTTTACTTAAAAAAATGCCCAAGCACTTTAACATTAATTGATATTCAAATAATAAATACGAAATGATACCTGGTTTCAGTTGGTTGTTTGAAAACAAATAATGGAATTGTCTCATTTTTGACTGTGCATAAAAAAGAGGCCAGGCAATTTAATGCTACAATGCAAATGTAGCTGTAAGAAGCACCATGTACTGTACATAAAACAACATTTTGCTTTTCAGTAGACAGCAGACAGTTGAAAGCATACGTTGTAATGATCCATTCATTTCTAACTGCTTCAGGAAATTCAGCGCCATTGGGAACTGGTGCCTATCTCAGCAACAAATGGGTTCGAGGTAGGGTACACCCTGGACATTACTGCAGTCCATCACAGGGCAGGGCACACAACGACACAGACAGACACACACGCACTCACACCAGCACACCAGGGCCAGGATTTCTTTAAACTGTGGGGGAGAACACGCAAACCCCACACAGGCAGCACCGCAGGAATTGAACCCAGGGCCCCAGAAGTGTGAAGCTGCATTAGCCAGGTTATCATAATAATAATCATCATAATAATCATAATAATAATAATAAAATAGGAGCTGGCATTTGTATAGTGCTAGTCTAGTACTATTTATCCCGAAGGTTTACCCCACCACTTGACATTTAGTTGAACTTCATCCTTTGCTGGAATACGGTACCCATGACTGGACACTGCATTGCAGGTCATGTGACCAGAGAAGTGAATAATAGCTACTGTACACCAGATGAATTGAGGGAGAAAATTGGGGAAATAAGATTGTGCCATTCCCGTGTGGAATTTAACTGTCCTTAACATCTGCCCCAACCTGATCCGTGGCATCATTTTTTTTTACTAATCAGAAGAAAGTGTTCCTCTAAAGGAAAAAAAAAAGATGAAATATACACTCCAGGTTCAAAACTCCTGTGGACCCTGTATAAAATGTAGAGGTATAGAAAGCATACATATTTGCAAAAAAATTCAAGGTTTGTTCATTGACATTCAAATTCCATTTTTCCCATTGATATGATTAGTCATGGGGAGTTTTATATTCATTTTTCATTACTGTGGCATTACGCGGGGGCGTGCCCAGCGTGGAGGCGGAGCCCTGGTAGAAGGGCGGGGCCTCACCTTTGTAGTCCCAGCTGTCCCGGCTGCTAGATGATGAGCCCCAGCTGGGCAGGGCCTATAATGGCACATTGGACACGCTCCGATGGGACGAGCAGGGCCACCCCCAGAAGGGGGGTTTTCGCTGACAGTCCCGGAGGGGATTACAACTGCGTAAGGTTTTCTTTTTGCCTGTCCCATCATGCACTTTCACCGGGTGCAGGCATACACACGCATTTCTGTCACGCACTACGTTCTTGTTTTGTTTTTGCCTTACGCGCCCTGCCCACCAGACTGGATCCTGCTAAGTAGGGTAAGCCCAGCCTGGAGGTAACGGAGCACAGCAGTACTCTTTTGCCCTTTTGTTGCATTTTTTCCACTCTTTTTGTATTTTTTTGGGGGGGGCCTGCTAACCTCACACATTAGCGTTGAATTTTTACCAGTGCTCACGCGGCGCCTCCTTCTACACCCTGTCACATTACTATGAAAACTCTGTTCTCTTCCACTCCACCTGAATTAGTGCATTGTCTCTTGATGAGAAACTTACTTCGGGGGCTTCTCCTCTGGCAGCCTGTATTCTTTCAGTTGCTTCTGATGATAAAGACCAGCATAGATGTAATAAAATATATGAAAATTTTTCTCTCCACTGAAAAAAAAAACACATGAAATTTAATCAAGCAGTAATACACTGTTCACATTCTAGGTTTATTAAACAAAGAGACAAGTATATGGTAAGTATTCCAAATTCTCAGCCCCTCAGTACAGACTTCTAAACTTACACATTGCATAAACACCCTCCCACTTGACAAGATGCAAATAATCCAGGATGCAAACATCCTGCCTAGACTCTAAATGGAGATTTTACAAATGACGGCATGTCTTTTTTTCCATGTGTCTATTCGTTTAATTCAAATGTTTCATTCTGCATTTTCTTAACCCGAGCCTTTTGTTCCAGTCATGTGAAATGCTCAGTTTCATCGTGATCCAGAAACATTGATGGGATTATGCAGGACTGACCAATTAATGTGATTCTGTCGCCTCAATTGCTGGATCAATTGTTTGTCCTCCTCATGACAGAGTCGCTGGCGTTGTTTTACAGCACTGCAAACATCTGCAGAAATCTGGATTTTGATATTTACAATGACCAGTCGCATTCAATCAAACGACAGTCGAATGTGCAAAACGATCTAACAATATAAACTTCAATGTGACAGTTCTCTTTTCCTGTCCTTCTTAAGTGTGTGCTGAATCGTTTCACAGATTATTAATTATTATCAGAGGTCCTCGGGATCATTCATTTTCTGGTCACTTCTTTACTTACATAGCCTGTTTAATGACTCTCGATTTTTCCAGCAGGTACTCTGAGATCTTGGCTCCCATCACAGCACCAGTTGGGGTGAACTTCATTTCCAAGTACTTCCCAAAGCGACTTGAGTTGTCATTTATGGCAGTGCAGGCATTCCCAAAAGCCTCTACAAGGGGATTAACCTGCAGAATCTTTTCCCGGAGAGTCCGATTGTTCGCCTGTAATGACACGTTGTAAAATGTTGGAGTTGATTCATTTGATCTATGTCAACTACAGTGTTTAGCTTTAACACTAACTTAAGTGGGAAGCTCGGAAAAAATAAATTAATACTGAGGTTTGAAAGTAAAGTTAACACTGCGCTGGGGGTTAGACTCCTAAAGTGGCATCATATGGATGTCTCTGAGGAAAAGTATTTCTATCCAAAGCTCATTGGCAGAGGGGTTGGAATGTAGAATTCTACGCTTTGGTAAAAAGTGAACATTAACTTTACTTTTAGTGTTAAGAGATACTCATAACATCATTAGTACACTTACAACTGTTGGGTGCCAAGAGTCTGTGCTTTATCTTCCCACTCAGTGGCTGATATGATTGATCAAAAGTCACTGAGAACGATCCAGTCTCTCGTCTACATGACATTCGTCTCTCGTCTAAAATCATTCCCCTCCCAATTGCCTAGACAAGTTGGATGGTAGGACGGACCGGGACAATACCTTCTCTTTAAAAACCCACATTTTACACTTCCATACCGGACGTCTCAGCCCTCTCTGTCACAGCTGTGCCAAGCATGCGCCTAGAATCCACCTACACATCACTGGGGAGTGTCCTGTGACAGTACGCTTGTAGGTGCATGTGACTAATGTGCTTTCTAATGTGATTGCTGCTGAGCTCACAACCGCTCTTTCTCAGTGACAGTTACCAAGTTATTATCAATCTGCAGACACTTTGTCTTTTGCTCCAGAGTGTTACTGTCAAAAAAGTCAAAAACTATTTTCCAAAGTTTCAGGGGAACCAAGGAACTCTTAAATCATGGTGACTTGCATTCCTTGCATAAGGTGGTCTTATGAAAAGAAGCACAGATTAGAGTTTTTAAAACAAAAAAAATTGCAGGTACATTCACTTGCCTTCAGTACCTGCTTAAATTACCCCCAGTTTTCCCCCATTTCTGTGTACTTATTGCATTTTAACACCTTGTTTTCAGAATGAATAACAAAAATGAAATTTTGTTAAGTGTGTGGTTCTAAGTTCACTTTTGTTTGCCATCCATTCTAGCATGATTGCTGTACAAACGAAGGGCTAAACTGTAATATACTGTAGGTTTTTGGAATATTTTACTAGAAATGCTGACATACAGTATGATAAGATGGAATTAAAAAAATATTTGGTAATTATATTTTTGTATGCTTACAATATGGTTTGTGCGACTTTACTTTTATATCCATCATGTATACACTTCAAGATGTGTCGTTACTGATGCACAGTAACAGATACCATTAAACGATGGTGAATTGCAGGCCTAGTAAGAGGCTTTAATCATATGTCCATACCTTTCCTAAGAATGTAAGATGCTGAACAATCAAATGGGCACTTTCTGTCTTTCCAGCTCCACTTTCTCCGCTGATGATGATACACTAAAATGGGGGAGAAAGCAGTTGTATTGTATTAAAGGAAACCACTGTTTCAAATGCTTGAGATTCTTTGAAGATTTTCCGTCATTAAGCATGGCTTTCAAACTAATGCTAAGAAGCTGGCCTTATGATTATACAAACTTTGCTTATTAAGAGCTAAAAAATAAAACCTTGGTCTTTGGAGAAAAAAACACTTAAAACTTTACAATAAGCACATGCATTTTTAATGTAGTTTCATTGAAGTACATCGTTACCTATGGAGTTAATGTAATATATGAAATGCACTTGCAGTGTATTCATGGCATCTTCATCTGATTGCCTGAGTTACTGTAATTGTTAATTAAAATCTGTACAACAGTTTTAAGAATTAAAACGAATAGCCCACAAAGCATGTTTTAAGAACATGAAGACTACAAATTAATTTTAAGTAGTCACCTTGATTAATGCCATAAGCTAGCTCTTAAGACTATGAAAGCTAATGCATGGCTCTCACTTGCTTGCATTAGGACATTGATAATTGAATCTATAGCTTTCACGGCATTAATTGAACTGAATTTGATTAATACCAGCCCTATAATAACCTGTCATCTAAAACTTGAAACAACTGTTTTGAGCAAATTACTATTCACAATATTATGTTTACAACCTAGTTTCTTTATATCCCATCATCAATGATTTTCATTATGGTCACATCTTCCTTTTTCTCTAAACCATTAAAAGAATCTTCATATATATAAACAAAGTGGGTACAGTCCAATTTACCCAGATTCATACTGACACTTCCCAGAGGTTCACACAATAACGGTGTGCAGCTAATACCTGGTCTTTGCAGAATGTTACCATTCCTTGATAAGCAGCATCTGCCGTTGCAAAAATATGAGGAGGGTTTGATGAGCGCCTGACTCCATGATAAAGCTTAGAAAACTGAAAAAGACAAATTCATAAACAGTTTTCTGAGGGTGGCAACGTGGTACCGTGGTTGGCTTGAGGCACTGAGTCCCTGGACTCACTAATAATAATAATAATAATAATAATAATAATAATAATAATAATTAATAATTCCTTGCACTTATATAGTGCTTTTCTGACACTCCAATCAAAGCGCTTTACAGGTAATGGGGACTGTGCAGCATCCACCTGCATGAAGCGATAGCAGCCATAGTGCGCCAGAACGCTCACCACACATCAGCTCTCAGTGGGGAGGAGAAGGGTTACACCCCTATTCTTTTCGAGAAACACCATGGGATTTTTAATGACCACAGAGAGTCAGGACCCCGGTTTTACGTCTCATCTGAAGGACAGCACCTTTTTACTGTACAGTGTCCCCGTCACTATACTGGGGCATTAGGACCCACACAGACCACAGGGTGAGCGCCTCCTGCTGGCCCCACTAACACCTCTTCCAGCAGCAACCTTAGTTTTTCCCAGGAGGTTTTCCATCAATGTACTGAGCAGACTCACACCTGCTGAGCTTCAGTGGGTTGCCAGTGGTGAGCTGCAGGGTGACATGGCTGCTTATCCATACTAACTATAGATCTTTATCTAACTTATAAAATATTGGGAAGCAATTCACACTATTATTACACCACTATTAGGTTTAGCATGTTTAACCTATATCTAAAGTCTGGGTCAATAAGAAAACGTTAATCTGTTTTGTATGCATTGAAAATGTGTGAAACATATTTCCTTAAACCATGTGTGCACAGAACATGTGTGGTCTGAAACATAATGAGAAATTTGACTTATTATCACAGCTTTACTCAGCCCAGTGTAAGGGCTTGTAACCACCTTTACTGGTTTACTGCACAAAAGGCCTCATTACCAGCACTGAGGTGCCAAATCTGACCTGCGTGAATGAGGCCTTTGTGTTGTGAGACAAGACTTCACTGCACGTCAATCAGCTCTTACAGAATCAACTTCATGCCGATACCTCGAAAGTGAGAATGTTGACGTATTTCAAAGCACTCCTCTTTCAGTACAAGCCAGTGGTGACCTACACAGAACCTGGGTCATGACCTACAGGAAATTGGTAATTCTACTTCCTGTGGGGGTGTTCACCTTCCTGTCAGAACACTGCTCTTTAAGAATATGATATGTTGACCCTTTCCATGCTATATGGTAAGCTTATTTATGTTACAAATGCAATCATTGTGGTCACCTCACAACCTTCATTCATCGAATTATGTCAGACCCCCAAGCTCATTTACATTCTATGGGTGACAGGGCCTTCTCTTGCTACACCCAAAAAAGACTCAAAACCTTCTTCTTTAGAAGGGCTTTCATTTAACTGCTTTGCTTTCCTGCTATATTCCAAACTCTTATTTAATTGTGTAATTCTGCTGTCACCTCTCATTGTGTTTTTTCCCTTACTGTAAAGTTGTTTGAGAAGCCACATTTAAATAAAATAAAATAAAGTTTATTATCATTAATGTTTAATTATAAAGCTCCATTTTTGTTTTAACTTTTTGTTCTGCCTTGATAGTATGGACTAGCTGTTGTGTTGTACTATTGATTCTGTACCTTTTATCAGACTTTATTTCTCAGTACCTGTGTAACTCACTATAAAATTGCACATCTTGGTTTTTCACTGTAAATCACTTTGGATAAAGGCATCTGCAATCACATAAAGAATTGAAAAATCCTGTGCTCTTATTTGATGAAGCAAGGTTTCTGCTTAATGCTGAAACTGTCTTTGTACATTACGTACAATTTGGAAATCCAGAATAAAACCGCTGTAAATGTATCTAGTATCTTATACATAAGCACGGGGCAACAAAAGTTTGTGTATACAACTAACACCTTAATAAAAGGTGATATATGTTGCACATTCACTCTTTATCTTGTTAATCTTAGTTCTGAAGGCCAGGGGTCCAGGAGTCTTCTGATCCTTGTTATCCAAATCCATTATAATTGGATCAATTTTTCAACTTAATTGGATCACATGTAATGTCTTCCAGTTATTCTATGATTTTTCAATTGGAATGATGTACAGAACATGCCAATGTAAGGTAAGCAATGACTTACCTGTGGTGAGTAGATATTCAGATTTTGGAAAGGATTTAATGCAATTAGAATGTCTCCAACATATGTATAGATCTGAAGGTCTGCATATCTCTTCTGCAAATGAATGATGATGGTTTCCTATATTAAGATAAAAGTACAACTGGATTTAGACATGAACTAATGTGACTTCCAATTACAATCCAATTACAATTAATTATTTCTGAAATTATATGTAATGATTAAGCAATTACACAGAATTCTCGAAATATTCATATTTACATCACTATGATTATGCAAGCAATAAGCAATAAGCAATCATTTTGAAAACACAAGCCCAAATGTTCAAAGACATACCTCATCTAAAACCTCTAGATTTACCAAGTCATCATCAAGGCAGGTGTCCACTCTCAGAGTTTTCCTGGTGCTGATTCTTCCATGCCTACGCAAATCAGAAACAGAAATGTTTATATTACGTATGACGGTATGTGTGCGTCAATCAAGCCACTTCCCTTTTCAAACCATTTATTTTTGTGACTTGTTGTATACAAGACAAATGATCTCATTTGAATCTTTCTCCCGGGGGGCTTGTTATTGATTATCATAAGTTCTTATTTAATACAGTGTAGACTTTCATTTTATCACCAATTGACCTTGTGTTCCCCCCTGAGGACTCGGATGCCGAGAGATCAGTGGAAAAGGCAGCTGGCACATTATGAACGTGTTCATGCTGCTGCAGAGAACAGGAACTTGTCAAGTGCACCCCCAGGGTACCTCAGCCAATCAAAGAACATTATTGAACGTGTGCAAGTGATTTAACACCTAGGGCTTCGAGGACGGCCTCACTGTTGTTGACCAACAACTGCCCTACATGTGGAGGCTGCAAGCTAATTTCCCAACACACCGAAAAGCAATGCATTTGGATACTGATGAATACTGACGTTCACAGCGAAGGACGCAAAAGAGATGCTTTAAAAAACACTGCTAGGAGCAACGCCTGATTGCAGTGCTTCATTTCAATGTTTTTTTTTGTATTTCTAGCTCTCACCAAGGAGATGTTGGTTTTAAGCGATACTTTGTTTATAAAATGTTACAATCCCCCAAGCTTATTGGAAAAACTATGAGCAGGTGTTTTATGAATAAATATTCTGTGCTACAAATGAATGTGAAAATCAAATGCATCAGTTTAGAAACATATTACCAGAAACTGATCATTTTCCAAACATTTCCACTGGAGATTCTTATAGGACTTTGCAACATGATTTGAGTAGGTTTCCATCATGCTAGGTTTGCCCGGCTGCCCATGTGGAGCCTAATTCAAGCGCTGATCTTATTCAATCAGTCAGTAAACTGGAAGGACACGGGTATTTCTTCTGCAAGCCTCTTTAATCTGATTATACCCTGCCTCTCTAAGGACAGGGCTAACAAGATGCATTTCCACCACAATTTGAACTGTAGTAAACAAACTGTTTCTGACAGCATTAACAAAGAAACAGTCGTTCACATCAGCACTGGAGAGTTCACCAGGCAGGGTGATGTCGACTGGCCACAATACCATCTCCCCGGGGAGGAGCCATGTCCTTAGACCTACCCATAGCCTGCTGGGAAACCATTAACCGTTAACGATGCTAGGCAGTCAGACTGTTTCTGTCGGCAGGTGACAACGGGAAACTCAAAAACAACCCGTATTCACCATCATTTGGAAACAGTCACAACAAGAATGAAAATTACTTTGCTTTGAGGGCATCTACTAGTTATTTTGATTAGAGAAGATGTAATGGAAATGTACCTCTAAAAATACAACCTTAAGGTTCGTAATTGTTATTGGTTTGTACAGCGTGATGTCCAAATGAGTCCATTTACTCTTTAGAGAGCATTTATTAACCGTATCAAAAATACACCTTAGGGAAAGCTAATTTTAAACATGTTCTAGTCTTGCCTCCTATGTGGTATGGGATAAAGATGGAACTTACTGCACATGACAAGCCTTTCCAATAAGGATTCTTTTTTTTTTCCTATTAGTGCAGGATAATCAGGGCAATCACTCAAGTCAAATTATTTTCACTCACAAAACATTATTTCAAAAGCAGCTCAAATGGACTTTTCATTTGTAGTAGTTTGGAGGCGAACAGAGACATACAATAGTGAAATTCTGCCACCCACTGGTCAGCTGCAATAAAGAAGCTCTTAGCTGGGGTATGTGTGCTGCCTATTAAGCGTGAAATGTTTAAAAAGACCTGGGGGATCTACTGGTGTCTGCATTAATTTTGTTTCACCTACATTTGATTGCCTAGTCTTAATGTTCTCGTTCTCCAAGGACCCCAGTATAGACTGGTGTTCCACCCTACGAGGGAACTATCTGTGGCTTATGTTGCAGAGAGAAATTCCAGCTTGTGGTATCAAATACAAGGGTAAGAGCCTTTTCTGATGCATGGATACTTAAAAGAAAAAGTCACAAACCACAGCAGAATTATAAGCAGAAGTTGAAGGTTTGAACATTGACCTTGTTACAGTATAAGATGCTGATCAATTTACTCTCACAAAACTCCAGATATCTTGTTTAGATACCAGTAGGCCACTCATCTTGAGAAGCAGTCAAGGTTTTTTTTTAGCTTTTTGAACCTTTTTGAACACACTAAGAATCTCCTGACTGGAAGGTGAGTTTATGTGAGAAAGCTCTGTGACAGAGTGAAAAAACACAGGGATCCTTGAAATAGCACAGTCAGGAGAGGAGGGGTGTTCAGTGAAGCTGAACAATGTTTCCCCAGAGTGCAGAACACAGCTATGGTGCCCCATTCACTAGCAGATCTTTTTATCTTTGCAAGTCTAAGAATTTAAAGCAAATATCAATTAGCATTATCATAAAAAGTCATATCGGTTTAGTAACACGCATGTGGACTATACTAAGCACCATTCAAAATTTTAAAAGCACCATGTACTCATAGGCTGTTAATTTAACCTCACTGTAATCCTTAGAGTCACTAATGTCTTTGCATCCCTCTCCGGTTTACATTCTCCTGTTTTGTAACACACTAAAAACAATGAAATATGTTAACACCCACGTCTTCCTTTTCTGCCTGATGTTGGATGTATGTATTGTAAAAGTTGCCTCAATGCTGGGTAATAATCCACTTTTGAAAGCTTTCCAATGATTAAAAGAAAGGTGCAGTGTGTTCAGAGAAACCAGTCTTGTCAAGGGTAAGTGCTTTATGTTGATATAGGAGGCCACACCCTGCTCAGATGTCTAGCTTTCTTGGTAAAGTATTGTGCTACCATAATACTTCAGAGCATATGCCTGAGGTATGCCATAAGAAACTTGACAGTTAATTATTTCATATCATTTTAAAAACGCAGAAAATTTAAGAGAATCTAGGGGTTTAGAAGAATGCACAATATTATTCTCTGCCTGATCTTCTTTGTTCATACTATTTCCAAACTTTTGAACAGTACTGTATACGTAAATAATTTCTCAGCACCACCGGTAGCACTTTTCAATCCAAGGTCTCCTCCAAATGCCCTCGAAGCATCACGATCATCTTCAATGTTATGCATATCCTTTTAGGAGAATATAAAAGCAGAGGAGCCGCCCAGTACTCAGAGGGAGCAGTGCGGTGAGAAACAGCTTTGGCACTCTGATACTGATCTGCGGTCGAGGGCACATACTTGGTTTTGCCTCTGCAGCCTGATTCCTGCTGCTCGCGGATGAGGGTGGCAAGCTGCTGTTTCAGAGCCATGTCTTTCCCATGGGCCTGCTTGATGAAGGGGTGCTCCAACAGGTGAGTGACAGACGGGCGTTTCTCAAAATCCTTGATCAAGCACCTAGAAACGGAAACGGCAACAGGAAAATCAGTGCGCCCGTGACAGAGCGAGACTACAGCTACATAAGCACATTTGCCATTTCATTACTCCACTCGTTTTTTATTAAAACGGTGGTGCTGCTCAACAGTTTTATTAAAATGCCCATTTATTTAGTTCCTGCTGCAGCATTTTAACATGATATTCACAGATTTGCCACCGCAAAATTTTATCAATCACTCCACTTCCAGCAGCTTTAAGATGACACCTTTCTCGTCTTTGAACAACCCAGAATGTGAGAATGTTTTTTAACACTAGCCATCGAGGCTGAAGGAGGAAAAAAAGTATTTCCATAATACCAGCATGCATTCATAAGAAGAGATAGCCTTACAATTAATTGAAACATTCTTAACTTTTAGAATAAACCGGAAGGCTAAAACCATAGTTCCTATCAAGTTAGGAGACTACAGCTTTAGAGCCCAAGTTAATACTCAAATTTCTTCATGCATAAAAGTTTACTATAATTTTTTTCTGCTCACCTTCGCCAAGCAGCTATCTCTTTCGAAACAAAGCCTCTGGACAGGTAGTGCAGGGAAGACTGTCACCAAGCTCTGTACTCACTTCTGTGAACTGTCTCACCCCTTCCTAATGACCACACCACCTCTGCTCAAGTCTGCTCTATTCTTTCCCCCTGATGATAAATATCAGCCTGTTCAGCCTGGTAGGCCAATAAGTCTATCTCTGTCACACTAGCACCAAGCTGCTCCAGTGAGATATGGGAAACACACGTGTTTAGGTCAAGATGGGCAGTACTAAGATTTATTTTCTGTGTATTATATATGTACATGTGTGTACATTACATTCATGTTTTACATTTCACCTCAATCTATGCTAATCTCACATTGATCCTCCTACTACCACATCAGTGTATTTTGCTTTTATTATTTTAAATGGCATCTAAACGAACTCATCATAATAGAAAAAAATATATATTTAAACATCTTTAGATGCATACTAAAGAAATCAATTTAAGAAACCAATCCTACATGCTGTTTGTAATGTGCGTATTTATACAAATGCCCCTGCATTCTACTCTGCAAGTAGAAACCTATATGCATGGGTAGATGATATATATATCCATATCCATCTCAGCTATCTACATAACGAAATAAAAATAACAAATTGCAAGGTGACACAGAGAGTACAAAGATAAAACAACAAAGAGTCCGACACTTGGTACCTAATCTAGACAGAAATTCTGGTACCTTCTATCAGGGTTTCGTAGCTGGAAATTAATTCTCAGAATTCATTAGTGTCACTACATTAAGCAGGGGTTGTGGCCATTACTGCAATCACACAGCCAGGATTCTAAACAGCATTTCCATTTTGTCACAAAGAGCAGCTATTTGGTGCCACAATTATGGGCAATGATGAAGCATTTATTACCGAGTACAAGAGCAGACACCCACACATGCAGGTCTGCCTGAGAGAGCTTTTGAAATTTCACACACACAGCCTGCAACCCCTGATAACATTGTTTGGGTTTTACTACTACTGAGCTGCAAACCTGCATTCTTTTGGTCTAATTTTCTAAAAAATATTTTTAGTTCATCAGAAAACAAAGGCAAAATTTTGAAGAATTACACGTACGCAATTAAAAATCAGCTCGCACAAGAAAAAGCAAACATTTTGCTGTGCAAAATCTGTTGCCAAAATGAGCTGGTGATTTCTTGTTGTGACACCGAACATCTTTCACACATTAACAGAAGAGCGAGACAAGTAAATTCATTTTAAATAGCTGCAGTGCTGTTTAAAAGGCAGTGGAACAGTTGCTTCAATCAGTGCGTTGTCACGAGAGGTTTGCATCATGCTTCTGAGAGCAGCTGGGAGCAAAGTTAGATTGTTTTAATTCATTCTCCTGAGAAAGCAACACAATTGAGGGTTTCAGATCAAAAACAGCTTTTGACGGAAACAAAACAGTGTATTAACACAGTGCACACTGCATAGCAATGTGCATAACCAGACCTACTGAAAATTACCACAGAGTGAGAAATCCAAATAAGTCACAGAATCTGATCAGAACTGAATGACAAATGAATGGCACACAGGAAAGCCAGTTCTCGGAATAAGTAATTGGATTTTAAACACCCTTCTTTCACGGAAGAAGAAAGTAAGCTGCAGAAAGCATTCTTGGCTAAAGCACCAGTGTATTACAATCTTAACAACGGGTTTTAATTCACTGCAATGGTTAAGGAGTACAACACACTGACTTGCCGAGCAAAATAACAAAAGGCAAATTGAATTTGTCTGACAGGGCAGTCACAAAGAATGTGTAGTCTGAACCAAAAACACTAGGTATTTCCAAGGCAACAGCACCACCTATTTGTTGCAGTGAGGGCTTTCCAACAAGCATTCAATATTGTTCATGGAAAGGCTTAAAAAAGCCAAGTCATAAAAATTACATTATTTTATATATCAACCAAGTCAACCCAAAGACAAGACAGTGCAATACTGTTTATGTCAATATACCAAACTATACCAAATGTACATCCCACTACTTTTGTGTAATAAACTCATAGTGTGTAACAAGACAGTGCAATACTGTTTATGTCAATATACCAAACTATACTAAATTCACATCCCACTACTTTTGTGTAATAAACTCATAGTGTTTAACAATGCATGCGGGAATTTATAGCACATATAGGTACGTATTTTTTCACTCTTTTGAAACTTCTGAAACTTCAGAAATGAACTAAAATACACAAACAGAAAAGTTGTTTTGTTTTATTAAAAACAAATTCCAGTTGTTACCAGGCAGGGAATTTTAGGCCCATGCTTAAGGAATGTAGTTTCTTCTTGCTTCTGTAGCCCTGAAGGAACACAACATGCTACTATGATGCACACAGTCTACACTGTTCATTTCACATTGAATGCATCCCTTACTGAATTACTGAATCAACACAAGGTGATAGAAACTAGAAAGACCCTGTACTGCAATGAGACTTAATTGCTAAAATATTTGCCATGTGTATAAGATCTCCACAATTCTCCTCAAAGAAGCATACTGGAATGGAATGATGTCAAGACCACATAACCCTATGAGTGAGACAAAACTATTGCTGTTCGAGTCGAGCTTGTTTGCTGGTGAGGTTATTCAACGCTAGCACAAGTGTACAGGACAGACACATCACAGTAGAAGTGGCGCAGCATATAATAAGATATTATTGTTCAATTGTTATGTGGGGGGGAACTGGTGTTTTTTTTAAGCACTGTGATATACATTCTTTCCCTGACAGTAACACTGCATACTTAACCCCAGTCAAAATGATTAAAATGTTGTCTGTTTAAAACATCAGGTTTAATGTCTTGTTGATCTGAAATAAAGTTGCTGAACATTGCATTTCATTGTTGTCAAGTACCTCCTGAGAAAACCGTCGACAAGATTACAATGAGAGGATGAGCAGAAACAATTAAACCTATTCTTACAGGGGGAAAAAATCACAAAGGTCAGACAATGCAGAAGGTGCAATCAAGATAGAATTCAATGTAAAAATAATGTTGTGGTTTGCAGCATGAGGTGTTGTGTTATTGATTTTATACAGATGGGTTTGTCATGCAAAATAAGGCAAAGCTGCAGTATTTTAAATAAACTATGCATAATTCACCTTATGGTCTACCACCATAAGCAGTGAAGTTGATATGAAAACTGTAATGCATGCAGCTACTCAAAGCAAAATAAAAGAAATGACAGACATATCAAAATAAGGCCCAGCATATGGATAATAGACATTATGGATTTCATTCAGCTATTGTTTTTAATTTATCACAACAACGCGGACAGGCTCTGTGCACTGACAAATGCACGACTAACAGAAATAAATGAGCCAATTATCTCTAATGGCTGAAGGTTCACAGCTGTAAAGTCTGATGTTTTCATTATAAATAATGAAATAATACTCAGTTTCCTTTCATGCTGCACTTTGCCAAAAACTGCACAATACTTTAAGCAGAAGGAGGAAAAGAAAAAAACCTTATCCACAAATATTTTTGCAGAAAATGAATATTTCTCATTTATATTCTCATCCAGTTACTTACAAAGTACATTCTGCCAAAGATATTAACTACATTTATTTGGCTTAAGCCTTACAGCTCTGCTAGTCACACTATCAATCAATTGATTCAGGACTGATTTCTTTTCTGACCTCTTAGGTACAACTGATGATTCAAAGCTAAATAATGTCTGTCTTCAGAGTTCAGACAGATTTACACAAATTAGAGAACAGAATATATAGTGAGATGGTGATAAAAACACAATAAATCCGCTGATCTCCTGCTACAAATTCTTAACAAAGTCAACATTTGTCAACCTGGAACAATGCATTTCCTTCTATGGAATAAAAAGAAGCAAAATGCAAAAATACAGCTTAGGAACAAGTAATAGGTTTATTCAACGCTGAAAAGAGAAGAAAGAAAACACGTTTTGGCCGTGGAGTCTTCTTCAGGTGAAGAAAGCTCCATGAAGAACGCTCCATGGCCGAAACGTTGTGTTTTCTTTCTTCTCTTTTCAGCATGGAATAAACCTATTACTTGTTCCTTTGCAGCCTATGCAAGCTGATGCACCTACCCACCTGAACTACTTCAAAATACAGCTTAGACTACTCAAATTTTAAAACAACACTGATTTTTTTTTAGATATAGTCACCTAACCTGATTCACCTAACACCTTTCTTAGTCTTTAACAGACCACATTAGAGATCAATAACAAAAAAAAATCTGTCTGGTGCCCTAAATGGACTAGGCAACAAACGTTTCCAAAATATTTCTAAAAAACGCGAAGATAAAGAGCATTTAAAAAAATACTAAGAACATCAAAAGTTTCTTTCATACAATGCAATCAATCCTTCTCTACCTGACAAAAAATGAAACAGCTGAAATTATTCAGTCCACTCTGTGAATGATTATTTACAGTGAAGCTGGTATATAATTAGCTGAATCCATATATATTTTTCACGCTTGTATGAGTCAATATATTCAAATTATGTATGCTGCTCTGTGGACTGTTCAGCTCATGACTATGTTTGACTTTCAATGAAGCAATAATTTGTTTCTAAAAAATGTACTGATCTGCAGAGTGGCCTAAATACTGTATTTTATGCAGCAAAACATTCAAAAAAGCTTGAACTCTTCTATATCATAAAAACACTTCAGCAAAAAGGAGCCATGTAGCTGGATTTTCTTATATAAAAGTATTTAAAACGTATTTCTGAAGCTTTCAATTATTGTAATTTATTTTACATTAAATAGTGACTGAGGTTAGTCTTATACTTTAAATGATAACAAAGGGAATATTCATAAGATAAAATAAGATAAGATCACTTTATTAGCCATATACAATTTCTTCCATTAGCAATTCATCTTTTCGCACACCCCAGCTTGCTCTCCATAAGGAGTGCCCCTGGAGCAGCTGGGGTTAAGGGCCTTGCTCAGGAGCCCAATGGACTAGGATTCCTCTGCCGGCCGTGGGATTTGAACCAGCAACAGGCGCAGATCCTTAACCACAGAGCCACTGCATCGCCCCATATTTATTATAAATATTACACTACATTATAGGTCTATATGATCTATGCAGTGTGTGTATGTTATGTAAAGTATTACGTTACCTCTTAAAGCAATTTCACCCTACCTCTTAATACCTAAAAGAAGTAATTACTTACAAAAGAAATTTCTAATTGCAATGGATTACTTTTTCATACTAACTTTCCCCAACACTGGCCATACCATATGTTTCTGCTAAGAGAACAGAAGTGAAGGCTACTGCTGCTCAGGGACTGTTTAGTAAAATTGGCAGCTCTTTTATGAACGCAGTGGAAACACACAACCAGATACTGGGTCAGTGCTCTGAGATTTGCAGATAGCTTGAAGCCTTGTTTTAAACCAAAGCACAAACTTCTTAAGCAATGATAAATTCCTTTTCTGAAATATAATCAAGATAGTATAAAGTAGTTAAAGAAATAATGAAGAAGTATAAAGTACCGATCAATACTAAAGAAATATTTTACAATGCCTTTTACTGGGAAGCGTGAATAGTCGAACAGCAAGTTAACGTACAATCTAAATACTAATCAATCAGCATCAGTGGATAATACATTTATTTGACAACTTTTACAGTTTCAGCTTGGGCTGTTTCATGAGCAGAGATATATGTAATGAATTGTGTGCATAAAGTATTGTAAGTAAAGATTATTGGTTCTAAGTCTCAACATTGAAGAACACGAAGCTAATGAGGCTGAGGGAAAAACGAATGGAGAGCTTTCTACTAGAATAAACTTGTTTTCTGCTAGTAATTAAATTATATTTTTATATAGAGATTGATAATAAAGTACTGATTAGTACTGATTCTTTCTAACCCTGATATAGACTGTATAAAATAGCATTGCAGTTCCCCTTTAAAACCGTGTTACATATTACAGTTTGAACAAGGTGCAACTGAATCATCTGGAGGGAGGGGGGGTTGAAACCTGTAGCTCTGAACTGAGTGATAATTGCAAAAACATCATCTGATAGGAGCTTCTATCTTGTGTTCAGTCATGTTTCCCCAATGAAAGATTACTTTGTACATTCATCACGGGGTTTACATACTTTTACCATGGGTGTGGAAGTTTTGCTGTGGTCTATTTCATTTTCGTTTTACTTTCACTGCACTTTGATTCCAGTTAGATGGGATGCACAGAAATAAAAAAATAAAAAAACATTCTGACCTACATTCAATGGAGAAGAGGGAAACTTCGAGAAAGAGGAATATCTTTCTGCTAGGTACAGTATGTACGTAAATATCATATAAATCAATTACATTTCTGGATGTTTCAGTTTTGGAAACTTTCTGCCTGTGCCTTGGTGACGTTTGATGTTTTGGGTATAGACATCATCAAATTAAAATAAAGTTTTCCCACTGGAGCAGAACAATAATTTTGGAAATACTTATAGAAAAGGAGCATGTTTCCAAAACTGTGATGACTGGAGATATGGCATCCTTCAAAGCGCCACTACAAGGTCAGCTGTTAATGTAATCTTGAAGTTAACTAGGTTTGACAGGACTCATATTGAACAGGATGACAAGAGGCTGAAGGCAGGGGTTTATTTTGTACAGAACCTTTTTTCTTATAAATGGGATTCTAAACTTTTCGGCACTTTACGAAAAAACAATTTCAAAGGTCAACCCACTTTATGCCAAGAGCATACTTGCGTCCAAGACACAAGAGAATGCCTTGTATTCTAAAATCACATTACAAGATGTTTTTAGTCTGAAGTTGTTTTTAGTTTCTACAACCCGACAAATCACGTAGGCAGCAATTTAATGCATGAAGACAATCAACAATGTTTCAACTAAATATCCCATTAATGATTTATAGGTGAATATAAAATTATTCTATGCTAATTGATTAAACCCACAATAATCTACAGCATGTCATATTCTAATTACCACAACAATTTTGTCCTTAATGACGCTGTTGAAATAAGTGCTCCCTGTAGAATTTTCTTGAGAGTTTAATATCAAGTCTCAGAGGACCTATGAGCTTAGCAGTACAGTCTCTTGAGATCACACCACTTCAGTCTTCTCAGGAAAACTTTAGTCAGACCTGACATACTCACTGGGAGATAAAGTGACTGTAAGCACGGCTCCACTGATCTGGACACCGTAAGGTGGGAGGTGGATTCCTTGAAACACCCAAAAAAACAAAACAAAAAACAACAACAATTATATTACAGCATTTAAAAATGGGCTAAAACAATACTTCTTTTGTCCACACTGGTCTTTGCCATAACATTTATTTTTGACTGACTGGGTAAACTGAAAAGAAAACACAATAAAATGTCTAAAAATGGAAGCTCTGAAGAGAGACTAAAGAGAGGAGAAAGGGAATTAATAGATTGAAATGAGAAAAAGGATCTGACCAAGCTGACAAAATGTACTGCCATTTAGCTGTATGTCTTTCCATTAGGACACTTTCCACTACCACATGCAACCAAGCAAAGTGTAACCGCCTCTCAGTCTTCACGGGATCTTTTTTTTTTGCTGCATTCAGACCTGTGGATGAAAGACATAATTCCAGACGGTTATTGATTACTTGGGAACTGTCAATGAGAAGCAATTGAGTGCTCAGAAGCACCACAGGAACATCTGAAAAACATAATCGCTACACAGACCCAGATGTGCTTACAGATATACCCTGATGACAACTGAGACAAAAAGTTGTGAGGAATCTTCACCTGCAGCCTCTGGTAAGGTGTTGTATACATTGTATGTGCAAGTTTAAAATTGGTCTAGCTGGTGTGCTTAATTTCTAGAGATCTAACAGAAAACTGCATCCTTATCAGCTTTGCATAGTTCTCTGTCCCATAGAAAGGTCATTAGGAAAGGATGATTTTAGAAGAGAGGGGCAAATATTAGAGAGAAGTCTCCTTGTAATGACTTGAAACAGACTGAAAACATAAAGTTGATCGATAATGATTCATCACAAACCCAATACTCCTATTACACACCAATCTGTGGCTTCATTCGACTAGTGCTCTTAGAGATTGGGACTGCTAAGATCTTAGTAATGCCTAAGATCATTTGAGATACTAAAATAAATTTCAGGCATCATTTGCTGAGTAAATATAGCTCCTTCAGAAAGTGTCTTCTTGTTTATAAGCAGAGTAATTGGACGCAAGATTCATAAACACATGACCAGAGCATTTATAAATCATTCTTTGTTTAAAAAGCTTTTCAGTTTTAACTGTTAGATGCAGTTGAGTGTGGGGTTAAAGCTGCTACTGAAGGGACAATCCCAGTGTATGTACTATAGCATACTTTTGATATAATATACAGTAGAAAGCCCATATTAAAACAATATAGTCAGGAAAATGGCACGGTGGACTGTACAAAACAGAAATACCAAGAGAAGCCAGGGACACTGCTTACATACAGTAAGTGACAAATGATAACAGCCCCAAACTGTCTGGCAGAAAGCAGCTGCCAAAAGAAGACAAAAATTATGTGTGCAAGCAATCCCCCTGTCAGCAGCATTTATAAGGGCAATCTATAATAAGACTAGCATCTCAAAAGAAAGGAAAGTTCCAAAGAAACAGACAAAAAAAGGTTCAGTCAATAGCAAATGGAACTAGGACACATCAAGGGCTAGACATATTTTATCTGGACATTATAAAATACATGCAATTTAACCATACTAAATTCAGCAAATCACCTGTGCAAGGTGATTAACACCATCTTTGACCAATATGGATATATCTAGAATTTTCCAATAGAAAATGGCAGGGGTCATTATACCCTGTTCCAGGATTATCTTCTCAATTACAATAAAGAAGATTTGTTTTCATAAGACAGGCACTCTGGAGTGATTCCATAAGTTTTTGGGTGCCTTTCTTGATATTTTTAAAAGACTGAGCTTCGTACTTAGCCCTGATTATTTAATACATCCATTCGTTTTGTGATTACTTACATCACGGAAATGATAAAAAGGCACAAGTGAGCTTGTGTTATAATTCATTGTCTGGCTGTTTGTTTTTCTGTTTGGATTTTAGTCCTAGTTTTGTTACAAATTTCAAAACATCTTAAATGAAGCACAAATAGCAGGAGTGAAAACATTTGGTACTCTAATTGGACACATTAAACACCATTACCATACTTTAAGATCCTGGTAATCTAAAAAAAAAAACTACTTAAAAAAACCTAGATGAACTATGAACCAGATATGACAAACCCTACTGCTCAACAGAATGGAGTTTCTATGAAGAACAGAATTACAACTTATAGTAAAAGTATAATCATTTCTATAGAAAGAAATATAACGATATTTGTTACATTTTGTGAGCACTGTGTCACTCTATTCATTCTTTGATGTGACAGATTTAGCAGTGTGATAAAATGCGTTTAAAATCGCTGTAATGGAGGACTGCAGGACAGACAACTACAAACATGCAAATGCAGGATCAACATGACCTACAGAGGGCTCAACGTAGCAGACAGAACCATATCTTTTCATGTGTGTAAGATTCCCCAAAAATATGGTATGCAAGTAAGACCCTATTAAGTACAGTTTGATTCTTTGTGAAGCAATCTGTCTTTCTTTGCTTCACAAAGCCACTCAGGTCTTTGAGAGGGATTCAGACAGACAGCCTTTTCTGAAGTGCTGATCAAAGCTAAATAAATTCTGACTTGTTCCATGCAAAATGTAACATGAGCCTGCAGCGATCCTTCTGCCTTGATGTTATACAGCAGTACTGCTTATATGTTGTAAAGTCAATACGCCACCATAGCAGTGATAGTACTGTCAAATGCCTTCATTGCATTTGGCAAATTTAAGCATTTTTTTAATTCCTCCTGCATTTCAGACTTAATTGACCTACACTTCTTAATGTAAACACAATTGGCTTATTTTAATCTACCCTTCCTCCTTTCCCCACTGTCAAATCAGTGTCATGCTGGATAGAGGCTGGGGCTTCAGTGGGAGAGGCTGATATGAAAGCCTCGTGCCTGCGTCTGCCTGCCACAAGGCCCCGTTCGTGTGATATGAAAAGCTACGCCACACGCTCCACCACCTGAGTCTACGATACTGCTATTGATACTAATGATGAATGGCAGCAGATGACATTGCCATGGGTACATTTACATTTCATGTCAAAATCTCAACCGAATGTTAGCAATAATTACATCGCAAGTTAAAGATTTTTGAGACAGAATTGTATGAAATTATTTATGAACTACAAATTCTTTTGTTTTTATTATTAAAAATATGATGAATGCTGGCATGTATAAGCACTACAATATTTGTGGACAAGAAATTGTAAGCTGTATGCTTTTTACTCTGGAATTAACACAAGTGGGGGTGATGTGTATGATATCACACCTAACTATGAATACCAATGAGAATTAAACAGACTGTTAAACTGACCTTTACCTCCCTAAATCTATTCACATAACATGATCCTAAAAACCTGTGTTCCTTAAACATGTTCCAATTTCTTCAGCAAAAACTAACTGGACCTTGAAGCTTCAGCTGTGTTCATCTTCACTGTGCTCAGTTCTAAAGGTCAAATGAACAGCGGCTTTTAAAGCAACATTATGAAAACAATGTTATTTCTTGCACCACCTGATATAAATTCAGCTCATCTATCACAAGAAAGGCCCCTACTGTTCTATCATCGCCAATTACACATGGCTGGGTTCAAAGAACTGTTATCTTTCCCATTACCTGCTATATGTAAAGTTATATGGAAGGATTTATTGGTTTGCTGCACACAGGTGACATATATAACACTGTATATATAATGGTTCTTTCACTCTACACTTTCCTCACTGTAGTACACAGTAATCTTCACAATATTAGAGCACCTCAAAGCTCATGTATTTAGCTTTGCACAGACAAAAAACTAGTATAGCTATTTGAGAAATTAAATGTTTATCTTACATTCTTACATAAAAATAACATTCAAAAATAAAAATACAGTTCCGTGTTTCATGGAAGTGGCTTTGTCAGGTAATTAATTGGAATTATAAACCTGACTAGTCATCTTATTTCTAGATGGAAAGCCACAATGTACCAAAATAAATTTCAGATTAAACGTAAAATATTAATTTGTAATTTTCTGTGTGAGGATCCTACTACTGAACAGTCTAAACGTATTTTATCAATAGTGGGAATATGTTCCTTTTCCTTTGCTTCTTTAAATCAACTGCATGTGTGCCATATTAAAATTAATTAACGATACTAATTAGTTTCCAGCGACTTGATTTCCAGTGCACAATAGGGGTAAAGGAGTGTTCTAATAAACATGCTCACAACTGTATACAGCGTACCTTGAATTAGCCTTTATTGTCCCTGAGGAAATTTGCTTTGCACATTAAAAGCTCATAAACATACAGTAACATATGACAATAATACACTACAACAACAATACACAACCATCACACAAAACAGCATTCAACAACATTGCTACAGTATATCAGAACTCTTCCAGTACAATATGGCTTAAAAACAGACAATTAACTTCTGTAAAAACCTTCTGTAATTACATTTCTAGAATGACATCTTGTGAAAATAAAATGGCACCATTTGTCGAAAAATCAGATAAGATCAGACGTAGTCCTATACACAGCATGTTACACACATGTAGCAGATGTGAAGCATCTGGAAATGATACAGACAAACTGAGATGAAGTCCTTTTCAAATCTATTCCAAGGAATCAGCGTTTTCTAAAAAGCTTTCATTGTCATGAAACCAAGGCTGGACTGGCACAGTGTTATTTCACATTGCCCTTATAACACTGTATGGCGATATGCCAGAATAAAGCAGTAAAGCACATTAGTTAAGCTCAAGCATAAAAAAAACCCACAGAAAATAACTGTGCTAAACCCATGTTCATAGTAAAAATTCCAGGAAACTGCAAAAAAACCACATCAATGTACCATTGAATGGTACATGGTGAATTCATAAGTGTGTAGAGTCAAGACACAATACATGTAAAATCACCTCACATGGCCTGATGGCATTTACTTTACTTAATGCCCTGGCACCGCACTAAAGGAAGACATCATAAAAAGAGGGCCTATGACATTTCTCTAAAGACCCTAAAATTGTTAATGACCTAAAGCAAAAAGATGATGAAGTGATTGACGGTCATGATCAGGATTGCTAGAAGTGACAAAGTGACTACAAAGTGACCCTGAATATCACAAGGGTGTGAGTGTAGATAAGAGTATCGTGCTTAAGGAATATGCCATCTGCTTCATTTAATCGCCCATGGACATTGGATAAGGGTTTCGCAAATCTTTAAGTACAGCTGAAAACGTGTTGCTTTTAATATAGTTTCAGATGGTTGCATTTATGCGTCAGTGGTATTCTCTTTTTTTCTCAAAGAGCAATTTGTTTCAAGCTTAAAACATCAGTTCAGTTTATTTGTCAAACGCACAGGTCCAATGAAATGCTTACAACCTTCATAACTTCATAATATCATATTTCACAAAATAGACTGCATCCGTGGCTGTAGGGCAAAAATGCATCAAAAGTGTGCTGCTAGGTAGCTGTAGGAACACTTAAAGGTAACCCTGCTTCAAGCAAACACTTAAAACTAAAGGGGTTAAAGCAGAGCATCTCCAAGATCAAAAGTACGTTAGGATTTTTGCAGTGTAATTTGATTAAATATCTGAATATGTATGCTTGCGTTACGAAAGAGTTTTAAAATCTCAGTAAAATAAAAGGGGCAGAAAAGTCAAAGATGTCCACAGACGTGATTAAGCGATACTTTAGACCTGATTACAGGTTTGAATGTAAGAAGAGTGCAAGAAGAACATGGTGTGTCACTGCTGTCTTGTTACAAGTTATAATTAAGTAAAAAGTACAATGGAGCAATCAAAAGGATGTTTTTTTCCCCCCAAAGTTGCTGTGTTCCGAGTTATAATTTTACAAATTGTATCCATTGAACTGAATAAGTTTATCTTCAAAGGTCTAACATGATAGCTCTAAATACCATGGCATCCATCACAGACATGAAGAATGATAAGAAAAACGAAACCATATGCTCAAACTCTTTACTGTTACAGGGATGGCACCATTTAAAAAATTCAAAGACATTTTCAACAAGGCATTAAAACCGCAACACTGTTGTCCATTATTCTTAGAAACCTTTCCCTTTTATGGATCCTCTGGTTTTTTGGTTCAACAGGCATACAACTGCTATAGTTCACAGAGAGAAATATATACTTTCTCTGAACTACAAGATCATCGCTTAAGAATATACGATAGCACTGACTATTTTCTCATAAACACATCTAATATTATAGAATGTCAACCAAAATCGTAACCTAAATAACTGCACATTTATAAATCATCGGCAAATGGCTTTTTAAATCAAAACTTAAGTACCGATAGAACTTCCCTAAAAGCCCAGAAGATGCATTTACTATACTGTATATTAGATTTGATATATTTTAGAAATATGAAACTTTCTGACTAAACCACTAATGACGTTGAGAAATCTGAGAGTTCACAGTGAACCTAAACCAAAATTCAACTGTCAGCTCTGCAGCATTTTTATTATCTGTGACTTTTTGCTAGAATATTGCAACTTAACAGACCACTGGTTTGGGCTCTGTTTGCCTGCTGTATGCTTTCATTAGCCTTTGCTACATTTGACAAGGCATCATTTATTTCTGTCATTTATTTCAGTTACCAGGTCTGCTCAGACAGATACAAGCAGAGTTATATATTGGTAATACCTTTCGATCTAGGTGAATAAACACAGCCTTGGACTACCACCAATTATCTTCAACCTTCACAGCTTATTTACACCCTTTTACCTTATTGGCTTTCCACAGAACTTTAAGAGTTTGGCAAATACATCACCTTCTGTGTCAGCTTCAGAAATTAAAACTCCTCCACATTAATTCTCTGCGAGTGCCTTCCAGTTTCAGTAATTAATTCTACAGTCAACGTTTTTACAACTTTACCCTTTTGTATGCTTGGTTACCCTCAGCCTCAGCAATCATTGCCACTACATGTGTGTACGGTAGAGGCAGTGCCGCATTTTTGTGCCTCACAGATAAAAAATGACAAAACCAGTTGGGATGGAATGTGATTTTAGGGGTTCAAAGCTCGCCAAGATGCCAAAATGCCTGTTACTATTTATGTGCGTACATTTAGTCCCAGTACAAAACACTAAAGCCTTAATCAATGCTGTGCTTGTCGACCAAAGTGCACTTCAAGTGATAAATGTTGTTACTGAACGTTTGGCGACATACTGGTAGCGAATGTGATTTTGAAATCAAACTTCTTTTGTTCCTTAAGTTAAAAGGTTGAGCTGATCGCATGTTTAACTTTAAGAAACAGATTGATACAGTTTGACTTCTCTGCCAAAAAAGAAACGCCATCAGACAGTCTTGAGTGAGTCATACATAATTACAGTGAGATAAAACCCAAGGCACATGTATATTCAGCCTTTTATTATAAAGAATACTTTCTAGTACAGTAAGCACCGAAGCCATACAGAAAGCTTCATTTTGTCAGATTCCATCTTAGGTGCGGTATTCCCCTGAACAGCTTGCCGTTTCCCCATTTTAATTAGCCTGTTAGAGGTCATTCTCACAGTTGCAAGTTATTAAAAAAAAAAAAACTGACTCCCGCTAAGATTACACTCCAAAATAGTGTGAAAGTCTTCGGTAATAGGTATCGGGGATTATTATAAAAATGCCAAAGAAATGTGTTACCTCAGCTCACCCTGCCTGACTTGTTGAATTAGTGTGGGGGTGTAGGCCGATTTCATTAGGCCGCTCCCCACTGGGATAAGCCAAACAGCATTTTCCTAAAGAATTACACAGCTGCAGGTGGCCCGTCTGGATAGTGGCACGCATCTATTTTTAAATGTTAATCTCCCTTAAAAAAAAAACAAGAGCATGAGGTCACTTACGGCTATTATGCCTTCCTTTAAATCTTATCAAATTAGCTGACACAAACGGAAAAATGTGTTTTCTGGTAAGATTCTGTACTGTTAAATGCATTTTACCTCTGTTAAAAAAAAATGATAAAGCACAAAGTGGGAAGTGTTTTCGCTTGTTTTTAATATATGGCAGGAAATCCAGAAGATACAGTCTGTTTGTAAGACCATAATCTGGCAAAAGGTACATGTAATAACTAACAGAAGAGATTCTCCTTGGAATGCCTTAAAACGAATCACATTTACAACATGTACCATTCATCCCTTTTCTAACCACTTTATGCAATACAGGGTCGCAGGAGAGCCGGAGCCTATCCCAGCAAGCAACAGGTACAAGGCAGGGCACACCCTGGACAGGACGCCAGTGCATCGCAGTTGAAACATGCGATATTTTATTAACATTGAACATTTCACAGCAGGTGAAATTAGTTAAGGTAATAGAGTTCTCAAAGACAACACTGCAAACTGTGCTGCCCAGTAAGCCCCATGGGTTACATTCTTTCCTTATTCGGCTTACTCATACTTAAGTCCACCAACTTTTACTGTCCCGTGCACTTTTGCACTGGGAATCCCTACTACAGTAAGTTAAGGAGGCTTTAAAGTTAACAGGAAATCCGGGTCTTTCACTTCCGTGAAAATGTTTCTTTTAAAGAGTGAGCTTGGCCAGGATCATATTTTGTTTGTATTTCCGATAGGTCCATTCTAACGTTCCGAATATAAACATCTGTAGCATGGCTCCCAATTTTCTCAACCAGTACAAGCATTTTGTAGAGTGCAAGCTGAGCTCTATAGACCAGAGCTGGTGCAAATCTGGGCTATTTAATTATTGATTTGCAATACGGATTGCACTGGTAATGGGATAAAATTGGCTGAGGACTTCTGAAGTTAGCTAAATTTGAATTGTCAAGAACTAATTTGGTTTGGTACATGACAGTGAGACAGAGTTACACCTACCGTTAATGTCAACGGCCACATCACCCTGCAACTCATCACTGGCAACCCACTGAAGCTAAGCAGGTGTGAGCCTGGTCAGTACCTGGATGGGAGACTTCCTGGGAAAGCTAAGGTTGCTGCTGGAAGTGGTGTTAGTAGGCCAGAAAGAGGCGCTCACCCTGCTGTTTGTTTCGGTCTTAATGCCCCAGTATAGTGACAGGAACACTATACTATAAAAATGTACCATCCTTGGGATGAGATGTAAAACCGAGGTCCTGACTCTCAGGAAAAAAAGAGTAATTGCCTTGGCATCCTGGCCAAATTTCCCATTAGCCTTTACCAATCATGGCCTCCCAATAATCCCCAACTCTCAACTGGTGTCATCACTCTGTTCCCCTCCCTGCTGATAGCTGGTATGTGGCGAGTGGACTAGCGCACAGTGGCTGCCATTGCCTCATCCAGCTGGGGCTGCACATTGGTGGTGGTGGATGGGAGTCCCTAAGTACCATTAGTGGAGTTTCCAGAAAAGAGCTGCAACAGCAAGTATAAGGAATAATAATAATAATATCATATTATTATTATTATAGAAGGTATGTATCTATCATTGATGTGCCTTGAAGTGTAGCCTTGAAGTGTGAAAATAAGTGGAAGGACAAATAAGGTAAAGTTTGAGATGTCACATGTGCATTGATTTCCTTTCTTGTGTTCTACTATTTTATTGGAGAGAATTGAGAATCCTTGATTATTTTATTTGACAAAACCTGTAATTATAGCACTGTGCACTGTGCTTTATACCTCAAGATTTCTAGGCATATAAGAGGCTTTTCTGATCAAATCAACTGTACTTGAATATAAGGGTCATGAGAAATAATACTGCTGGAATTGAAAGCACTTCCATTATTTTCTGTAACACGAGAATCCTAAAAAAATACCACAAAATACTAAAGAGACCTAATTAAACAACAGCCCATCAGGAGCTACCCCCATTAAAGTGTCTTGTAACATTTTAGGGCTACCTTATCTAATTATTTTTGGTAAAGGAGTTCTCTAACATTTTCTTGGAAGTACTGTAATCAGAGCACATTTTCATTAAAGGGTACACAGCAGCACAGTCAAACAGGAAAACCTAATGTTTGTCTTCCTATTAGAACACTCCAGCTATTTCATTATTACGAGAGGTGGTCTATAATTTGATGACAATGTTATGAGTCAATTTCAGTACAGCAGATACTAATTTATATAATTGCAGAGAAGAGATGGAACCTCATGGCAATTCACGAAGAGATTTGACTCAACATTTGAAAGCCAAGGAGTGAGTTAGCGGCCTAAAACTGTGTCTTGTTCTGTAGATCAGATCAATAACTTGCCTTGACATGTTTATAGGCTTCACCTCAACTCATCTTGCGTTCCTGTTACTATCACTCTTATTAACTAATTGCAGAGAAAAGAATAATTAATGCAGGTAGACTGACAAGAATAAGAAACAAACATAACTAATATAGGCATCTTCTTTTGTTCCAAAGAGTGAAATGTGAGCCATCTGGGCGAATTACAGTACATTGTTATGTTAGCAAATGAATATCAGTTGTCCTGCACGCTGTACTGTTGTCACATAACTCACAGTGAACCACATGAATACACTGGGGGTTTATCTCCAAACCTGCAGGCACTTGCATCTGCTGGATTAACAAAGAGGAGGATCACATTCACAGAAAAGAGAGAAACCTCTTTCAGGAGATGCTAAAAATAAAGAAATGCGCAGTCATCGCATAACTGTGAATGAGATAACGAAATTGCAGAAACTGGAGAAATTATTTTCAACAAATAAAAGAGGTTGTTATTTTGTTATTTCCGTTATTTGTTCCAGTGCTCATCCCAATACAGGTAATAAAGACCATAAAGTCAATACAAAATATGGGACAAAATGAAAGAAAATCACAGCAGTACATAATTTGTTTTTAAGCAAAGCACAGTGTTCACAATGACCACATTTGTTGTTCTTATTGTGGACTGTAATTGGTGAAAGGTAAATAGGTAAATAGTGCAAAGTATTATTTTTCATATACTGTAGATCTGTTTAGCTCCTGGATGGTGCAATCCTATAACGGACGATAAAATCCACAGGTCTATTAATACGGCCCCTGTGTGAAGAGACACTTCCATGAAGAGTTACTAAATCTAGCTGGAATCACACAGGAGGAGGTGTGATTGTTAGTGCTCAGCCTCATGTGGATTGTCTCCACATCTCAATGGCCTTCCTCCCCCTGGAGTTCTTATAGGCATCAGTCTAGTGATTCAACTGCTCAGTTGGAGGAGCAGAAAAGTCTCCCCTGGGGACAAAAATTATCCACACTGGCTAAACCTGTGTGCAGAATCTCCCTGCGCCACCTACCCCAGACCGCCGAACTGTACATCAAAGACACGTCTCCCAGTTCATTTTTACATCGCAATAATACACAACGTTAGCGATATCCACAAAAGCAAAACAGGGCTCTGATATTGCACTAACCCAAGAATCAGTGCTGAATCACAAACTCTGGTCCCAAAACGAACTACAAAGTTTTTGTTTTAATTAACAGAGCAGCAATGATAAAAGTCATTCTGAAAACGTCAACACAGTGTTTAGAATGCCAGCTAATTATGAGCAAATTAAGAAATTTGATAAAAAAATAACTTCTAATAAATTTATCAGAATGCAAATACATTAATAAATAGAAGATAGATTTGGAAATTGTCATAGTTATTTTTTTTTAAATGCACAAAATATATACATCAAGTTTTAAAATGGGAGACTGCTGAAACATATGGTAAATACCTGAATGGACATGATCATGACCCCCTTATTTATCAGGTGTGCTAGTTTGAATGGATCTGTTAGCCATTCTGTGGTTAACAGGATCATTCCTTGTAAGTAAAAGCACAGAACACAAATTAACATTTTTTCCTCAAGATTATTTCCAAAACTATTATACAATATGAAACATATTTAACACAAATGACAGGTGTCCACATGTCAATACTTTGTTCAAGGCAGCTCAAACAAATCATGTTGATGAAGCCAATAACCGGGTTTCTTTCAAGAAACTTCCACAGATCAATTAGCTTATGACCATCATACAGACTGGGTGGGCCAAATGGCCTCTTCACCTTCGTAACTGTTCTTTTATTCTAGGCAAGGTTGTCTCTAAATGTTCGGGCTTAAAAGAGGACTTTAAAAAGTGGAACACAAAACTGTAGCGTTATGTACTGAGCGGTAACCTATAAAAAACTATACGTTTTGACAAAACTTAATCTCAAAACACTGATTTTCCACATCACACAGAGAAGATGGAGGAAAAAAAAAATCAGCCCTGTATATCGGTTATCTATAGCAAGCTTTACATGTCATCTACAATGCCCCATGTCGTGAATACTTAGCCTGCGTCTCATGACAGCGATTGCTTCTCCTTCTGAGAGCAGTAATGGAATTGCAGGAAATTACTGAAAAGCCAATACAATTACAGATGCAATAGAAACCCGAGCACTATGGCTGTTGTGCCAGCAGGTGAAGAAAATATGACAGTTGTCTTATTTCTTTCAAAAGCTCAAGCCCGCACTGCTTTTCTGCCCAGTTCTGATGAATCTCATTATCAAGTGACTCCAGCACCTGCCTGTCCTTCTTTCTGATACACAGCAGCTCATATTTACACCGAGAATGGCCGGACGAATACAATTATCCAGATAAGGTCACAGCATTCTGAGAAACGGGAACGAGTTTTTGAACAAACCTAATCAAATGCGTCTTCAGTTCTAATCAGGATTTCGGGAAAATGGTTTAGCTGTAGTTGAGGATCTCACAAATATACAGTACCAGAAAGGCTGTACTCAACACCCTGTACAACACATGGTCAAATGAAGCTGCAAAGTGTTTCTATGTCATTATTAAACATAAATAAATTAGTTGCTAAAACCAATGGATTGAAGTTATATGATAATGAAGCTTTCAGAATTAATTTATGGAATACATTAAAATTCTAGGATCTAATTCTAGGATGCATTTTCATTAAATCCTTTTGTTAATTGATTTTCAGTCCACAAAAATAAAACCAAGGACTGATCGAACTACTGCAGATATTAAAGGGTGAGGATCCAAATTCAGTTTAGTTGTACATAAAATAAAGGGATGCCCAAATATTGCTGTTAAATTTCACTCCCTCAGTGCGATCCATATGTTTTGTTACTGTGAAATTTGACCCAAATATATGCTTTCACTTCAACAATGGCTAATAAAAACACCAATAATAAACTGCAGAATTATAAAGAACAGTGACATTTCCTCCATTATTATTATCCACTGTTTGTAAGAGAAATGAAAATTGTGTCTATACTGTTTAGAGCTTTTTATCCCAAAGTCCTTTACATATAGGAGGGACACACTTACTGTATCTGCCACTGAAGAAAAACAGCCACCTGCTTGATAAATGACAACCATTATGTGCCAGCAGCCACAGGGCATGGCAGAGACGGACGTAGACGTGAGACAGGTACAAAAGTGAGCAACCATGTCACTAATTGAGCTAAGGGAGAACTTAAAAAAGGCCAGATTGCATGAACTCACAGTAGATGTTGATCAGGACACCAGGGTTGACAACCACATTCTTTCCAAAAGTAACGCAGGTCTTTTCAGTTAATGTCTGATCCAAAGCACTGCTCCTCTTCATGTCCCTTGTCGCCATACTGGATCATCAGCTTAGAAATTCGAGTCCAGAAGGAAAAGCATCATCTACTACTCCTTCAGCACCACCTGTGGTGGCAGGTTGCTTTCCCCTGGAGTTCTCCCACTCGCTTGCTGACCAATCCCAGCCTTGCCTAGCTTCTGAGATCTGAGCGATCGGGCTAGAAAGTGCTAACACAGCTGGCAGTAGAGATGCTGATCCCACTGTCCTGGCTAAATTCCTTTCTAGGTTTGAGAAGCTTGGCCTACAGTACAGTTCCTCTGTAATTCAAAAAGTGAGGACATTTCTCACTTCCCTATTTGACCTGCTGTGCAGAGGGCCTGCCAGGACTATAATGGCTACCGCATCCCAGTGGTGCATGAAGTGTGAGCTCCTTCCTATTTGCAAAGCACTCTAGAATCCTTCGAGGTCAAGTGTCCTAAATAATTGCAAGGCATTATTATTACTACAAAATGTTATTTATCCATCCATACATTTTCCAACCACTTTATCCAATACAGGGCTGCAGGAGAGCCAGAGCCTAACAGAGCATCCAATGGGTGCAAGGCTGGATACACCCTGGATGGGACACCAGTCCATCACAATGCAATTATTATTATTAATATAGTGAGTTGTGGATTTCTGCAATGAATGCATGGGTATGATTTTTCTCTTGTTGTTCTTTTAATTTCATCACCTTTTTCTCACCCGACTACTAAACTTACAAATACACGCTACTAGGCCAGTGCCCTACTGTTTATTGGTATTCGGTTCTAATTTGATTTCTGGAAGTCAGAACACCACAGCCTTTTAAGGAAACAGCAGAAGACTGCAACAGATGGGACAGGTTCAAAGTGTAAAATCCCAAATTGCCCACTAAGTCAGGCCATCGCCCCTTCATAATTTAGCTCCTTCTGTTTGTGATCTGGAAATATATTCTAGACAGATGACATGTTAACAGAATCATTTCATGGTTCAGTGTCCTCTCACTGTGATTTATCCTCCTTCTGCAGACGCAGAGGTCCCTATTCAGAAGATTTATGGGCAAGGTCCAAAAATCCATTCTGATATAGAAGAAACTGTGATTTTATTAGGAAACAAAACATTAGACGGTTGCATTTTTCTGTCTTTACAAATTGCATCATTAATATTCAAAACTACTCAAGCAGGAATGAGTAACAAAGGGTAATATAACAATAAAGAAAATAAATATGCAAATTGCCATGGTAACTTTATGTACTGTAGTCGACTTAAACAGCCATACAGTTGTTTAAAAGACTGTTACAGAGGTATATCCCCTGTTCAGATCATTTGTATTTCATTTTTTGATATATCAATGATTTGATCAGACATTATTAAACGCCAGCTGAGAGCAGGGGGATGCCAGTACTGTTGCATTTATGACATTGGTTTGAAGTGTTCTGTGCTCTACATTTCTGCCTTACGGAGCCTTTTTGGAAAAAAATCCTACCTGAATGAGGAACATGCAGAATATTATCTATAACTTTCTCACCATATACACTGAGTGTCTCGCAACAGATTTTTTTTTTAGTAACGATGTTCTAATAATGGTGTACAGTACTGTAGTATGCATTTCAGTGGTAATTTAATGACAACCTGTCAGTTGTAACACTTGAGGGTGTTCGTCTCTGTGACACGATTTATAGGCAGCAGTTAAGAACAGGACAGCCTCTCCCTGCTTCTGTAATTGCTGTGACCTGTTTTACAGCAATGCAAAAGGCCTGAGATAAACTGCTACGGTAGCTTGAATAATTTTTGTGACACGGTGGCTTGTTCCTCATCTGGGTTTGGCAAGATGGTGATAACATTGTGACGAGGAGCCAGCGACAGCCTCATATCAATATGAATAGAGCTAATCAGAAATGCAAATTGCAATCAGAAGGGTAAATTTAAAGCTGTGCGATAATTGCGCGATTGTGCAGATAACAAAAGGTCAAACACTTGTATCATCAAAGCCTTTAAATGGCTATCAGTCAGGATTTCATGTGAACATCAAGGAAATCTTAGAGTCAGAATAAAGCCCTTTCTGATCAGAAAAGATTACTACACCCTTTCTGCATTGGGGCTCTGTGGAGGTAAAATGGGTTTACTGGGGGTAATGAAATGATTTGATCTGTAATGCAGACCAGACCACATTTTTTGCATTTCAGTTTAAAAAAAAAAAGATTTTAACAGACAGAGCCAGAAAAAAAAAAACACACCTAATTTGCCGACTTCATGCTTCTGTGTTTGTGTGATGGAACTACAGTACATAACATTTTGTCCGAATACAATATTCTAACAACATTGTAGTTAATCAGGATTCAAAGCAAAAATGAGAAAAAAATGTATTGCGTATTTATTGCGTATTTATTTAGTACAGTATTTATTGCAGGTTGTGACAATTTGGTAAAACATCCGTGCTTTGCCACTGTGAATTTACCGGGCTTCTCACAGAATTGCTGCAATACATATGGAAAGGCGGGCATCTATTAATTTAACGGGCCTGTGCCAAGCCAATTTCCAAAACTGGTTGCTGTCCTTAAAATAGAAGCTCCTTTAAAAAATCCAATCCCCGCCTAAACCAAAGGTAGTAAGTCAAGGGAGCCATCTAGTGTCTTACCGTGGGATCTTAAAGAGGGCTTTGACGGGGTGCAGCTCTGACAACGGAGGGTCTCCATCACCTAGTTCAACGGCTGTGATGCCAAGTGACCATACGTCACACCTAGCGTCATAGGAGTAGTCATACTGTTGTTCGCAAGCAATGACCTGTCAGGTGGGGGAGAAAACAAAGCATTAAACATTCACACGTCTTTAAATTTACAGCCCTGTGGGGTGCATGGTGTAATTCAGCCATGTAATTCTGATAGTAAAACCACATAAAAAATTTCCTTTTCTCCCATTTAGCAGATCTGTTTTTGCGTGACAGCCCATCAGTACTAAAAGGTGTCTTGTAATCCATAATTCACAGGAACAGTAATTGGTCATCATCAACAGTGTTAATGCTACCTGTACAGAAACAATTAATTTATTTTTAATGCATAACTTTTTAAATGTATAGGCTTTGGAATTTTGTGTGTAACTGTACCACAAAAGTCCATAGATCAGTTCTATTCAATTAATCTATAAACAGCCACTTACAAAACTGCATACTGTGCACTTAACCATTTTTTAACAGTAAAAAATAAAATAAAATGTGTATTCAATTACAGAACATCAAATTTACTTTTTTAATTATTCATGTTCGATTTATATGGACCGAATTGAGTTAAGAGGACTTTTATTTTAGTTTATCAGGCTTATAATTTTTGTAGTTGGTTTCTTCCATATTGGAAAAATAGTGGCTGAATTTCATTTTTCATTACATTTTCAATTTGACCAGAAATTGATAGTTGTGTACAGCTGTAAAGTGGTGAAAACAGTTTGCGGTACAAAGCAGTATTATTTAGAAAAATCCTGAATGAATTTAGCTAATGATTCTTGAATAATAAATTAGTAATGAATGGTAATGATTGATATAACTGAAATTAAAAAATAATGTAGTTATTTAGTGTATACTAATTAATGTTTATGCTTGTTCTGATTGCTTCATTACATTTGCACCACACCTACGTAATATTTTGCTTCTCATTATTGTGCTAAATGAGACCTAACATTTGTGATTAAAGGCTGTTAGAATTCTAAAAAGAAAATGCTAAAAATTACTGTTGTACAAGATGTTCCATTTGAAGAGGTGCAAAGTACTGTATGTTTTAAAACATTTATTTATTAAGCTGGACATAACCAGATTCAATTAAATCTAAAACCCAGTAATTACAAATATTGCCCATACAGAATCTCAAGGCAAGTAAGGTGTTTTGCTAGGATTTTGGTAGCTGCTACTCAACACGATAACATTCAAACACACAGATCTAAGAGGAAAATTATTTTTTTGGCAGCATGTAAACTGCAAACCACGAGCGAGACAGGCAGCTTTCTTTGTCAAATCTTAGCTGCTTCACCCAAGGCCTCTGGAACATTATCATTTAAATGGAGATTGTTTTGAGTGTTCTTCAGTGTCACCCCTTTTTTTCTGCACAGGTCAGAAACGCCACCAGTTAATTACAATAATCAGGATTTATTGGCGATTGGGCACGTTTTAATTGCTCTCCAGTGCACACCCCAAACTGCCCGGATGATGGGAGCTCATTTCTGCCTCACAGTGAGCAAGGGAAGCAGGCTCCCAGCTATTAACCCTGGAGTGACCTCCAGCGCCTGCAGGAGAATACAGAGTGTAGCCAGCGAAGCTCCTAGAGAGAAAAGCAGGTCACTGTTTTGCGAATACAGTTACAGCGCGTGCTTTTCAAACATCATTCAGGATTGTTCATCACGTTTCCCTTCCAGGCATGGACGAACGCAAGTGAAGCATTAGACATTTAAAATAAAGATCAGAAATATAATGGCGATTTTGAAGCTGCTTTTTTTTTTAATACTGGACCACAGGTTTAGATAAACGTGAAAGTTCAGGACCGCTGTAGCACCACTGTGTAAAGCCACAGCATAGATAAATTAACAACCTGTGGAAAAACCAAATAACAGCTCTACTTATTTTAAAGGAAATGTCAGGAAACCAGACTTCCAGAACCCACTGTTTTCTCAGTGAAGCCACTGGCTTAGCGCAGATGACAATAAATCACTTTTTTTTTGTCACAGCTTTGAATTAAGGTTGAAGATTTGTTAATCACCTCCACCAATATTATCTTTATAGCAACAATTAAGGACAGATATTTTTTGCATCTATCATGGGAGATGGACAAGTTAAAAAAATATACCTTAACATTTATTTTGTATAAAAAAAGCTTTTTATTACTATGTTACCTCAGGAGCCATCCAAAAAGGAGTTCCTACTGAAGTATTTCTTCGCAAGCGAGCATTGGTGAGCTGGGCTGACACACCTAGACAAAATAAAATGTTTAGACAAGTTTAGGTTAGGGAGGATTATTCAACTTACTCTTAAATATAACTGCTTCATCACTCAGTAAATTCTACTTTAGTAATCTACTACAGTTTTAGTGGTTCGCCTTTCCCACCAGAGCTGAACTGGCATGCTCAAACATGTTGAAGACATCATCAGATATTTTACATTTAAAGCATGTTTACTTCATTTTTTTCCCCCCATTAATAATATATATATATTTAAAAAGCCATGGTTAAAAAAAGCAATTTATGATATGACATGACGGCAACCACATGCCACTGTAAATTGGCAATAACAATTTAAAATTAAGTGGGACAGCTCTTTTATCTGCAGGGGGCCACTTCATTTTTTTACACAGAGGAAATAAACATGCCGGAGGCTAGCTGAAGTCATTTGCCAGAACAGCTTTCTTTTTTATATGCAAAGGATCAAATAATGAAATTTAAATGAGCAATAATAGCCTTGAGTTAAGCTATGGCCCTTGAAATGCAAAGATGTTTTATAGGAAAGGGAAACAACAACTCGGATTGCTTCAGTACAAATGTTTTCCAGATGTTATTTCTGTCATTCTTTATATATATATATTTGTCTGGTAAGGCAAACGCAAAATGGATTATCTGTCATCAATTCCTAAAGTGCTTCATCTGTTAAAGCAAAATCTCCTAAGACTGTAACAAAGCACACAGTTGATCTGGAGCATCCCCGCAACGCTCGTGGTTTCTGAGCAGGCGATAAATTGCTGCCTTTGGCTAAACTGCACACATCAGGAAAACAAATGGGAAGCAGTCATTACCAAAGTCAACAAGCTTGACTCCTCCTTCTGTTGTCAGGAGAATGTTGTTCCCCTTGACGTCACGATGGATGATTCTGTTATTGTGCAAATGCTGGAGACCCTGGTGAAAATCCCAAAAGAAAAAAAAAAAGAGAAGGGGGGTGGATCTTATTTAGAATCAATTACCGTGTTATTAGGGGACATGATTAGCTCAATCTGCATTTATATTATAGGTACAGCTGTCCACTGCCTTTTATGTCTAAAATCCCTTTTCTATTTAAAATGCAAATATATTATCACCAATAATAAACCCTGAGCACAGTATGTGTACAAAAGGAAATTGCACCCTCTGCTGTTATTATGGTCTTGATGAACATCTTACCAAGAGGGCACCATATAAGATGTATGAGATTATAGCTTCATCCAATCGCTGACCACGCATGAGGAGTCCTTTGATGAGGTCTGTGACAGAGCCCCCATTACACAGCTGTGAGAGAGAAAGACAATATGACACCTCCATTACACACAGCAGTCGTTTGCTATATAGGATTCATTGATGCCTTTAACACTGTGAAACCCCACACGGGAAGACCATACTACTGTCTATTGTCTCTCTTCCAATTGATTTAGATTCCCCATTTCAAAATAACTCCCGTAACAACGTTTTTCTCAGTGTTCACAGCCAAAGAATAACCCCTCAAGAATTATTTTAATTAGTGACTTTACTGATGGGGAAACTGACATCTATTCAATGAAAACTAAATTTGATCCTTTTTATAGTTCCAGCCAAAGAATTATCTTGGGACTGTGGAAAGATACAAATCTTCCTTTGATTGCCCTATGCGCTAAGACCATATTAAAGTATCTTAGTTTGGCGGTATCCACATTCAAAATGAAAGGTTTTCTCAAATGTGGCCAGTTGCAATTAAATTAAGATTGTACTGTAATATTTACTATAAAAAAATAGCTTTCTGCATGTGATTATATAAAACATAAAAAGCTAATAATTACATTAAACTATTAAATCGATAGATTTTTGTCTCTTTTTTTCTACTTTTGTATGGAATTCATACAAATTCAGAATTTGTGTATTTTAATTTCCTCCTACAATAAAAAAAATAAAAAAGAATAATCAAATAATCACAAAAGAATGCTTTTCACAAAAGCCACTACAATAAACTGGTCTGCAGGAGATTAAAAAGGCTTTGTTTGCAGTGTTAATATTCCCATTTCCTAACATCTCTTTTAGAAGAAGAAAAAGCAAAAGGCAAATTAGCTTAGTAAATAGGCGAGTTGGAAAATTGTTGTCATTTTAGAAACTGGTTACATCAGGGCTCTGATTCTCGGTCTCTCTGCTCTGTTAAGGTGGGATGTCCAGAGATGAAGCATTGTAATCACAAAATATCATGCAATCGCTCTCCTGTAATGGACTCCCACAGATCAAGGGGAAGAAAGTGTGTGTTCCAGCACTTCTTGATTATTTACATCTTTTAGAAGGCTGCTCATTTACCTTTTCAATGTCACTTTCATCTCGGTGTGCAAAGAACGTCCACCATAATATCCATTTTTCTCTTTTCCTTTTTGGAAAGGATTTCTGAGACGCGTGGCTTGTAGCACAGACTATTTAGGTATGTTCCTTTAAAAAGGCATGACAACGTCAAGTGATGTCTTAAAAAGTGCTCGATTGGAAGAGCTTTGTTAACGGGCTCCAACCGTGTTTTGACGCAGCTTACTTGACGTGGTTAAAGCATACTCGAGAGGGTCCGAAAAACTGGGTCAAGGTCAACCAACAGCGGAATTTGAATCACAGAAAACTAACCTATCAAGCACTTCATTTACCAGATGAATACAGTAAACAGAACCACCGCGCAAGAGGGCCATGGTTTATCTGCTCCCTGGATGAATTTTAAGTCAGCATATTTTCTTTCAGCAATTCCCATTCTGCTCACGAATGTCTGTATCCAAGTGTTCCCTGACAGAAATGAAGCTACCATACAGCTGATGTACAATCCCACCGACCTGAAATGTACAGTAGATGTTCTTCCTATGAGGTCTGTGGCCTACTTGAAAGGGTAAAGATAGGGTTTTTCTTTTTTAAACTGGACTTTTGGGGGAAGTGTTGTTTACTTCACTATTTAAAATGTGGGGACGTGGCTCAGTGAAGCAATATGTGACAGAACACAAATGTTTCTATGGTTACCTTTTAAGCCGGGAGCCAAAAAAAGCAGTGCACAGCAACACAGAAACCACACACAAAGCAGTCAAAAAATCCTTGCGTTCACCAGATGCAACAGCGGACTAATATTTTCTCAGACTCTCACTCTGAAATTCCAGTGGCCATTTCCACAGAGCAGATTTACCCTCACAGGCTTTGTACTGTATGTTGTACTCTGACAGGTCTAATCACATTGTTTAGTGCTGCTTGCTATAACCGGTACAATGTGGAGAAGGCCAAAATTAATCTCTGTAGCAAAAAATGCTAAGGACCACTGCAGAAGAGGGATAACCTAATCTTTTGGATTCATATCACAGTTATATTCATTTTTTTTAATTAAATTGAAGCAGTTCTACTGTTTTCAAGACTAAAATGTTTTTCAAAAAGTACATTTAAACTACAAGCATAATCAGTTTGTTCATTGTCTTACCAATGAGACATTCTTTCTTCATATTAAAATTCCTGCAGCTTTTTAAAACATTTACAGGGCACACTAAGCCGCTACCCAGACAACAGGTCCACCCACAGATAATTTACAACCTGTAGTGCATGTACAGTACGCATTTCAAACACAAGCAAATGGGCTCTTTAAACTCGAATATGTTGACAAGTGCTGATGAGTGTTAACAGAGATGTTTGTTTCTCCTCTTACCTGATGTGTCTAACAAAGGTTTTACAAGTTTAAGTAGATCATCATAACTTAGTGGAATTCAAAAACATGGGAGCTGAGTCAGACATTACCAACCATTTATCTAATCTCTGACAGAATATTTGAAAAGTAGAATCCAACAGGATTTTGCATGTCTTACACTTTTCTTTGATCTAATCTGATTATTTAGAAACGACTGAAGAACTCAAGTCTCAACAAAGGAAAAGTAACTTCTTTGGGCTGACTCTCTGCGATACGTAACTGTATTCTATAAACAGAAATGACAAAGGCAAGGCTGTTGTTATTTTAAGAAGCTCAGTTAACCAATTTGAGAAATGAAATCAATAAAAATGAAAGGAACGGAAACGAAGCCTCACCTCAAGAATCAGCCAAAGCTGGCCTCCTGAGAGATCATCCACCTTGTAGAACATCCCATAAAACTTGACAACATTGGGATGATTGGAGAGGGACCGCAGGATGTTATATTCTGCTTCAATCTCCTCATCAACATCCTTTCATAACGGGGGGGGGGGAGAAAACAGCCAATTAAAAGATACAGCACAGAGCATCTCTAGAGTAGTCGTAACAACAATAACAGAGCCAGGAACTAACCTACAAGAACTCAGACGCAAGTGATGCAATCATGAAGAGAAACAATGAAATGTCTCCATCGCTTAGTGTTGCCGCTTCTGAGTAAATCAATCTTTGTTTTGAGAGAAACTGATTTGCGTTGTTAAGCTGAACGAATACATTTAAAACCGTGAACTACAAGCGTCAAGCAAAGTCCAAAATAAAGCATTTTCATGTGCCTGAAAGGACTCCATATCCAACAACCAAAAGGCCGATAATATATATATTTAAGATTCCATTTTTACCATTACCCAATCAGCACTGTCAGAATGACTGTCACAAGAGAGATGAACACAGGCTCTGTATCTTCATACACAAGTGTGGCTGAGAGAGCAGCAGGGGAGCTCAGGTCATTGACGAGGGATTGCAACCCCGACAACAATCACAGACTAGATTTCATGAAACACAACGTGGAGACGCTGCGGTGCTCTGAATCGGGCCAGGCTTTTTAGCAGCTGGCTCTGCACAACACAAAGGAAGAGAAAAAGCACAGAAAAGATAGAGGAAAATTCTGCTCACCTGAGGCAGAGTGTGAAAAGAGAGAAAGTAAAAAAAAAAGACGAGTCTATTCCATTAATTCTGCCATTGTTATGCTTTTCTCCTCAACAAAAATAAATTTTAGCACTGGAAAATGATCAGCTGAAGAAAGGAGTTTTTGGGTCACCCCAAAGTGACAGAAGACGCTGGACGTGGTGAATCCAAAGACGGTCACAAAGAAAAACACAAGATCACGTTTTCTACATTTGATCTCTGTTCAAACAATGATTTTAAGGAACGTCATTGTACTTGAATAAATGAGGAGGCTCCAACAGATGCTTGCAGTCAACTAATTATTAAATACCTATAATCAAGTTCTCTCTTAGGACACGGTTCTAGTGTTCACGAAGGATCAAAATAACAGAAAACAAGTGTAGGTAAACCAGATTTTTAAACATTCCACCACTTCAATACTTAAAAACAAGAGAGTGGAATGGACATACAGTAGCTTTTCACCTATATCCAAGCCTATGCCAAGTTTCATACCTACCTGTATGCTTACGGTTTGAGTTTAGCTTACTTTTCAACCCAGAGATATGTAAGGTTATTACCTCATGCAATGCTAATAAATGTGACAGAAATTTCCTTCATGGGATCAATAAAGTATCTATCTGGAACCGTGAAAATCAGGACTGCACCTTCACCAGCCCCCTTCTGGCACATTCTCCAAACCCATCCTTTTAGTCTGCACATTCTGAACATATCCTGTACCTCCTGTCCGTCACTTCTAACAGGTGAACTGTTATCACCAGCACTGTGCCATTTGACACACCCCACTACACAAGATCAGATGACAAGGACCTCTTGTTGAGCTCTTTGTTCGAGCTCACTGTTACAGACATGCCTGACGACTTATCTGTTACCTTGATCTTCTGTGACCGCCTTCATTACCAGCTGTGATTACCAAATGCATCTTACCACATTTTCGTCATTGTGTGCCATATTGTTTTTGGCTTATATTGTAAACCAAATGCGTCACATCATCATTTATAATAGCCTTATGCCATACAGAATTCTGACTTTAAAATCGTCCATTATATAGCAATGCATCCGTGTTTGAAATCAAATTGATCTCTACCAATAATAAACTTACATGTATAGGATCCAAAATCTTTACAGCCGCTTGGCTCCCATCCTTTTTATTGTTGACTTTGTAGACTTTCCCATAGGTTCCTTTTCCAATGGTCTCCACGATCTCCCAGTCATCCGAGGGATCTGCCAGAGACTCCAGGCCAATCATGCTAGACTTGTACGGAAACACTCCATACAGCGACTTCCTAAACAAAGTAAAGATCAGTCAGAAAAAAAAAACGACACTGAAGCCAGGTCTCTTAATGCAGCACACACAAATTTGACCGCAGGGATTTTCAAATCTGTAGACACTCCAGGACAAGGGCACCTCTGTATTATTACTTTGTAGGGTTTCTAGTATATCAAAGGGACAGATTCACTGTGATTCCAATATCTATGCCATGATTCCACCTCCACCTTACATTGGTGAAGGTCTTTCCACTCTGAATTTCCTACTCGTAATACTCTGTTCCAATTGCTCAGTAATGGTTTTCATATTATGAGGATATTCAAAAGAACATAAGAAAAGTCACGAGTAGAGGCTGATTGGCCCATCCGGCCCCTTTGGCTGGACAGTTGGTTCCATACTCCCACAACCCTTTGGGTAAAGAAAATAATCAATTTTGGTCTTCCTGTGCCGAGCAGTCATTATTCATAAAGCAATACAGTACAAAGGCTTAGGACAGCTTCTGAAAACTGGCAAAGAACACCAATAAACTAGGTGTCACCCTCAAATCACAGTACTTTTTGTATTAGACATAGGTGATGCAGTGTTCTTCATTTTTTATATCTTTCCCAGTAAGACAAGGTTGTACAAAAAAAAACTGCCGTGTTCAACGACATTCCATCAGATGTGTTTAAAATACAAAATCTGCTTAATTTCATTAGCTCTTGAATAAAAATGAAAATTTTAATGATGAATGATCCATGTTTTGGAAGGAACAGCTGTAGAGAATAAGGGAAATGTTATTTGCCTCATTTCAGAAAAAAAAAAAGAAATGGCTTAAGTAATAATAAAAAACTAAGTCCATAAAATAATGTCGCCTCAGGTCACTTCTCGAATGCCAATTCGAGAAATGGCATTTGGAGAAGCAGATACAGTCTTAAAGCTATCCTTAGGGAAAAATCAATACCTGAATGCCAGAATCCCCCTTCCTAATTTATGCACTTTATCATAGCGAAGAAAGTAATCATAAAACCAAGAGAAACTGCTCGTTCAGCTCGGTTGCCTTATTATCTTTGTCAAGGGAGACGCCTAACAGGTTTATAATCACAGAAGACTGAACTCTGTTAAGGACAAAAAACAAATAACTGGTACTTACATTTAGACTTTCTGTGACCTAGAGTTCCTCAGCTGTTGGACTGTTTATTCAGAAATGATTTTTTAAAGCACAGAAGGTAAACAATGTGCCTGATCATTGTTCATAGTCTAGAGCCCCTTTTCTTTTCCCCCGCAACTTACTGTACAGAGACATGGCCTGTCCTGGCATTACATTAGAGTCCAGGCCTCCTGTCACAGGCTGCTAAGAGTGCTGCAATCTGTTGAATGTGAATCGGATTTACAAAAGATTAACGTGACACTAACTGCCTCTTAATCCTCTCACATAAACCTTTGCGATGTTTACCGCTGGAGTTTTTCAGGACCCAATCAAATGGTTTGATAGTATTTCAAAGTAATAAACACATTTGCTTTTACCACACATTAGAGCATGCCCATGTCACTACAGAAAGATGCACAATCTTAGTCAATGTATCCAAAGTAACAGTGGGGAGGCATAAGAGTGAGTGAAACAAACACACCTACTGTACGGTATTTGTATGAATATAAAACTATATTCACACTCAGAGAACAATTAACCTCTTCCAAAAACATTTTCCAAGATGTATTTTAAACATTCTGTGACCTGTTGTATTTCATTTGTCCCATTATGGAGCTATATTACATACACAACATATGAAAGAATGTGTTGTGCGACTCTGGAGGGGGGGTCATTTTTTTCATCTCAGGCTAATGTGAAACAATAAACATTAATGCCATCAATGATATTTAGACTGTAAAAGCACACTTCACCTCTTTCAGATGATATTGATAGATTTATGGATTAGCTACCTTGTTGCCTGACACATTGGTTGACATTTTAGTTTGTGTCCAGGAATATTATAAAAGCTACAGGACACACAAGGTAACTTATGTGATTTCAAATGTACACCTTCATCCAAGAAGGAAAAAGATAATTACAAAAAGGACACCAATTAAAAGGGGAGTAATTCACTTTCAACTTATTTCTAAAGGTAGAAATACCAGTATAAATTCTCGTAATGTCAGAGAAATTAAACCCACAGCAGACTTAATCTATCACTTTTAACACTGTAGGGAATGGGAACACATTATAGATATTCTGCCCTCAAAAATAAGTATATTGTTAGATCTGTGGGATGAGAAGATTAAGAGGAGAAAGCCATTGGAGATTTAAAGCCAATTTAAAGACTTTCCACTTTTTTTTTATTAGTTTGATGAAAGGGGGCACTACAGTTTTTACTTTTTGTCCATGCGGTTGAATTAAATAAATAAGAGCATACAGTTCATTTTGAAGTGTCGTGGAGACTGCTAGCAGAGGCATTGTCATTCAATGGAAAAAAAAATGCATGTACAATATTATTGTGGGGATTTCAATGCAGACAATCTGTTGGGTGTCATCTTGATATGTTCTGGTACTGCTTTCTCCTGCATAGAGGCATAGAACGCAGCTTGGGTAATGATAAACACATTCGAATTGCAGACACCAGAGACATTCGACATTAAAATAGAATACAGCACAGGCACAGAAATACAAAACAAGCACTCAGCTATCTGATTTACAGTGCTGCTAATGCTTATTAAAATGAGTTCATTAAGTCATTTTCTATTGTTGCGTTTTCACCCTGGCATGATAAAAGAAACCAAAAACGTCAACATCTTCCTCAGGGGATTTACATTTTAAAAAGATGATAATACTCTTCTTTGATTGTTGTCAAAAAACATAACATGTTACTAAGCACAGAACACTACACAGGATATGAATTTTCCCCAATGGAAGCCGTTATCGAGTCAGATGAAATTTTCTTGCATTCGCTTTAGAAGAACCAATGCTTAGATTTGTAATTTTATTCAGCTAACCATCACCTAAAGAATCACATTACCAGCATGTAGTACAGCTGGCTGTCTGCTCTGAACAGCAGCTGCTGCTATGTTGCAATCCTAAGGATCTCTAGCCTTCATCCGATGGACTGTAATGTAAGTGGTGGTCTGTAGCATCTCCTCTGCACCTTTCATTATTAAGTTCCAATTTTGGGAAAGATCAGCAATTTTAATACTGAGCATGGAGGCTCCTAAAAAATTCAGTGCACGTGTCTCCCACCATCACACTACTAACTATGTGCTTTACAATAGCCTTCCACTGGAATGCACTAGAGAATTTGTAATATTATTATTATTAATAAAATCTTTCCAAATCTAAAGAGGCTAATTTAAATAACAGCATACACTACATACATGATGCAGTTTTGACACAGACGAGTTATTTTCAGCATCTACATTTACGTGGTCTTTCCTTTAATATGCAGATGTAATTCTTGCGTCAGACAATGTTTTGTAGTCTCAGCACACAAACACCAAGATTCCTAAATACAGGTACCATTCATCCATCCATTAGTCTCTATCCCAAGCATAAGGACACAAACCAGATACAAAAGCATAGGGCAGAAACAGACGTAGTCTGCAGTCAGCAGCCAATTGCAGGACATGCACACAAACTCAAGCACACAGGGACAGTTTGGAGACACACATTCACTGAGCCAGCATGCCTTTGGCAGATGGGAGGAAACTAGAGCACCCTGAGAAATCCTACATGAACACGAAGTGAACACGCACCCACCACAACAGAGGTGCCTCAGTTCACAATTTAACCAAGGAACAAAACCTTGTGGGACATCAGAGGTAGCTGCCATGCCACTGTGCTGCACACATACAGTAGGTATCATACCAGAGAAAAAAATGTCACAAAAAACTCAAAGCTTACAATCACTAACATGATTAGAAAAGTAACTCATCGTTAGAGCTGTTCGATTCATGTTGGCAATAACAGCTCTGCCTTACATTCGACAAAACGTTCCGAAAACAGCTCTTCAGTCATATAGAGGTTGTAAATAATGAAGCAGAAATAGTAATATAATAGAAATAGATTAGAAGAAATATGGAACAGAACAGGCCTTTTTTGGGCAACACGAAATCTACATGGAACCATGGACTAGTTCACCTTGAACCATTACAAATATTTTTAAACGTTATTTCTGAATACTTTAGACTAAAAATTAAACCCCTTAAATTAAAATAAATCTTTCAAAGTAGTATTCTACTGTTTTTTCCAACACTTGTAAGAACATACACTGAAAAAAAACAGTATTTTTTTTTTCACCAGTAAGCTGAAGTACCCTTAAATTCACTTACTGTACATCAGGCAGTGTACAGACATTCATTTTAGAATATTTACAGTGACAAAAGGTTATGTGAAATAAAAGTGATCAGGCTGTAGGGCTTAAATTTTGTTTAATCATATACTATATGTACTTCAGCATTGAAATTATTGCCTTGAAATATAACACAAAAATCTCACCTAAATTAGAGTATGGAGAATTTATTATCCATGATCAGTTTAAGAAACAAACATACCTGCTTTGCCAGAGAGCTCTCTCTTGAATCCTGAGTTGTTTCTGTAGTAACAGTTGTCCCTTCCCAAATAATGTTAATCAGCTTGAATAAATTTTTAATTCTGTTGCAATCTGTAATCTGATCTACTTTAAAATATTTAGGTGCCAAATGTATCCAGGCATGATGGAGTCCTGGACGAATATCAGAGATGAGATGCTACTTGGATTACACACAGGTAGCCAGGGAATGGGAAACAGCAAGGGGTCATATGACCTACCATATGTATAGGTCAAACAATCGTCATGTAAACAACCAAAGACCCGGAACCCTAAAAATCCAAAATGGATACTTTTTTATATTATACCTTGCTAACTAGATACATTTCAATGCTACCTGTTACTTTTTCCCCCCATGGAGTAGTGAAACAGTCCATCATGGGTAAGGTTTACAGCAATCCTTGTCATACTAATAACCTGAGAGAAAACCACTTTTAAGAAGATGTGACAGGATGTTATGTTCCAGCAGTTCCAATATTGTGATTAAAAAATATTTGTATCTCCAGAGGTTAATACACATTCGCTTTCAATACACTGTACTATAGCAACATTTATACAGTAATGTGTTTAGGGAAAGGAAAATGTAATCTGCTGATATTGGATACTGGTATTTATTTTAACACTCTTATACTTATAAAATAAGTTATATAGCACTTGCTGCAATTAACAAAACAACTACTGCAATTACTTGCACACTAATTCAATGTAGTTGAAAAAGCAGTATACAACTACTGGCTGGACAGCTTTGCAACCAGAATGCATTCTCGATAGGAAGTGAAATTTGACGGAATGAACTAATTTAATGAGCGCAAGTGCGGTTCTTGTAGCATAATCTGATCTACAGGTTTTCATTGAGAAAACTCTTCCTCCTGCCTTTCTCCCTCACTCACCACAGATGACAGATTGCTCTTATTCCCTTAATCTCTAAAGCACACTCAGGCCTTTGTTTTGCAACATTCTGTTAGCAATTATTCAATTTTTTTAATAACAAATCAAATGCAAAACAAAAACACAAAATACCCTGCAATCATCTTTTCATAAGAGCAACTGGTATGACCCGAGAATTCTCGTTTAAAAAAAGAGGATAAAGAATACCAAGCCCAGCTCCAAAATTCATCCACAGGAGATTTCGAAAATGAATAAGAAGGGACCTGCAGTGCAGGGTGGACAGACTTCACGCAACAAACTAGAGATAAGTTTCATTTCCTAACATCTAGAAGGGGTCATGTGCACTTTATGAATAAATAGGTGAATAAACAGAATGCCTGGAAGATTAATTGAAATTGTCCCAGAGAGTGTCACAGGAAATTTCTTCATATATAACATTGAAAACTCTATTCCAACAATGGTTTTGGATTGTATGTGAACTCAAACAGAAAAAAAAACTAACGGAGAAAGCCAGTCCCTGTGTTTTGCCTCCTAAGATTACTTTATACCCTGCTTGTGAAAACAATCTTGTCCCCCCATGGACATACTGTACATGTACACATTGCAGAACAGTATCAAATAAAAAAAGAAAGAAGAGCCAGGTAACTTGTACTGAGATTTCAAGTCCTGGAATGAATGACAACCATTCTTATTGTACATTGTGTACATTCTTATTTAAATAATAGATGTACGCTAAAATACATATGCCTTTGCTCCTGAGTAAAGAAAGAAGGGGAAATTAACTGCTTTTATGGTTATGAGTTCTGCACACCCTGAGATTTCTTGATCCTTTCTACTAAATGGTAAGTTGTAATGAAATAATTACAGGACCAAACAGTAGTCTACACTATCTAGGGGGGATCTTTGTATACCTTAAAATGTAAAGTATATGGAAGGGCCAAACTGTCCTTAAGTGGACCCAAAAGTCAATGATCAATTAAACAAAAGAGTAGAGAGTGAAAATTACTCCTCATCTCCGCCAGGTGTTCCAAACCAACAAGTGAATGAAAGGTGGGGTTCTCATACAAATCACTGAGTAATTACTCAAACACTCCCCTAATGACATTGACAAGCTGTCCCTCAAATACAGACTAGACAGATAAAATAAAGACCTGTCATGTTTCTTATGATATGAGCAGTTTAATTTGTGTCACTCTGTGATCAAAAACTTTATTACATGACTATTATGAATAATAAGGGACAAGACAATTTAAACCTAATTATTTACTAGTAGTGTTTCTTAAGACTGTTGAATGTCAAAAGAAATATGTGCCATACGGACAAGAAAGGAGTCCTTTTCTCATTTAGTCTTATTTTGAGGGTCAATAAAAAGAGCATTTTAGAAATCATTCTTTACAACCGAATAGATTATTTCTCTAATACTCCTTTATTTTACTTATCTGGCAAGTCAGTTGAGAATACATTTTCAGTTACTTTCAGTTACCACTTATATAGCAGAGAATACAGTATACAGTATGGGAGCAATATGAAATAGTACAGGCAGTGAATAAGACTCGGAAACACCTGGGTAAATGAGGGATACCTCATATATCTGTCCTTCGGATGAGATGTAAAACCGAGGTCCCGACTCTCTGTGGTCATTAAAAATCCCAGGGTGTTTCTCGAAAAGAGTAGGGGTGTGACCCTGGCATCCTGGCCCAACTTCCCATTGACATTACCAAACATGGCCTCCTAATAATCCCCATCTATGAATTGGCTTCATTACTCTGCTCTCCTCCCCACTGATAGCTGATGTGTGGTGAGCGTTCTGGCGCACTATGGCTGCCGTCGCATCATCCAGGTGGATGCTGCACATTGGTGGTGGTGGAGGGGAGTCCGCATTACCTGTAAAGTGCTTTGAGTGGAGTGTCCAGAAAAGCACTACTGTATACAAGTGTAAGCAATTATTATTATTATATTGAAAGCAATTAATTCCACATAGGGTTGATTTACGGTTGATTGGATGAGCATGACATAAACGTTATGTCAAGATCTTCTTAGTTACCAGATCTAAACCCAATTGAACATTTATACTATATTCTGGAACAATTGTGAGTTCCCCCCCCATCTCCTTCAACCAGACCTGAGCTAAATCGACTATCTCGTGGAAGAGTGGTGCCACATCCCTTCTGTAGAATTACAGAGGCTGGGAGACTCTATGCCACAGCGCATACAGGCTGTGCAGGCTGCAAGTAGTGACCCAACATGCTATTAACTGACTCACATTGCCAATTTCATTTTATATCCACTACCTGGACTTTAGTTCAAGGGGTACAACAGCAGTATCCCACTTAGTATTTGGGCGCTCACGCCATCCAATCCAGAATCCAATGCCTCATCCATTACTCTACGCTCCTGGATTTCACATCTCCTCTCCTGTCACTTGCCCTAGCCCGTGCCTGCAGCAAAATGTCTGCATTTCGATTTTTGTTTTCTAAAAATAGAGGACAATTGGCTTCTGAGAAATGCTTCAGTGGAGTTCTAATCCTGTCGTCTTTAAATTGCCCGTAACAATGCTGTGTCTTCCGAGACGAAAAAGGAAAAAAAAAAGTCCGGTCACCCACGCACACGTTGCAAGCGGTGTCCTGTGGGAGAGGCAGGCAAACAGCCTGTGCACAGTCACACGCAGGCGAGACACTGGGCAGCATCCGCACAAGGTGTCTCACTGGAGGCCTCCATTTTTCTTGAAGATATCGGTCACCTTCCATTAAAAGATAAGAAGATGTTTGTCTAAAATAGTATAAAATAAACTAATAATTTTTAAGGTCCTGAAGGGCTTCATAATTCATGTAGAATGCAGAACGTCATGAAGAAATATAACAATTTTCTATAAAACTTCCATTTCCATGGTGAACATTCAGCTGTTTACATCCATTTTCTTATACAGTAATTAAACCAATTCCTTTCTTAAATATACTTGAAGACTGCACAATTACTGATCATACAGTTGATAACTAATGACATTACAGCCTAGAAACATTAACTTCTGTCCATCCACCCAATATATCTGTTAGTTTATTTATTAGCAACACTGTTTCACAGTTATAACTCTAAATGCTTTAAATTAACTAAATTAACTGCATTTCTTTCCAGTTTCCAACTAATGGCCTTTTTAGAGTCAATCAATACAGGCCACTTACAGGACAATGTATTACACATTGAACACTCGGAGCACAAAGATTATCCCTGAACAATTACCCAATCCACAGATTATCCGCATCTTAAGGCTCCTCACTAGAAATCAAAAGGCAAATTTCATTCGTAATGAGAAGAGAAATTTACTTTATGTGCATGTTTCACGAACACAATAAACTCATCCAAGAACCCCTTTCCTTTTTAAAAAAACAGCAGTCCACACCGAGACAGGCCCGTGACAACTCAGTGTCATGAAAGCTCTATACAAATCCTTCGATTCTCCATTAACCCAGAAAGCTTGAAATCAGACTATTTAGTGTACTTAAATAAGAACAACCCAGCACATTTAGCCTCTTTGGTAGTAAGAAGGTAATCGATCCAAGCATCTCATCCAGGAATTTCTTGAAAGAAGCAAGAGTATCGGCTTCAACAACATGGCTGCCTGCCATACTCCCACAAAGAAAAGAAGTGCCTCCTGTTCTCAGTTTTAAATGCACTTCCACTTAGTTTCCACTTGTGCCCCATGGTTCAGGGTTCACTGATCACAGAATCCACAGTGGCAGAAAATGTTCATCTAATATTTGACTGGGTCTTCTAAACAAGAGCATCTGTCATACAAGGCAATTCAGTCATTTCACACATAACTTCCAATGTAATCTTGCAGGAAATAAGAAAGACCAACATGTTCTCGGTTTTCTTTTAAAACCAGAAAACTGAGGGAGCTGTAACCCAAGCAAGTGAACGCCTGGAGGCATAGTTCAAGTTATCCCACTATAAACTGGCCAGTATTAGCAGATAAAGACCTTGGAGGAGTGTGTAAGGAAGAGTTCAATAGCATTGATACAACACACCAAAATGCAAAGCACCTTCTATTAATAGGGGAACCGTCCAATAAAAAAAATAAATATAGGATTGGACCATATTAAGCACACAAATAAAAATATTGGTGACGTTCATGAACAAAAGAATTAATTGAATGTTTCTTAAAACACTGTTTAAGATGGAATCTAGTGGAAAAAAAGTAAATTAATTCTTGTTAAGAATTGGCAACAATGGTCACTGATGTGTCACATTAAGAAATGATAAGAGTACAATGCAGATTAAAACAGGAAGACAATTCCTCAGTCAGTTTTGAATAACGAGCCCATTTTCATACAATTAACCACAGGCCCAGCAAAAGAGAATGAGGATGACAATCAATCCTACAATCTACCCTCTGCTTCACAAGAAATGTTAACATCTTACAAGTTTTATAACTAGACTCTTAAATTTCCTTTATTTGTAGTTCTGGAAGGTACCATAAAATGCAACAGTATTTGACAAAGGAAAGTGGTCCTATACATTCTCACCAGTATGAAAATTTCCAATGCACTGAAGGTTTGTGATGAGAAAGTTCATGAAAGGGACAGAGATGGAGAGATAAAGAGATCCTCTCAGCGACTGATTAAATATTTACACCCATGTGTCATCTTAAAAAGACAGTATATGAAAAGACTAGCATTAGAACCTACTGTATATGTACAAATAAAGCTTAGTCAAGTTGTATCAGTGGCTGAATTCCATAAGCAGATAAAAATTCACTTAATTGACATCATCTCTTATGCGAGAGACTGCTCATAATGATATCTGAATATTTCAAAGGGCCAAAATAGACTGTCGGATAAATAAGGGAACCAAGTCTTTCTATGACAACAGGAAATACGAATCTGAGCCTCTATTACTCAGTATCTAGGATGAACATTTTTAAGAAGCATCTAACATTATAGTAACCGTCTTCAGAATAAATAAAGTGTTATGCACAACAGTATCTACTGTGTTGCTCATGTGCTGCCTGCTGAGAAATAATAATAAAGTATCAAGTTCATGAATATGTTGCAGTTCTCTCTAGTGATTTGAGGTTTTTGATTTGAGAACATTTCATGTGCATTTATTATAGGGCATCTGCTTTCTATTCCCTCTGTTATAACTGTTATTTTTGGACTATACTGTGTAATATGTCACCTTATATCTTTATCTCATAAATAAGACTATAAGAATAAAATGAATCTTTAAATTGAGAACCAGTCACTACAAGATTAGACCGATTAATATTACCTTTTCCCAATTCACAGATTTTGATCAACTGGTAAAAGCTAAAAAAAGTAAAATAATTTCTGGGTAAGTTTTGTAGTTATTTTAAAGTATTTTCAGTTATCCAAGTAGAGATCTTAAATATTATTCTTTAAGATAACTATTTGACTAAGTCTTCTCCTTTCATGCCTGTTGGGTACTCCTTCATTTAATGCACATACATTTTAATCTGCAGGCTTGGTGTCATTCCAATTTAAAAAAAATATATTTTGGAATATTCCAACTTTGTGACCCCAAAAGTTTGGTCAGGTGTGTCCTCCTGTACATTGACAATCTATGCTGTATATTCCGATTACATTTCTATTAACAGTGCAAAACTAAGTTCTAAGACATTTTTATGTCCCTCACATTTTACATTCTGAAACTGCAAGCAGGTAGTATATAAAAACAGTCCCTTAAGACTTGCAACCTAATGATAAGAACCCAGATCCCGTCTCATTTTATGAATCCAGTCTCCACATATGGTCAAGACACCGGCACTTCCGCAAAGGGAACACTCCATTCTAATGTCCCTCCATCACCTTTCTATGCAAAGAACCCCTCACTGTGGCACAGCTGTGACTACCAACCAGTTCACCAAGTGCCCTTTGAAAGACAAGATGCATTGAGACATTTTTTGCAGATCATTAGATTATTTCAAACACAATACTGAAATCTGAATAAGAATGTCAGATGTACATCTTGATCAGCAAAGAGAAAGTGATGCGAGGCTCTTTTGAAATGTAATAATTGGTGTTCATTTATTGTATTTACACAGCCCACATCTGGAAATAACAGTCCATGAATAACTTTAAAACAGACATACAAGCCTTCAACCATATTTCATAAAGAGCAACTTGCAGTCTTTCACTTCGAGTTTCTTATAATGCGATATATACATCTTATATGTATATATTTTCCCCACTGTATATAAGAATATACACTTGTGAAGATCACATTATAAAGATTCGAAGGATCTCTCTCGTTTCTCACCAGATCCTCCCATGAAGCTGGAAAAGCTCTTTTGCCTTGAGGGTAGTTTCCTCAGTGACTCTGTTTCCCCTGAGCATTGAGAAAAAAAAAACAACAACCTCCTTGATTAGGCATTTGGTATCCTTCTCAAACAGCAATGCCTTTTTTAGTTACCCTCCCATACCACATAATTCAGTTCATTTTACAATGCGTTTTGACGACGCATCAATACTGTGGTGTGGCGTGTGCTATATGTGAGAACTATAGGTTGTCTGGGTTTCATTAAAGCACCAGAACATGAAGAAGTTGTTAAACCTGTTTGTTTAAATCAATAATAAGCTGCTATAGATCGTTAATATCAGATTTGGAATGAAAGCCTTCAGATAAACAGGTCCTCCAGAAAAAGAATAATAATAAGATAAGAATTGAACACCCTTTTCTTTTTCTTAAATTCTTCTTTAATGTTCTTAAGAGATAAATGTCTATTTTGAAGCATGACATTATATAAAGCATTAAAGATTAGCCTTACCATTCCCGTGTGCATTTTTCACCAGCTGTGCATTCAAACATTTATTTAGTAATTGCCTTACACATGTGCACTGCATAGTAACATTCACGACTTTCAGTTTGCCTCAGCTCAAAGAATGATGTAGTTTACCATACATATGTAGAGTCAGACAAACTGTGGCCTAATTTTTAGAAGTGGTCACTTTATACTAGACTTCCCATTCAATGTTTGTATAAATGAAATTCTCTCAATACCATTCGCAAGTAAACAGGTCAAATTCAACAAAATAAGCGAATAACCTAAACATCACATTTGAAGTAGGAGTACACATCCCAAACGAATTCAAACGCAAATTCTTCATTTATTAAGAAAATAGGGTCAGATGCACTAAAAATCGAAACAATTGGGCACAGGTATTTAAATAAGCACTTACAGAAGCGGTGAGTGGCTACCACTTTTACAGGAGGGAATGGCTATTTGGTTATATGAACCAAATGGTTCATAATGGTTATTTGAAAGTGTTAACACTGACAAAACTTAATAACACAGACTTAGTTATTTTAAGTCCATTGCATTTTCCACCAAATGTACCTACAGATACCAATTAAAAGTTAACTTCATTATAAGTGCAAGCTTTTTATTCATCGGCTAAATAATTGAAGCAATCTAAAATGAATTAAGTTTTTTTTTCCGGGATTTCTGTGACAGCAAAAAAAAAAAACAGGACAAAAATAATTAACTTGGTTTAGCTGGATACTGGAAGTGTGTAGTACTACTTCATCTTAATACATTGCAAGATGATCTTACCTTTTAGTCCCTGAATTCTCTTTTGTGTTCTCTGCAAATTAACAAGAAATTTATTATTAATCACCGCAGCAGAGCAATTTCTTTTTTTTTCCAAGATGCTGGTTTACAATAAATGCCATTTCACCCGCATTCATGAAGACAAACCCAACCCTTGACAACTGTTGTATTGCTCTTTTTATTATTTCTAAATTAAAAAAACGAAACTTCGTCTGTATTTAATGCATGATCTCGCATCACACAGCACGGCGACACCTGAAGCAATCTTTATTTCCGCAGAACAAGCTCGCAAGCGGACTGAATAGATTGCAACTGCCACTAGTTAGCTACAGGTGAAAAGCACAGTTTGGAAGTAAATTAGCAACAATGACTTTAAAAAAAATGAAATAGTTCTAAGGTTAAACAAATGAAATGAAAACTCACCCACAGCAGTCTTAACGTTATCAGAAGCTTACCTTCCATTTCTCTCGTTCGCAACAATCAGAACAGATTTTCTTGGCTTCTAGCGCACCTTACAGTTTCCGACACGGATTTAATTATTAACTAGAACTTGATAAGGACTTGCTTGTACAGAGGCAATGAAAGGGAGTAGCTTTAGCCACGCACAATGTTACAGCCTAAGTTTTCTGAAACAGTAGAAATATTTGAAGAGATAACGGTTAGTGCTGTATCAGTGGATTTGATGGTAGAACAATTGGAAAAAAAAAACACTCGCATTTACAGCACATGTTGGGTTAAAGCAAAAAAAAAAAAGGAATACATTTGAATCTAAAACCCCGGTACATACATAAAAACAAAGCAATGATGTCTTGATAATTTCAGAATATTATCGTGCTCCCTATAGAGTAAGTGCTCAAAATAAAGAGTAAACTAAACTGTAAGCAAGGGCATTTAACAGTTCACAGCTCTTTTCTTCTTTTTTTTGTACAAACTGGAAGTGTCTTAGAAATCATACTAATTAGTTGTGATGTGCTGCAAATAGAGCATTTTGTCCAGGCCACTGCGTTGGAAAGCCCTTCTTTGTCTTGCCGAGTCCAGTGTTGTTGACTTTGCTGCACAAATATATTCACTGTAAAATTTAGTTGGTTTGTTACTCTTTCTAGGGGTTGCAGCAAAACTACAGGTCACTCGAAATGTGTAAAAGGTTTTGCTTTGTTTTTGCAGCTTAAACAAGAACACCACAACAAAATGAGAACTGTTAAAGGGGGGAATTGAACTTACCATTAATTAAGGAAATGTATTTTTTCCTATGCATGTATTCAGGGCTTATGTGCTAAAATCTATCACTCTATTTAAAATATAGCATACAGAGTTTGGTAGCTGGTTAGATGTTTCTGGCATCATTTTGATTAACTGATCAGTCATTACATTACTGACTGGGAGGCACTTGAGTGACTTCTCTTGTTGATGAGAGAGTTCATTTGGATCAAGTTGTGAGGTGTTTTAACCTGTTGAATGTTAAGCCTGATGAAAATCAAGAAAGAAAAACAGGAAGTAAACAATATCCCACACACTTGACTACTTGTCTTCTGGGGTGTTCACAGTCAGCAAGATCTTACAGTCAATGATACAATAAGTAGGTCAGACTCTAGGAGGCCATAACATTACCATGAGGCCTCACCAAGATCTGGGCAGGAGTGTGTAGTTGCTCCAGAAATCCGTTTGTAGTGGACCTGACCTGACTGCACAAGTCTACACTGATCAAGGACCTCACTTGTTGCTGTCTGTGTAGGTTCACCCTGACACCAAAACTTTACAGGCAGAACAGCGCATGTTCTCATTCTACTTGTGTAACAGATAAGAATGTCACAGTTATTATGTTAGTGGGGCCAGCAGGGGGCGCTCACCCTGCAGTCCATGTGGGTCCTAATGCCCCAGTATAGTGACGGGGACACTATACTGTAAACAGGTGCCGTCCTTCGGATGAGACGTAAAACCGAGGTCCTGACTCTCTGTGGTCATTAAAAATCCCAGGGCGCTTCTCGAAAAGAGTAGGGGTGTAACCCCTACGGTGTCCTGGCCAAATTTCCAATTGGCCCTTACCAATCATGGCCTCCTAATAATCCCCATCTATGAATTGGCTACATTACTCTACTCTCCTCCCCACTGATAGCTGATGTGTGGTGAGCGTTCTGGCGCACTATGGCTGCCGTTGCATCATCCAGGTGGGTGCTGCACATTGGTGGTGGTAGAGGGGAGTCCCCATTACCTGTAAAGCGCTTTGAGTGGAGTGTCCAGAAAAGCGCTATATAAGTGTAAGCAATTATTATTATTATCATTCCACAGACTTGCCATTGAACATTGCTCATTAAACATTTGTGGGATGAGCTGCTACACTGTGTGGAGACCAGTGAACAGATATGGGCTTGTCCAGGTTCTATCAGAAGTGTCTATGCTCTATAAGTACTTCATATATGTTTCCAGTAACTCTAAATCTCTGACCATTTCTCAGAAAGCTGTAACTCTGAACTAGACTGTCCCATTCACCTTTATTATATTGAATAGTACCATTTATAGTTGAAGCAAAAATCAGTAGCATTAGTACTGTACCTGTATGCCAAGGTGCTAAGAACCTGTCAAAACGTCTGGAATGAATTTGTGTTGATAGCATAAATAGGTATTAATTATATTATGTTTTCAATACTAAGCTACATAATAACACTTTTATTTCAATTTTAATTCAATTTTTATCAGTTAGCTCAGATAAGTTGTGACTGTAGCTATCAATATTAACAATAGTTCAGTATTGTGTGATATGCAGTTGAAGTTGCCTTTCTGAGAAAAATATTTTATTTACATTTAAGAAAATGTGTGTTTCACGTTAAACAAGCGACTCGGTAAAGATAAATCATTAGACACAACTGGTTCTGTAACCTTCAGTCTGTTTTTCTAGGAGCTTGTAGATCCAGCGTCATGTAGAGATTGAGAACAGCTTTCATGGCTTTCTCTCAACACAAGTTTCAATTACTGTGATCCATCTAAACCTGTCTGGCTCTGAAAACCCCTTTCAGTTCATCAATTATGTTTTGTATATAGGGAGTAAATTACATTTTCTATAGACCTGAAAAAAAACTTGCATAAAATAGTACAGGCAAACTTGCCTTAAGACTGCTCCCTTTAAAATCTCTGTTTTCTTATAAATTTGAAATAATAGTCAATAGAATAAAACTAATAATATCACTTCAGTTACTGTCTACCATTAATTAATAGCATATTTATGAAACATACGTATCCACCCCACTTAATATCATTTTAAACCGACTTTTTGTCTATTCAATAAATCTGTGAGCTCTTTTCTAAATGAAATACTCCTGATGAACATATTCCTGATGCTATTTTTTTTAATACTTCCAGATCTTTTGGATTTGGTTACTATAGTACCACATTTTGTAACAAGCAAAAACCTAGTGGAATAAGACAGCTTGATTGTGTTAATAATTTGGTCAAGACCAAGTTCTTTTTAAATTGTTTTTCTTGACATTACTGTAAATCACCAACTATATTCTCCTCATGAAATTGTTTCTTAGGGTATGATAAAACATTTAGGGTTATGGTCAATTTTTCTCATCTACAGTAACTGCCGTAGGGTTGTAATGTTTGAATGCAAGCATAAAGAAAACTTATTTATGGGCATAAGACTCTATTATAATACTGCAAATTAATAAACCAGAAAAAGGATCACTTGCATTCCTGTGATTTGATAGTCTTCTGTCTTCACATTTATAACTTGTTGATAACGTCCAGACGTATTGCTTCAATGAGCTAATTATGGTTTATCACTTATCTGTGGAAACATTCACCGGCAAAGCTTTCAGTGAGTGGAATCGACAATTTAAAGATAATATGCAACCTTTCAAATATTTCACTCACGTGCTCTTTCTTATTACTAAACATTTCCAGCAGAGTTTCATTGATTGTAATATGAATTGTAGGCTCTGTGATGTGCTCTTATTTATGTGCAAAAATTCTTCGGATCCCTCATAATGAATCTGGTACATTTGATATTTGATTTTCAAAAGAACATCCTAACGAGACATTCCCATGCCAGTAATTAAAATGCAAAACGGCCAGCTGTGTATTCCATTTCAATGACTCAATTGCACAGGAAGTCTCCTTTCCAAATCCGACCAGACAAAATTAGAATTAGATTCCTTGGTAAGATAATTTTTATGATTTCATTTCTAGAGTTTGGTGCCTGTAATACCCAAAGCCCACACATCACAAAATTAAATACGCAGGACGTCTTTTCAGCAAGTCTTAGCATTAAAACAAATAACAATGCCAGGTACTTTGTGACCACAAGTTACTTGTTCAACAAAGCATAGAGGTAACCGTGCAACTCATAAACTGTGCAACTAGTCAGCATTCATCCTTCTATTGGAGGAAACAAACATTAAGTGTGAGGGATCAATGGTGAACTACCAAATAATATTTCTATTGCCACATTAAACAAAACCCTTCATACAGTGGTATTTCATATCACTGCCATTTCTGGTCACAAATCAGCTACTTTCCTTCTGAAGAGCAGTTTTAATAAGGCAGTTATGCAAGCTGCAGAATACGGTCTCCTGCAGGTCAGATATTTATTGATCTTTGTCACGGGCAGCATGGTAGCACAGTGGTTAGCATTGCTGCGTCAACGCTGGGGCCCTGTGTTCAAATTTGGACCTGGGGAACCATCCCTGGTGCGAGTGTGTGCACATCTGCGTGTGCCCTGCGATGGACTGGTGTCCTGTCCAGGGTGTATCCTGCCTTAAGCCAATTACTTGCTAGGATAGGCTCCAGCTCCCCTGCAACCCTGTATTATATAAAGCGGTCAATAAAAGGATGGATCGATCTTTAGCAAACACAAGACCAAAAACATGGACAGTATTAGATTGTTCTTCCTTAGCATGACTGCTAATTGCAACTCAACCATAATTACAGTACTAATTTCACTGCTGATTACCATACTTGAACTGGGGATAATGAAGATTCACTTGGTGTCTAGTTTTGTCTCTGGTGTGTTTTCTAACTTGTGCTCCAGATAAAAGTTTCTGTTGCGAAATCAATTAGTTATATCCATATATCTGTAAAATAGCATAGTCTCATCATTAAAAGCACAGAGTGACAATACAATTATATTAATATTTACTTGTATGGCAGAATCAGATGCATCATCCAGTGGCATCTTTTTGATTCATACTTATAATTTCTGCTAGTCAATGGTCTCATCCTGAACCATACCTTTTTCAGCTGTAGACATTATTTTATGATGTGTCTTTCATTTCACAGCTGTACATCAAGTGATGATCATGAGCACTAAAGAATCTGGACTTTTGAATGTTTGCAACTAAAGATTTGAGAAACAGCATTTAGAATGTACAATTTAGAGTATTTTGTTATTGATAAACACTGTAGTTGACACCTCCACCCTGCATCAAATGAGTACAAATACATTTGGCAAGATATTACATTTGTTCTGTTAAAATCTCTGGCACATCAGAATAATGTAACTCATGACTGCAACCAATTTACAAAGTTATTTGGGAAATGACAATTATTTGTAACAGGTACACTGACTTTTCAGTGTGCAGATGTGGCACTGTTTAATTCATTATCTGCTGAACAGTTATCAATAGGGTGTCTACTGTGAATGTCTAGTAGCTTGTGTTGAATAGTGTTGAAAGCATTGCAATCTGTGTATCAGTGACACCTACTCTGCACTAGGTTGTAGATGCTGTCTTGTACAAATTCCTCACATTCTCATCATACAGGAAAATCATGATTGCACAAGCAGCACAAGGACATGTTGTCCTGCTGGAACATTGTCACGTCAGGATGTCGCAGCAACGAAGGTCCCAGGATTTGATCAGTAGCACTGAGCAGTTACTGTAGGTTACCATCAGTCAATATACAGGAAGTGGAGCTCTGTAGATACCAAACACTCCAGCAAGATATTCACACATGAATCTCCCCCATCATGTGGGCTGTTCTACATGACAAGTAATGAATCATTCTTCTCGTCTGCATCACACTCATTCAGGAAGGTTGAAACCGGACATGAATTCACGTTTCGGTGGTGTAAAGGGATCGTTCTTTTGAGAAGTGGGACATATTCGCTCCTTTCTATTTTACTTTCTTGTTATTCTCTAGACTTGACGTTCATGCTATAACAACCAGCTAGAGAACTTTCTGCATTACTCCACCACCGTTCACCCATCCCTCAAGTATACGGTTAACATATCTTCGAAACTCTTGAAGAAGGCTCCACAGCCGAAACGTTTCTTCTCTTTTCCGCATGGAATAAACCTTACTTGTTCCTCTGCAGCCTACGGATGCTGACGCAACTACCCGATTGAACTACTTTGTGTCTGTGTCTGCCCTGTGGTGGACTGGTGTTCCATCCAGAGTGTATCCTGCCTCTCGGCTGTTGCTTGCACAGGCTCTGGCTCCCTTGCAACCCTGAATTGGAAGTGGAGGTTAGAAAATTGATGGATGAATGGACACCACTTTAATCAATACCCATATGCTTTATATTGGAAAAAAATGATGTTACTTAATAAATGGATTAACTCCGCATCTTGTGCAGCACTGCCAGCTGGAGCAAGATGCCTCAAAGATGGTATCCAGAAATCTCGACAATAAGGCATCATTCAGTTGCTGGAACATTTTCTTTTGTATCACATGTATCCCCTGTCAAATGAACTTTATTAAAGCTTGTCCTGATAAATGTATCTTCCATTGTGTAATCAAAGTGCAGGATCACTGTAATACTGGGGAGTGAGGCATTATATATTATTATTATATATATATAGGCATTATATAAAGAAAATAAAGTTACAAAAGGGAAACCACAGACAGGCTTTTTTTACTATAATAAATCTGCTAACCACCCAGGAAGAATAAGGGTTGAATTGTACACAGCAATACAGAGAAGCAGGGAGAGTTAAATATTGCTAAAAATAATATTTCATGGAAAGTCATAATTCATTTAAATTTATAAGGTTATCACTTCATCCAGGATTTGCATTTGATAATTCTTAATAAGGAAAAGTTTTAAACATACATTTTATAAATATATGAGCTAAATGATGAGGTATGGAAATACAGATGAAATTATAGTCACTGTACTGTATATAACATCTACTGTTGACAGGTGTATTCTAATTTGTTTGGATTTTGTAATGAATGAAGGAAAAATGCATCATGCAGTGTACTACGTATTAAAAAAACGAATGCAGTACAGGTTTCCATGGAGCTTGCTTCAATTTCCCCAGAACGAAGTGATCTCTACCAAGGAGAAATTATATTAAATGGCCAAACCAGATACTGCTAGCATTGGGTGGCCTCATTATCAATCAATTATGTGCCATTTAATGTGTTGAATGGGGACAGAAGGGCTTTTAATACACTAGGAGAATAAAGAAAAATGTTTTGCTGCTCCTTGTTGCTAGTGAGTATTTTTTTAAATAGGGAACTGCAAATAAGTGACAGACAACAATGTCTGCAATGTCATATTTTGCAATCTATAACCCTAAAATACTTTAAAACCCTATGAAGACCTTATACTACCTTGCTGATGAATTTTGTCCTTTTTAAAATAATTTGCATTAAGCTTCCATATGCCATTTTTATGCAAGTATTAAATTTCCATAAATACTATGTTTTTCTGTTATAATTGAGCAACTGAATGCTTTAGGGAATAAATGGACACAAATTACATAGTGTCTTTATATTTTATTCACATATCTTACATTTTGTAATGTCTAAGTCTCACTTTCTGATGGCAACCAGAAAGCTTGATTCAGCACCTACAGTAATGTACTGTATTCTTATTCTTCATTCATACAAGAGAACACACAAAAACACTCAGCTTTCACTTACAATGTACACCCATCACTCAAAGCGTTTCTGTGTGAATGTTAATATACAAAGAGGGGCTTGAAAATAAAATCCACAGAAAAACAAAAAAAATAAACAGATCAGCAGCATGCATAACATTAAAAAAATTAAGTTAAACTTTCCTTCCTTCCATGAAAGAGTCGAGTCTATTATGTGGCCCAGAAAAACAATTTCCAATCTTCAGAAATCATAAAACTACCTGATAAAAATAAGTGAACTAAGTTTGTTTGTTTATCAGTTTTATGTTTTAAGGATTAAAATGTGTGGTACCGATTTCCTTAAAAAACAGTACTGGTAAAAAGACATGCTGGGCAATTGAGAATATATGGATTGTCTGGATTTAAAATTCATATCACCTGCAAAGTAAAAGATAGCACTTTACAATAAGAGGCTGCTAAGGATAATTCATGTTTAACAGGGGAACACACCGTGACTTCCAAGTGCATTTATTAATTACACTGGAAATTATGTACAGTATTTCCTCATACGTAATAATATTAAAACCTAACCAAATTCAGACACCTTGTAAAGTGTTATCTGGTACTGTTACAAAATGATATCAATATGATACTGTTTTGCAATGGTCTGCTTATATGAGTTACTATGTAGCTAATTTTTAAACTGTCAAAACTACAACAGTTGTTGGCTTAAATTAGATCCAGTTGCTGCTCAGAACAGTATATGGTATAGTGAAGCTTCACTGCCTTAAGCATGAACATGGGCAGAGAACCAAATCAGTCTACCTGCAAAGACGCCAGATGAAAAACAATGTAAAATTAAGATGTGAACACTACAATTAAAAATAATAATAACCCATAATGTGATAAAAGCCCAGACTGAATCGTTACCACAAAGCCTACAGTAATTCACATTACGTTCCAAAACTATCAGTGATTTTTTTTTTCCTGAAATGCTCCTGATCTCAAATTAACATACTTTTCTGAATATATTAAAAGATACAAGTTGTAGAACCATATGATGCAATAGGAAACAAAAAGGCGTGATATTTTTTGCACTGCCTACAGTCTTCTCATATGGACAAAACAACAAAACCTAAGGGAGTGAATATTAATTTTACTGTTTACATCGGGTTCCACCAGCACAAATGGTAGTGCAATTGATGGGGATCTGTTTACCCTGGCACACAGCAGCAGAGAAACAGCAACACAGAGGCAATGCTCTCCCACCAAGACCAAGCCTCCACCATTTTGAGGGAAATCGTGCAGAAAGAGCAGTGATTACACTGCACAAAAGCAATACACACCAACCTGCTGTGATGATTGCAAAAATCAGGGTTTCATTTAAAGGAGCACCTGCACATTTCCCACTTGATAATTTGAAAACCTGCATCTGGCCTGTAATATAAGGCAGGCATGCATGGCAGTAATCGGGATCTGACATGTTCTGCATTTTACTAAAGCAGGGATGTGTGATGAAATGTATATGCTATTAGCACCAGCATATATAAAGCATATATACCAGCATGAACCAAACTGTTTTGGTAAATCACTTTTTTAGAAAAAAAAATACAAAGGTAAAATTTATTGTTTAAAATCAATAGCAGCATATCTTAAAATATTTTACAATTATTTTCTTTTAGACTTCAGCAAAAAAAAAAGTTCCTGAGGATGATTTGCAACTAGACCTTAAAGTAGAGCCTGCACACCAGAAAAGTACCCTGGACTGTCCGCGCCCACTCGTGATAGCTAACATTACATGTCTATAAGCCATATCTTTAATATACGTCACATACACCAGTCTATCATTTCTACACAAATTTACTCACCCATAGCAGAAAACAAAAGCAATACTGTGGGAAATGATAAATTAGGAAAGAAAAGGGATGTAAATTGATTCACAGACACAATAAAAACGAAAATGTATTATTTCTTCATTATTTTTATCAGAGACGGCAAAGCAGCCTTCATGCGTCTGGTGTGCATTTTGAATTTGTAATGGAATTCCATTTACTGGATAAAGGTCTTCAGCATAAAACCTCAAAACACTAATAATCTGTACTTTGGATTGGTATACAATTTCAAAATGTGTGAAGAAACTTAAAAAAAGATCAGCTGGTAACAGGTATTACATCTAGGTGTGGATATTTCTTCTGTACTTCTGTGTGTGTGTGTTGGGGTAGGGGTTAGGAGCATTTTTTGTGTTATTAGTAGTCCCTTTCCAAACAAGATGGCCAGTGAGTAAAGTTGTGTTTTAACATTCAACTTATTAACTTTCCTTTTCTTTGAAATCTACACTTTAATGTATCGCCGTTAGTCGGTAGGCTTGATTGTATGCAACACGTCTTCACATCTTCACACATACCACTGCTATAGGGGGAACACCTTCTGGCCATGTACGTTTTACTACATCATGGGTATAGAAGGATTTTCAGAAGATAAAACAAAAGCCCAAACGTTTATTCGCCAATCACAGATTTTTGCACAGGATATGTTACAGTCCGTTGTAATGAGGCCCCCATCGCTTGTTAATGTGGTCAAAGGTATGAGACACCCACTGCTGCTCCAGGACCCTGTACCTTTCCTCACACAGATACAGCGGCTTGCCACGTCTAGGAGAGAAAACAGGAAAAAAAAAAACTTTTTAAAGAGCATGTCATGATCGGTTGACATAAGGCAAACAAACACATCTGGACACGAACAATAACACCGATCCAAAACAGATTCAAATAGACATTTCTAAAACAGGATTTTAGATTTCCGAAATATTCACAGTAGGGTATAGTTACAAGAAAGGCATTGGGTCTAGAAATTCTAAATCATACTGAAAGGATTGCTATTTTTAGCCAGGTGGTCTGCAGACCCTGTTGTGTTTCAGGGGCAGTGTCTTTTTGGTTGTTTGTTTGCAAGTATACTTTTATACTTTAACACTTCACGAAGGAAAGAGCTGATCCATCTCGGGATACCAGCATGATAGCTAATGAAAAGAACCGTTCATCCTAAGTGACGGACTTCCAGGAAATTAATACTGAATTTGAAAACTGAAATTGAAACTGTTTAGTTGAAAAGTTCAGTGATGTTTTTCGAACTAAAACCATGAGAAAACGTTCAAGGAAGCAGCCTCCTTGAAAGGAAGCATAAGCATATATTATGCTTATATTCAAACCATTTCTTTTTTAATAAAGCCAGTGAATTGATATTTCCATGAATGCACATGATTTCTATATCAACTTGAATTTTAAAGCGATACACATTTATTAGAGGAGGCAGATACAAGCACAGAGTTTACCGGAGGTCTCTGTCCTCTTCCCCATGAGCATCCAAGTACACGGAGCCCCAAAGGCAGAAACGATGGCCTCTGATGATGATGATGACGGAGGCATTGATCAGCAGGAATATTCCTGTCCCTGCCCCACAGTGCTGAGAGTGCTAAGGAATAAAATCTTACCATCACTGATACAAGCCTGTATGTCTTCCAAAGACAAATTCCATCAACAGGGCAGCAAATGGATCATATTTCATATGGATTAAGACACAGGAATAAGACATATAAAAATCATTGGACTTTTTAAAATAGCATTCACATTACACAAGTGCCAACTATTCCATGCACTGTATGACTGCAAACAATTGAATTAGGAAACATGAGCGACATATTGTAAAAGCAGGAAAAATTGAGTAGAGTCAATATTCTACATGTCCCTGCTACTTATTGTGCCCTTCTATGTAAGTATTAAAGCAAAAAAACATCAAATCAGTACACTTACTCACCAAAACACATTCACAGTAACTCTGTTGCTTACAGCAAAGCCCTTTGAGGCATACAAAGGTTCCACACACTAAACAGAGTGCAGGATCCTTAGGCACCTTATTGCAAACAGAGCAGGCCTTCCTGTGATAGTACTGGAAGATGGTATTGTAATTCTCCGGTAAGTGAAGAAGATGAGGTGCAGCCCAGTGAGGATCCTGGGCAAGCAACGTCTGAAGAGAACAAAGGTGGAAAGCACAAAAATGCATTAAAGTCTTTCTTTGCTACCCTAACACACACCTACCGAATACATTATGTTGCAATTTTAATTTTTGAAATCAACTGCCAATCTTCCCTCCATGACAAAAGAATCTCTCGTGTAATTCACTGCATTCTTAAACTGTAGCGTTTTTCTCCACCTCATTTAAAAAAATTAGAACCGCATATGATTCTTACTACTGAAACCTGTTCAACATGTAACAAACATTCAAATGGTCTGTCTAGACTGATTAAACATTGCTGAAATGCCATCCAAAAAGGTGTTTGGATAAGGGGAAAAAAAACAATACAAAAAGTAAAGTCAGCTACATTTAAAATCATGATGTTGATAATGTCACAGATAGCTTCAGATTTAGTTTCCACCATCCATTTCTGCAGACAATCAGCAAATACGGTGTCCTTTTCACTGGGTATAGCAGGGTGTACGTCAATTGTAACCGTATTTAATGCTTCTACAAGCCTTTATTGGAAAGATGTTTTTTTCTGCACTTTTCCCGGGATCGGTGACAGCTCAAGCTGTTAAGATCTTTCATTTACTCAAGTGTCACTTCCACTGTTCTTCTCACACATTTCACATCAATCTGTGTGAAAGCCATGCTAATCCACTCAGGCCTCAATCAGGGCTGATTTTATTCTCGGCTGCCTTCGCCAAACCTTCTATCAATTGATTCGGAAAGGGGGTGACAAGTGTCCTGTGATTCACTGGCTTTTGGCTGCAGTAAATGGAAATAACTCCATGATCCTCCAAACCTCTTTTCCTAGGTCCCAGGTGGCAACGATTTTCTTACTCGTTCGCTTTTTATTTGGCTTGAGGATGTGGCTAACACTTGATCACAGAGAAAGCAGCTGCTGTAACCATCCATACCATCTCCATGGTATGAACTATTTCAGGCCAGCGCAAGTCACGTGCCGAGCATTTTCCTTTTTTAGCATAATGGTTTACTAAATATTTTGGACTTGAAAACATCCTTTTTGCTATAGCACTTGAAAAAATGTACATGTGGGTCAGAATTTGTATTCAGATCATCTACAAAAGTTCAAAAGGCTGTTTTTTTAATGATCTAAAATCTTTAAAATAATATTTAAGCTTTCCCTTAATGTCCAGTATATGGTTTCTGAGTTGCATTTTATTGCGCTGATATTCTAGTAAATAAGCCCATCACGATTGGAGATTTCTGCTTACAGTGATGGCCTGAACTGGTGACTGGTGTCTAATCATAACATGGTGTGCTACAAAGGTCATCAAAGAGTGATAGTAACAGTCTGAAATGACTACGGACTTCATTCAAGAATCCCAGGAATAAGAAACAGTAAAAACATTACATTAATATAATCAATATAATTGTGTGTCAGTGATGTTGTACAATAATTACAGATGCCCAGCTATCACAATCCAGATTATAACGATAGGCATTACCATCATCAATTTGATGAAAGTCTATAATATACTAATAACAGTTCAGTAAAGGTAACAGGTACATATAGTTTCTTACTAAGTATTATTAATTACACTTCATTTACACAACTTCTACTAATGTTTCTAAAAAGAAATATAAAAATTTGAGCAAAGGCCTTCTATTTATTTTCTTACAACCAAAACCTACCACAGCATGTTTTTTCTGAGTATCCGTGAATGCTGTTACTTCTGAGCACCACTGAGATATCAAGTCAAACGCTGGGACTGACCACTCAAGGCAGGAGGCACTGCTTAACTGGTTTGATGGTTGAAGCCCCAGACAGCTAGCCAGCACAGAAAATTCCTCTTCCCTCTAAGAAACAAAAAGCAGCACTGAAATATAGATTGTAACCAAAAAAGATTCCAGATTTCATTCAGTGTAAAAAAAAAAAAGGTTTGCTGACAGAAATTTATCTAAAATGTGGGGAGCGCAATGGCTGAAAAATAAGGGTTCCGCATAAGTCCCCACTCACAGCAGGGGCTATGCCCCTTTGCCTGGAGATCACAAGCTTGAATCCAGAGGGCAGGGCACAAAAGTACAACACAAGATCTACTGTTTGTGCACTAGGTTCACAGCACCAAAAAAAAGTAAATGCACAGGACGTACATTCACATCTTTAGGATTAAATTTCTCAGAGGCTAATATGGGGTTGTAGGAGTAAGGTTTCCGAATATTCAGTATTCAGAATTTACGGAATCAGCCATTCCAAGGCATTATATAGGGTAATAACCTATGACACCTAAATCTAGAAGTGACATTAATTAATATTATTTTGCACATTCATTAATTGCAAACTCTAAATTTCTAAAAGTCCAATTTTCTAAAACAAAAGAATCAGGACTTTAAGGCACATAAAAGTAACTAGTGATCTCAAAGCTGCGTTAAACCAGTGTGTAATACAAGTAATATATATTGAAACACTGTAAAAAACAAGTGTTCTCCTAGACATACATAGGGTACAGTTATGACAAGTTGAGAGACTCTGAAAAAAATGCTTTCAATGAGACAATTTAGAAAGCAGCACCTAAATGAAAACTTTTGTTTAATTTGTGCTATAAAATATACAAACCAGACAACTGGGTAAGTCATCCCCATAAAGGTGGTGCTGCAAGAGGCTGGAGATCCTGAGGAAGGGCAGGCAGAACTGCTGGAGAGCGTATTCGATTGACTGAGGGGACCAGATACTGGAACTCAGCTGGAAAAAAGGACAGCCACATGTAGTACTGTCATTCCACCCATACCTTCACCGCAGAACTAACATGCATATGGAATCAAAGTATATTTATTGAAGACAGCCGGAGAAATGCAGCCAGGAAAGGATTTTTCAGAACCCCAACTGCATCTCTTCGAAATCTGCTGTGCATGGCCACCAACTTTGCTTGCTAAACAGAGGATAGGTAAAAAATTACAGCAAGGTGGAAAATCCAGTGCAACCTATATTTTAAACCAAAATTTTTGTAAGATAACTGAACACTGCACTGACTTTAACGATCAAAATTGAAGTTGCTTACTATTGACATTTCATCCGGGGCCACCTCATACAAGCCCTTTCCTTTGGACAGCTCCATGATCACATGACTCAGCAATGCCTCCCAACACTTTTCTGCACTGCACGTGTTCTGTGAAACACACACGAGAAGTTCACATCAATCACAGGATTTTTTTTTTCTCCGCTCCATCACAAACAGTCAGGGGAAAAAAAAAAAACAATATAGTTTTTGGTCTTTCAACCATTAATCTTAGGCAAAAAGTAGTTATATAAGGATGATCAAAACTGACACTGAGCGTTTCAGCGAGAGAGATGAAAGAGCTGATGTAGCTGGTGCTTTGACATCCTATGCCCACACTGCAGCAAGAATCTTTTATCCGTAAAAAAGGGATCCAGGCTGGATCTCCAGTAGAGTCTGTTTGCTAAGGACTGTACAAATGCCTGAGCCCTGCTGGGACTGAGCTGCAGTGGGATCAGCCGAGCCGGGAGATGCTGTTTGCTAAGGGGTTAGAGCCCCATTTCAAACCTGGCGCTTGCTAGACACTGTGCCACAGTCAGTCCAGGGCCCGTCCTTCAGCTATGCAGCACAACTTTCGGTTGCAATCAGCAGGGAGAAAAGAAGTCATAGACTGGGAAACCCAAGTTAAAAGGCTTTGTTTGGCTACAGCTCACTTACACCAACCTAGGTTTGAATTGGCAAGTCTGCTTGAAGAGCAATTAAGAATTCCAACAGCGATAAAAAATTAAATAAGGAAATTATACCCCTAAAATGGATCCTGTACCTGGCTTTAGGTACAGAAATAGCAATTGGTATTTTTAGAATAAAGTGACAAGACCATCTGGAAACTCTTAACAAGTACTTAACATGTCAACCAGAAATAATCTTCAATTAATAATCTTATTAGAACATCCCCACGTTCTTATTTTTTAAATTACTTTAAATACATTTTTAGGTTTCTTATGCAATTTGTTTTTTTCCCCCTGAACAACACAGCATTGTAGTATAGTTTAGGCACAGTACATTAATACTACAATAACTCTTTTTATATTATAAAATATTTGACTGTTGATAAGAGCTGAAACATTACTGAATATGTGTTCAGATAAAATCCAACTGGTTCTACCAATATTTTATGTGGGGTAAAGCAGCCAACATCTATCAAACTGGCGGTAAAAGAATATAAACTGGCAACTCTCTTATCTATCTCAGAGTGCTCTGTCATAGATTTATAGCTGAGGAATTTACTGCCACTGAATTCCGTTTTCTCTAGGCTACAGTCTTCTTTAAGATTTCATTTTTTTAGAATCCTTTTAATTTACGCACAAAAGTGTTGTTCTACATAAGACCTGGAGATATTGGCAATAACAACCTCCAATGTTAGATTTACCGCCATGAACTGAAAGCTCTATTGTTCATGAAGAGAAAAATCAACTGTACTGCCTTGGTAGATGGAAACATTTGGCGTTCTACGTGTTTGTCCACCACTTTAATTTATGCGATAACGAAGCCTTTCAAATAGAAATGTCCTAACACAGATGTCAATGTTAAACGCCGTGCTGTTTGCGAACTATAAATGCCCCTGTTGGAAAAACTGTAGTGCATAAGCAGCTAAAAGAAAACGGCAGTGGTTTAGCCATCATTATTTCTTTTGTCAGGTCTGTACAGTTCATTCATCTTTCAGAAAGCAGACACTGTGTGGTGCTCTAAAATATTAAACCCACCACTCAATTAAAACTGGCATCTCTTTTCTTTATGACAAACTGCAGGAAGGAAGCAGCAGTCACACATCACTGTCCACATCCCCAATTCAGACTTAGAAATGTTTTTATTTCAGCGACACCCACAGTATTCATGCCATTACCTTTTTTAGGGCTCCTGCATTTTTCCAGGCTAATCTCTCCTCTGGACTGAATTTGACTGAAAGCGCTCCAATGGCATGAACATACTGCAGTGTGTACAGTATTTTCACAATACAGGTAAAGTGTTCTGTGGAAGTCAAACAAATAAAGGACATGAAACAATGATACCACAACACAAAAAGCTTCTGAAAGACTTCACTGAATATTGTACTGTAAAGCTGTAGAAAAACAAAAACAAAATCAAACTGATTCAAATGGCTTATTTTTTTACCCTGGTGCAGTATTGTAAATACAGCAGTAATAGGTATCAATAGGACATTCTGTCAAATGAAGCATCTCATAATGAGTAGCTTAAACCTTTGTAAAGGCAAATGCATGCACCCATAAAAGCCTTTTTTCATCCAAAACTATTTTACGATTCTATATATTTTTATTGCAGTAGCACATTTAAGGCCTGTGTACCCAGATCTCCTGATTAGGAAGCTGAACATAAGGGATTTCAACTCTTTTTGCTATTTTTAGACATATTGGACAGAAACACTTAATGAACTGATTATGCTTCACATGCATTTTCTAAAAAATATTTAATGTTTTGCCCCACAACAGATAAGGGATTTATCCAAAAACAAACCTTTTTGCTGTGCAAAACACTAAATGATCTATTTAAGATTAAATGTTTAAAAATTATTTTTACATAAAGGAAACTGTTGCCAAAACCAAGTATTTAAAATCAGATTTGACTAAAACTAGGCATGTACTGTCAGCATAGTTCTACTAGTACTCAAGTTTACATATTGGCATTCCGAATATGACTTTTCCTCAATATTGCTCACATTCGCTTTATCTCTGGACATTGGCATTTATGATCGATTGGTAGATGGTGCAAATCTTTTTTCTGCAGTTTGATCTTTCTTGGAAGCTGCAACATGAATATTTCCATTTTTATAACAAGTTTATGGAAGAAAATGAGCAAAAAAGATTTTTTATTAAAAACTGTATTGCATCTGCCCAGACAGTAAAGTAACACTTGCAGGAAACAAAGCCAGTTCCTGTTTACATTATTTTCTTGGCTTGTGTTAACCCCAATTGTGAAATCAATATGGGGCACTTGAAAACACAGAAGAATAGGTGTTGGAGGGGGAAAAAAAATGCAGGAAGTGCGCTTCCAGCGTCTTCGCTCCCTTAGGGATATCAGCATAATAAAACTGAGCTGTTCGCTCAAGCTTACATGACGGCAAAAACCAGACACAGGATAATGTGAGGGCAGGTGTGGCGAGAGATGATTGATGCTGCACTATGCGAGAAAGGCTGTGCTACCGGGAGGCAGAGCTGTGCAACAGAATGGAAGCTGAATGCCTTGAACAGCATTGATTTTGGTGGGGAGGGGAGAAGGAGTGAAGGAGAAGAAAATGCGCACCAAAGAAACATTACCCTAATTTGCTTATAGGAAAAAGGCCTAAGTTTAGAAATAAGACGTTAAAACGGCATACCATGGCTTTAAGGCTTAATAACAGAATATTAATATGCTAATGCAATTGGGGACACTCATCTTAGGTTTGACACCTTTTTCTCAGCACCTGTAAAACTCAATATGTTGTGTATTTAATACCTGGCTTCTTAAAATGACTATTACTTATTACCATTACTTAGTCCCATTTTCTTTTAAAGTGAATATTTACATCAAAACTTGAATTCTCAAACTGAACTCTTCATAGGTGAATGAAGTTAAATGTCAGCAAAAAGCAAAAGCAAGACCAAAAACAAAAATGTTGATTGCAGAAGTATTTACCCCCCTGAGTCAAAATTTGGTGGAAGCACTTTTGGCAGCAATTACAGCTAAGAGTCTTTTTGGATAAATCTCTCCAAACTGTGATTGCTCCTAGCAGTTTTTGCTGACATTTAAGTTCTTTTACCCATAAAAGTGTTCAGGTTGAGAATTCAAGTTCTCAATAAAAAAAACTTAAAAAACTGTGTAACTCAACAAAATAAGGCATCATTTAAAAGTGGGTTAAGACTTTTGCTTGGCATAATTTTACTTTGTAATAGGAAAAAGTTTTTTATGACAAAAGCATAAAAAGAGTTCTGACTAAGATGCTCACACAGATCATTTAAGCAAGATAGTACAGTTATATTTATGAAAGAAAGCATTAATACATCCAGGGCAAGCAATATGACCACTTGGGTGCTCCAAATTTAACCAAAAAACAGCACATAATGCAGTCTATCAAAATAGCAGGCTAATTCTTCATTTTCAACCTTTCATCATTTTTAAAATGAAAATCTTCGTCTCGTCCTTCGGATGAGACATAAAACTGACATCCTGACTCTCCGAGGTCATTAAAAATCCCAGGGCGTTTCTCGAAAAGAGTAGGGGTGTAACTCCGGCATCCTGGCCAAATTTCCCATTGGCCCTTACCAATAATGGCCTCGTAATAATCCCCATCTAGAAATTGGCTTCATTACTCTGCTCTCCTCCCCACTGAGAGCTGATGTGTGGTGAGCGTTCTGGCGCACTATGGCTGCCGTCTGATCATCCAGGTGGGGCTGCACATTGGTGGTGGTGGAGGGGAGTCCCCATTACCTGTAAAGTGCTTTGAGTGGAGTGCCCAGAAAACCGCTACTGTATATAAGTGTAAGCAATTAATTAATTATTATTATTATTAAGATGTGCAAGTACTGACAAGAAAAGAGGATGGCTGACCTTACTTGCACACAAAAGAAAACGATTTGGAAAAAAAACTCTTGACCTTTAAACATTTATACAGCTTAAATGTCATTGATACGATTGCAAGTTTAATAAAGTAGATGATTAACATTCTAAACCTCCCAGGCCTACACTGGCTGTTTTCAGTCCTGTTACCAATAATATTACCAAATTAAAACAGCTCCACCTTGAAAGTAAGGCATAATTCAGAGTCAGTTGGCAACCTCCCTCAACCTTCAGTGTAACTAAAGCCAAGGGATGCCCTGACCTCCATCAGATAGTCCCTTCTGTGATAAAAGGCTTAATTTGGAGTGATCCTTCTTTCTGATGGTTTAAAGATCAATTTTCCATCTCAGGATGAACAATATAAAATGGCATTTATTTTGGCTTAATCAATGTGGAATTGAAAAAGATACAAAGTCCATCTAAAGGCTAATAAGACATTGAATGTTGTGCTCAAAGCTGCTTCTGAAGGGCAATGAGAGGAGGTGTTAAACCCTGTCAATAGTGAGAAACATTGTTAAAGCAGTACAGCTGATTTCTGAATGCCGTTAAGAGCAAGATGCCCATATAAAACAAAGATTTTAAATTGAATTTTAAATTTCACAGACAAAATAAGGTCAAATGGAAAATAGGCTAACACAAGCTTAATTATTCATTTTTAAACACCACATGACGAATTCTGAAATGCCATGCATCCTTTGCGATTGGTATCATAAGCTTTCACGCTGGATTAAAAAAAAACTAATCCTGCAGCCCTGGAAGAGCAGTTACGTGGGGAGAACTGCTTATATCATGTGGCACCTACGCAGTTCTGGGAAAAACGTCATTACAGAGGCACCTCTACGTTTCTCTCGGGTGTGGCATTTCAAACCCAGGAAAACATGTTTACCAAACCCGAAGCTCTAAAAAAAAAAACCAAAATCCAGGAAATTAATTCACTGTGACCTCCACCTCTGTATATTAGCAGAGATTATTTTGATTCACCAATATTTCATTTTATTATGTGGTTTCAGCTGAGTTATTAGCTAAGTGCTTGTACTGTGCTAATTAATTCTGATTACACATTGGCTGCAATAGGATCCCTTGTCTGATTAATTTGGACAACTGGTCACATAAATGGAAAACAAACAGAAAATACATCATGTGACTCCTCCTTAGGAGAATAAAGTAGAAATTCTTTGTCAGAAAAGCAGGGAGATTTAAATAGGTCCTTTTCTCCAGCACACACAGTACCACTAGGGGAGCACAAGTGTTAAACATCATAAAAAAGGATCGGACTGAATCAGTGTTGTCAGTGAAGAATAGGAGTAAGGGGTGAAAATGAAAGGGAATGAAGAGTAGGTCCTGAAAACAGGGTCTTAAAAAAGCCAGAACCATTTCCTGCTTTTTATTCCTTTTTTTTTAACTGAATTTTCCTTTTAAGGCAGATCTTGTAAATTGCACCTAATTCTGAAGGCTGAAAATCCAAAATCCTCAGGGCCTTTGTGAGCCTTTTCCATCCCACTCTTCTTGCAACAATCTTGTTTCTCTGTTCACGCATCTAGCGAGCATTACAGTAATTATCATCTTTGTAGGTGACCCCCTATCACACATGATTGCTGCAATTTGAACTTCTAAAATCCAACATAAATTACTAGCCTTCCCCTTGTGCATTCAACTGAGCTTGAAAGATCAAAACGCCCCCTGCACAGTTACGAGATGAAGGTCATTTAAAGGACATGATTTCTTCCATAAAAGGACCTGATGGGCTTTCAAGTCATTGTGTCATTTTGCTCCTAACTAAACGATAACAAGGCAAGGAGACAAGAGGCACTGATAAGAATGTCAGACCTGCACAACAGAATTACTATTCAGCACTGATTTACACTGATAAAGCCTCATCATTTGGCTCTATCCTATGGTCTTCTCTGTATTTTCATTTGCAAAACAGAAACCTTACCAAGAAAACATGCACAGTAAGGAAAATAATCGTCAAATATTCTGTGACCATACCTTTACGCAAGGGCTGTGGCATTGTTAACACAAAGATAATCAACAAGGAAGGGATGTCTCTGAAAAGCATTGGGACTTCTGGTCTTTCATCCTCACAGGTACTGTAGAACAAACACAGTGTTACACAAATAGAATGTTCAGTGAAGATCTTAATATTCAAAGCATCATCTCACAAAAAACGTTTTTGTTAATGGTTTACAATGTAGAAAACAATTGTCTCATATTTTAAATCCACAGTGAAAAAGCCCACAGCAGCGCGCTCTCTTGAATATGTGCATTACCGATTGTCTTAAGACTTAAACAATAATGGCACACCTGTAATTGCTTTCTAAGACTCCCAAATTTATGCAGCTAAAAGAATACTGAACATATTTACTATTACATGGTGACCTAATTCCAAAATACAACTCATCACTAAAGTTTCAGAGCTTTTTTTAAATTGAACTTTTATACATCTTCCCTGAAGACTCTATACAAGGTCTTTTAATCGTTTTTCCACCATGAGGACAAGTCCTCCTGGGATCTAGTGGTTTAAAAACAGCATCATACATGTTAATTTAAAAAAGCTACTTCATTAATAACAATCATATAATAAAAACAAAGCCGCACTGAGCTGAAAGATGACATGATCATATTTGATTAACCCTTAATTCACTGCATTTAAAAAAAAACAGAATAGAAGGCGATTAAGAAATCCAGGCTAGATCACCTGGGCAAATATTATTGTGAGAAGCAATGCTCACAGTTTCCAACTCAAAGGGAAATAAAATGCCTAATGTATTTTAAGTTCTGGAGTAAGGGATTTTAAAACCTCTGTCTACTCTAAAGAACTTTGCTGCAGTCAGTAAAGACGTTGACGTTTTAATATATGTATGGCATTCTGAAGGACAGAGCACCTTTGCAGCTTAGCTAAATATGTTTTAGTCAAGCTGAAGGTAAAGTCTCCCCACAGCTTCAGTATAGCCTAGGGCATTCAGTCCCAAATCAAACCAGTCATAAATGCCTAATAAATTAAAGACCTCAACTAAATCAGGACATGCATCCTGTAAAATGGCAAATATTCAAAGAAATATAAGGATACTACAGTATGTACGTTATTATACAGTGATCTCAAATAAAATTACACATTAATATGACATATACCGGAACGCTGAAATTCCATTCTGCAAAAAAGTAAATAATACAGGGCAGCATCTTTAGGAATCAATGTGCAGCAATGTTTCACATGGCTTCTCTTCATGTGTTATTTAAAAAGTACAATATCAGAGCCTCGAGGCATCAGAGACAGTACCCTCTATGACTACTTAAGTTTTTTAAGTTCTAAATTGTTCCACTGAGAATTAGCATTGGCTTTCAGCTTAGTAAACTCAACTTTGCAAATCAAGCATAAAAAATTAAACACCATGCATAAAGGCATCCTGTTTCTTTTCATAATATGGCTAATGAGAAAAGATAAAATGAACAATCTGCTTTCCATCTCATGGGATTCATGTCTCGTGAAAGGTATGGAATTGATTTTAATTTGGAGAATAAAACCTGTTATATTTCAAAGAGTTTTCGTTTGATTACTGAAGTTTTTAAAGACTTTTTCTTGAACACAAGAAGTTATTAAAATTGATTTTGTCCATATATTTCTTTCCACAGTGCCTACTGGGTAGAACAAACATTCCTTTTGTTAATTTTCTGCACCTCTGAAGGCATTGATTGTAGCTCGAGGCAAAAATGACCACTGTACATATGCAGCTGTATATTTCTTTCTGTGATAATGATATTTGAAATGCTGGATAGAAATGCAACAGTGGGGGATGCCGTTGAGAAGCAACAGCTGGTGTCTATGGTAAGCAGGTTAAATGTGTCTTTGGATGATAAGCAGTCTGGTGCCAGTATTACTGAAGAAAATGCCGAAAATTAATAAGCAGTACTTACGTCAAATCCCTATTCTGCATCAACTGCGTCAGCCTGGTCCAAGGGTTATACGCAGAGTCAATGCTGTAAAGGCGCATGTGCGTCGCAAGAACGTGAAACAGTTGATCTGGAACATTAATAAAAAACAGTTATTCGTAATTTATAAAGGAATCACGACAGCATGCTTTATAGTAGAAAGGGTTTTCCACGGGTGGCACAAAAGTGCTACAGCAGGCGAGACCAAAGGCAATGACCCTGAACACCACCAACCTCAAGCGGGCAGAGTAGCTATAAGTATAATCCAATGACAAGTGCATCACTTTACTTTGTTCTTGGTTATTTTGTACACCGTTTACCCAACAGTCTAACCATTGAGATTGTGTTAAACAGAAAAGGCAAAGCACCATGACAGAGGTAACAAACTCACAACCGCACCCTAAAACACAGTGCTGCACATAGTGTAATAAAAGATCATTCCACTCAGTTTTCCTTTCACATTCTCTTGCACGTGAACAGCGATTAAGAATGTAAGACTTACAAATGTTCTTTTGACCCACATAACCCTACCAAACTAATGTTAGTTAGTGGCTAACTGATCCAAGGAACCTTGGCTTCAGGATAGTGGAACCCAGACATCCTTCAAAAAATTGCTGGGTGAATAAGAAAAGCAATCTTTCCACACAGAAAACTCAGGTGATAAAAAATCATACTAATGGTAAACACTGATCTACATAAAACACAGAGTGATTTGAAAATGGTATAACTGAACATAAATATGAATTTCAGCATCAACAGAAAATAGGTGACTGTGTGTTTGTGCAATGTTTGTAAGGTTAATCTTTTTTTTTACAGACTTCAAGAGGAAAACATTCAAATAGATTTTTAATAATTAAATGTCACTGCATTAACAATGTAGGAAGCACATGAAAAGTACAAACGCCTTAAGCAAAAATGGTTCTATTTGTCTAAATCTATCCTCTGAGTATATGTGCTAAATAGGACAAATTTTAACATTTAAACAGCAGGAATGTTTTCTAGTCTTAGAAAATACCAAGGATTCCCTTCAGTAACCAAACAAATCCTTACTGCAAACAAATGAAATGATAGTCGGTATAGGCAAAACCAGACAAAACCAGAGTCTCAGCCTCAGAGTCAGCTGTTGAAAGAGGGGACAGTAAAACACACTTTCAGGAGTGGACAAGCAATAAAAGGCGTTTGCACACTGAGGGCCAAACATCCTGGAAGGAAATGTCAATGTAAGCCTCCGTTAAACTAGAGCCAATGGTTTCTTTTTATTCTGTAATTTCCAGAAGGAGAAAAACTTATATCCTTATTCAGACAGAAAAATGCAAACATTGTTTTTTTCTGATCCAGATATGATTTACTATTCGGAATCAGATTTCAACTTTGATAACACTAGAAAATGTAAGTAAGGAATAATCAAATTCAGTGTGAAAAATGAAAAACCAGACAAAAGTGCTTTTAACCACTGTTAAATCTAAACTGGCTCATCTTCAAAATAATTGGATATCAAAATAAAAACCTTGAGATCTAGTTTGATAAAGCTCTCCTGAAAAATACTCATTTTGTGAGATGTTGTCGAGATATTGTGACTCAAAATCTGCTATTTTATAATATATCTCTAAAATGACAACCACACACTTGGGTTTACAAATGGTTCATAACAAAACTCTGTGAGAATGAAACACCAATTCCTGTATACATATTGTATGACTGTATATCGTTCTATTCCAGAATTCATTACACTCACTCCACCACTCTTAACGCCACTATCAAAGCATCAGCTCCTCAGTCTGTATGCAGGGACATAATTGCCTCATCCATATCAATAGGCTGTTGTCCCTCAAATTAGGAGGAATCAGGAAACATACTGTTCTGACATCCTTGTCACTGCATTGTTCGCAACTATTGAAATCAAAATTAATTTTGAACTTAGTACAGATGAACATAAAAACCCACAGAAATATGTAATTTTTGCAGAACCTTGGAACTGGTAGAGCTGGGAACTCGGTGGCAAATATTTTGTGAACACTGCACTAGGTTTAATACATTGGAATGACAAGATGCTCTGTTACACCCTTACCTTAGAGGTCAATTTTAAAAAACGGAATATTTGAAGTCAGTAACAGTCAGAAAACAGTGCAAACTAAACCTGAATGACGTAAAGATTTAAGTAAACCATATAATATACTGTAAATGAATATAGATTACCATTCATAAGAGAGTATAATTATGGATAATTTGTTTTAAAGTAAGACAATACCCTGTAAGCGATGCTAAAAACAAAGGTGAAGCTAGCTTTTGGGTTCTGTTTGATATCTCCAAAGGCAATTTAATACCAGTTTTTTTTTAAAAAGCCATTTTAGAAGAAAATGTCAACTCTTGCAGAAACTATTTTTTCCTCCAGTCCTGTTATCACAGAAACTCATTAACCTACTTTTGCAGAATGGCCTCAATTTTAATTTCTTTTTGTACAACAGTACTCATTACAAGAGCTAAAAATGTGAAATTGGATTTTAAACCTCAAATGTTTTCCACAACTTTAAAAAAAACTTAGTCCTTAAAGTTCCTGGAGCCGAAAAAGAATTTCTCTTCATCACAAGACTGCAGTACAGTGCTACATCCCACCTAATTTTCTGGTGTCACACCATTTCTGCTGGTACTCCTCTCGCAACATAAAATAAAAATGTGAATTTCTGATGGTAAAATAATAACAATGATCCTTAAAGATAAACCTTCTTAACTGTGAACAATTAAAACGGAGGAGTTGAAATACTAGAAAATATCTAGATATGCAGTTTCATGCACAGGTCTGGACATCTAAACATACGGTGTAGTCCATAAATATTTGAACAGTGACAATTTTTGCTGTTTTGGCTCTATACTCCAGCACATTGGATTTGAAATAAAATAATGACTGTGAGATTAAAGTGCAGAATGTCCATTTCATGGGACCAAAAGTAATTGAACACATTAACATCATCTTACATAAAATGTAGTATATTTCCCAATCCTTTGCCAATGATGACTGCCTGAAGTCTGCAACCCATAGACATCACCAGACGTTGGGCATCTTTCCTGGTGATGCTCTGCCACGCCTATAATTCAGCCATTAATAATAATAATAATAATAATAATTGCTTACACTTATATAGCGCTTTTCTGGACACTCCACTCAAAGCGCTTTACAGGTAATGGGGTCTCCCCTCCACCACCACCAATGTGCAGCATCCACCTGGATGATGCGACGGCAGCCATAGTGCGCCAGAACGCTCACCACACATCAGCTATTAGTGGGGAGGAGAGCAGAGAGAGTAATGAAGCCAATTCATAGATGGGGATTATTAGGAGGCCATGATTGGTTAAGGCCAATGGGAAATTTGGCCAGGACGCCGGGGTTACACCCCTACTCTTTTCGAGAAACGCCCTGGGATTTTTAATGACCACAGAGAGTCAGGACCTCGGTTTTACGTCTCATCCGAAGGACGGCACCTGTTTACAGTATAGTGTCCCCATCACTATACTGGGGCATTAGGACCCACGTGGACCACAGGGTGAGCGCCCCCTGCTGGCCCCACTAACACCTCTTCCAGCAGCAACCTTAGTTTTTCCCAGGAGGTCTCCCATCCAGGTACTGACCAGGCTCACACCTGCTTAGCTTCAGTGGGTTGCCAGTTGTGAGTTGCAGGGTGATATGGCTGCTGGCCAATTCTGAAGTGTACAGAAGCATCTTATCTGCTCAGATCCAACCAAATGCTTTGAAACGTATTGGACGGCACTTCACCTTGCAGCAGGGCAATGACCCCAAACATACTGCCAAAGCAACTATGGAATGACAGTCTTGTCATTTTCAGCTTCTGCTTGTTTCGGGGGCTTTTTGCCTTCAGTCTTGTCTTCAGTAAGTGAAACGCATGCTCAATGGGTTTCAGGTTGGGTGATTGACTTGGCCAGTCAAAAACATTCCACTTTTTGGCCCTGAAAAATTCCATAGTTGCTTTGGCAGTATGTTTGGGGTCATTGCCCTGCTGCAAGGTGAAGTGCCGTCCAATATGTTTCAAAGCATTTGGTTGGATCTGAGCAGATAAGATGCTTCTGTACACTTCAGAATTCATCCTGCTGTTGCCGTCTGCAGTCACATCATCAATAAAGACAAGTGAGCCAGTTCCACTGGCAGCCATATATGCCCAAGCCATGACACTCTTCCTTCACCATGTTTCACAAATGAGGTGGTATGCTTTGGATCATGAGCAGTTCCATTTTTTCCCCATACGTTTCTCTTTCCATCACTCTGTTAATCTGTTGTACAGGTTAATCTTCTTCTCGTCTGTCCATAAGACTTTGTCCCAGAACTCTAGAGGCTATTTTATGTACTTTTTAGCAAACTGTGATCTGGCCTTTCTGTGGCTTTTCTTACCAGTGGTTTGCATCTTGTGGTGAACCCTCTGAGATTATGCTGGTGTATTCTTCTCTTTATGGTAGTCTTTGACACGTATATGCCTACATCCTGGAGAGTGTTCCTGATCTTCAACAGTCGAAAAGGGGTTTTTCTTCACGACTGAAGGTATTCTTCCGTCACCCACTACTGTGGTCTTCTGTGGTCTATCAGGTCGGTTGCTATTGGTAAGCTCACCAGTGCGTTCTTGCTTCTTAACGTACCAAATAGTTGATTTTCACACACCTCATGTTTTGGCTAGGTCTCAGTGATTCATTCTGATTTTTCAGCCTCATGATGGCCCGCTTTATTGGCATTGCCACTTCTTTGGTCCTCATGTTAAGACAACAGCAACAGACTCCAGATGCAAATGCCACATCTAGAATCAAATCTAGATCTTTTGTTAGCTCACTTGTGCATGAACTAATGATGCAACAACACACAGCTGGCCAAGAAACAACTGAGCAGCCAATTGTCCAATTACTTTTGGTCCCCTAAAATGGGAGGACCATGTATAAAAAGGGCTGTGATTCCTATATGGTTCAGCCAACACAGACAAACCCTAAAATTAAAGCTGACATTCTGCACTTTAACCTCATGTTCATTGTTTAATTTCAAATACTTACAGACTGAACTGTATGGAAGTTCATCCTTTTCTCTAACATCAGAAAAATAGTTTACACAAATATTTTAGAAAATCTGTCAAGTCTCCCTACTGCAACCTGAAGACCGTACATGTGGTAGTGCATTTTAAACTGAGAACAGGAGACACTTATTAACTTAAGGGGTTGTGGGAATATACAACACGTTATACAACCAATACCCTGGCTTCTTTTAAGAAACATCTGGATGAGGTCCACAGATCAATTAGCTACTAACTACCAAATGGCCTCCTTTCTTTTACCACTGTTCTTGTGTTCTTACTGCCTATCATTGCCATTCAGTTTATTCTGAAAGATACTGTATGAAGTAGGTCAATGCAACAAAAAATAACCCAACATTTCAACTGCATGTAAACCAAATAAATGTTTTTCCTATCTCCTTAATCTTAAATGTTAGGAAGAAGAGAGTCCAATTTTACTTGGCAACAGTTGACAAACTAGAATGTCTGTTGCAACTTGGTCTTTCACTCCTGGCACTAGACAAGCTAAACCTCAACTGTTACAAACCTAAATAGAGACCATAAATCAAGAAGAAACAAAATGTGTCTGTCTTGACCATACCAAGCATGTACAGATACTGCACTAACCTCACTGAAAGTTTTAAGTTCCCCTGAGAAAATAAAGCATCTGAGATCCTTTATCTGTAAGCATTAAGGAAGTTGCAACTTTCTATGTCCTACACTGTAAAGGCCTGGAGATGTAAATGCAGTGCAGGATCAGAAATGGTTTATGCTGTGCAGTACTGTGGGGTGGGCTGTAAATACAGAGAGGTGTTTTGTCAAAGGCAAAATGTCTTTCTAACACTAGATCTAAAAAATGAGCTGTTCTAGAATGTATGTGTGTAGCATGGATTCAAATTACAGTATTGTGATGATCCTGGATGCTACAAACAGAAGTCATATTATTAAGATGCTTTGCACTTTATCAACCATCGATGTTTATATCTTACAAATTCTTCCCCATTGCCACATTTTTATATAGAGACATGAGAATTAAACAATTCATGGTGTTTGGATACTTCCACTGCTAGTCTCTCAATGCCCATCTTTACTTCCTGCAAATTAAAAGAGAACCACAAGAACGACAGCAAGTTTGTGGCATTTGGAGAACGGACAGCTCAGAAAAGGTTCACTTACGATGCAGACAGCAAAGCAGGAGTAGTGGCATAATCCTGAACCAGTCTGCCCAACAGCATATAAAACAGCAAAAAGCAAACTTGTATATGCTGCTCAGTGCAACACCAAACCTACTGACTGTAGGATGTCTTTCAAATCTTTAATACTCTTAAATGTATTGTTTAAAAATAGAAGAAAAACTTGGCAAAATAGTTTAATTGACCCTATGTTGAATCACATGAGAAACACTATTCTTATGCCAAAAGCAAACATTACAGTATGGTCTTAGACCTCTATCAGGCAGCGTAAGGCTCCACAATTGACTGAACGCCATTCAGCTTTCCTCATCTACCAGCAGAAAATCATTCACCTCATCAACAAAAGCAGAGACCTCTGCCCAGGGCCATCGAGGTGAGAAACCAGGCCTCCAGGAATCATGGGTTACAACAGACTACTCATCAGAAAATCTGACCTGGGTTCCAATTCACATTTTGCATACCATACATTTTAATTGGGCTCCCAAGACAGAATTGCTGCAAGTGTTTTGTTCTTGTGAAGACTCTCTTTTCTTCTCATGATCCAAAAGGGCACATTGTTTTTTAAGACAGAATTTACAAGAACCATCTCAGCTATTGCCTTCACACTTCACAGGTACTTTCGTGGCTCTATGCAATTACGCAACAGGAAATTTGATAGTTCTCTAATCAAATCTCAGCCTAGAGCCCTGCGTGGGACTATTTTCTCTTTTGCAATCCCTCCTGCTACCTGCTACTACTCAGACTAAATGTGCGCGCCTGCTCCCACAAGAAATCATGACCTGACCGGCAATACCACCCACACTCAATTTGTAATATAGGAATGATATTTGCTATTTCTGTACTATAGGTGTATCTAACCAAAAAGGCATGAAACCGCTTATTAGGCAATATGTAACATTTTAACTTCTCTGTGGATGTCATTAAAAAAACAAAACTTTACTTGCATGTAAAAAAAAACATGAGCCAATCACAACAAAGCAGACTTTTCATTATTATGTAACCTACTGAAGACTTATGAAACGTCACAGAGCAACTGAGTCCTCTCCCCACAGGTCAGTGAAGCCGACTGGTTGCATGCTACGACAACCAGTCAAACTGCATTTCACTTATTCTCTCCATAAATTCAGGACCTACTGAAAATGTGGAACTGGGAACATGTCAGTTATTCATCCTAAAGGTTCTCATTTTACATATAGGAAGAGATCCACTTCACCCACTGCTTTGTTGATGCACAGCAGTCATTATGTACCTGTAGTCCCACTACACAAGCAGATCAGACGAAGAACTGAGAATCTGCTTAAATGACAGAATGAAAGAACTTTAGGGAGGCCAGTATGTAAAAGCAGAAAAGTGGGTGCCATGCTATGACATGTGATCCAACAGGCCTTTTGTGCTAAAAAAGGTGCATTTTATTAATTGCAACAATTATACCAAGACTCAGTGAACAAAAATAGGGCAACACTGCCCTCTGATGGTCATGTGGATTAAAAAAAGATTCAATTTTGAATGAAAGCCTATTGTTTTGTTTTACATAAACACTGAAAATGTATCTGAATGTAAACTGACGTGCTTAAAAATAATCATGGTCATTATTTTCATTGAGATGATTCTCGCTATGAATCAGCCCAAGACTGCAGTTAAAGTGTTCTGAGACTTCTTTTCAAAATGGGGGTTCACACGCCCCTCAAAGAATGGCAAAGTCTCAACACTGGCATATGGATACAAAAGGCAGGGCATGCTGGCTTAGAGCTCAGACTCAGGTCAGCATGTTGAAGTTCAAATATTAGAAGTTGATATTTAATTACATTAAATAACACCCCAGTTCACGTGTTTTTGGAGATTAATCACACCAGATAGTGTTGGGAGCTTTTCTGTTCATTCAAAACCTCAGAGCTTGATAAAAACCCTGCTCTGAAATAGCCAGAGCTCAAAACCTCCTGACTCAAATGACCCCATTATCTATAAATTGGAAACTACAGTGAAACAAAAAATAAGACTAACAACAGTTCTTAGTATCTATGCACTTCTTGTAGTACTGAGCTTGCTTCCTGTTTTCTCCTTAATGCAGTTTAAGAGCTTTTCCATGACAGCAGAAACAGAGATTTCTTCCAACTACAGATATTGATCTAACTGTAGTTTCCATCAAAGCTGCTGTCACTTGCAGATTGCGATTTTCCTCCGTTCTCCTGTGATTATCTATAGCAATAGATTTGTGACGCTTGCTTGCCTGAAAGAGTGTCTGTACATTCTGTTTTCAATTGGCATATTGCACAATTAACAATTCCTATTTTGAGATCTTCTAATTATCACATACATGGCAATTGTCTAAAATTTGTCTCGTAATACAAATTACTTTATTCCTAAGGCCTTGTGCAGTTAATGACTCATTGATTTTAGATGTACTTTTACAGATGAATGGAAAGCTCCTACTTACAGCCAGTTAAATATATTCCCATCATTTATTTCAGACTGTACCGCCATCTAGCGTGATCCTGTCAAAGACCAATATTTTCTTAGCTGTGACACATTCTATAGCTAAAAGTAAGAGTGATTCAACCAAAAAATCCCAAGAGATTTTTTGAAATAGGTTTTCAAATCCCATGAAACTCTAGTAGTTAGCACAGGTTCTGTGCTCACCACCATTTCCAATCCCTAGTAACAGCAAACACTAATGTACTTCAGCTGAGTAAATTTGGCCTACAGCATTGCTACACAGTTAATGTGGCTAAAAAAAATGGCAATCTTCAAGTGTGAAATCTCTTTTGCAGTCCAATCAAGGAAGACAGGCTTCCCACTTACACTGAAATAGGACAGGTAATTTATTTCAGCTAAAAATGTCAGAAATAATGCAAAACAGTAAAACAGATTTTAAAACTGAACAGGAGCTACTGAATTGCATTTAAAGACCACAACAGAAAACAAGTAAATGTGGACAAGAGTTAGCATGTACAAACAAATATTTAAGAAAGAAGAGATAATAACCATTAATTTGGTGTGTGCATAGTATTTAAAGTAAAGAGCAGTACACTGCATTCCACAAGAGCTGTTTTAGTGCTGCATAATGCAACAGAGCTATTTTCAATGAATGCAAAAGCCAAAGAGCACGATTCATGCCATCTCCCATTGCTTTCAGCAATACTTGGAGACGGTCATCTTGTCACAAGTTTGCTACTATTGCTCTTTTCCTCTCTGAGCATGCACTCAAAATATATTTGCCGTCCCTGTTACACCTCCAAGGCTGTTAAGAGGAAAGAATAAAAAAGAGCTCAATTCGTGCACACTCTATAAAAGAAATCCACAAAGATAAAACAAAAATGTAAATAAAAAGTAAAAGTGTCTGGATATGAGTAATTGGAGGTAAAGGCATTGCAAATATTCACTCACACAATACAAATCAACCCTGAAATTGGCTTAATATAAATTTATTTTGTGCATTTCAAATTAAATAGAAGGGGGGATAAAGGGAAGATGGAACACACTTTCCCTGCCTATGAAACGCAATATCCCAACTAGTAACACATTAAAGTTTCCTATTATGTTATTAATGTTAGCCGAAGCTTCCACTCTTGACTGTTCTTGTCACACTAGCCTAGTCACTTATACGGACAGGTGCATCAATCACTCCTAATTTCCATTCCCACAGAGCAGCTGCCCTCATGGTGCAATCTACTAAAACAGCGCTTGACCTATTTGTTCACGTCGTGTCCCCCGACGCTTGTTGCTGTAACAGCTCACCTGGGACACTACTTTCCATTTTCTGCAATATCTAATCGACAAACTTTACAATTGTTACAAGGGTAACATGGACTGGTGCTTTTAATCACACCAAAGACACCTCATTACCGCAGTTGTGACAAGACAATTGAAGAAAATCCCCCCCCACCAGCCTCAGGCGGAGGCAAGAGTTTCGATTAGGCATTAACTAAACGAGAAGTAACACATAAATAACAGACAGACTGTGAAGAACTCACTCCTGAATGGTCATAGCCTAATAAGAGAACAAGTACTGTAGTCCTTATAACATTCAGACTTCTAAATAGGAGGACACTTTGTAGATAATGTGGTCTGTACTTCTATGCAAAACAGTGCATTTTATTCTTAAATAAACCTGAATCAGGGGACAGAACCCTAATCATCAGTAATTATGAAGTCTAAATATTAGGCAGCTTAGGATCACCTAAAACTGACAAATGGGTAAGGCTGCATTTGTGTATATAATTCTGAAAGGCAAATGTTTTAAAGGGAAGTGTGAGTCACTTATTAATTCTGAAATAAACAATGATAACTGTAAACAAATGTAAGTATCAAAGAGTGCTGCACAAATACAATCATGTCTTAAAAACAATTTAAAAAAATACCCACTCTGGCTCTGGTTGGTGCAATTACGGGATCCGCAAAAGCACTGTCTTGTAGTCGCAGTGAGAAGTGGTTCAAACAACTTAGAAAACAGGATTAAGCCCTGTAAATCTTCACACATCCAGATAAAAAGAAAAGCAAAAGAAAAAACTAACTTATCAGTCACATTCCTCTCTGCTCGCAGGTGTTGAACTTACTCAAGCAGGAGCGTTTGGCAGCAGCACTTGCACCTCCACAGCACAGATCTGCTCCTCGATGTACCAGCTCAAGCTCCAGGTTAGTCCTAGATTACAAGAGCGAAAAAGGAAAAAAAACACACTGCTGTTCACCCAGCTGTTGCAACAAAAAGTGCAGTTGGTAGCAGAATGACCTCCGCGACGCGCACAGAAGGTAGTCTTCAGCATATCTGACAAATGTGGTGTTGCGATCATCTGTGAAGTTATCAACATTTTCAGCACGCACCACCTCTTAGTTTCAACACCCCAGCTACTGCAACAGTGAGGATATAACTGAACCTGCGTGCTCTATGGTAGGGGTAAGCCATTGCTGGTTCTGGAAACCCATTTTCTAGCCGGTCTTGTAGATCACACTCAAGTCATCAATTTATAAAGACTTGGAATATGTTAAGTCACAGATGTCACTAGTTATGCTTGGTTTAACACAGGGTGTTGGTATATCATGTCCTATGATTGTTGAATGACATACAATAACTGAAAGCATCACCTACTTCAGTGCTCAAAACAAAATGGTTTCAGTTTCTTCATATGTACAGCATGGTATCACTTGTATCACTTCTGTGGCAGTTCTGTGGCTAAGGATCTGAGCCTGTGGCTAGAAGGTTGCCGGTTCGAATCCCGCGGCCGGCAGAGGAATCCTACTCCATTGGGCCCCTAAGCACCACCCTTAACCCCAACTGCTCTAGGGGCACTGTATAAATGTCTGACCCTACGCTGACCCCAAGCTTCTCTCCCTGTCTGTGTGTCTCATGGAGAGCAAGTTGGGGTATGTGAAAAGACAAATTCCTCATACCAGAAATTGTATATAGCCAATAAAGTGATCTTCTCTTATAGCAGTGAAGTGAGAAATGGATGCAACAAAATATTTTACAACTGATCTCTGACTAGAACAAAACTGAGCTGACTGTTGATGGTCCTGGAAGCAGTCCAATTATCAGGGTCAGAAATCTCAGTGTTAATCTTTGACCCAGGCATTGATTTTGAAGCTCACATTGGCAGAGTTGTGATGTTTTTTTTGTAACACTTCACATCTTTTCACATCTCTCATCTAACACAAAAGCTAATGCATGCTTTTGTCTTTTTAGGGCTTCATTATTATAATGCAGCACTGTGATGCTTGAAACAAAGACACACAACCATTTGCCACCTGTGTTAGTTTGCTAACACTGACTCAATGTGAATTCAGAATATATTCCAAATACCTCTTCTTAACACATCAGCGAACAGTTAATGCCTTTTTCAACTACATATTGTTTGTAGTCTTTGGACTCTGGCCTTCTCTTAGTTCCCAGTATGAGGCTCAAAACAGCAAGAGAGGTGCTCTGTTGTTCTAAAGATGTGGAATGATCTTCCAGCATCTTGTAAATCAGTTGTCACTTTTAAACATGGCATTAAAAGTCACATTTATATTCTAAGTTGTTTTATTTACTGTATTAGTTTGTGTGCTTTTAATTTATGTTGCTCTTTACATTATATATCAATTCAAGAGAATTATTAACAATTAATTTTAACAGCTGGTCAGCGTCTAGCTACGCAAAATAAGATCCATTATGCAGTCAACAACAGCACATGTGAACCAGTGCTTGAGCAATCTACAATGAATTCTCTGCCAATGAGAATCATGTTTCCCTTTATAATACACAATTTGGTGTCCAGTCTGTTTATTTAACCAGATATATCAACCAAGAACACAATCACATTTACAATGACAACCTGGAGAGAACCCATTAATACAGCAGGATCAATTTGAGAGTATCTTGCTCAAGGGGTACAACACTAACCTCCCACCCGGGATTTAAAGCCACAAACAAACCAGTCTGGAGTCCAGAGTGCTGAACATTACTCCACACTTCTACCAGTGTGAGATTCCTTGCAATTACATTTTACTGGGTGAAACGGAAGTTACTTTTAAACAGATTGGATTGGAATAAGCAGCAGATAGAATAAATGCAGTGTACTGGTACGCCATAAGCACGCTCAATTAATTACTTTGTTAGAACTGCAACACTCTAATCCTAATAAAACAACTTAACTTCATTTTTAAGGCTCAAGACAGTAAGTAAAGTCTGGTGGCAACTGTGAAAGGCAGTGACTGGATTACTGTTGTCCATGTGTCTATTAACACAGTACAGTGTTGCACTTCCTTCCCTTAAAATAAATTCAGCTTGCATACTCAAGCAAAACCCTTTTCTCTCCAATGTCTTCAGATGTTCACAACTGAACCAAACGTCAAGGTATTTACTCATGTGGACTAAAAGCCGCAGAGCGTATAGCTGAAGTCTCCCAGAACACTACATTAGTCCCTAGATTTACCCTGGACACAAATAGAAGCCCAGAGTGGTGAAGTAAATTAATATCTGCAAAGCAACTTAAGGTTCCATCAGGTTCACAGCTTCTTAACTCACAAACCTACATATTTGTGCTTGCATAAATTGCACTAAAATACACTTATTTCAGCAATTTACTCATCTTTTCATGCAATTATTCATATTGAAGTATTCGCTTTTACGTTGCATGTTTCAAAGTAAGCTAGAAGACGAGGGGGTTTGTCAGACAATCACGAAGTCCCCAATTTCATTGTTGGGTCCAGCTACCTGGATTTTATTTTGCATTAGGGGGTTGATAACAATAAGCAGACTGGGATGGAATTCTCTAATGCAGAGTGGCGTGATTTGCAGCTTGGAATTGCTCATTAGCTTACAAAACGCGTCATACACTGTTTTCCTGAACTCTCACGTGCTGCATTTAAGCCAATCCCAGGCTCAGGTCGTCCCAAGCCATTTTATACACTGGAATCATAAACATTTCAATTTACTTGTTACTGATTATAACACAGATTGTTCGGGTAAGAATTTCTCTTTGACAAGATTAAAAGAAGATATTATGCGTTTCGTGTGTTACTAAAATAAGAAAATTCTGGCTGTTATTATCCCAGAGTTAGCCGCTTATGCCATCAGGCTGTGGAGCAGTGCTTTAATCCTCTCTCTTCCTCAGAGAAAAAGCAATTTAACATTGATAATGTTCCTGCACAGGGCTCCATCTGGCTGCTGCTGATAAGGGCATCTGTGTGACAAGGGAATTTTCCACTCTTCAGGCGATTTGCAGTGCTCACTGAACTTCTAAAACCTACCAGGCATGGAAGCAGAGGCCTGGGATTTCACACCAGTGGGCAGAATAGCTAGGGTACACTGCCATGCCCTGCTTTATCAAGGGAATATAAATGAGTCCACCGTTTCATTTACACACTTTTAACGGCAGCAGTTTTAGACTAAAACAAATAGCTGAAGTGCTTATAGGTTTTTCAAATAAGATCATGCTCTATCCCTTTGGGAACAGCATGATCTTTTACTCTTATTAGAGAACTTTAAAGCAGTGCCAATAAATTCAAGACGAGGAATTTAAGACATCTGCACTCCTGAGTAAAATACAAGGCAGTTAACTGCAGTTAATCTATAAAGGACTGGCTGACAACAGACAGACTATATTGCATAAGGACAAGGAATTCAATAAAATTTTACTACAACTTTGATAGGAGAGGGCTATATTGCTAGGAAGGCAGCTTTTAACACAACACCTGCAACCCCAGAGACCAATATAATCAGGAGCACTAATAAGGATATTTAAGAATGCTTCCAAACCAGACAGGAGGCTTAAGATCACTGTTGGGTGATGTAATATTGTCTGTGCCTGTTCATTTCCTTTCTTTAATGTTCCTTTTTTTCCTATAGATTCAGACTGGCTAAAAAAAAAGAAATACAGACACGAGGTCATTCTCTTATGTGCCTGAATTCACCTTCATTGCGAAGAAAACGCCATTAGAAGGATCTTAAAGAAAATGTGGAAAGGAATTAATTGCTCAGAGTAACAATTCCTTGCATAAGGAACTACATTTGCATCACACCTTAAAACCAGGAGTGCTCATACTTAACTACTGACTGCCTAAAGATTAAATGGCACACGTGGAAAGTCTTGAATCCCACAGACTGCTGAATCACACAGAAGCTTCAGACAAAGTCAGACTCATGCTATGGCTGTGATGAAAAATTTAAGGTGCGAGAATACTGTTTATTTAGTTTAACAGTTATTCGTCATGGGTAGCAGTGTGGTAGCCGTTACGACTTCTGGACTGGAGAGTAATGGAAGGGTGTGCGCTCATGTCCAGGGTGGAGGGCACTGCTCTGCTGCTTTGTCCACGAGGCAGACACTTTGCTCAGATCGCTGCAGTAAAATACCCAGCTGCATAAATGAGTACAAATGTAAAGTCACTGCCCCAAAAAATATTAAGAAAACATGATTCTCCGCTGACTGAAAGTTTGTATACAGTCAGTTAAGCAACATCATCCAAACAGTTGTCAAGTTTAAAATACAGTGTTTTGTAAAAAACTGTTGGACATTCACAATAAATGAGAACTTTACAGTGAGAACTAAAGTCTTCCCACACCCCTCTGTGCTAATCTGCCGGCCTTACAGTCCAGGCAGGGGCTTTGATTTTATTTTCAGTGCTCACCTCGCCACAGAATACATGAAGAGAAAGTCATTATCAGGAGATCCTGGGGTCTTGCTGTAGTCCATGTATTTCTTCTGAGTTGTGCTCTTTATGTCCTTTATCACAGACTCAATCTCCTTACCTAGACTGGATTCTGACTGGAAAAAAGTAATTATAAATCATGAGTCTCATCCTACAGACTTGTGGATTTCCTGATGAAGTAAGACTGAACATCACACAGTACTGGATTGGTAATGTGATTAACCCTCACGTACCTGCTGGGAAACGGACATACTGCAGAAGATTAAACGCGTACTTTTGTAAAAGATTGCGGACGTCAGATATTCACTAAATAAACATCGTGCAGTCATTAGATTTACATTCAGGGAAGCAGAGAATAGGAGAGATGGGATGAGGGATACAAAATCAATTGAGTAAAGATCTATCCGCCTTACACTGATGCTTACTGGGAATGTCCCCAGCTGTTCCTGCAAATCTTCCACTTCCTTCACGAGCACGGTGATGCTCTTACTGCTGTGTGCGTGCCAGGGGGTCTCCACACCTTGGCCTGGACGGCAAGGCAAGACGCTGTTGGCAAACTGTCTGCACAGAGGGCAGGTGAACTCCCCTTTATCCACAGAGAAGCCCTGCAGCACCTGGTCATTCTAACAAAAAAAAATACATGTTACCTCACCATCCACGAGCATTCACCCTCCACCATATGGTGGGCCAAAGTAAGACACTCAAATAGAAACAGTGGTTAACACTGAGGTGGGGTGGGAAGGAATTTTTAAAGAAAAATGATTTTTCGCTCAGGTCCTATCCAAAGAAGAGATTTTTTTTGTATTTCTCAAAAATGTATAACTCTGATGGATGGAACGCTAATTAGCTGTCAAATACTCAGGAATTAATGCACACATTCTCGTGATGAATTCTCCCAGGTTAACTGCTGTTTATTTTAAATGAATAAATTAATAATTTGATTTGGCTTGAGCCTTCTCCCCCCCCCCCCCAGGTATTAAACCGGTGGGTTTTAAATTCATTCTTGAAGTCTGAAAACACATCTGCTAATTTTAATATCTGATAAAATATCAATATTACTGTACACAAAGAGGGCACATGAAATGAAGATTAAATGAGACGTAAAGCAGTAGTGAATCACAAGCTGCAGGAGATTAAGTCAAAATGATCAAAGAATGAAGTAAACAAAAAAAATTCAGTCACTTATGATGCATCCCTTTCTTACAATTATGTAAATCACATCCATATTAAATCTCAAAAGCGCAAATGCAAAGCTTAGGCTCGGTGTATTTCTGAAATGCAAAGTTTTAATTCGCACTGTCTGAATCACAGCCTCAAGTCAACTGCTAAACAAAATGCAACAAAATGACAATGTCAAGTGAGTTATTAAATAAGTGTTAGAAATTAATCACAGGTGTAACACATGAACTCTATAGGTCTAGGCTGAAAAGAAACAAGTAAAGATTTATTTACTGATTTATTTATTAAAAGAGAACAAAAGAAACATTTCGGCTGTGGAGCCTTCTTCAGGTGTGAGAACACAGCCAAAATATCGAGTTCCTTTTCTTCTCTTTTCAGCATGGAATAAACCCCTACATATTTACATGTAGTCTTTTGCAAACTGCACCTCCTGAATGCAAAAGCTTTTTTTTTTAACACAAGATAGGGAAATCGTAAGTAAAGGAATGACCAACAAATAACCAAATCAGTTCTATTGGACAGCAAACAAAAACTTGTAATCATCTGAACATAAAATGACAGTAATCATTTAATAAAACCCGAGATAAAACTTAAACCTCATGGGACAAACCATAACTTGTTTATAAGAAAGCCATCTTACCCGCAAAGACTCCATGTATGACTTGTGGCAGTCTATGTGGAGAGTATGACCACATGTCTGTACATACACACCTCCTTCCCAGCCAATTGACACTGACTGTAGGCATGAGCTCTGGGGGAAAAAAATAAAATTAAGATGAGTATATTAAAGTTAAATCCCTATTTATCAGGGTAATTGCACCTAATTACACATATATGTAAAACGCAAATGTTAACTTTCAGTACAGTTAACACAGCTTTGTCTTTCAAGTACAGTTATTTTGGTTCTTCATAAAGACGTTTGTTGAAATGATTCTTAGAAAGCATAACCCCTTCGATTAAATTGAAGCTTTCTTCATTTTAATCTTCTGAAAGGACATAAGGACGGTCATTGGATTTCTTAACAATGTGTGTCAGTAAGTTTTTTTAAATGACAATTTTAAAATAATTTTAAAAAAATGACCATTTCACCGTGACCACGTACTCAATTATCCATTAATCTCTTCATTACCAAACTTTCCCTTTTGGGCATCATAAGCAACTGAGGCCTCATAATTAAACTGTCATACATCCGAGTCTGAAGAAGAATGTGAATCAGCAAACAGAAGGTTCTGATTAGTGTGGTACTTAATAATCTTGGGGCTTTTTTTCTTGACATTTTGTACTCTGCTTTGCTTGTCATTAGTTGTACAACAAACAAGGGGACTTAAGTCTCTTTATATTGATTCCCTGGAGTAGGAGTTGTTAGGGTAAGCTTAAAAAATGTATTGTCATCCCTCATCGAACTTGTATTTTTAAAGCATAATAATATCTATATTTTAAGAAGGGAACACAATCCCAGGGCGTTTCTCGAGTAGGGGTGTAACCCCGGCGTCCTGGCCAAATTTCCCATTGGTCCTTACCAATCATGGCCTCCTAATAATCCCCATCTATGAATTGGCTACATTACTCTGCTCTCCTCCCCACGGATAGCTGATGTGTGGTGAGCATTCTGGCGCACTATGGCTGCCGGTGCATCATCCAGGTGGATGCTGCACATTGGTGGTGGTGGAGGGGAGTCCCCATTACCTGTAAAGCGCTTTGAGTGGAGTGTCCAGAAAAGTGCTATATAAGTGTAAGTAATAATAATAATAATAATAATAATAATAATAATAATAATAATAATAATAATAATTATTATTATTATTATTATTAATAATAAACCGCTACTTATAACAATGTTTAGGCACATTTCAACAAATAAAAAAAAAACCACTGGATTCGGCTTAGGGAGCTGACGTTCCAGAGATATGGGTAGTGTTCCGCAGAAGACGAGGAATTAATGTAAGCATGGTATGGTGAGCACTGGAAGCAACTCTTCCATTTTGATTGTAGAGTGTTGGTCATTGATTTACAGAGGGGTAAGAGAGGGGAGGCTGGTCATTTTTTATTATGACCACTGACATAAATATAAATAAAATTTGTTCCTAGAACCTTAAGCCATCTCTGAAAAAGAAACCTCTGCTCCCCATCAATTCAAGCCCTATGGGCTATTCAGCATGGAAGAAGTACAATGTCTATCAGTTTTTGTATGCAAGAGAAAAGAAGCACCATTGAATTTTAGACATGGGGGAAAAAGATATTAGAGAGGCTCACAGAAAAACTGAATATTGCAATACAAGGTACATTGTTAAGAATGTAGTAAAATATCCCATACAATATTGGGAAATTCATGATAATGAAAGGAAAATGGCTGATGTACTAAATGCGTATACCATTCAGTCAATAACACACCTGAGGCAGAACTTTTATATTAAATAGTATCATCACAGATATTCAAAGCACTCAAGATTAATAAATCCTGATGGGATCTTGGCAATGAAAACACAAGGAAACAAGATTTATCCAGTAGCCGCTGATGCAACTCTCTCAACAATCGCTTAAAACAGTGGTGGTATCAATGAACTGAAAATCAGTTAATGCAGTGTCCATTCATAGCTGAACTAAGAAATGACAGACCAATAAGTCTGACTCCTATTAAATATAAAGATATGGAAGCAAGAACTAAATTAGGGAATCAACATTATGAAAATCAGACACTAAGGATTTGCGAACATGGATTTAAGGAAAGTTAGGTTTTGCCTGATCAACTTCTTACAGTTCTTTGAACAAGCAACAACAGTAATAGATACGCACAAAAAATATGATAAGCCGCATCTAGATTTTCAGAAAGCTCTTGATGAAATCTTCCCTAAAGGTAAATTCTCACCTTGCTGGAAAATTCTCATTTATAGACAACAGGCATTCAGGGAAACAGATGTTTGGCCTGAGAACTGGTTTATGAATAGAAAACAGTTAATTGGAGTGCTGTAATTAGGAGTACCACAAGGACCAGTACTAGGATCACTGCCCTTCCCAATTTACATCAATTTTTAGGGATATGATAAATATTATAGTTCAACATTTACATTTTGATAAATTAATACAAATTCAAGACAGGGCACACACCAGGCAGATGACATTTAATTTAGACCTGTGGAGTGTTTTGAATGCACACTCAAACAAGCTATGAATACAAAATGGGAAACACAGAGATATAGTAAGCTATTTATGAGAAACAAAATTGGTGTCTATGTAGACACACCTAGACAATGGAGAAAGCAATTACATGGAATACTGCTGCAACTCAATAATTACAGAAGATGGCTGAAAAGCATGGCATGTTATCTAAACTGAGGGACATCCTACTCCAGTCCTGGAAAGACAGTACCAGGTTTTTGTTTGACCTGAGCTCTTGATAACTTAATAGATCTTATTGAGTTACTGGACAAAGTGCTCTAAAGCAGCTGGAGATCTAAAGACGACTACAAATCCTTCTGGACTAAAGCCCTTGAGGACGGAAGCTGGACACCTTTGGTCTTTAGGGAAACTGATATTAAAAGTACTAAAAATGTAGTACTAACTAAAGATATGGATTTCTTGATTTCTTCTCATTTTGAGAAGCTCTTTACATGTAGTCTAAAGTTAGTAGAACTCATTATAGGTTTCCCTATAAAGATCAATATATACTGTATGCATCACCTGTATTGTGATTTTATATTGTAAGTGTAGTCTTCAAGTGACAATGAAAACGAAATGTGTGTAATGCTGCTTTTCTTCATTTAAGGAACATTAAACAGTGATCCCAAGTCATAGATTCAACCTAAAATCTATCAAGCAGCTTCAGCAGGTCGAGAAAACTTTCTTGGTTGGCTATTATTTACTAATTCTGTTGAGTGTAGAGAGTTCTAAATCTTTAGCCACAAATTGAAGAATATGCTTCATCAGGTTTTAATGCTTCAAATCCCTTTGTCTTTTAAGAACTCTATCAAACCAATTAAACACTTTATTAGACTAACATTTTGTACACTTTGGTTTGCTTGTCTTAATAAACACTATCATTATCATTTATTATAATAAATGCTGTCTTTGTATCTACTTTGTTTCTTAAAAGAAAATATACACAGAAAGCTTTTGTGTTGAACTTTGCATACTCGCTGAAAAAAAGCTATAATCTGGAAAATGAGGTAAATGTAAAATGCTTTGCATAACTGTAAAATATTCCAACAATGACTTTAATGCGTACAATTAACCTACTATTACAAAAATCCTCTTAACATCCCCTTTACGAAAGGTAAAGATCTTAATATGGAAAACAAAGTTAACAGCAATACCTGCTGTATATAAAAATAATCATCAGTTGCTTTAAGAATAAAGACGGACTGTGGAGGTTATGTTAATAATAATAATAATAATAATAATAATAATAATAATAATAATAATAATAATAATAATAATATTATGGTTCATCCACGAATCCCAATATAAGCAGAAGCAGAACAGCTTCAGTGCAAGGACATATTAAAGCCCCAGGCAAGACACCCAGTTTCATGTACATCATACAAAAATATAGAATATTCATCATAAAAAGCCTGGTTACGTCACATAAAAAAGAACTCCTAAATGACAGTTAGCAAAGCAAGCAAACTGACAAAAATGGCAATAAACCATCAATGCTTTTATGTAGCTTGCTGCTTTAAATAGAATAAGACATGGGGGTGGAGTTCTAGAAAATTATTTTTAAATTATACTGTTTCTTTCTTTCATTTACAGGCAGTCTTTACGCAATTGCCAAGGGCATGAAATCCCGTAACGTGAAGATTTCACTTTCTGCGATGGCAACATCTTGACGCATAATATGACTGTTGATAGTGAATAAGCATGTTTGTTTTTTTTACAATGAATACTTTGAAAAAATGAATACCACGGAGCCCTTAAATTGTTAAATGCAAAATCTGATTTTCAGTTTGAGATAATTCAAGCTTTTGTGGAGGGAAATAAAAAGCTCAGAGGCTGTACAGGAGTTTCATGTCAGCGCACGTGCCGAAATAAAGAAACATCGAACCACGGATTAGCAGAACTGACAGTCAGCGAACAAGACAGTTTACTGTCATGCTGTGACAAAACGCTTTAGCATTTTCCTCATGGAACCCCTAAGAGAACCATAAAAGGCAAAAGCCATGGCAACGTGAGGGAGAGAAACAGACAATTCATAAATCCCTAACAGTTTACTTTTTGTGGCAGCAAGAGGCAATGAAAGGCAGATGTCTTGAAAAGCAAAGGCAGAAGTCGAGAATTAATTTCTCCAGAGACAAATCCAGCAGGAACTTGGTTTCGGTTCATTGCAAGCATTCAGAGGATGTGTAGGCACGTATCAGTGGGAAACCTGTTTGTAGCCATGCTTACAACAGCAAAGACACGAGCTAGGTTTTCTTTAAAATAAGAAGGTAGGAAATCTTTGCACCCAGAATGTCCTTATTGGGAACATTTTGCATTCTGAAGGAGAATGCAGAAATGCATCGTGACATAGAGGGGAGATAGGATTCCCGTATTAGTCAGACACCTACGTCCTTGAAGAAGCGCTGTAACATTGCAAGCCTGACGTCATGTGTAGCTCCGCATGTGTCTTCAGGGTAAATGTGCTCCTCGTCGCTGGTTGGCAGCTTCTTCGGCTCAGTGCTCTTGCAACGATGCCCCAGGACTGAAATACATTACATACGCCAGAGCTTGATATGATGACAATGATATGGTAATGAGCTATCAACAATTCTATTTATAGCTTGACATAATATTTACATAAAATAATGAAGTATAATCATTTGCGAGGAACCTATATCATGTTTAAGTCTGCATGGAGTCATTACACAGATGTTTCCTCTATTAAAAACATAGAATTTAGACTGATGACTGATAGATTGGAAATATAAACCATAAGTCACCTCCTTCATCACTTCCTTAATCAGTACAGTAGTTAAGGGAGGGGGAATTAAAGACATGCCTTTTGAATGACTTTCACATTTTATATCAAGACGAGACGTTGATAAAAAGAACAAAGCAACCTATACACCATTCTACAAGGATGGATCTTTCATGAATAAGCTTATTGAGAGGACAAGTACTAGGATGGTTCAGTTTTTTTTTTAATTCTCATTGGCTTTATACTTCACTAAAAGAAATAATCTTTCATAGATTATAAACACTATAGTTACCTACAGTATGTAACATTGATTTAAATCTTTCTGACAAAAGTTTAAATTGTATCAAGCTAAAACTACTAATTCTCTGTGTTGACTGAACTTTTAACGATTTCCTAATTTTGAGCCTCCCAAAATCTAAGCTTCTTATTTCCTGGTGGAATTCGATTGTATAGCAATACATGCATGGCCTTAAATTAAAACATGAGGTAGTTCAAGGCAGATTTCTTTCAAATAAAACACACATTCTATTTCACCTTATCAGTAACATTTTAAAAAGTACAGTACGATATCCAGCTACCACTTCAACCAAAATACAAAGGTGCCAGGATTCCACTCAAACTGTATTATGAAACATGTTTTTTGACCTTTAGTTTGTAAAGAGTTCAGACTTAAAATGTGGTTTCTAGAATAGAACCTGCAGGGCATGTTGTCTCAGTGTTGAATCACACGGACCCAAAGTGAAGTTTGTTTGTTTTTTTTACAATCGCCTCCTCATCTGCACAAACAAACATTAAGTTTCAAGTCATTGCAAACAGTATAATTAGATTCCATTTTTGCACTGAAACTCTAAATAAGGCAAAAAATGAACGTGAATGATAAATAACCTAATGAAAATAATGGCCATGCTTCCTCTGCGGTGAAACCTTCAATAAGGTGGAAATAAACTACAATAAATTACTAGCTGAAAATAACAGGCTGAGCACAAGCCAGGTTTGAATGAAGCCAGTCGGAAATGTAACCTGAAACTTTATTCATAACCCATTTTGTTATTACCAGCGATTCACATGTTTTGATCTATGTCAGATGACCACAGGGAAACATAGCCTCCAACCTAGTCATTTAACCACAGATTTAACTTCTTGCCATGTGAGCAAGACCCTGTAAAATTAACTGACCTAACTTGACGTCTTACACCTTTGATCTGTATCTTACCTGAAGATGCCTGGAGCAGGACTACTAAGCCAATGGGTCTGTCCTCTGTAGATGGGCCACTCTGTCCACAAATTACACAGTCATAGAGCACCTCGGACACCTGCTGCTCAGACGACCCCAGATCCATAGCAACATCGGCTTCTGGGGATTCTTTACACAGGACAGAAACATGAACAGATTTAATAAAAGATGTGCCACACAAAATTATTTTAAAGACAAATTGAGGGGTCAACGGTCATAATGTTTTTCACTGAAGGGATACGGACAGTCCTACTCTTCACCTAAAACATACAACATTTTTTGAGGTATAAAACCATTTTCTATAAAACCAGTGAGAAGCTCAGTTCAGTGATCTTCTATTAGTGATCAGCAAAACTTGGATGTTATTAAACCCCAGGACTGGATGCAAGAATCAATACAAGACGTGCGAAATGAAGAAAGTACATGCTTTCCAAAAAAGTGCCATTCAGAAACCAGATTAGAACACAAAAATTCTGTACATAGCAATACATATACAAAAACATTTTCCTGTGTGTCCTTTTGAAATTAGATCTGCGTTCTTTTCAGCTACCTTTTAAAATAACATGAAAAATCATGAAAACCACAACAACATTCAATCCACTTCCAGGTGATTCTTTGAAAATTCTATTGTTCATTAGTTAAACTAGTACTGATGAAATATACTTAGAAGACAAACACTTTTCATTTAAAGTCAAAACCAACATTTTTACCACAAATGTATCCCACTGAATACAGACGTACAACTACATATATTTAAAGATTTTAAGCACAGTTGTGTTTAAAAATGTAAGCACAATCAGTTTATCTATTGTATATCAGATAACAAAAGTATTGAAAGGCATGATATAAGAACTGAGTAATGTAAAACTTGAGGGTCTCTTAGGAAAAGATTTGGACTACATTTTCAAAACACTTAAAAAGTGGGTTTGGAAATGTTAAAAATTTTCCAAGGTCAGTCTTAAAATGTAAATCAATTTTTTTCATGAAATCATGTTCCCCTAATGAAAGTCACAAATTGTTAGATCTTTAAAATTAGTCATAAGCACTTCCTATACAATGCTTAAAGCAATATAAATTAGGGCTATTTTCCAATTTTCATTATACTCTCCACCTACGTCTTTACGTTGTGAACACATTCAGAATAGCTTGGAAACATGTTAACATCCTGACTTCTAAACTACTGTTGACATCCTTCAGTTCAAATCAGTTCTACTCAAGCCCTACAGGAAAAGGACACAAAATTGCTGAGAGTAATGAAACATCCTAAAAATACTTTACAACACAATGAATGAAAAACAAGAAATCTAACCTTTTTAGGTGTTAAGAAAAATGGGAAACTTTATATGTTCCAAAATACTGGACTTAGAGCCAAGTAGAACATATTGTGGGAGACGCCTGACAAATTAGAGGGCTTATTTGAAATCAGAGATTGTGTTTGTGTGTAGATAAAGTGCATACACACACTTATGACATAAGCATCTGTGACAAACCTTTGCAGACTAACTTAAAAAAAACACTCCTCATTCTGGTCAAGATTACAATTACGCATTACATAGAACCCTTGAAATGAATGAAAGATTAAGCAAAAAAAAGAGCAATATTTTATTTGCTTTCCTCACTGTGCCCACTGCCATCTCCCGGCTTCGTAGGCACTAAATCATGTAAGAGACGGCACACACAGCATTCTCCAACACCAGCATTACAGAGACCACCCTCAGAAGCGTCAGAACGAGCAGTGTGTCATGAGCAGTCAGCTGCTAAGCCTAGCAGACTGTGCACAGACATTCACTGCTTTTAAATCTTGCTGATGCACTCGTGAAATTTGTTCCACATGACAACAACACAAAAGACTGCTGACAGTTCAGCTTTCTTCACAGAATCTCGAGACTGTCTTATGACGACAGGCCAAGGAATTACAGATTTGGGATATTCTGGACAAGAAGACTCATCTTGTGCCTGAGATGACACCTTGCTTGGGTACTTCTGGTGCGTTTCACCACTGAAAGCTGAAGTTGGAGAAATCGCAATAAAATGCAACAGCTTTAGTCAATCCCTAAAAATTATTTGAAAATTTACTGAAGGTTTTATATGGTCAGGGTTCATATAATTCTGAGGTCTACAGAGGATAATCCCATTTCAAGGAAGTAGAAAATGAAGCCTAAAAGGCTTAAAAGATTTCTCATAACCAAATCATAGTTTAAGTCAGGTTTACCTGTTACAGCTCAGATTCAGTTAAATTGGCAAAGAAGAGAAAAAATAACACACACTGAAGATATATGGTTCTGTTTTTAACTGTATATATTCTTAAATCTTCCCCTTTACTGCCTATACCTGCATTTAATAAAATTCTCTGTAATAGCCTAAAGATGAACTTAATTTTTAAACTGACACCATTTATTGTACAGTGCTCAAGGAGGAGGACACAAAACCTTACTGCTTAAGCTACCGATACCATTATTTTAAACTTCTCTTGTGTCCTTTCAGAAGATCTCTGGAGTTCCTGAGTTCTCCTTCCCTGTCATATGTGTTTTATCTCTCAGTCCCTGCTGCAACATCACTGCACACTGAGAGGCAGGTACAGCTAGCCACTCAGTCAGAAGTTACCATGGCAACCAAAAGCCCAGCTCTCGGCCTCTACATTGTGCTCCTAATAGAGTTAATCCACTTCCGTAAGGCAGCACTGTCTTTATCCGATTACAGAGTCAGTTTACAGCATTTCAGAAAGGAGGTAAACTGATGCACTGCAATAATATAAACTTCAGAACCATCATAACTTGAGAATATGGCACGCACAGTCATTCAATACATGACTGTTTAAGGAGGAAGACATAAATCGACAATAACACAGCGTGCAGGAAAAAAATAAGACACCACCTCATTCTGGCAAATGAAAGTCTAATTATAAGACTTGTTTAAGGTGCCCAAGGCAATGCTAGCAGCTTATATCATCCTCAAACAAGGAGAGGAGACTTCCTTTCCAAGGTATGACAAAATATTTTTTGCAACAAGTGAATTAATTAATGTTAATTTGTTATTCTCCTTTTAATCTGTAAAACATTCTACCCTTCTGAATCCCATCAATAACATTGTCCACTGAGGACAAAATAACATTTTAATACAATGCGAGGGGTGATTTGCCATCTATGTCTTATTTGTACCAAAATAGAACCTAAAGCTTTGGAACACTCATAAAAAATATCTGGGACAAATAAATATAACTTAACTAGACCTTTGGTGCCTCTGCATTTTTACACACAAGGAAAAAAAATCCTTATGCTGTATGAGAGTATGGAAATACACTGTGTAAGCTGTTACGGTATTATATTAAAGCTGCACAATGATCCACTACCAAAACAAGAACAAAACAAGTGTTTAAAAGGTTAGTGTTGTCTATCTAAGGAGATGAGCATTCTGGTTTCGCACCGAAGGAAAGATTACTATCCATAAGGGTCAGGCAAAGCAACGTGCTGTAGGACTATGTACTTTCTGAGGACACTGTCAGGGCAAGAAGTTGTATTAGAACATGCACAACCTTTGTTAACTTCAGATCTGTGAAAGCTAATCAAGTCACTGTGTACAGCACATTGCAGGGGGGGGAAGGGTTTGACATAAAACATTCTCCCGATTCAAATTCCTGGTTTATTGCATGAAATCTAATTAATCTGAATTTCTTATTGATTGACATGGTGGTCCAATATTAATTATTTTCAAAATTAGATTTAAACGCTGAAGGCCTTGTTCAATTTCAAAAATATCGAAAAAAATGCCAGCAAAGGCTCAAATTGATTTATTGTTTAAGGTCACATATGGTCTGCCAGGGAGGTTGTTCTTCAAAAGGCAATAAAAACATTTTTCATTAGGAAGTCAATGTAACAGCCTCTGCTCCAGGCGGTAAGTTACTGCTGTATCACACACTGCAGTGACTAAAAACATGGAATGGGAATGGTCCAATAACAAGGACCTGGCTGTTGCTGTACAATTCTGTTGAAAGTAGACAAAACCGTCTGTTATGTTCATATATTATGGTTCTTCATTGTTAAACATTTCCTGTACTTTCTAGTCTTGGGTTATGTTATGCTTCCCTGCTAAATTTTCTATCTAACATTTGCACTTTTGTTGTACATATATATAACACCATATGTACCCACTACAAATTCAAGTAAAAGAGCTGGGTTACTTCTGCAACTGGATTATCACAACACAAATTTCATTTGTTATGAAGCGGACACAAGTGGAAAGTGTGAAAGTGCATTTAATACTGAGAACAGGCGGCACTTTCTTAATCAAAGAGGTGCACGAGTATGGAATAAATTACCCAGCTAAGAATTACCAAGGAAATGACAGGTTAAGGTCCCTGGATCAATTAGCTACTACCTACTAAACGGCCCAGTTTGTAAACCTTATTTACAAACTACTCTCATTTGCAAACCTTAATAAGATTACCGCCTGCCTTGGGTAAAACAGAAATTATTTTCATTTACACATACATGCGATTCAACCTCACAGTGGCATCTGGCATTTCAATGACAACTGGATAGTGTAAACACAGAGACAGCAATATCATCAGCAGACACCATCTTTGAAGTTCAACATTTCCTCTTGCATCTGTGACAAGAGAACATCAAATCAGAATAATTTACATTAATTCCCTTCCTTGCAAAAATCTAAAAACCCAGCTTTCAAAGTACTTTGGCCCACTTTTAACCTTAGTGAAATATAGAGAGACTTTCAACTTCTCAGAACACCATAAAGCCAGTTCAGCTTCTGAAGGAAACCATCAGCAGGTGGTATGTCATTCAAAGACGAGGTCATCAATCATTTTATTGTATTCACTTTTAATTTGCTCTTTTCAGGTATTTAGAATTCTAATCATGAATGCTACACAATCTTGAATGAATTCATACCAATAAAAAAGTCAAATTCAAGGTGACAAAAAACAAGCTTTAATGCAGTTAATCTGGGAACCTACTCTTTTAATAGCTGGTAATTTTTTCAGGTTACAGACATTATGGAAACAAATCCATTTTCTTTAAAGTATTTGTTTGTTAGACATTTCTAATTCAGGAACACCATCAGAGATTGTAGAATTTATCTACGTTTATTGTTAAATGTCTGTGTAATGGCCAAGATTAGAAAAATAAATGAGGATATCCAGGCATTTAGACTGCAATTATTGTATTACTGCAACTTATAGTGAATAGTGGGATCTAATGGTCTTTTCTGTACTTAAATCTCTTGTCTTTTTGTCAATCACATAAGAGGTACGATACGATGTGAGAAGCGTTCATTTGCCACGTCGTAAACACATTTCCCTCTAAATATAAGCGACGGTAATCCATGTGCGTATTTCAAACGGAGGAAAAGAAAACTGAAAAACAAATCGCAGCAAATTCCACAAGCAATTTTGGGAAATAAATTGAGATTAAAAAAAATCTGTTCCCTGTATCATGCAAAATCAGATTAAAAGGAGGAGTGGATTTGGTTACATACGTACTGTACAGTGTAATGCAATGCGTCCAAATGGGATTTGACTCATTTTGTTTCAGCTTCCCCTCCTTGTGACTCGCTTCTACCATTTCACACAGGGAAATGAATGGCTGAACAGATGCTCAAGCGCTCTCCTATTTCACCACTTAGCCTAGTTGGCATCCTCTGCAACATCTGATTCAACCTTGAACTCAACTGTAGCCTACTGAAAACTCGGTGATCACTTTTTATTCTGATTAGATGGCCGACACGCTGCAAACAGAAGCTAACTGCAGGATGAGCCAGAAACAAGTCATAGCCCACAGCATATGACAGTCAAGACACCAGAACTCTGTGATGCTGGGATATAAAAAATAACATTAAATCTAAGTTGCTGATATTTGAAAGAAAATAAGCCTAGAAAATCATTAGCTCTTATGCACATACAGTTGCATCCTACTGTACCTACCCTCTTGCTTCAAATAGAAGATGTGATTTTCAAAGTGCTGCTTGTTTAATAAAATAGTTTTCACCTAATTGTTACAATGAAATTTGTAACATCCAAGCAACTCGGGTTCCTTTCTGTCAGGCTTATAAAGCCATGAAACTGGATCCCCTGTTAGCATGCCAGATGCCACAGAGTTTCTCTTCTCTATTAGCATGCCAGAATACTGCTGAACATAGCTTTAAGTTTCTAATTGTGGACAACATTTTTCATTTACTAACCACTATGTGTCAAGGAGGTCCCTCAGAGTCTAGCCAGCTATTAGCAGTTTGATATCACTTGCCCTGACCCAGCATGCGCACTCCCAGAAGACCACTTGAAACTAATTTCTTCTCCTAACAGGGTTCTAGAGATGAAAGGAGTGAGGAAGCTCGTGTCACCTTGCGTTAAAAAAAAAAATCACATTTTCTTTTTTTTTTTTGCCTAGAGTACTTTCCCTTCAAGGACTCACTCCGAGTTCATGGTGCCCTGATGAGAAGTGTGGCTGTTTAGTGAAGAGTTATGTCAGTACACGACATGGAAAAACGCTGCATTGTTCCTCACTGCAACCGCACTGCGTACTAAATCATGTTCACCCTGCACTATAAGCACAAAACCAGTTGCATTATAATCACTTAATACATTCAGCATTACAAAAAAAAACACAACCAAGTGGAGTATCATTAAATGCCTTCAGATACTATTACATCTGCCTATGGGCTGAAGCAACACGTTTCTGCAAACAAACTGGGCAATTCTGTAAATAAAATAGCTTAGAATTCAGATAAAATCTTTTATTACCAGCCATTCTCAGCCCTTTTTAAACACCACATTCTTTAAGTGCATTATCAATAGACATCTTCTCAAGCTGGATGGCAATTATTGGCTGATATGTAATCACCGGTGTTAGCCTCATAATTGCACTTCCAAAAGGTTCTTTCATCGAGAGAATGTGGTTTTATTTAATATAAATGCTAATATGGTTACAAGAGCAACATTCATTTCTAAACGTTAAAAATCGACAGCAGGAGATGCAGGTCACCCTGTAAGTCTGAACTTATTTAACTGGTGTGTTTGTGATGATACTACATCATTAAAAGTCACAGGTCCTTATTTTTGGATTGTGGACAAACAGTGAGCAAACTGCCAAGTCAGTGCAAAATAAATCTGATAGGCATGTGGGCACTCTGCCCAGCATGTGCGATCAGGCACAGTGTGAATAAAAGGCTGTCAGTAGCAATTTATTTCAATGCTATAGCACCATCAGGTGGACATTTCAGATACAGGCAAATTAAATAATCCTTTCATTTATATAGTGCTCGTTATCAAAAAGAATATCAAGATACTTAATATATAAGAGTAGACCAACCTACTTCATCTAGCACTTAAGCCAACATGACCACGTGGTTGACTAGTAGCAGTTATTGCATACCAGCAGCCCCACTTGACAGCAAATCACACAGAGCAGGAACCTGCTTCACCAATTAAATTTAGTTTGAACCTTACGAAGGCCAAATTGTACAAACCAGAGTGGTAAACAGCCAGGACACTGTGGATAGCACTCCTACGCTTTTACAGTAAAACCAAGTGGTAAGGTACTTGGGTTGAAAGCTCATCCTAAGCAATCTATTCACTATAGAACCGAAAAATTACCAATATATTCACCTATTCAACTGATCTTACACTAGTTTCTTGTTTATTTGTGAACAATGAATGTGCAGCTTCACACATCAAATCTTAAATGAAAATGAAGTATTCAATAAAGCACTGAGTTTATTAAGTATTAACAATTTAAAGTCACCTAAACTACTTTACAGAGGATCACTGATAAGCACTTTAAAGTCCAAATACATTTCAGACCTTTTTTTTGTTTTAAATTACCGTATAACTGAACAATGATTCATGGTTACCCTGGATTAAGGGGATCCGTCTTCTTCAAAAGCATTCATGTTAATGTAGTTTAATGGTTCTAGAATTGGCTGCTGCTGTTCACTTACAAGCTCACTTATCTGCAAAAATGCTGTTGAGCATTTTGCAGTCTGGATTTAAATCAATGCATAGTACAGAATCAGCTCTTGTTAGTAATGATCTACAGTTATCTGCAGTCTGTTTACGGCAGGATTCAGTGCTGATGTTGGAAATGTTGATCAGGAATGAATGGAGAGCGATGCTGGTATTGCTGCTTTGTTAAGTTTGATTCTTTTCTGTTAGGAATCAATTTGGTGAAATTGTCATTATACCTCCTCAACTAAGCTGGACACATCCGATATCCTACAGGGCACTGTTCTTGGTACGATTTTTAGTGTCTGTGTTACCATTAGGTCAGATTCTTCACAGGTATGATATCAGCTTGCATTTCTATGTTGATGACGTCCAGATTTATGTCCAGACATTAATCGGAAATTGCTGATTGACCTGCCTTATCCACTCTGTAAACCTTGCTTTTGCTGTGGTAAAGTATGTCCTGGAATCAGTGCAGCTTCTCAGGTGAGGAATCCGGGAACATGAGCACATATCACCTCATTTAGCTGGCTCTCCTTGTTTTGTAGCTATATCAGTGAACCGTCTACACCCTACACATGGTTTGAGCTCTTCAGATTCTGGCCTTATTCCTGTTCCCAGTATCAGGCTTCTAATACTCAGAGATCCTGGGAGACGGCGTTTTCTGTTTAGTTGCTGCAAGACTGTGGAATGATCTCCAAGTCTGTATCAGATCTTGTTAGTCAGTAGCCATCTCTTTTGATTGATGATGAGATGAGAGTTCCATGAAAGCTCCTATATAAAGGTTATTAATGAAACTGCCCACAAAAAAAACTTTATACAACAGAAAATACCAGTAGCCTTTTATGTCTTTACACTAGTACTGTCAGCACTTTGTTCAACTGGAATAAATAAAACACATCTCAGTAAGAACAAATCTACACTGTATTCCAGTGTTTTCCAATCCTGGTCCTAAAATACCTTCTTCTCTTCTGGTTTTCACAAGATCAGGTCTATCTTTACTCAAAAAGAGGTCCAATAAGCTGAATTTGTTTTATTTATACAGTTTCTGCTTTTACATGGAAAGCTAGGAAAGGGTGGGAAATGAACATGAACTCCGTGCCAGATGCTGGGTTTCTGAAATGCTCTCATTAGCACCATTTCAAACACTCATTAGAGGAATGTTTGCCGGTGCCATTCTCACCTGTTTCTGTAGATCATTAATTTACAATCAATTAGGAGTTATTTAGGCAACTGAGAAGCAAGACTAAACTAAGTTGACAGAGCTCTGCTTATTACATTTCTTGGAAATAGTACACATATCTTTTCTGAAACCAGGACCTGAGTGTGGAAAAGTTCAAATCAAGCCATTGGTTAAATAGCGAGTTCAATCTTTTTAATTAATTAAGAGCGGTGACGGAAAACGATCCAAGACGGAAACATATTCCAGAAAGCAAATTAGGAAGGACGGAAAATAGGCCTAAAGAGAAGTTGAATGAGATGGCTTCCATTCAAGGACATGGAAATGGTAAAGTATGGACAGAAACAGTATAAAGAGAACAGATTTGTCCCCAAAGTAAATCAAAGGCTAGAATGTAGTGGCCCAAACGGCTTTAAAATCAGTTAAAAAAGATATAAGGATAAAGAAAGCACTTTAGAAAAGGTCTAAAAAACAGGGTGCAGTTAAAGCAAAGGAGTATAACAAACTGCAAGCCTGGGTGGAAAATTACATTCTGAAGATATGAGACAGCTAGAAAGGAACAATGCTATATAGTACCTTTTTATCCAGTTTTACAAAAAAAAATACAGTAAAGAATTAAATCAAATCTATCTTGGATAATTATGGGGAAGCTTCTAGTTGATGAAATGGAAATGATTGATGTATTATATTAATATTTCACTCAGATGTTTACTGAAATCAATAATACAGTATACCACGGGCTGAGGAAGTACAAATTCTGTAATAAACAGTATTAGCATAGAAAAGTACTACAGGTACTTGAAGCACTGAAGATAAATCTCTGAGGCCTGATGTCTTTCTACGGGTTTTCACATCCATAAACCATCAACAAACTTCTTCCAACAGTTACTCAAGACAAGGACTGCATCTAAAGACTGAAAAATTGCAAACGTTTCTGTCCATAAAACGGGAATGTGAAACAGAACCACAAAATCACAGACATTAAGTCTCACTTCTGCTACACAAAGTTAAACAATCGATAAGAACTAGAGGGCCATCTATGTACTGTAGAAAAACGATCCTAGGCTATACTTGGAAGTTGCAGGTCTTGCTTAACTAACTTAAGAACTAATATGCCTGCAGAGACTTGGAGTTGCTACCCTGCTAAACAAGTACATATTCACTGAGGAGTCAACAATCAAGTATCAGCATAGAAGAGGGAAAAGTCTTAACTGAACTTAGGTAACTGAAGCACTAGAGATGACCAAATCTGAAGCCACCAGCTGCACTCTTCCATCACTTGCTTAAGACAGGGGTAGCACCCATGGGCTGGAGAACTGATAATGCAGTGTCCATCAATTCCAAAACAGAACTTCGTAATTATGTACGCATATGGAAACAATTAGAACTACATTAAGGGATCTTTTTTATGGAAAGCAGGTACTAGGGAATTGTCAACATGGATTTAGGAAAGAGCTAGGTCTTGCCTAACCAACTTATTACAGATCATTCAATAAGAAACAACATTAATAGAAACACAGAGCATACAATACAGTATATTCCGATTTTTTTAAGGGTTTTGATAAAGTTCCTCTTATGGATAATGGATCAAAAACATTACATGCACCAATCTGGGAGATCCAGTTTGTGGAGTACAACAGCGATCTATGTTGGGATCTATACTGTATATACATAGATATACATTCTGCTGTAGAGTGAAAGTGAGAGTAAGAGTGAAGTTTTCACATGATACCAAAAAACACTAAGAAAAAATTCCATAAGATCAGCAAACACTACTAATGGATATATTGCAAAGAAATTCAGGAGTGGGCAAACACCTTGCGGGTGATGATTAAGGTAGACAAAAGCAGTGTATTACATGCAGGAAGTAAAAAGTACAAAAAAAGATATGGGGAACACTGAGCTTGAAGAAGCTAGATACGAAAAAGACTTAATGACATTTATATATTTTAGACAACGTGGCAAGCAATAAAAATAGGCAATGTTAGGATATACTGTACTGTATTTCAGTATACAGTATACTGATATACTGTATAGTTAAATGTACAGAATTTAAATTAAGCAGGTTGCTAATAAAATTGACAGTGCATTAGTAAAAATGATTTAGACTATTTTCAACAATTTTGGTGAGCACTTTACAAAAATACATTGCTGTCTTGTAATAATTTCAGAGAACAGCAATTGGATATATTCCTGGGCATTAAACTGACTGGCTAAAAGACATTAACCTTTATAGTCTTAAATAGAGAACACTATAAAGAAGTCTTGTTCACCCTTTTCAAACAAAAATAAGTACTGCAGGAAAGTCAGGACTTCCAAAAACGTAAGCTCTCACTTACCAACATCCATAGCAGTTTCCATAAAACTCTTCTGCCGGGAAGCAAATTCAGCAAGTAACTTCTGTTGTCTCTCTCTGGCCTTCTGCCGTCTGAGTTTTACACAGCAAAAAAGAAAGGTTTACGTTAGAATAAAAGACTCAGTATTAAGCAGACTTGTATTGGTTGATAACCATTTCTGTAGTTTTCAATTTAGCTCATAACACATGGATACTTCAACTTCAGAACTTGTTTAAAAATCCCTAGGGACTGTTTCTGATTTGTTTTTGCTTTAAAATAATACACAAAGACCTCTAGAGCTACTAAGGATCTGCAGGCCTCTCCTACTGTGGCTAATGTCAGTGGTTGTGTGTCAACCACTGAGAAACGTTTGAATGAGAGTGGTTTTCATAGCCAGGAAGAAACCATCATTCTCTAAAAATCACATAGCCACCTGTCTCAAGTTTGCTAAATCACACGTGGGTGATCTACAAGACCAGGAGAATACCTGAAGAATGTTCTCTCTATGGGTGAATCTAATATTGAACTATTTGACCACAAGGAGAAACATTATGTGTGGCAAAAACCACACACTGATTTCCAACAGAAGAATGACACCCCAGTGTCAAACACGGTGGTGGGATTATCGTGGTCTGTGGCTGCTTTAGTGTCCCAGGACCCGGATGGCTTGTCATCAAAGATGGAACCATGAATTCCACATTGTGTCGGCAAATTCTGGAGAAGGATTTCAGGTCATCCAATCATCAGCTGAAGCTGAGCCAAAAGTGGGTCGTGCAGCAAAACAATGATTTAAGCATATAAGCAGACCTACAACACACTGTCTGTAGAAGAAATTTCATGTTTTGGATTGGCTAATCCAAATCCAGACCTAAACCCCACTGCAATGTTATGGAAAGGCCTGAGGGAAGCTGTTCATAGACGAAAACTCTCACATTATTCTGACAGTTCTGTAAGGAAGATTGAGGCTAAAATTAATAGAAGTCAATGCTAGAGACTGATAAATAGTTACTGGAAATGTCTATCTGAAGTCATGGCTGCTCAAGAAGGTGCCACCAGTATCTGAATCTAAGGGTTCACATACTTATTCAGATATGGATATTAACTGCTTGACCATTTTGTTACACAATACAAATAGAACTTGTGGCTTTGTATTATACATTAACTTAATCTATTAAGACTTTCAGGAAAATCTCATTACATTTTTAAACTAAAATATACAAGTATACGCATACAGTATGGAACTGGGAGGGCTCACGCATTTTGTCCGCAGTGTATCTCCTCATCTGCAAGTGATCTGATGAATATTTGTAATTTTATTACTTTCATCTTATCTATAGAACATACTTCAGAAAGTGGGATTTTTAAAGTAGGAAACATTTAAGGTAAAACAGCCCTAGTTTTTCTTTGAACGCTTACGTAAAAATGTTGATGACCAGGTGTGCTCATTTTTGGTTAAGTTAGATTTCCTCAAAAGAATCCCTTTAAGATGAAAGTGTTAACCCAGAAATGCATCTCCATGGTAACAACACAGTGGGTAAGAGACCCTTGTAAGAAAGACTGCTCAGATCAGGAGAAAAGACAGCATTTAAAAAATGAGCTATTTCAGCCTGCTCTGAAAATTGAATGCCCTGTGTCAGCTGCAGTGAAATGATTAGCTTCTCATATGCTCATGTAAATTGGAAATGTATAGAATTCAACAAAAATATCACTGAAAATAGTGTGTTACTATTTATGTAAAATTTGTCTTCCACCTAGCCGTTTCCTAACTACTAAAATGTTCTTGGTTCATTTTCATTTGCGCACTTAGAAATGCAGGAATTTAAATGATTTTCTTCAGCCTCTTAGGCCAGAGACAAATGTATTTAAAACAGAATGGACTTTGTTGTCTTTTTAATGTAGTGCACTAGGAAGGATAGGGAGGCGATTTTAGTAGTATTACAATTAATTTTGCTTTAGAAAAGATAAAACACTTAGAAAATATCAGCTGAAGTACAAGTACAAAACTATGTTTGAAAGACGAGCCAAAATGTAGGTTTAATCATATTTTGAGAAACGCAATACAAGCAAAATGGCACATGACTAAAAGAATTATCGGTTTGAAAAAAGCCCCTCTTGGCTTTTCACAGCTCTTGTTTTCCAGACGTCTCTCTCTTTGGCCCTGGCTATGGCTCAGATAAACCAGGCTTGACTGTAAATAGAGACCCCTAATAAGAAGACATAAACAAAGTCTGACAGGTCCAGTGCAGCTCAGTAATTTTCACTGACAGCTTAAGAGGCAGAGACACTAAGCCTGAAAAATATCACGAGTGATTCTGATTCTCTTGCATTGCCGGATTGCAGTTTCTATAGCAACGGCCTATCTAGTGGGAGATGCTACCTTTGTCTTTGTCTGCAGGTCGAGTCAACCAAAAATAGGTCATCATTGAGTGCTTATAGCCTATTCGATCTTCATTACAACAGACCAGGACTTGAAAACAAAATAAGAAATGAGACGAGCTCATGTGAGCAGCATTCCAGTATCAGATTAGATTAATCTTCATTATTAGACTGTCAGAAATTCTCTGATATTAGTAAATGTGTTTATGGAATATCAAATGTCATCCTTCATGTTGTTGGGAGTTATTGCAAAAGATCATCAAATCATCTCAATGACAAAGATGTCTTCCACTGTATCTAGATATGAAAACCTTGCTGCTATTTGTACAAGAAATATAATTTGTTTAATGTTCATCATAGCACTACATACATCCACTAAACTGTCATTACGGCACAAAAAGGGGAGACTTAAATTTCATGAGACTGCACTTTCGCCAGAGACTGAGGTCACATCACATACAGCAGGACATACAGCAAGTGAACTGACTCAACGGTTCAAGAAGCAACTACAAAGCAAGAAGCTACAACTTGCTTCTGTTTTAATATTCAGCACGTATAATAAACAAATATTTTGAATTGTTATTTTAGAAAGTGATGGGATTCTGATAATATTCTAATAATCCGATTACCCATGCTTACTTTGTGCAGCCATTGATGGTGCACTTCAAAAAGTATTAACTGATTCATTGAACTCGCACGGACTGCTTGGAATCATGATGCACCTACAGTCTGCAACATGTTATTTTTGAACACTTCACAGTAACTATCCAGGGTCTTCCCTGGTTCCAACTCAGCAGCAGGTCAACAAAGCACATACCTCTCCTCCTTATCCAGCGTTTTTTTGTCAACTGGGCTGTTTTTCTTAGGAGGAACAGGTGGTGAAATCTTCCTGCAGATCTCCTGAATGCTGCGCTTATTCTGGCGACTCCAGATTGCAGCTTTTGTCAAGATGCGCTCAATTGCAGTGATGCCATCACCATGGGTGTACTTTGTGGAGTCAAGCTTTACAAAAGCCTCTGGGTCATCCAGCCAGGGGGGGTGGAAAGAGTTTTGTTTCGCTGACAGTTTGTGGTGCAGTTTTATCAGCAGGGACAGCATGCTTTCGCGGATCTCCAAAATCTCAGTGACAAGCTGCGGAGTGGAGCCTGGGGGGATCCATTTTGTTGATGATGATTTGGGGCGCACAGCTTGGCTTGCCTCTCCACTGCTGCGGTTAATGATCTCCTGAAACTTCCGCCTGCGCTCAGCCACCAGGCTGAAAACCTGAGCTGTCCTCAGAGTCTATGGGGAAAAACAGAAACAATGGAAAGGGAGCTCTTTCTCAGACGGGTCTTAATTTTACAGCCTACCATGTTTCGTTCAATGTTTTCTCAAAAATGAATTACCTTATACTACCTTTATATCACCTTTGTACTTATGTATATTATAATTTAATGACTAATGTAAAGATCTGCTCCCTATGTTGTACAAAACAGCATGAAATAATGTAGTGATTACTTGATATGTGAGAAGAAAAAATGTTTTTGGCCCTATAATAGCTTCAGGGTTTCACAGGGTTTTTTTTTTAAGCCAGACGACGCTGACAAATCACGGGATGAGTGAGAATCATGAGGATGGCACTTCAGTGTGGCAGTCTAAAAACAAGGGCACATAACCAGAGGGACTCCGAAAACGTACTCTCGGTGACATTCAGAAATGATGTGCAGACAAAGTATGTCCCACTTCCACTACATACATACAAACCACCACATAGATTGTGTTTATGTATTAAGGGAGCCAGCACTGTAAAATGGTATGACTAATTACCAAGCACAGCAGCCTTCGTTCAAATTCTAATGTGAAGATTAAAAATAATACAAAGAAAATTGTATCATAATGGTTTAATAATTACACCTCTGAAATATCTCCACTGGGTAGCTCAGCATCAAAATATTCCTCCAATCACCAAATTCAATGCAGTATTAATCATTGTGACATGCTGTTAAAGGTCAGAAATATACCTAACACTTAATTAGTTTTAGCATTCAATAAGCAGAAAGCTTACAAGACCACACTATACTGAAAAAGGCAATCCTGTAATACAATGTTGAAGCAGCAAAAAATGCAATAACACACACAATTCACTTTGTTTAGGGCACACATGGTAAGATGCTGAAGGGAATATTTCAAGAAAATCTGTCATCCCATTACAGAACTGTACTTTCATGCTTATTTCCAGCCCCTATTAATTATGCTGAAAGTCTGACACATGCACAGCTACCTCTCGCTGAGGGCCAGCCATTTGCCTGGAGGTCTGTGAGTCAAAAGAAAACATTTAAGCGCTTGAAGGAAAATATAATAACCTTTTCTGTCAGAGTCAAAGTCATACATTAAAAAAAAAACAAAGAGTACAATATCTGTTTATATAGTTTTATCTGAAGCATCTTACAAAAAAGAATCAAGTATCCAAGTAAAAAATAAAATAATGCTGCTATTAGAAAATACTGTTAGTTTGGATCTTAATTTAGTTCTTAAAAAATAACATTTTCAGTTTAATTTCTCTTTGACAAAATTTAAAGTAAAGAGCATCACAACTCATGTTGGTACTGAACTAAGTTTAGGTTTAATCATGTAACCTTCCATTTTTATTAACTATGTGATGTTTACCTTTTGTATTCATTGACAAGACATTTTGTTATTGAAAACTTATCTATTAACCTCTTTTGTAACAGTCTCCAAATCTTTCCCTAAGGAATTCAATATCCATAGCATTTTGTTCATGAACACTTACAATTCTAGGACATCTGCATAAAGCCTGGGTCGACCACTGTTACATGTGAATACCTTCCTTACCAAGCCGTTATGACAAATATTGGCAGTCCATATTTTGTAAAGGACATAGACGTTCTAATGGCAATCTGAATTTATTTGGTGTTAAGCGAAAAATGCAAGTTCAATTAATCTGTCATCTTACATTGATCCTTATATGGCACAACATGTACATACTACACTGTAAGCAATGAGTCATATCATGTTGGGTTGTTTTCTAAATATAACCATGACATTCATGCCTTTGAATATGCAGCTATTGCATTGTGTTTTTTATAGCTATAGAGGGCTCCCTGTGAAATGAAATGAGGACAGTCAGCAGTGCAATCAACGAAATTTCATCTGCCACAGACTAGAAGGCAACAGCTAAGCAGGTGTGACAAGAAATTGATTGAGCGGCTGCCACCAGTTTCCAGCAGAGACAAGCAAGCACTACTGAAAAGGGTCAATAGAATGAAAAATCCTGGCAATTATTCCATCCATCCATTTTCTAACTGCTTCTTCTTCCAATTCAGGGTTGCATTTCCCTGCAAGCAATGAGTGCAAGGCAGGGGCACATCCTGGACAGGACGCCAGTCCATCGCAGGGCACACACAGACACACACACCCACACCAGGGCCAATTTCCCTAGAAGCCAATTAATAAATTGGACTGTGGGAGGAAATCAGAGCACATGGAGGAAACGCACATGAACATGGGGAGAACATACAAACACCACACAGACAGAAGCCCAGGCCAGGTGTTGAACCCCAGTGCTGCAATGCAACCATGCCTGCCCACTGAGCCACCCCCTAGCAATTAATTTTCTATCAATCAGGATTTGAAAAGTAAATAACATTTATCCAAAAGAGTCGATAACCCCTTTTCTAACAAAGGAAATGTATGTTGATTTGCAAGACCAAACGAAAAGGGTACCGAACTCAGAAGAAGGTTCTTATACTGACCTGGGCAAAGAGAGAAGAGTCAGAGCTTGTGGTAGCGGGGGGCTCCCTCTTGACTTCGGGGGCAGTCTCTGGCACCCTTACTCTCACGTAGTTGATGACATGATTCAAGTTGGATACCAAGTTAGTGCCAGGGAACCAGCTGTCATGACAGTGCTCCTCAATGCAGGGCTCCTACATGAAACCAGAATGAACGCCAGTGATGAGAACATTTTCCAAGATGCTGTGCTTGACCCTTTTTGGGGAAGGAGTTTTGAACGACTTCTCTCCTCTTCCCCAGGAGTTGAATTTGAATGTACCAGTTCTGCCATTATATATTCTACAATTTTGAAAGCATGTTTGTAAAACACGTCTCCTCTATACTCGCGTGTACAAGCATAGGGCTTCGCATTCAGGTATTAATAACCGGAATTAGAAGAGGCTACTTATGAAAAAGACATGGGTGTTTATGTTGACATATGATTTTTTATCTTTGATCTTAAGAAGGAATCAAAAAGGAGAACTTAAATCAAGGAACATTATGTTAAAACTTTACAATACATTAGTCAGGCTTCATAGGTCACAATGTTACAAAAAATATATCACTGCTCTGGAGTCAGACCAGAGAACAGCAACCAGATGCATTCGAGGGTTTAATGCACTGTCCTACACTGACAGGCTGAAAAAAACACAACTTTTTTTTTTAGTCTTGAACAGAGAAGATTATGAAGTGACCTGATAAAAGCATCCAAAAGCCTCCAAGGCACTGAAAGTCGACACAGTGGACTTTTCCATAATGAACAGTGAGTCACAAACCAGGGGACACAAATGGAACTTACAAAAGTGCATCTAACACCAAGAACAGAACCCAAAGGGTAGTGGGAGTACGGAACAAGCTACCCATCCAGGTAACTGCCTGAAGCAGATACCTTAGCCTCTTTCAAAAAAAACATCTGAATGAGGCACTTAGATCAATTAACTACTAACAGGCTAGATGGGCCAAATGGTCTCCTCTCACTTGTAACTTTTGTTATTTTCCTGATTACAAATTCTCACTGATTTACATCTCATAAGAGCTTTGAAAAGCTATCATACCTGAAATTTAGGATTAACAGGTAAGCACTTATTGTTCTAAATTGAACAGTTAAGCTCAGGGCAATGCCACAGTTCCACATTACAGTCAAGAGCATTGGCTCATCAGTGATGCCCAAGACTGAAATTTAATCATGCACTCTTACGGCATTTACTTAGACATGAAGTGAAATGAGGAAACACTATGGAATGTTCAGAGAAACATCATTCCAGTTTTTAACTTAGAAAAATTAAAACCTATTCTAAGAAAGTCTTAAGTCTAACACAGAATAATACTCACAATAACAAACATTGAATATATGTTTTCACCAATTCAGATTTACAGGCGTTAACTGGAAGACAAGTTAAGTTATACTCTAGTAAAGAAGAACGCTTTATTCCTTTAAGTAAATAAAAGTACTTCCTTAGATTAAAATGGAGAACTTTCTGCCAGTGCAATCTTTCAATGAACCCTGCAACATCACAAAGTCAAAGCTGCAGGCTTATATAAGAATTGAAAAGACTGCACCTATTAACAAAGGCTGCAGGAAGGAAGTAAAATTGATTGGCTGTGCAGTTCAATTTGATTGGACTAGCTTGGAGAGCCTGTCTGAGCAGGACATTGTCAGGCTCCATTGGTAAAATAGCTTGGGGACTGCACCTGCCTCTGTGTGCTCAATTACAAAATCGCCACTCAAAGCCACCTGCAACGAGCGCCCGAGGAGACAAAGGCTGATAAAAGAGATCTTTAATGCTCAGGTACTGGGGCATTCACAGAATGAAGCAATTTCATTCTTCCCAGACAGAAGAATGCAAAGAAAGGAAAAAAAATCTGCTATTTTTACAAGCTAATTTAAAATGTAATATTACACATTTCAACAGTCTAAATAAAAGAAAAATCTAAACCTAATGGACTGGGTTTATAAGGAGCTCTCCAGTGAATTGTAATGTCTGGACCAGGTGAAATACTGTGCATGGTTTGATGCAAGCATTAGTGTCTTTAATGGACACACCAAAATGAACGTAAAAGCTTTTATACAAAGAAGGTCTCATGTCCCTTATTGTTGTTCTTTAAAGCACAAATTAAAACAAAGGATGCTAAAACATGTTACATGTCAACATCTTGAGATATTTTATACAAAGCTTGTTATTTAGATGGACGTCGCTGTCCATTGAAAGCCCATCTCTGAAAGAGCGGGTCGGCATTGTGCATCCCAACACCCCCTACCTCTTCCTCGTGCTCCTCCTGCAGCGTGTTATCAAGGCCCAGCTCAATCAAATACAACACCATGCAAAGCACATGTTCTGACATGTTTGGATGGTCTGCTGAGATCTGAAAACCACAAATTAAAAAAGGCAATTAAAGTATTTTCTTTTAATTACCAAAAACCCAGCAGCTGCAATTTCTGCTTGACCTTATTGTTTCATTAACTTAAAAAAAAACATTTGTTAAATTTACCATTACTAATAAGCTATTTTATCTTGTATTATGTATGTACATTTCCATAACTAGCAATTCTGAAAATGTTTCCCCATCTGACATAACATACCAAAAAAGAAGTTTGTTTTACTACAAAACAAAAAATGTTTTTGATTTTTTTATTTCAACCATGTCTAATGAAACTCACCTTTTTAATTTCATAACAAAGCAATTAAATAATACAGAGATTAATGGACAATGACCAATTAATTGCATTCTACTTTTTAAAGAAAGGGCTTGCTTTCATATCCAAAGCCTGGACACGTTACCTTGTACAGCAGAGTGAAGAGCACAATGTGTAAAGTTTTGCAGTGCAACAGCCGAATAAGGCCTTTGTAACAAGGATGTAGGGGTGTTCTCTCTTTGTAAGGAGGCCATGGATTTCCTGAAAAGATTCCAGACTGTTTCAAGCTGACAGGGGAAAAAGGGGGAAAACGTCAATATATTTTTTAAGCTTACATGGTAGCTTTGTGTGGTTTTTAAAGAGTAAAAATGCTGGTGTGCTTTTGGTTATAATTCTAGCATTTCTACTGCATCTGTATCTATTCCACAGTAACATGTCTTCAAACGCAATAAGCTGCAAGATTCCTATCACTTTTGAAACATCAAAAATAGACGTTATGCTTTCTAAAATGTGTCTTTCTTTAATAATAATCACACAAAAAAACAATGCATGAAAAATAGTTGCGTAAGTGTATGAGTTTGCAAAATACTGGTACATTTCTTTGACAGTACTTTGACAGTTGAACAAACCAACAGATTTTTTGGTTAATTATCCAGAAGCATGTTTTTTTGTCCAATGTTAAAAACCATCCAAGGCTCAAGGGACTAGTCCACTCTATTTGCTATCAAATTGTTCCTGAATAATGGAATTACATAATATTTAGTCAGGCTGACAGGTAATTCATCAAATTCAACAGTATGTTAATGCCGTTTAAGTGAGCAGTCACAACCTAGGCTTAAAAAAAAGTAAGCTTCAGTTCTTGACAAGAAATGTTTCAAACTGCCAATTTCACAGTTTAGGATTTTCCTTGCTAAATTCTGACATCAGCTTCAGATACAGGAAGGGAAAACCAGTTCTTTAGGGAATTCTAAGAGCAAGACACTTAATATTACTTCAGAACTATAAAATGAAGTCAAATATTCTACAAAATGAAGGAACTTCTCACACATAGGGTTTCAATGCCTTTAGCCAAGACACAGATTATAATGTTATTCATGAAATTCAGATAATATTATGTTTTCACCTCAATTTAGATATTTGTCATGATGTCTTTAAAATGTATTCAGTCATGGAGAGGTTTCCAAGAGTCTGTTAGGTTAGGGTTGAAATATGAATTGTGGTTTATACTACACTAATTGAAGCTAACCATATCACAATCGTCTCACCTCTATGTGCAAACACTTCCAAGGGCAAATTAAGATTCTACTCTGAGCAAAACTCACATTATTTTGGGCATGTTACCATATGGGGCAAAACCCCACATTTTTCACCCACTGCTTTGCAAAAATTGAAATGTACAAAACACTTTGCCATGAACTGACCTATCTTTTAAAAAATCTGCATAAAGTTTAGAACACAAATATATGAGAACAGTTACAAATAAGTGATGCTCATTTGCTTACTAGTATTTAATTGATGAAAGGATCACTTTGTTAAAGCAGCCAGACTATCATCTTCTACAATACAGTTGGGGAGCTTGTTCCAGACTCCCACAACACTTTGTGGGGGAAAAATGCTTTGTGTTCTCAGGTACAATAGATTCAATTTAATTAGAAAATAGTTTTAATTTTAGAATCTGCAATGCCAAATCTATCGCTTGTAAACTAAAGACTGACCTTTGATAAAAATAAATGAATAAGGTGATAGATATTCAAGTGATAACATTCTGTAAGTATTTTATATACATAATAAAAATATTTTAGTAATTACAAGCATATTGTTGATATGCAAAGCAGTAGCATATTTTAGTATTTTTTTTGCATCATCACAGAATGCTCTTGCAGCTGACCACTTACAATGCTGAATATCTGTCCATTGCAGACTGCACATCTCTGCGGTAAACTGTTCTGAGAATAACCATGATGGGGTCAAATTCTTTTTCCCAGACTTCAGCTAGAAAATAAATCCAAATCATTAAGCAAAGATGGCAAAAAACAGTCACATTCAATTGTGTTTTGTACCTTTTTCTTCAGCAGAATTGAAATACTGAAATATGGCAGTAGTGTGCCCTCTAGTGGCACAAGTAAGAAGGAGAAAATCAAGGACAGCTAATACAATCTACAAATCAAAATATGCAATATAATTTTGCACAATTTAAGGAATGAAAAACTAAAGCAAATCTTTCACTATAGAAGGAAACTATTTTTATAAACTCTTTTTTAGTTTATAGTTATTTTTATAGTTTGTTTCTAGAAAATATGATGACATAAGAATGAGGAAATATTGGGTTATAGACAATTTATTAGTACAAAATACCGCAACAAAACATTCACCATTTATAATTACCGTATTGTTAACGCATATTTTGATTTCTGCTAGTGGATGAAGTGGTCTGACCTAAAGTAGTGGAGCCGCTGTACTTAAATTGACAACTGTCAATCAATTAGATCATTATTGCTTATTTAGATAAACCATGAAAAGGTGCACCAGATTTTTTAATTTAACCGCAGCCCAGTTACCGTTTGTGATTTAACTTTTTACAAAACAAGTTATAGTTTTATGATGGTATTTTGTGTACTGCAAAGCAAATTTTGAAAGGAAGTAAGCCTAGAAATATCTCATTTACATTACAGAGAGGAATAATTCCTGCTGACATCCCCAGAGAACTTTCTTAGTTATACACTATGAACATTACACTATAATAATACTTATACCATTAACAGGTCATGCACAAGGCTTTCTCAAATTTACACCCACCATCTCGTTTTCTTTTCCATATATAAAGAGCTGTCCATTCACCGCAACCATTTTATTGCTAAAAGGCTATGGCAAGCCAAAGCCTAACATGGCGACATGTACTAATATAAATACACAGCAAATACAGATACAATGCAAGGAGAGACCACACCCCGGTAGGTATCCACACATGCATTGCCACACAGGACAATTCAGAACACCAATTAACCAGCGCAGCACATCTCTGAAGCGTGTGAGGTATCAGAGAGATCCCACTTGGACAAGAACACCACACGGAAGGTTCTCTAGGCCAGAATCTAACCCAGAAGCCAAGAGGCATCAATTCTAACTTTTAGTCCAAAATCAGTGGATATAGCAGTTTAGAAAATGGCTGGATGGATGGAAATCACTAAGCACAGCTGCACTGATGAGTTAATTGGGTATTTCCAGTTGGAGATAATGAAATGGACTACGAATGGCAGCACCAGAAGACTGGTTCAATGTGAAAGAGTTCATTGCCTTCTCCAAAGGGGCTGTAAGGTGGAGCACGAAGACAAAGAACAAATGATTCATTGCAGGCAGAGCAAAATTTAGGCAAACCTTTAACCCCATCTACAGGCTACTAGAGGAAATGACACACATGAAACAGTGACAAATTGTTAGTTTACATTTTTCACACAGGCACATGCTGAAAAAAATGTAAATGCCGATAATTACTTTCCATATGCATTCCTAAGTATAAATACACTCCAAGTAAATGATTTCTTGTAAAATCCAAAATGTAATTCTTTTAACCAATTAAAATAATTTAAGATTTTATCTTAAATAACCAGTTTTATTAACTTGCATGTCTTTTTGCAAGGCAAACAGCTTGCAACAGATTCCAAATTCAGATATTTGATACAATCAGCTTAGCTATTTGACTGAATTCATTAGCAATTTCATCAACCAATTAAAGACCTATTTTGCTCAAATCCTGCATTGCAATGGATTGTAAGGACTTTTTTGGACATTCCCTACCCAAGACATCTCCTAATCAACATTACAAACTTGTGTTTTATATTGCAGATGTCTTCTCAATTTCTTTAACTGGTCCCAAACTGAATCGGAGATCTACCTTTATCCTTCTCCCCAAGTACGATCAGGATAGGATTCAGGACTTGCGTTGAGTTACAGTAAGAGCTAAAATCTAGATAAGGGATATGGCAAGGGTAAATGAAATTGAATTTCTGGGTTTGGGGAAAGTTAGGTTTGGGAGTGTTAAGAACTGGTCTAGGTATTAGACTTAATGATATGGTTACAGCCCGTGGTGTGAGCTAGTTTTATGGCTTTGGCTGGGTTTAAAAGTAAAGACAGGTTTACACATAGAATTAGGATTAGAGAAAAGGTTCAATTTAAGACTAGGGTTAGCGAAGTCTTAACCTGAGGGCCAGAGTTTGTTTTAATCATATTTTTAAAACAAGATGAAGACTCTGGAATGACACTTGGGTATGGCCAAGTATATACACTACAACAAAGAGGTCTCAGAGTCCAGCACGATTACCACCTAGCATTAAGAAATTTAATTTACCCTTACATTTACTGCTAAAGGTTGTTAACAGTTGTTAATCTTTTCATGTTTTTACAGAAATGCAATTTCTGGATTGATACCAATTCTTCCCATTTGGTTATTGAAAAGTACATTTTAAACTAATACCAAATGCAGTCCCTGCAAGTAACACTGGAAATCTAAAGATCCTGGTTTTATTATAATTTAAAGAAGCTGATTTTAAGATAACAGAAGTCCTGCTGGTAAAGAGAAGTGCAGTCTGTGTGGATGTAGGTGTACGTGCTTACCTTTAGGTGTGTACATTCCCTGCTGCATTGAACCTCCAGGCTCAAAAACGGGAGCTTTAAAATCAGCAACGGAAGAAAGCATTGCTTCAAAGCTGTAACTGCCTGGAACAATCCCACTTTTGGGATTTGGATTTTCTGGGATGTCGATATAGTGTTAAGAATAACAGTGCATCATCAATAAACTAGGGCAGGAGGCTTGCCCTGAATATTGAATAACAAATAATGTAACCCCATCAACGAAAACTCTAAAGTACAGTAAATGCAAGATGAAAAGCTAGGGACTGAAGTGATTTTAGTGTTCTTGTATGAAAAATATCTTTGAAAAGAGACAGATCTATGCAGAACAAAAAAACAACTTGGAAGCAAATACTTTAAAGGTAGATATAAAATATAAGTATAATTATCTTTTGGGATTGATTGTTTTGAACAGAAAAGAAAAATCCCATTAAAGAAAGGATTAATAGGATATCTACGGAGCCCATAACTGGACATGGTGTAACCGGGAACAATATATGGTACGCGCACGATAGTATCCGGTGCTCACCTGAAAATGTCTGGTACGCACGCAAACGTTTCACCTGATCAATCACCAGATTGCTTCCAAAAAGAAATTACACCATGTCCCCTTAAGGGCACCGTAGATTTCTATATGAAAAACAAGATAAATCAAATCACTATTTGCAGTCAAGTCAAGCTATTTGCAGAGTTTGGAAAAATCATATCCACTGAGACGTTGTCAAAGATACATCTATGTAAGCTTGAGGGAGAGAAGTGATCAACAAGTGTCAGTCTGGCTTTACATGCTGATAACCACTCACTGGTTCCAACAGAGCACATTCTGGAAGAAAAGTTCTGATTCCTCCTCTGCTAGTGTGAAAGCTGGACAAGCAAACCTCACTGATGAACAAAACAGGGGGGTGTTTTGTAAAGGAACACGAAAACAAATATAGAATTGAAAGGATATGAGGTCCAGTAAGGAACTGTGGGTCCGATCATTCATGCACAGCTGGGATACCATTTCTGCTCTGAGAATCTCATCATCGGCCATGCCTGTGACAGAATAAAAAAAACATACTCAGCATTAACTCACATGCTTTTCAAAGTAAAAGTCCAATTATCAATTACCTATTGCCATTCCGGTTGATATAGTGGTTAGAAAATGGGATATATGGATATACTTTCAAAGGTAAGAAATACTATTCAGCAATTTCTCTCTGGAAGGCCAGTGTGGGGGACATTTATTTGCAAGTCAGAACCAATGATTCCTAATCAAAATACTAAACCCCTCCATAAAAGTTATTGTGTTTGTATGCTTTCAAACGCACATTGATCCGTACTCCTCAATGGCTAGAAATGAGATCAGCATTATCAAGGGCCTAAACCACAAGCTTTCCCAAAAAATATTTGGCTTTAGAAAGCACTGCGGAAAATAATGAAAAAGTCTACCTAAAAAGCAAATAGTTGTTTAAAAAACAAACTTTATCCTGTTTTTGTTTCATTTCCAGTCCTCAATAAAGGTTTCCCAACAGCTTCATACCCGTTGAGACCATTTTGTACGGAAGTACATATTGCATATTGCAGATCAAGAAAAAACTCGGTGTCCCCGCAGCAGGAGTTTTTCGCAAGACTTCTACTGGATGAAGGCCGATCGTGCTTGAGTTTACTGTAGGGCCCCTGAATTGTTTTTGGAGAAACTGGCTTTTCTTCCTCGACCCGGTCTATTGTCAACAACATCAATTTCACAAACTCCCTTCAGATTCTTACATACAGCACTGGGTGAACTTTGATGAACCTGACAGCCTGACTGGGACAAAAGGGACCAAGCAGTTGTGTTGCAGCACACCAAGTGCAAGTCAGAAAAACAGCATGGAGACCATTCTGAAGTGCCCAATTGTCTCATAACTTTGTTTTTACAGCGCTGGGATCCACAGAGCAGGTTCACTATAGCCAAATTTCATCATTAATGAAGAGAATTGTGGCAAGTTAATAAATCAATGTTTGCTTTTTTCCCCATTATTGCCAATAATCAATATTTGTTTTCATAAAGGTGTTTCAAAACAGCAGGTTATCTTAATTTGCATCAATTCATATTTACATTAATTTGCACCACAACATAACCACAGTTTTCAAAGTGAGACGCTGGTTTTGAAATCTGTATACCTCTTATAAGGGTCTGAAGAATACCACAAAAATGCGTCTGCAACACACTGAATCATATAAAGAGAGATTTAAAGAAACATTAATGTAATGACTGCAGGACAGAAAAAGGAAATTATGTGTGTGAAAACTGAAGTGTCTTGTACTCACCTAAATGAATGCGAAGGCTAGACAATATAACAAGAAATGTTAAGGCTCCCTCCAGCATCGGTCTCTCTTGTTCAGAATCCAGCACTGAATTTTGGTGCTGTGAGGCCATTGTCAGCATGTCCACAACTTTAAATCTGCAAAAGACATCTCTGCTATGAGCAAAACACTTTTACTAAATATTGCAATACATTATACTACCACCCTCCTGCCCATCAAATCATCTTAAACGGAGACAATCATAGGTTACAAAAATAATGATTCACGAAATCCGACAAAGCTTTTGTGAAACTTATTTAAAATAGTCAGATAAAAGTATGCAATAAGAATGCAGCAGTAACTAGATTTTTAAAACACAAAGTTCCCAACTAATGATTTTTGAGGAAAAAAACCTATGATATTTGTCACACCACTATTCAGTTTAAAATTTGAAATCCACTATTTGAACGTCATACAAAACACAAAATTCTCCCATATGATAGTGCTTAACAGATTCATAAGGAAAACCCAATAAAGACTGGAGTTTTGTTAAGCACTGTTCCACTAAAAGATGCCAACAGTCCAATGCTACAAACAGAATTGACGATATATATATGTACCTTTCAAAAACAGATGAGATAAAGTAATCAGGGTCTAACCTTGATGCACAGACCTGTGTGAGAAAGACAGAAAAGAAGTCAAACCTCAGTGTCTATCTGTCTCTTTAACTGAGCTTTACCTAAATTAATAACCTTACATTACCTGAAGGAGATAGATGTCAGGATCTATCATGGAGTTACAAAAATGCGACTGTACATAAGTCATGGCCTGACCTTTAATTTGCAAGCCATTCCTGACCCACATGTTACTGTGGATTTCTGACAGGCTAGCCTGGAAGATACAAAGAGATAACCATCATTCCAACACTCCAGAAAGCATTTTCAGGTTTAAGAAATACAAACAGCTGATCATTTCAAAGTGAGAATGCTAATGATAACCGATAAAATATGGAAGTAAATTCTCAGGTCCTTTTCCAGAAAGGATGGGAAGCACACTGAGGAAGAGGGTCAAGCCAGTTGACCAACTGGGAAAACATTGATTATTTTACCACTTGTCTGAGACTGTACACTTTTTATATACGATATAGTACCTGAATCTGAAGCGGATGAACCATTATTTTCATAAGCATTTCCTGATCTGGTAAAAGCGAGTCCAAGTCCAACCCTTGGCATTTCACAGCCTTGAAAAAAATGAAGGTGGTGCATTAAGATTTGAAAAGAAAGCTTGTGCATTTATTTCAAAGATGAAAGGGTTATATTAGTCTGTTTATTATTTTGATTCATTAAGTTCATTAACAGATCTCCTACCCAGACATCATACACATAATTCACAGAGTGTTATATACAGAACCTGGCCTCCCTATACTCACATTGTCAACAATTAAGAAAAATCCCATCCTGAAAGTAAACTCATGTTTTATTTGAGCATTACTATTTTAAAACCAGTGACTTAAACTTAATGGTTTTGTATTTCAGCAATTTCCTCTACGGTTCAGGAATTTACATTGATCTTTATCATCATCATTAGTATTCAAAAAGTACATCTGACATTAGTTTTACAGCTTTTTATTACTAACGTACAGTATGTGGAAAACTCACCTTGCTCAGAAACATGGCATAATAGCGATGTAAGGGCAGGTGAAATGTTACTTGATTGGGAGCAGGCTGAAAAGACAATTTATAAGCTTAGAAAAGAAAGCATAACCATACTTTACCACCTTCACTGGTTTACAAATGAAAACTCAGGTGTCAATAAATATTAAAATTGAATATGGCAAATGTACAGCACTGAAAACATTACCTCGTCAACAAAGCTGATCGCATCAAACCACATCTGCAGAGTCTCCAAACAGTACCGAACAACTGTTTTTGTATATTCCTGCGTTTCCTAAAGGATAAAATAAAAAACATAAGATTTGAAATATTGGATGAACCATTATATTCATGGTAGATGTCTATATACAAAAACAAGTAACCTCAAGTCAGACTTACAGCTACAAAACAAACTGATATTATATTACGTCACATATTCCATAACATGAAACACCCAACCATAAAAAGCGTTTGCAAAATAAACTGAGAAAATTAAATTGTTTCCCGAGCCTGCAGATGTTACCACAGGCGCAAAAGCATGACTTCATTACTGTAAGTGCTTCTCCAATCTTGGAAAGCCATCACAAATACTGATTGGCTGATTGTGAAGCTTCGTGACTTTTCATGTGCAAAAAAGTCAACAATGTCAATTAGTATTAAAAAGTGTCCTTGAGATTCTGTAATTTTCTAGAAATACTTCTGGCAAAATAGTGTATTAACTCAAAGATAAAAATCAGAATGCATAGTCACTTGTACACTATTTAAAAGGCACAATATTTGAGCATGAAGAAAATAATATTTTTTTACTCAGAACGGAGTATTACAAAAACCTGTTGTGCTTTGGAGTGTTAATATAGAGGTGTGCATCTACTCAACAACAGTGTCCTTACCTTAACTTTACAGTGTGTCAAAAGGCCCCACATGGGCTGGGCACAAGCTTCTAATTCTGCTGCAAATGCTGCATAGTAAGTTTGAGATTCAAACTCCACATGTTCATTCAATTCTCGCTTGTTCAAATTCATACCTACAATGAGCAAAGAAGAGTGAACAGCAGCACAAGTGTCACACATAGCGACAGAATTTAGACCACAAAGCACTATGCTCAAAAGATGTGTACACAAGGACAAAAATGCAAGCCTTTTTCATTATTTACTAGCACTTATTTATTTTGATGACCTGAGACATCTAATATTTCCTTTAAATTATGAAAAAACAGGTATTTAAAGCTGACAGTAAATCTAAACTTTTGTCAATTTAGCTGACACAAACATTCTGGTTTCATGGCCTGAAAGCACCAAGGACATAATCCTAAATTTGGCTAGCAACAAATAGAAATGAGCTTAAAAAAAAACCTGGACATTTTTGTTTTTGAAAGGAAGCAAGCTTGTAAAAACACATTAATTCAAATCCATGTATTGTTTTGCATGGTGTCATTTCCTTACGAGATATTAATGCATTTTAAGAACATTTTGGTATGCAGCACTGTTCATGAGCCAGTTTTATAGATCAGCCATGTTAATGGAAGTTGGGCATGCAGTAAAATGATGAAGATACTCAGTAATGGCTGGACACAAAGTTTTAATTGTTTTTCCTGAATTTTTTCTTGGTTCACAGCCTAACATGGGATTTTAGCCTAAATAATGTTTAAATGTTAGTCCACACTAACTGGCAGTCTAGTATGGGTGAATGCAATGGCTGAAAGGCAAAAAAATAGGTCATAAACAAGGAGCCCTTGACAAAACATTCTCATGGCAAATTTTCCCTTGGGCCCAGTACCAACATCTCACAGAACTGAGTTATGACTTATAAAAAATGTCCTAAATTTAACTTCTCACAAAACACAAGCTTTACAATGCAAGAATAACACACAGTGCACAGAAATGTGCTTCCAGGCATACAAAAAAAGCTAAATTAACCTAAATAAAATGGCACAACAGTTATTGTACATTGTACAGTGGTCAAATTGTCAATCAGTGCGTTCATTTATAATAGGTTAAAGAAGAACTAACCTTGAAAAAAGGAAACAAAACTCATCCACAGCATTAGTAGAGAGTGGTCTTCCAAAAATCTCTTTGCTACACTTTGGTGTGAGAGAATATTAATAAAATCACTAACTAAAGGCCAGTAGGTGTTGTTCTTTAGCAGAGCTTCTCCACAGTTTACCACCACGTGACGGCTATTTTCTTCATCTGGAAACACACAAAACACTCATGTTGAGAATACCTTTAAAAAAAAATAACTTACAAACATCTCATCTCCAAATCAATGCATTCTAAGACAATGCGCAGTGTTATGAAAAGGCCTGGGTCATTGACAGGTATTGCAATGACCTTTAATCGCAGCTGACTGCAAGGTACCTATACTCTATAACTATCTGCATTAGATGAAGATAGCACTGTCAGGCTGAAAAATGAAAGTCTTTCCATTTTCAATTCAGAACACCTCTAAATGGAACTGCAAGCTTCACATTCACCGTCTCACCTTTGGAGCAACAGGTAGCACCCAGGTCCAAACATTCAGACTGACCAGACCATATCATTTGATTTCACTGTTCCAAAGGCCATTTTTATTTCTTCTTGCACACTTGATTTAACTTATTCTGAGATGTTAACATTGATCACTTACTGTAGTAACAATTCTTCAACTGAAAAGAGATCCTGACATTCAGTCTGGTTACCAAATGCTTCCTTGGCCTTCATCTATCCTGTAACGTTTTTGTAACTTTTGACTGGTCTTTTCTGGGGGTAGTTTTGTTCCCCCAGTGGTGTTTTAGTACTGGAATTGCATTCTTTGAAACTATGTATTGTGCATAATTTCTTTAAAAAAATATTCTCTGCAATTTCCATCACAGTTTAGCAATTTTTCTAAATGTGAAATTTTCACATATTGTTATGTTTAGCACCATTTGAAATCCACTTGGTATTTCTGAAGTTTAATAAATGCTCGATTTTAGTAGCTTTTATAATATTATTAAATTGTTAAAAACGCATCTCAAACACGCATAAAAACATGTTTCACTTGGGTTTTACAAATGAAGTTACCGAAAAAAAAACTTTCACATATATCCTTACAGGCAACTAATCCTGAGGACACTACAAAACTCAATATTACTAAACTCCAAATGAAAAAAAAATTGTCATATATAATTACGGGCACAATCTTTTAAAATATTCATCATAAAAAACTTTTCACAATGCTGTAGGTGTTCTGTCCTATTCATAAAATTATCTGAATAATCTTTCTCTCTGCCCGAAATTTGCAAGATACTAAAACAAAATATTATATAACATTCAAAGTCTCCTTTCATGAAGGCAGAGTACCAAACTGAGAGCTCTGTAACTCTTTTAAATCCAGTAAGTTTTTTTTTTGCTGTTATATATTAAATGTAAATGCAGTATGCATCTTTGGTATACCCAAACAATTAAAACAAAACATAAAACAAAAGAATCATCTTGCATAATGACACTGACAATTTTTACTTTTGTCATAAATTTAAAAATGATAAACGCAAAAAGAATGTCTGGAAAGGACAATAATATCGAACAAAAACAGCCTATGGGCAACTTACCTTGAAGTTCACTTTTTATAAGGCAACTTTCCATCATGTATAGGAGGACTGTGACCATTATGTCCAGAAGTTGGCATTCCTCTGTTACATGACGAGCTAATTCTTCATTGCTGAACAACTGCACACTAATATGTACAATTCTGTTGGACATGGTATCCGATTCATGGCTTTTCATTAAAGTTTTCATAATGAATGCATAATGCTGAACAAAGGTTTTAGTAAATGAAATCTATATAAAGAAAAAACACAGAAAAGGCTCGATTAAACATCAGCACTTTCAATTAAAACATCTATGAGTTTAAAAAATAAGCCCAAGCTGCAGTAATAACCGATCCCTATTTAAAAATAAGTTCAAACGTAAATCACTACCAGAACTTCATTGGCAACGATCCATTGGGCTTCAAACACTAAAATTTGAACATCTCTGGTTAAGATGATCAAGCAAAAACACGATCATTGAAATTGAAATTCTTATGTTCCTCCATATTTGCCTGATTAAATATCAATCCAGTACAGCTTGGCATCTGTGCTACAAATCAAAAGTTAAAATTCAGATCACTTTCACCGTTCACAAATGTACGAAACACATTCAAATCAAATGTTTGCAGATGGGTCTTAAACTATGCAAGCACATTAATTCTATGCAAAAGAGTTAAACTTGCTTTTAAGTGCTTACAGAAGAACAATTTACACACACTTAACCATACCTTATAGTCTTGATCAGGCAACATGTTCAACAGGAACGTTACCATCTTCTGTGGGAACTCATATTTTATTGTCCAAAACAACAACTCCTCTAAAAAGCATTTGTGTTTGAGAACATCCATAATGGACGGATCTAAAATACAACAAAACAAAGTGAATAGTCGAGTGTAATTATGGAGCAGAGGGTAAACAAGATGTGCAGCCTCAACAAAAAGATGAGCCTCAGACTCTTAAATATACCTTTGGTACTGCTACTCAGCTTCACTCTCTTTCTTTTGCCAACACCTTGGCCCCCATCCTGATCCTCCTTTAAAAAAAGAAGCAGAGAGGTTTGTTGAAACCAATGGAAAACAACACTTTCAAAGAGACTTGGGAAAAATGAACTTCTAAAAGCTGTTCCAAATGGACAGAACTCAGGTCTGGCATAACATCTGTGCTGACAAGTTCCAGACTGTACCTCTTTAACAGGTTCTTCAGGGCTGGCAGCTGCTGTGGCACCTAGAAAAAGAAAAGGGAGGATTAAAGATGTTTCAATACAACAAGAAGCACAGGTCTTGAGATATTAAAACAATACAAAAATAGTTCTCTGCTTTTTAAAATTGACAATTGTGTTCTCAAACGGTAAATTATACTCTAAATCCAAATTCTAAGTTTTATCCTCTGATACTACTCTGTCATAATATTGTACTATCAGGACAAGACTGAATATCTGTATTGATTTACAGTCTTTAGAAAGTGGGTTTTAAAATGATATACTGCAAAATGCCAAAACATAATAATGCTTGGTTAAAAAAAGCACATTCTGCGTTTTTACAGCACAGGTAATACTAACCGAGGTTCTCCATAATAAGCAAATGTCCAAAACACACGTGATCATATCAACCGGCTTGGATTTGCACCCATAACAAATATCTGGGTTACATTCAGGTCTGTGAAGTAACAACATGACGACTGAGGTGTCTGACCCACCTAAAATACTGAGGGCTACGGCTCCGGCTGTGGGATCGAATCCCCCAGATCCTGTCTTTTCTTCCGAGGATACCAATCCGGAACTTTTTAGAGCTGAGAGATACTTGTCATAGTTTTTCTTCGCATATACATTTTCTTCTTGTCCTTGGAGAAATGGAGGGGAAAATATATATTAAAATGACACTAAAGTGCCTTTGTAATTAGGAAACTGAACTGGCCACCTGCAACACTTTCTGAAAGCATATAAAAAAGCCAAAATATTATCAAAGAAGTTCCAAACATCCCTTAGAAACAGTGGAAACCACTGTTTTGTGGCATCTAGTTGCATATTTGGCAAATTGATAACAGAGTTAAAGACATGCACACACTCGAGAGAAGATTTACTTTGTGAAAGGACAGACTCACACACGGAGTCAGGAAAGTACCTGCAGTCCAGATCAATGCACTGCATCCAACACTGACAGATGGTAAAAATCATAGCTACACTCTTCCTTTATCTACTACTTTGACTCTTAAACGTGAAGTTTCCACATGTTATTTTCTAAAAATGTTCATCAAAACATTTGCAATGTTTTTATGAGTTGCTTAGTACATGAGCGTCCCCCCCCCATCAACTTCCCGGTTTTGTACTGTAGTTGTTTACTGGCAACAGGAGGTAACAGGCAGGATATTCTTTATTTTTAGTGTACATTTAAGTGAGAAAAGTGGAACTGTACCCATGCTTAAGTCTTTGAAGGTCTGCTGGTTTGTTAAGATTTTTGTAAGAACAGTTCGCATGGCACCACCCATTTTAGTTAAGTCTTCCAAAAAGGAGATCTGAGGCTCCAGCTGCTGCAGCACCTTGTGCAGATCCCTCTCCGAGGACGGATCTAGAATCACAGAACAATTCACATTCTAGCGGCCACATAAAGAGAAGAAACTTGTACCAGGGATGGTACTAAACATGATACTACAGTTTATCTTCTCTATTACCCATTCCAGTAGGTAGCGGCCTACACAAAGGCAGTACAGTGCCATAAACTGCAGTTTCTACAAGACACTCACAGTCACAAAGTGCTTGTTCTCTTCAACCTCTTTCGAACATTTGTTTTTACACTTCTTCCAGGCAAAAAAGGGAAGAAGACAAATGAGTCTTTTGCATCATTTGTACCCATGTGTACAATCAGCTCACAAGCCAATTCAATGTAAACCAATTTCAATTCACAATCAATTACAGGAAAACGAATTGATGGACACTGCAGGAGAATTTATTTGTCCATGTCACGCCTACTATGCCTGTCATACTACTAAGTCCAGTGGGTGTCAATTTGTGTTCACACACAGCCATCACTGAGCTACTTCTGCTCATTCAAATCATTACGTGACATCAGCACAGTCCCATAGTCTCACTACTCTTCTGCAGTGCAGCTGTCATTTTCAGATAAGAGCAAAGTAATTATTTTTATTCTAGAAATTACAGGTAAGAATTACTTCGATTCAGGAATTAGTATAGTATTCCGCTCCCTGTGACCTTAATCATATTTTAGGATATCAGTGAATGAAGATTTAACTGACTTACAGGAATGCTTCGAAGGCTAACACATTAAGCATTGGTGAGCTGGTGGTCCTGAATACATTTCCTGCTATATATTTTTTTTATTGGAAAAGTACAGGTACACACATCATTTCATGCAACCACTTCATGAAGGTTGAATTTTGATGGGTTGAAATGAACATTTTTTTTTATTTGTGTAACTGTGCAAGATAAAATACTTTTTGTGCACTGGATTTTGTTTTCTGAAGAACACATTCTGTTAAAAAAACTTTTACATTTTCTGAAAAGCAGAAGAAAACCTGATTATTTCTTTTGCTCGGTATTAAAATTCAATAAAAAAAATAAAAAAGTCAACAATTTCTATAGCTTCAAGGACAGGTGTTAAAGGGCTCCTCACCTGGGTCGCTGTAGCCATCCCTTAAGTACTGGATGATACAGATGATGAAGCGAGGGAGAACCATCTCCGACATTAAAAGCAAATCTCTGGGGACTGAAGGAACATTTGTCCCCGTTTTTGATCGGTGTCGGCTGCAAAATCTAAACAAAGTAGACAATGTTAATTTAATAATTTCAAATCAACAGATGACACCTTTTAGTACTAAAATATACCATTTATCGCCCATGAAAACAAATATATATTACACAAAAGGCTTCCTTTGCGCTCATTTACAATTTTCTTTTCAATCAAGATAATTCCAGGACACACCTGAATGGAATAAAACATTCAAATTGCATTCCTCCTCTTCACAATTGAATAACCCCACTCATGTTGCTAAATTCATAATGTACACCAAGTGGAATGAGCAGGAGGAAAATGAAATTTGCATAGCACCTTGCTTCCCAGTGTTACTAGTTTTCTTGACAAGAGACAGCAGCAATTCATATACACTATTATTAAAGCATGCAGTTTAATACTGGTACAGACATACATGTAAAGCAAATGACAGGGGTGTCTGCTCTCTAATTTACACAATTTCTACTGTAATGTGAATCTTCATTTTCTAGAAATTGAAACAATGTTGATTTGCCTTCTTTTTGTTTCCTAAAACTGAGGACTAGTACTGAAATTTATACCTAGACTGAAGAGTCAATACCGGGTATCATATTTTCAATCGCATTACACTTCTCATTACAATTCTTGTTTTGTAACACACATGCTCCAACAACTCACTGGTTTTAGATTCCTGTTAATTAAATATTACTGGTAGGGGTGTAAGCTACAGGTTCCACCAGATGGACACTGTGACAATCAACACAATCTCTATTTCACAGCTCAGATATTTTGCCCAAAGAGAGTAACTCTGATGGGCAAGGTCTAAAAGGCAGAGTATGCTGTGTCAGAGATTTCCAGCCTGTTTCAACCACTTTTAGATCCTAAATAATGAGATTCGCCTACCTCACAGTACATGGAATACTGAAATACTACATTACCATCTGAAGTTAGCTATTCAATGAAATCAAAATGGAGGCCTGACACAAGGCAGTCAGAATTGGGGTGACAAATTATATTTTGAAAAGACTGCATTTAGATCCTCTACCACATCCTGCTCCAGTTCCACTCCTGCTCCACTCACTCTCAACACAGCAGTCCTGCAGGTGCCAGGCAAATTACAGGAGTCGCTGTTTCGCTTTAAGCCCAGGGCACCCATTCTAACTAGGAACCATGACAATGAATGTCCAGATGTTTAAATAACCAAAATGAAATTGATTCTGATACATCTGCTGAAATGACCACATAATATACACCTTGCTCAATTCACTGCAACACTGAAAGCTGTCAACAAAGTTTAACTGCCAAACAAAATTGAACTTACCAACCATCAACACAATAATACCAGAATGTTTGCAGAAACTATCATATGTTCTGCACTGCCAAGAGTAAATTGGTAAAGCATGAATTCGCTTCACTTTAAAATGTGAAATTCCCTAAAGCTATTGTCCCACCCTGGTTTTGGAGAAATGCTGGCTGCTGGTTTTCATTCCTGCTGAGCTCAAAATCCACCCATCTATCTTCTAAACGTTTTATCCAATTTTGGATCGCTGGGGAGATGGAGTCGATCTCGGCACAAGGCAGGGTAGGCCCTGAACAGGGCACCAGTCTATCGCGGGTAATGCACATACACCCGCACTCACAACAACGCCAATTTCAGAATTGCCCAACAAGTGAATTAACCTACAGTACCAGTACGTCTTTTGGACTTTGAGAGGAAACTGAAGCGCCCAGGGAAAAACCCATACAAAGACAGTGAGAACATACAAACGCCACACAGATAGCACCCCAGGAACTAAACCAGAGGCTGGGCACATTTTAAGCAACACAACTCACAACTACGTTTAAGGTTGATAATTCCACATCCCCTTTGCTCTATAAGAGCTAACAACAGATATTCCCCCAAACAGAAAACTGTAATAATTAGCCTGTAATTAAGAACTTGTCCAGAGCAAATAGTAGAGGTCACAGAATTCCGCTAGCATAAGATATATTAACTCCTGCTCTAAAGTGTTAGGTGGATATGCCTTTATCTAACATGTTTCCTAATCAGATATGAAAAAGTAAAAAAGAACAAACAGGTTATTTAGTAGTGTTTGTTTCGTAGTAGTCATTAAATCACTTCTTGAAAGAAGAACTGGTACTGGTGTCAACATCATGGCAGAAAAGCTTATTGTAAACTCCAAAGTCTTTGTGAACATAAGTACTCACCTATTCTCGAATTTAAATGAATTTCCCCTTAGTTTCCATTTGTGCCCAAATACCTTGGGAATTTTACAAAAATACTGAACAGTTTTAGCTGCACTCTGTAAACAGGTCTACCTGCGTTATCTCCTATGGAGTACTGAGGAGCAGGCTTTTCAGTTCCTTTTAGAATAACTGAAGTCAGTTTTGCATGTATTTAAATATTTTCCCCAAAACAAATCTCATTGTGTACAATTTTAATTAAAAGCAAGGGAACACAACTACCATGAAAAATGGTTGCATTTTTATTCTGCAATGGTAACTATAATGTTAAAAATCAGCACTGATGTGGTCAATAACCAGTGTAACATCACAGTAAAGAATCTCGTTAGATAGATGTAGTCTTATTCCATCACACCTGCATCTTTTGTAGTAATGTACTGTTTGGAAGTAAAATGTATTTCATCAGATGCCATCAATTTAACAGCATAAATTAAATTCTTCTTATCTAATCATCCATAAGTATGCTGTGAATATCTGTTCAAAAGAAAAAAACTAGGTGTTGGCATTCCTCATGAACATATTCCTGCCAAATACTGATCCCCTGGTCCTGCAGGATACCTGTCTCTGGTGGCTACAGCTGAGCTCCGAGGTTTGGCTAACTTCTTGTTTCAAATATCCTTCATTCAAAGGTAGTGTTTCTGGCAATTTCAGCACTGTGAACTCAACAGTAAGGGTAAGCCTTACCCTTATTTCTGAGGAAATGGCTCTTAACAGGATGAATTGATGACGAACAGGTCTAGGTGGTAACAACAATTTACCGAACACTCCCACGAAGTTCTTTCTTTGCGGAGTGGTTTCAATTCACACCTTAAAGATGGCAGTTGTCTACCTCAGAATTTGAAACAGGGTCGATACTTACGAAGATTAAAAATCCGTATTTAGTAGGGGAAATCACATTTAAAAATACGCCCGTGAGAACCGAAACCTGTCACCCTATAATTAATAAATGTCAGTGCGTTAAAAAAAAACAGAAAACGAAATACCCCCAGGACAATGATCGGGAACTACTACTGTAACATACAGTCCCAGAGATGAGAAAATACTCTCTATACACGGCGTATTCTGCTTTGCCTCGAGAATGAGCAGACATTAAAGGGATTCAGAAGTCAAAGGAGTACAAAGACCTTTAATGTAATTAACTTGCATAGTTTTCTCCGGATAAAAATAAACCAGCCTCCCACACTGTTAAAGGAACCCTGGCATTGATCTCGGAGAGTTGGACAGCACGTACTGTACATCTGTACTCAAGAGCGTTGTGTAAGCGCCGCTGTACGTGAACCTGTCAAACCGCTCAGCTGTGTTCAGTACGGGCCCTCACCCGTCCGGGTGCAGAACTACAGAACTTACCCACTTTCACGCATTACATTACTGTCCCCACAGTCGCAGGCCCCGCCGGCCTGGCTCCGGAACATATTGAAATCGTGCCCAGTGTGATCACCGTTGTTGAAACACTCGGCACAGAGTGACATGCAAGGGGAAATGCCACAGGTCCGACAACGGTACGCCACGAAATTGGCCGTCCACACCAAGCCACACAGAGTGGCGTTGTCATAGGACCGGACGGTTTTGCAGAACTCCTCGAATCCTTCCCCTCCTGCCAGCAGGCATTTGCACCATTCGAGGGCCTCGGCGTCTCCCACCAGCCTTTCCGGGTTTAGGACACTGTCCAAGAGCTCTTGAAGCTGGCGGACACCCGGGCTGTTGTCAATCCGGTTGAGCTCAGCTTTGAGATGGGCGGCTGTGGATTTCTTGTCCCGGCGCAGCAGCGACGCCGCCATCATGAACTCCGGCTTGTTAGAAGGGATTTATTTTTGTTGTCTTGTAGCCGTGGTCTCGGGGTTTCTCGCGATGTCTCCTGGCAGCGAGGTTAGGTCAGTGCTCTCGACTATGCGTGCTGTGTGCGCTTAGACCTGGCTGTCGTCGTGGCGAAGTGTCATAATATTGATCTGGTTTAATTCTTTCACTATGATAAATGTAGTTCTAGGTAACGTGCACGCATGCACAGGTGTACACCGTGCTATCGCCACTTTTCCTAAAAGCAATTGCTTTTAAAAATCACAAATTACCTTCTAACTATATTAAGCAGTAACTTGAATTTCCATCCATCCATAGAATATGAACAAGATTATTATTAATATCAACATTCATTTTCGTTCAAAATCTGAAACGGGAAATTATGAGAAACGTCCCACTTTTTGCATGTATTATTCCTATAGTCCGTTGTAACGTGATCCCTGGCACTGTGTTACTGCTATTTTAGTCTTGCCTTGTATTAATGTTTAAAAATGCATCTTCGAGGAAAGAATACAGCGACAGCTCTAATGTATTTCTTACAATGCACTACATTTTCCAGTATGACCTAGCAATTTCGTATATAGTATGATGCTTTTTTTAGAGTGGTCACAAAAGCCTCCTCATAAGACCAGGCGAAATAGAAGCTCCTCCCTTGACATTTTATCGTCACAAAACTTCGTAGCTGGGGCTTCATGAAGGCGGATCCCGAATCTTCCATTCTGTGTTTGTTTACTGAATCGACGTGCGTCTCTAAATCACGTGAACTAAATCATGACCAGAGAAATATTTAAATACAATAAAAAGTCATTAACCGGGGAGGATGTGGCATATTAGGTATAGCTGTGTAGTTTGACCCGTATCACCACGTAATATCATCACGATAAAAAGATCTCATCATTTCATCTGGTTTATTTCTTTTTTTATTTGGACTAAAAAGAACATATCTAAGTGCGATACTACCACGGGAACGTTAAAGGACACGTCAGAGCTATTTTTTCTTATGTTTTGAAGCAGTTGCAATAGGTTGACGTTCTTTAGGTTTTCTAGGCGACTGGTGTTTGTGAAGCGCCAGACACTGTAGCTTTATAAATTCCATAAACTCTATCATAAAAATGGCACATTCGTACATCTGACAGTACTAAAAGCAGCCGCATTCACTCTCTGTAACAAAGAGAAGAACACGGCTGGTGCCGTGCTATTAATTAAAATACATATCGAGAATTTCTGATGGATGCTTTCCCTCCTGGCCTTTACCAATCATGGCCTCCTAATAATCCCCATCTATGAACTGGCTTCATCACTCTGCTCTCCTCACTGACAGCTGATGTGTGGTGACAGCTGATGTTTTGGCGCACTGTGGCTGTATCATTCTGGTGGGGGCTACACATTGGCGCTTTGCGTGGAGTTTCCAGAAAAAGCGCTGTATAAGTAATTTATGTAAATGATTATTTTTATTATTATTAGAATTGTTCACATCTGCATGAAGATAGGGATGTGTCAGCGTTTAGATAAGGTGTGTTGTGTAAAACCCAACGGGACCGTTGAGACTTTTTATACTAATATACTTAACATTATTCAGAAAATACTGCCAATTCGGATTTTTGATTTGCACATTTAATATATAGCTTCATGAATGTTTTCTGTCACTTGCTATCATTTTATTTTATAAATTGTTTTATAAATGCCGAAAATGAAATACGTCTTATTCATCTTTCTTTCTAGTGAACGATGACTTCCAGAGGATGATTAAATTCACTATCAAAAATAAAATAACGAACAGCAAATCAGCTGGGAGTACTGTCGGTAGTAGGAACGCAATTTCATGCTCCCTTTTCTTCCCGGACTGTTTTGTTTGTTGCCTCGCCTTTTTACGTTATTTCCGCTATTGTTTTAAAATCCAAAGCATGTGTATTTTGCATCTTTTACTTACTTTTTTATAGACGTTTGTGAGATGCATTGGATATTTACTCGGAGTGATTACGGACATTGACAGCAAAAAGAAATAAATTAAGAAGCAATAACACCAATTTTAGGTATGTATAACCTCGTTTTCCAATATAGGTTTTAAAAATGTATCACAAATGTTTTTTTTTCGTACATCGCCGTTACAGTAAATGGGAATGAAAGCTTTAAAAAGTAACCAACACATGGCTGAAGCGTTCGTTTGCATCGGAATTGCAGTGCTAAATGATTATTTTAGTTTTCCCAGCAGATGTTTTGTGCCAGGATATGATATAACGTAGGAAATCTGGGATTGCACCTTTAAAAGAGAAATTAGGGAAAGCAGTCCTTGGGACCTTTCTCCTGCGTGATTGGTCTTTCGGAGCTGGCTAGATTATTTTGTGTCTCTTTATAATTCCGACCTGTGTGTGTATATGAAATTGCACAGCTACACCTTTACATCTGTTCAATTGCGTTCTGTCCATTACAGGGACACTGGTCATACTCAAATCCCGTAAATTTGAAGGAAAAGCATTTGAAAAAAATGAAGCTGAAAGAACTGGAAAGTTGTTTACAGCAGGTTGATGTTTTTGAAGAACCCAAGTTGCTCCTGGAACAATATCCCACCAGACCCCACATTGCAGGTAACAGTTTTAGATTTGAGAGGATAAATAAAGACCTCACTACTTACTTCACTTTAAAGCAGACCTTTTTAGAATCTGTTCCTATTCTAAGGGGGATGGATTTTCTGAGATCTTAAAATAACCTTTGGTGTGTTCTAAGAGTTTGGTGTATTTTAAGAGCTTACCAACAGTTGCTCATAATGCATGGCTGGCAGAAGGACTAGAATGGGTTACATACAGTACAGTACATTATATATGGGATGTATGTGTCTGTGATTCTAATTTGATTTCTTGTCTTTTTCAAAGCCTGCATGCTTTATACTATCCACAACTCCTTTGATGACATTGAAAATAAATTGGTAGCAGATCTGGGGTGTGGATGTGGCGTCCTCAGTGTTGGAGCTGCAATGCTAGAGGCAGGGTGAGCGTCCTGATGAAATGTGTTTTAAATAAAGTTTCTCTAACATTAATGAAGCTTGTTCCAGGCAGTCAAGTAAGCATATAAAGTGTTTGGAGTAAGAAATCCTTACTGAATAGACAACAGAGACCACAGATGAGGAGTAAATGGTCTGTTCAAATACTGCTTTCATGTCTACATGTCCTAGATTCTAATGTAGCACTCCTACCTATTATGATTTCCAGGTTTTGTGTTGGTTTTGACATTGATGAAGATGCATTAGAAATATGTAAAAGAAACATGGATGAATTTGAGCTGAAAAATATTGATGTGGTTCAGTGCGACGTGTGTTCTTTGGAGTCAGATAGTGTCTCCAAGAGATTTGACACAGTTATCATGAATCCTCCATTTGGAACCAAACACAATAAAGGTAAGCAAAAATTGATTGTTAAAACATGAATATTCTTTTCTCTGCTTAATGTTTCAGAGAGTAAACACCATTTACTGATAAACTGAACATCTGTTGTCCACAATTTTGACTTCTCCCCATGTGATTACAAAAGCTGTTTTGTTAGCTCGTTGCATCTTTGAATATTGTCAAAATGATCATTGGAGGTCTTTGATGTCTGTCAGAAAACATTGCAACTGTCTTATATTGTGGAAAATTTTCAGTATGTTGTAATTTCTCGAATTTGAGGAACACTTTCTTTGAGCAAAACAGTACATCCTTTTTGCATTAAATCTGCTAACCCTTTAAACTGTGTGTAACACTTAAGAGTTCTCAAATATTACCAATATTCACGTTATGCTTTTAATAGGGATGGATATGCAATTTCTCAAGACTGCATTCCACATGGCAAGAACAGCAGTCTATTCTCTTCACAAAACATCAACACGTGAAGTAAGTTAGTTTACACCTTTTTCAAAAGCTAATTAATCATGAATGTGAATGCAAAGAATAAAAATTAACTTGTTTTTCTTTAAAGCACATACTAAAGAAAGCAAAAGACTGGAATGTTAAGATGGAAATCATAGCAGGTAAGGGAAAGATACCTATTGTGTTTATAAATGTCTAAAAAAAATTAAGATGCTGGTATTTTAATGTGGTTTCATTTCTCTTGTTTAACAGAGCTTAGATATGACTTACCAGCCTCCTACAAATTCCATAAAAAGAAATCGGTAAGGTTTTTGCACCATGGATGAATTTTAAATACTACCTTTCTCACTGTAGGCTCAAATTCTATTTGAATTCAGTGACATACTTTGCCCCATTTCCTTCCCAAAGAGACAGACGCAAAGATATGTTATTCTTTTAATTAAAGAATACACTGTACACACATGGCAGATAAAGACTGCAGGGCAACTCAAAACCATGTACACATCAGTGTGGAACAATAAAAGGTTACTTTATTAAAAAACATTTCCTACATAAAAAAAGATCAGGTAACTGCACTTTACATAAATGTGTTAAGGTAACTGCAGTCCCAATTACAGGAGGCTTACATATTAAGAATTGGAACTGTTCATGTAAGACTTGTTGGGCTTAAAACATTTCAGTGTTCTCCACTTAAGAACATAAATTGGGGGAAAAGTTAAAAAAAAAACTGCAGCCAAATCATTGTGGTTCCTGCATTTAACATGCACACACACATCTGCCAGCATCATTGCCCAGAACCAGGGAGAAATAAAGCTGTATTTAAGTCTTAACCATGCTTTATATTCCTGTTGCAGGTCGACATAGAAGTAGACTTCATACGCTTCTCCATGAAATGAAGACTGAATAGGAATGGATTTAAAAAAATAAAAAAAATCACTATTTCTCAGAGCCATTTTCAGTTTTCATCTGTTTTGCAACTGGCTCCTCCACATCTCCAGCATTTACTTCCTCCAGAGCTCTCTTCTTTGGACTTGCAGGTGCTAGAAGGGGGGGGGGGGGGGGGGGGGGGGGGGAGAGATCAATGTGAATGGTTGACTAGGTTGTGTAAAATTTCCTAGCATATTTTCATTTTCTGACTGCAGTCATCCAATGTAGTACATAAAATTGAACTGCTAGCCCATTTAAAGAAAGACCAGATTGGCTAGCGTGAAGCCATGTAAGAGGTCAGGTATTCCAACTACAGCTAATTGAACAAATTTTAAAACTAAAGCACAATAACCTGTAAAGTGATTTTTCTGTAGAAGTATTCCTTTAATAAAGTAAGCTATTACTTAACCACTTAATAAAACAAAGCTAATTGAATGCTAAATTTATAAACGGTCCTCAGAATATCAGGTTTTGTTCCATGTAGTTTTTCTGCTCCAATTTCATTCGAGATAATTAGGACTATAAATACCACATCTATATGCATGAAAAGTAACTGCAAGTGCAATTATGTAAATCACTGAATGTCAATTATTTTTTTTAAAAGAGCCATTTCTACCCAGTCTATACAATTTACAGAACTGCATAATCAAGACACTGTGTAGCTGCAGATTTTATGAACAGATCAATACTTTGTCATATAAAAAAACTGGATGGCACTTTATTACTGCAACAATTGTGGATGTAGGTGGAAACTTTCAGTTCTTGATGTGCTTAAACCATATTTCATTGGGTTAGCCATTGGATAACCCATGGCTGAAGCCAAAACTTACTTCTAGCGCAATGATATGTAATGGCCCATGTGAATTCCAAACAAAATCAAAATACTGCTTCTTGTCTTTAAAAGGACTGAATGTGGTGGCTCTCGACTACATTGTAGACAAATGTTAAGGTCCTGTTCACATGCACAACACTTAAGTCTTCAAGCCTTCTCTCCCAAAAATCAAGCTAGAACAAAACAGAGCATTGCCTCCTGGTGTTGCTCCAAGACTGGAATTAGTTCACAGCCCATAATGGATTTGGCAAATCTCTTTACCCTTTCAAGTTCCATCTTAAAACTCATTTCTAAACTCTAGCTTTAAAATCTTTACTGCACAACTTGTATTGAAATGTACTATAGAAGGTGCCATACAACAATCAAGATTATAACCACTGCTACAAGTTACAACCCTGATGATCTGTAACATGCCTTCAGTTGTTACAAGCTAGCTTACCTTCATGCTCCTCGGGTTCATCATCACTCTCAAATTTAGTCTTCTTGCCTTGAAACTCCACTTTGGCCTGGTCTCTTCCACCTCTGTCTTTTCGTCCACCCCGTCCTCTTCCTCCTGCTTTCCGACCCCCTGAAAAACAACCATTTGATGTCAATGATCGGATTTCGTTTGAAAGGGAAAGTTAATTAATATGAAAATAGTTTAATTGGGCAATACCTACTATTTCTTTGTTTCATACTAGATGCTAATCAGCTTTGCAACATCCCCCCCCACACACTGCAACTCCCAGTGCCAATGCTAGACATCCTTACACAAGCCTCAGGACTAGATCTCCATTTAATCCTGGCTGTTCTCGATCAACTTGACTGCTTCAGAAGTCAGACATATATTTTGGGGTGAGATCTTTGAAACTACGGGGACACATGAACATGCAAAACTAAGCCAGTAAATATCCTCTTATCACCTATGGAGATCTTAAACACAAATACAGCACATTCCATTTCCAAATAAACCCTGACAATTAAAACTGTGGCAGATACCTCGACCTCGTCGTTTATTCAGGGATCCCTGTTGATCTTCAATTATCTTCTTCAGCATCTCCTTCTCCACATCTCCTTCCAGCACCTCCCATGTTACATCCTTTTTGTTTATTTGCAAGTTGCCACCATTAGCTTCTTTAGCCTTCTCAAGAGCTTCCTTTGCATTTGATTTGAAGAGGATTGTACCCTGTAGGGGGAAGGAATCTAAATGACACTTGAACTGTGAAGGTAGTCAGCTGCACAAAATTCCAAGTTTCAGCATGCCACATACTCGTGGGTGCTGTAGGACTAAATGAGGACAAGCCATTTGCACTTATCTAGTTAAACATTTACCGAGAAAATCATATTTACAGATCAATTCTACAATTCAATGACTCACTACATTATCTTCACTTGTGCACAAAGCAAACTTAAACAATGTTGCAAATTATTGCCAAGATATCAGGTCAACAAGTTGTACTATCAATGCAAAACTACTTTACATGCTGCCTTACCAATTACGAAGTGCTCAGAAGACCATCACTAGTCTATAGCAAGAACTTACCTCCTTAGCACCTCTAATGAAATCGATCCATTTGATTTGACCATGGCCAGCAAATAATTCATGGAAGTCTTCCCTTGAGGTCTGATCAAGATCACCAGAAAACTTCAACAGACATCCAGTGTGTTCATCCAATGATTTCTACAATGGGAATTAAGAGTTGACCACCAAAGGGGTATAAACCCAAGGTAAAAAAAAAAAACATTCAACTCAAAACAGACAAAAAAAATACCCTACCATTTCCTCATCCTCTGCTTGCTTTTGCATTTCTTCTTTTTCTCTGAAATAGAGAATTTGCAGGGTTTTAGAAAACGTCTTCAGCCCCATCTGCCGAACTTCTATTACATGATGCAAAAGGGACTATTCAAATATCACAGAAAGCAAGCATGAATGGGTCAAATCTTAGCTTTAGAACTAGAATAAATGTAACTATACTATTCCTAGATAACAGGTGTATGTGGACACTTCCAAGATGTAAAAAATAAAAGGCAAGTCTACTTACTGTTTTGCTTTTGCCTTGGCTTCAGCTCTCAGCTGCTTTCTTTCTTCATTTTTCTTTGTAAAGTAATCCTCCCTAAAATAAATATGTTCTTAGAAAGTACTATTGTTTAACATTTCAGCTGTTCTTGACATACTTGTTGAGATGGTAAACTTCCACCCTCAAACTACTGCTGAAAAGATCCACCAGATCTTTCAATAAATAGCTAATCTAAGGATGTTATTTAGCCACCATGAATCAAATTAGCTAGGTTACAGAGAAGGAAGCCCTTTCGCCCTACTGACATGCATGGTCAGAAAGCTACAAAAATAACTAAACTCAAGAACACATTCTAGACGGACATGCAGGGCACACACACAATTTAAGATACCAATTAAGTCAGCCAGCAGATCTTTGAAAGGTTGGAGGAAATCAAGAAAATGATTAACACGAATATACCAAGCCAAAACTGCATGCTAGAAAAGATGTTGCTGTACTCAGAGCCCATATACGTATGTAAAAACTATGAAAATGGACAATTGTGCACTTAAAATGCACTAATTAATACAATTTCACCACAGATCAGCAAAATATACCTACTTTAAAAGCACAATCATTTCATTGTCTTTGTATTTCAAATCTGGCATCTCAACAAACTTCTTAGCAGATTCATCCGTGTCAAAAACGATGAATACTGATCCCTATAAAAAGGCACAAAGAAAAAAGGTTAAAGACGAGAAAGACATAAAATATGAAATAATTTTTAAAAAGTCAGATATCCAACCTTGAACTGCTTTTGTGCATTCTTCCTCATTTGAATATTTTCAATATTTCCTTTGCCTTCTAGCCATTCCTTCACATCATCAAGACTTGAGTCTGTGGGAAAACCTTTCTGGGGAAAAAGAAGGAAATAAAGTCAGTGCAAATGATAAAAGAAATTCTACTTGAAGTATAAGAATCCAATGAAGGCCTTACTTACAATGTAGACTGATCTGTGTTTAACTGCATCTTTGTACTCGTCGTTAGCTTCGGGCAGAGGCTTATCTGGGGATCTTCTTATCTTTGACTTATCTTCACTGATTTCTATAAGCCCAGTTTTGGATTTTCTCAGTGAATCAGTAATCACATTGAAGTCTTTGGTTAAACGGCTCAGCCTATAGCAAGAAACAATCCAATCAGGATTCATTCCAGACAGACAATATCAGAATATTTAAGGAACACCTTTCAACGTTGTGATGTTTAAGAGCAAGTAAAATTCACTTTGAATTATGAAATATATAAACATTAGCTGCTGCAGTAGCAACACTAAAGACCTAATTCTACTTCACCTATTTTAATTCAAATAGACAGTTGTTTCACCCTAAAAAGAACCAGCAATGCTATATACTCAGCCAGTAGAACAGGGTTATATAGCAAATATTAATACATCCCCATGAGTCACAGCAACTCCTTCTTGCTCTTAAACGTAACCCCTAAAGGGATTCCTTTTAAGAATATATGAGGTTAAACACATTGCTATAGAATCCAGATCAGCCCTCATATGGGTCAATAACCATTTATAATTGTTTACTTCGATTTCATGCACATGACTTTAACACCCATAACAATTATTTATTTTATTAACCAGGTACAATACTGTCAAATATACGTGGCCACTTGAGTAGTATTAAATATTCTATGTATACTCCATTTAATAGACTTCAAAATAGTGACGGTCGGTTTCAATAATCGCCGTTTTAGTTTTTCTGCCAGCAGGTGGCGCAATTGACGCTGCCTTATACTCAAGCAAGTAAATATCAGGTCCAATACTAACACTAGACTGCATCTTGTGGTGTAGTGGGTTAATAAAGCATATCAGTGCGTTTACAGCAACATAAACAGATACTGCCCCTGAATAGACCGACTTTTTTTTAAAGCAGCACGTACACTGTAGTACATTTTACAAAGACAAGCACCAGATAGAACTGGTTTGCGTGTTAGCACTGCTGTCAAACACTACATACCTGTTAAATTTGATCATGGTTTCAAGCGGCACCCATCCATCATCTAGCTGTATCTGCTCTTTGAGGAACTTGTCTCTTGGAAGATTATGGTCACCGAAATAGTACTGTTAAGGCAAAGAAATCCCACTCCTTTGGTAAAGCTGCACAGTATCATTGTGATTAACATTACATTGAGGGGCAATATATTGTTGCAACTCTCCTAAAAGAAATCCTTAAATTTACCTCAATCTGTTCGGCAACTCTCTTCTCAAGGGTCGTCATTTCTTGGTTGGTATCTGCCATGTTTAATCTGAAAGGCACAATTTCTTAAAACATTAACACCCTGATGCATGCATTTTTCACCTAACTGGTAATTTCAGATGTTTGCCCTGGGCGAACGCAGTCTTGCGCCCGTTTCTCGCCGGCTCCGGCTCCCTTGTACTGTATGTGATAAAGCGGTCAGAAATGGAAAGATGCAGATTTTCTTGAGGCTACAGGAATCTACTCCAGACAAAAATATCCCGGAGCATAATGGAGGGTCTCACTGAATTCATGAAGCGAGCATTCTCTAAATGTAGTATTGTACATACAATTACATCACAAATCGTAAACACGCGAAACAAACATACCAAGAGGGGGGAAAACCCAATCCAAGAGCAATTTTCCTTTTAAAAATTGATAAAACAATTCTGGGCTATGTTAAAACTTTATTCAACACAATTGCAAAGCAAAGTGGCGATACATTTCCTCCATTTCAGCCTAAAGACCCGATTTAATACATCCAAAAGCGTTCTTCAGAGAGTTGAGTAAGCAGTTAACAGAAAATCCGAGGCTTCCACACCGCCCATCTCCCCCTGCCGGAACATGAGGTCTCCACGTTTTTTTGTTTCGTCACAAAAAAAAATCTGCATTGAAACCAGCATGTTTCACCACCCAACCAAAATTAAGCGACTTCATGCAAATTTAAAATTTACCGTTTAGGTTTGTGCCGTACTTGGACTTAACGCGTCCAATCCATAAGTATTCCGAGATGGACAAAATGACATTTAAAGCAGTTTCGTACCGGTATTTTCTCAGAAGCCTCATACGAACTTTACGTGGGAAGTTCGATTAGAAAAGAACACGCTGCACCCCGCAACACAGAAGCATTCATAGTTCTGAAGAACACAAACCAACATGTACATGAAGGAAAAAATAAGCCACAAAACTAACCTTATCCCTCTTTCCCCCAAATAACCGACGGCCCGTAGCTACCTGCTCTTGTAATAAGCTCTTATAGCACGCACTCTTATCCCAGAAACCACTGCGTTTCTACGGGGCGCGGGATGGCCCAAACGCCCTCACGTCCTACCAACGTCGAAATTGCTTCTGTTAGATCGCGTGTGCAGCAACCGAAAGGGGTGGTGTTCTTAGTCCTACGAAGACGATTGACCTATACGAACAAACCATTCTCTATTACACAGAACGTGTAAAGCTTTGTAAAAATATATTAGAACAGATCGTGAAATCGCTATAGCCCGTGCTTGCTGTTTTCAGGAATAATAATATTATGATAAATCTGGAATGTGGTTAAATGGATATAATCACAGTTTATACACAGCCACGTAAATGATAACATGGCTAGTAATTGTTAATAATAACAGTTTATTCCGTATTACAAAATGCTGTGTGTTAACCAAAATTCATGAATTTCAAAATACCAAAAAACAAATATTACAAAAGCATTCAAACACATAGACAGTTCAGTAGATTTCTGCTGAGGAATTTACAGTACACATTTTCGGTGTTCAATAGAAGTTGCTTTCATTTACATAATGATTTCTATCTGAAAATATACCAAAGAGCTTTATATATAAGTGGGGGTGGCACTTCTCCAATGAATTCCAACATCCAGTCTCGGTCTTGCTTAGTTGCTGGGAGGAGGCTAGAAGGTGGCAGTGTTGTTGTATGTTAGCTGAAATGAAATCATTCACCGCAAAAAAAAAATTCCAACAAATTCGATTTAGTAAAACCAAATGACAAAGTAAATAACAAAATGATAAACTTATCTCTAAAAGGTAACAACAAAACATAAACATTTCATATGTAAATCAAGCGTTCTTGCAAACTGCTCTAAAACGTACCCAAACATTAGTCAAAGTGGTTATGGACGCGTAGACAACACACAGAATGGGTTCTATGCAGTGCGGTTTTCCTGACCTTGTAAAACTCTTGCTCTACCATATTTTTGTGCTTCTTGAAAAATCGTGTCTGAAACAAAACATAATTTATTTAAAATAACTAAAAAAACATTCACCGATACACACAATCCTTTTAAAACATCACATTCTTCATAAATAATGCAAATACATTAGTAAACAAAATGAATCCTTTGATTATCCTTTGAGGAAATTCAACGGTGTTGAAATAAGAATCCTTTATTTTCTATAATTCCTTTTTCTAAAATCAAAGATATATACAGTAGTACAAAACACTGTAGCAACAATTTAATCAAAGTTTAAAAAACGTTTGCTGTACTAGATCATTGTAATACTGCAGCTGGTTATATGTCTAAAAAACTAGACTCATACATTTGAAAAATTCCTCTAGGCTTTTACTTGCTTTTGTGCTTTTTCTAGGTATTATGTCCACGTGCTATTCACAGATTGATGAGCTCTTTCTGCTGTCAATAATGAGCCTTTTTTCATAGCTAGAGGCAAAGGTGAACTCAAGCCAAAATGAACCAAAAGGTAATAATTCTGTTCACGATACAGAAGGGGAAGTGAAACATTTGTCTTCAGAGAACATAAAATGGCAGTTACTGTGATCCAAAGAGTTCATAAATAACAGAACGTAATTCTGTATTTCCAGAGCAATGGATAAAGGTACTTCATAATATTAGCCCAAATGTCCTTGAACACCACAGTAAAATAATACTCAGACGTCTGATCAACGTATATAATCTGTATATACAGTATACTATATACACTAAGGATTGCACTAACTATACTTTTCAGGTGTTCATAGGGTAAATATAGATTCCTAAACTCTCTCTGGTGTCAGTGATAGGTGTTTTTAATAGCTATATAAGATCCTCAGACCTAACAGCAACTAAACGAGCTTGACTGGCCTCTTCTCATTTGTAACCATTATTATGTTCTTATCTACTGTATCTTATGATCTGTTCATTTTAAACAGTATCATCCTATTGGAAATACTCATTGTTATAACCCTATAATACTTTATTGCATTATTAAATAGTCTAATGTAAAATATTAAATGAGAAATATTATGGTCTCTGTTAGGAAAAAAGCTCTTTTAACCCACCACATTAGCATAATAAACATGACCTATCCCTTTCATTAAAATGTCTTGTGTTGGCTATGCTGCACATTTTTTAAGACCTATTACTTGTCTTATTTCTTTTAGGCAATCTGAGGAAACGTTTGCATACATTTTTCATCCCTAATGTAATTTTCCTTTTTGAGCTCTTAAAATCTTATTTCCTAAAATAACTCCCTTAGAAACATTTAAAAATTCTGACTCCTAGTGTGTAGCACTTTGATCCATGTCATGTTTTGCCACTTGCAGACATCTCTGTTTGATTTGTACAGTACAATACGCACAGCGGTCTGTGAAACCTGAAGCGGATCAGATCACTGCTCAAGGGTACACCTTTTTTGCTTCCCTAAAAAAAACAACAAAATCCATCATATTGATTGTCTGCTTTTTAAATCGAAGGGCTGCTGTTCTATCTTACAAAAGGCTGGGCACTCCCTAGAGAGAATAGCTTTTCAGATTTCTCCTGCTGACTCACAAACGCATGTGCTGCCTCAGATATCGTACATCAGCGCATGGAGTGATGGATGCCGCTGATGTCACATACTGTATGTTGGAAAGGACAAACCGTACCGAGACGGGGGTTAGCCCTGGCTCAGCTGTTCAGGAATTGCCATATAGAAACCTATGCCCTCAGGCCAAGGACAGGAGTGACCTGGTGTTAAATGGGTTTCAGGGCATCTGAACCTCAATGCTGAGCAAAGGAAAATTAAAGACCCAGAAATATATAGCCCCAGAGAGTCCGGAAGGACAGCAAAGCACTGGAAACAAGAGACAGGCCAGAGAAGGAGCGCCCTCTGGCTGCAGAGGGCGTGACAGCTGGTACTTCACCTTTGCCCTTTCTCAAATGGACGAGCCACTGCAGTCCAGATGCAATGAAGGCACGTCTACACACTGTAAACACAGACACAGCCATGCGATCGCATAGCACTGGGGAGGCTGCCAGCTATTTCCCACTTGTCCTGCTCGGGGTCGTACTTCTCTATGCTCTGAAGGTAAGTTCCTTTGGAGTAGGAGTATCCTCCTGTGACGTAAATACAGCCGTGCATGACGACAGCCCCACACTCCATTCTTCTCTCCTTCATGGCAGACATCTGCCTCCATTGGTCCTTTTCCGGGTCATAGCAGTCGGTGATGGTGGTCTGTCCTCCAACCAGGTACAGCTTGTCGCTCAGAGCCACAGAACACAGGCCGTACTCTAGGGAGGTAACGAAAATGAAAGTAAGGGACTTTTCTGGACTTTACAAACTAGAAACAGCGTATAACTAGACAACCTTCATGTAACTGTTAAGAATGCTTCTGGTACTGCGGATGTGGTTGTGTTTTTGAGTAGGCGATCAGGGTTTGAAGGGTAATTACATGCAGAATGACAATTTTAGTGAATATCACGACAGCAGTTTAGTTTTATTACTGTGTCAATGTTTTCACAGCCCTTCTGCATGGAATACCTTGAAAATGACTGAACAGTATGAGCGTGCTTTGAAAGAAGACCCTTCATTGTTTTGCGTATTTTTTTCCTTTTTTTCCATTTTTTCCTTTTTTTAAAATTGTATAATGTTAGCATGCCCAAAGGGGTTGGGCAGCCAGTTGACCTTGGACCCCTAGAGGTTTTTTTTCTCCTTACTAAGATGTTTTTGGTTCCTCTCCTCCATTGTCTTCTGGTCTTTTCTGTTCTGTATTCACAACACGTATGGTCACTTGCTTTGTTAAGCACCTTGGGGGCAACCTTGTTGTGAAAGGCGCTATATAAAAATAAATTGAATTGAATTGAATAATCCCAAAAGCCTGGATTTACAGCCCCCACCTCCACACTAGACTACACCTTGGAGTGTCTGCTGTGCTTCTCAATCCTTGTCCAGTGCTTTCTGTAGAGCAGACTACATGGACATGAGTGTGCCTTCAGGTTAATATCAGACCTTGCCTGAACGGTCACAGGCCTCGTGAGCCCACGTGATCCACAACATCTTCAAATTAATAACTGAATCAGGCATTTACATACACATCTCCGTACCATAAACTATTTCATGCAGTTATTTTAGTGTGCTAGACTAAATAAATCCCAATATGTGTGAATGAGACTTGGTGTTTTTAGAGGTTAGGGATTTCTCAAGTGGAACAACCAATATGACTGGCAACCCACTGAAGCTCAGCAGGTAAAACTAAGGTTGCTGCTGTAAGAGGCGTTAGTGGGAAAAGTAGGGAGCACTAACCCTGTGGTCTGTGTGGTCCTAATGCCCCACTATAAAGATGAGGACACAATACTGTAAAAAGGTGCCATCCTTCAGATGAGTCATAAAACCGAGGTCCTGACTCTCCATGGTCATTAAAAATCTCAGGGTGTTTGTCTAAAAGAGAAGTGGTGTAACCCCTGTCTCCTGACTAAATTTCCCCCCGGCCTTCTAATAATCCCCATCTATGAATTGGCTTCATCACTCTGTTTTCCTCCCCACTGAGAGCTGGTGTGTGGTGAGCATTCTGGTGCACTATGGCTGCCGTCGCATCATCCAGGTGGATGCTGCACACTGGTGGTGGTGGAGGGGAGTCCCCATTACCTGTAAAGAGCTTTGAGTGGAGTGTGCAGTAAAGCGCTATATAAGTGTAAGCAATTATTACTGTAAAATGTTATTGGTCAAATAGCCTGAATGTGTTTCATGTGTCACTCAGACGTTGGCTGTCAGCTGGAGAACTGTTTGCCTTACAGGCGGTTGCCAGACTGCCTGTTGTAAAACCGTAGCAACCTGAGAACGAGCTCACCAGTGCAAGATTTCATGGGAAGGATGGGCTGAGTTCAAATTTGACAACAGACTGTGAAAAATGGCAGCATATTGTATTTTGTATCTCACTGTAATACATAATTTGTTTATTTTCTAAGTGACACTCAACAAGCAAATGACCAAGCATGGAAACAAAAGTTACAAAGTACACTGGAAAGGAAAATCGTTGCAGAAAATCATTACCTGGGTGAGGACTTATAGTAGCGATGCTCCACTCATTGAGGTCAGCCCTGTAGATCTGAATCTTTTCATAGGTAACACTTCCCCTATATCCATAGTGACCACCAGTGACATAAATTGTGTCATGCAGGACACAAGCTGTAGCATTTCCTACACCTGTGTTTGAAATAAAATAATAAATTAGGCACGTGGCTTCCAAATGGCAAATTACTCATACACATGGAAGAAATTACTAATGTATTAGACAGTATATAATGTACTGTATCCATCCATTAATTTCCTAAAAGATCTCTTAATCAGTGACGTTTAACTATGCTGATGTGCAGAAAGCCAGTCTGCCCCACACAGACAGTGCCAGACTTGTATAGAATTCCTGCAAGTCATAGCTGGTTTGATTGATCAAGGTCTGTTCAATGTCCAATACTTCATACTCCGCTTTGTGAAATGAAATGCTTGTTTAAAATACCACACAAAGAACTGGGCCAACTAATGTTTTGGATGACTCAAAACTTCCTTCATCTTAACTGTGACAAGACTGAAGTCATGCTTATTGGTACCCCCCATCAACTTCGTAAAGCCAGTCCTGAAACCCTGTCTGTAGATGGCTCTGTACTTGAGCTCCAATCAAAATTGAAAAACCTTGGGGTTATATTCGATTCTGGCTTAACATTCGACCCACATGTACAGCATACTGTCAAAACATCTTTTTTTCACCTTAGAAATATCGCAAGACTACGCCCTATGCTATCATTAACTGTGGCTGAAAAGCTGATCAACATATTTGTATTCTCTCGAATTGACTACTGCAATGCTCTGCTCCCTGGGGTATCTAAATCTACTCTGAACAAGCTGCAGTATGTCCAAAATTCAGCAGCCAGAATCCTGACCAGGTCTAGTGCAAGTGTTCACATTACTCCTATCCTGGAGTCCTTGCACTGGCTTCCGGTCAAATTCCGCGTAGACTTTAAAATCCTCATGCTCACCTACAAGGCTTTACATGGCTTGGCACCTCAATACCTGTCTGAACTTTTATCGCCCTACTCCCCACCTCGCAACCTCCGCTCTTCAAATTCTGCCCTCCTTACTGTCCCCCAAGCCCGTCTACATTGTATGGGCGACAGGGCCTTCTCCTGCTATGCCCCCAAGCTCTGGAACTCTTTGCCCAAGGATATTAGAGAGTCACCTTCTCTAAACTCCTTCAAATCCAGACTCAAAACCCTCCTTTTCAGAAAAGCCTTTACTTAACTGGTTCCATTCTTCACCCCTCTGCTCTTCTTAATACCATCTTCCACGGTCTCCTCTATTGTTATTGTTGTATTGTTGTAATTATAATTGTGTCCTGTCTTGTGAAATTTTCTTATTTATTGTTGTAGTCTTCTTATTTATTGTTATTGTCATCCTGTAAAGCGCTTTGAGAAGCCACCTTTAAAGGCGCTATATAAAATAAAGTTTATTATTATTATTATTATTATTATTATTATTATAATGTAATTGAAAGTTTGCATTTCCGTAAAAGACATATGCTTTATATTGCTGAAAATGCATTATGCATGGGTGCAAATTCTTTCTTCACTTTGGATCAGGTGTTGTAAGAGACAAATGAATAGGGGGGGAGACTACTGTCTTCATTTTAGTCATTACAAAAATGTGTATTCCAAGTCATTATATAATACAGATCCTTCAAAAGTTTGAACAGTTGTAATCATTACCCTGCATCTCTCAAGAGATGGTCTCAGGTTACTGTAGGTTTCACAGAAACCTTGTTATTCCTGGTCTTCCACTAGCTTGCCTAAATTATAGACAGGTAGTCAAAGATTAGTGCTAACCAGGCTGTGTAAAACCAGAGCCAAGTGGTCAAATTAAGCTCTTCATACCTTGGACCATATTCGCCACAGGAATCCATTTCCTCTTTAGAGGGTCATAGAACTCAGTTTCGCAGGCAGGGGCTCCTCCTCTGTAGCCTCCTATGACATACACACAGCCATGCAAGGTGACCGAGCAATGGTAATACCGGGCGTTAAGCATAGGGCACCCCTCGATCCATTCATCACTGTCACTGTCGTAAATCCACACAGTATCCAGAGCCTCAATTGTGTCTGTCCTGTACCCTCCTGTGACGTAAATGTTGGGCCCCAGGAGAGTGACACTGTAGCTCTCCCTGGTGTGGTCAGGCATGTCCTTCCCATGGGTCCATGTGTTAGTGACCGGGTCCCACACGTGTACCTCGGACAGAGGGTGCCAGTAGTACCCGCCGATAACATACATATTGGATGTTAACTTCTTACTACTACCGGAGATCTGGTTGCGACTGGATTTCAAGGCGCGGACGATTAAGGAATGGACCTTCTTCTCATTCCCAAGCAAACAGGGTTTCTGAAGGCCAAGGGCTGTCCTGAAGTATATCTCATCCACCTCAAGAGGGATGCAATGGAGCAAATCCTGGACATGATCAATGCGGGAGGGCATGTCGTGAGCGACCCACTTCACCACAGCTTCCACCAGCACGTCCTCCTTCCAGACGTTGAGGTTTTCTTTGGCCATTAGGGAGCTCAGCTTCTCGAAGCCGATCTCTAAAAACTCCTCCTGCCTGGCGACCTCCTCGAAGCTGCACAGCATCACCCTCCGCGCCTCCTTCTCTAGTCTGGGACAGACGTGGAACTCCGCGAACGAGTGCATTCCGAGGCAGTTGTCCACATCCAGGAGCCGAATCAGGAACTCCTCACACGCTCTCTTCACAGACGCAAACTGCAGGAGGTCAGCCGCTTCTAAAAGGCTCTGCACGTTTGTCTCTGTTATGCTTACCTGGGAAGTGTACACGTAATTCACCACTGCTGTCAATATCTCGCAGTCAATCCCCGGCAGCTTGATCAAGTCATTTGATCGCTCTTTCATGTCCGCTGTAAACATCACTTTGAAATAGGAACTGCGGGCGGCAAGCGCGGCTTTGTGACAGCGGAATATCTGTCCTGATCCACACTGGAGCGTGATGTCTGTGAACAAACCATCCAGGTAAAACTCTCTGAAAGCCTCCAAGAATTCGTTCGGGTGGTCAAAATCATAAAATTCGTACACATAGCAATCTTGTCCTTTCACTGACATGGCTGCAAAAAAAAAAATATATTGAAAAATTGTTTTACTGTTTTTTTACGGGTTGGACACCGGTTCATTATGGCTTCAATATTTAATGTCAGATTCCCTATAGAACTCCTATAATGTTACCCACAGCGCAATACGGCACCTAAACAAATAACTTTTTTAGTCTAATATTTCACTATCGTTTTACAGTTCAGCCTATCAATTTTATGGACACATTAGGTTACCAAGAGTGTTACATATACATATAATAAACAAAAAATTAGGCAAATATTTTCAAATCAGGTAAATGTAACGAGATTAGATTAATACTTTTAAAGATAAGCGTTCAATTGAGTGAAATTAAGCGCAAAAAGCGAAGTTATTTATCAAGAGAGAAGTTGAAAAACAAGGAAATGCAGTTCAAACAACATTAATTAACATCTTAAATGCAAAATATTCTATTGGTTTAAAAATTAAGACACGAAAGTATAAACTTTATCAAACTGTTATGTTTAAATAACAATCATGTATTTATAGCGCACCTTTCATCCGTCGGTTTAACACAAGGAAACAAGAAGTCATCACTAGACACCTCAGTCCGGTACAAACAATAAGAGGAGGTTAGCACTGAACATCTCAGTGTTTTGTAGACAATAGCATATTACATACCTGCTCGGTTCACACACAGTGTGTACAGGCTGTACAGAAAGCAGCGAATTTCACGGCTGGAAAAAAAAAGCACGACACATACTGACTGCACTGGTGCCCAGAAACCTTGGACACACGGATTCTCCGCTAGCAGCTCCAGCCAGCCAGATGGAGGGCAATTAGTCGTAAGAATGTCAGCACCGTTCGCGGTCCTATTTTGGTATATGTATATACTTAGAACAGCAGTCAGATGTCACCCTGCACTGTGCATTCTGGGCAGTCATGCCTTGCTGATATCAGCCAGTAGTATCTTCAGGCGAGGAGCCGGTGACTCTCGCCTTTTCCCTTGAGACATATTCTACAGCCATGATAAGGGAAAGCGTCCGGGCAAATGAAAGCGTTGTAAGGATTAACGTAGCTCACCGATCTGGGTGCATTATAGCACTTGGTCTGAGTTCTAATGCACTCAAAGCCAGCGATTCGTTTTTTTACATACATACATAAAATACCACGACAACCTAACTACGGAAACGCGTAATTGCATAATAGTATAGAAAGCGACCCACACAATTTCAGTCTATTCATTTGTGAATATTGAACAGTGCAAATACACGATCAGCGATTCACATTCGCCCATAGCTAAAGCCTTTTCGTTTTCGTTGCCATGGTATTTCGGCGTAATCCTGATCAGGATTTAATCCATTGCGTAATCTGGTTTTTACTTAAAGCTGCTAGTAACTACCAACCAACTACCTCTAATGATGCTGTTCTGCGTAGAATGTTACAGATATGCAGATTGTGTGATGTTGATTATTGTAATTTACTTGGTGTGTGTATAAATTGTGGATTTTTAATTGTTAAAAGAAATTACGATTGGGATTTTACTAAAAATAGAAAAAAAAGAGCTATAATAACAACTTTTTGGTGGTTTCGTGGTTGTATTGAAACTATCCAAGGAGCTGCTATTTTGGTTGGTTTGTTTTTAAATGTATAAAATATTGTTTCCATTATATAGCTAGCAGAACTGGATACAATGCTCCGATTGCTCTAGTTACAAAATATCTAACACGGTGTAAGAGTGGCATCGATTCTGCAGTAATTCTCAGGATTAACCACCTCTTACCATAGAAACAAGAAACCTTCAGAAACTATAAACTGAGAGTCTATTGTCCAAATCTGGTTCGTGGCCAGTTTTCACGTCTTTGGTTGTACACAGAATACTGATGATCTATTGACTTGGATTTTCTTCTCCATGATCGCAGAACCGCGCAAACATCTAAACTGCAATAAATGAGATGGACGTATCAAAAACACACCATCTTTACTCTTAATATAGTGTTAAGATTTATCTAGGTGTTAGCGCTGTAGTAGAAAATAGTAGAAACGTCTACAAATTACACAAGTGGTGTAAAAACCTAATTTTATCCATTCTCAATGCAGCGAAAAAGAAACTCTGTGACCAGCTCCACTCTGCTGTTCCTCGTTACATGTGTAACGGTACAGCCCGTAACTTATATACACCTGTTTTCTGTATTGTTCGGGAAGCTTTGCATACAAAACACTGCAAGAAACACCTCACTCATACGACCATAATATTAAATCCTTTATTTCAAAAGCAGAGTACTAAGCGATAAGGTTAGAAGAAAACTATTTTTAAATTTGTTTTGAGCAAATTGAATACATACCAAACAAATACCCCCAATGTTTTGCAATGTACTGTAAACACAACAGGCACTTTCTGATTGTTTACTGGTTTAACACTTAATTAAAAAAAACAAAAGCAAAAGCGTACATTTTCATATTTAAAGGCTAGCTTATGTGTTTCAAATGTTGCTAAGAACAAATAAATAGGTGTCCAAAGCTTACTGAAGTTGAGCAAGGTGATTGTAATAACTACAGATCAATGCTTTGAATGCACGACTTCAGAACTTTTCTAAAACCCATGGAATGATTGATGCAACATCTTAAGGATCTGGTTGCTCATAGCTGGTTGTAATCTGCTCCCCACGTTTTAGACAGATAGCTGTGTAACTTCCTTCACATGAGGCTTCAAGACGTTCAAGTCGCTGAGCAGTGATGAGACTCCAACACAGCACCACTGCTCCCCTGTAGTGGATGAGGAGGCACTGAACGTCTCCATCTGAAGTCCGGCAGCAGCCAGCACACCTGGAAGACACACACCTGTTCTGGACAGTCTGCTGACAGTCAGGCACAGCAATCTGAGATCAAAATGTTTCGACTTCAAAAACACATCTCCAGGGGTGCACTGGAAGCAGATAGCTGTCAAATGTCATGTTGAAGGCTTGGAAGAACTCAATGCGGACTTCCATCCATCGATTTTCTAACCCTTTTCTCCGACTCTACGCTGATAGCACTCCAGGTCCGGAATCGAACCCAGAGCCCCAGGGGTGGGCGGCAGCAATGTTAACCACTGCCGCGCCTGCCTCAGAGTGGAATTTTCCCAAGAAAAGTTCGATTCTAAAATTTAAAAAAAATCAGTGGTCTCCAAAAAAAAACATTATAGGGAACTGGAAACTCTGAGTAGTACATGAAAAATGTCATATAACAAAAAAAAAGAAAAGGCAACATCAGCAAAAAAAAATACAATAACTTCGAGCTTAAGAAAGCTACAAACAAGAGGAAGTTTTCAATCCACATTGTTTGTTTTACTTTCAGTGGCATATTGACAGAAATATCTCAGCTCACTAAAGGGAATAAACTTAATCGAAATGGCCAAGACGTTTATTCCAGAAACCCATTGCTGTATGCATAACCAAGGGTCACACCCTCTGCAGCCAGAGGGAGCTCTTAATCTGTCCTGTCCCTAGTTTCCTGTGCTTTGCTGTCCCAGTGTCTCTCTCTCTGGGGCTATATATTTCCAGGTCTCTCATTCACCTTCACTCAGCATTGAGGTTCGGATGTCCTTAGACCCGCCTAGCACCAGGTCGCCCCACGTCCGCTGCCTGAGGGCATTGGTTTCTATACGACTCCTGAACTGCTGAGTACAGGCTTATCCCCCGTTCCGCCGCTACGCATATGGGTCTTTTTCTGCTATCCTGCCTCTCCACGGTACATCCCTTCTGACATCCGTGACACCAAGAAGTGTCGCCTATAGGGCACTGAGATGGGAAGTTCTACATGAGGCATTGAGGTCCTGACACATTGCTCAGTGTGAGGCCTCCATCAAACCCCCAACACTCCGAGTAGGATTGAACTAGTGTACTTTATAATGTTTCCATTGTTTTTGACACTTTTCCCTACCGCACCATTCTGTTAGCTTAATCGAGCACTTACCTACAAGCCTCAAAAAGAAGCCACTAGCATAGCTTTTTTAGGTCAGTGCTTTATGATGCTTGTATATATCATAGAAACCAAAATGCAAGCTCATCGTCCAACTGATGCTATGACCTCAGGAGTCAGAAAAGACCAGGCCTTTTCTGGTTAGATTCCCTCTGGATAGTACAGTCAAAGGAAAAGGATGGCCTATCTGTCCTCAGAAGAGTCACGCCTTTGCTCCTGCAGAGTGCAAAAATGAAAATGCAACAGCCAGTGAAACTAGCACTCTCTTACCAGCAACAGAAGGCATAAGCTGAGGGTTGGACACAGCCTTGAAAAAGAGCAGGTTTCCAGCAAGAGGGACTGGCTGTCTGAATACACTGCCATTCAGCTCCAGGAGAACAGGACTATCCTCCTGAACTGAGCCCACTGCTCTGTGGCACGAACCATTCACTGATGTTTCCACCAAGCACGCAGTTCGGCTCAGACTCGGCACTGCACTGCTGTGAGTACTGGTGACCTAAAAGGAGGAAGACCACAGCACAACATTACCAATAATAATCATTCATGGACAAAATAGCTTGTCTTTCTTCAATTCCTGTAGGCAGGAGAGGTGAGGCAGGAGAGAAATGTCCTAATCAAGTATGGAACTTTCCAAGAAAGGAGGAAACCAGGACACTGATTGCACTACCAAAACTAAGGCTCAAATTTTAAAGTTGGCACTAAACAAAATACAAATACTGAACTTGAGGAAAAACTGAATACTGTACATTTTGCATTTCAGAATAAAACCTCAAGCACCTTGTCACAGCAAAACCTCAGGGAACACTATACCTCACATGTCTGAGCACTATAGGTAAGACAGTGCAGAAAACTTTATTCCATTTATTCTGTTTTTTAAATAATTGAGAATTGGAAAACTGACTTCAAATCCATCACATTCAACACTGGGACATACAGCATCTTCCACAAATGAGTGATGCTGCAACGTGTTAACAGAGAACACGTTGCAGCATCATCTACAAAGCTTCATAGAGTATTTTAAGTTAAAATATCTATATTTTAATCTACAAGCAAAATATCAAGAGCACAAAAGCCCTAACAACAAATACTGCTCCTTTTCAGCTATTGTTATATATAGTTCAAGTAGGGAGCTGCGTCAGCATGCGTAGACTGCAAAGGAACAAGTAAAGGTTTATTCCATGCTGAAAAGAGAAGAAAGGAAATACAACATTTTCGCTGTGGAGCCTTCTTCGGGTGTGAGCTGAAACATTGTGTTTCCTTTCAGCATGGAATAAACCTTATTGTTATATATGCTTGGCCTGCACTATAAAAGCATCCTTGACTTACAGTATACCGTATTCTTTCATCACTAAAACACCACTGAAGCAGACAGCATTACAGATACAGACTGGTTTGGGAATGACAGACAGAACGGTTTAATACAGAATGCAGACACACAGACCTACCTTAATACCAGCCTCCTTGGCTACAGTCAGTGCATTGACTAGATTAACATGGCCATTCGAACCATCCCTCAGCCATCCCATCGCAACAGCGGAGCTTAGATAGCCTGCAGAGGTCTTCAGAGAGCCTCCTGTTTGAAGTAAGACAAGTCATTCAAATGATCAGCGCAGCTTCTGAGAAGAAGTGAAGAAAAAACATCCATCCAATTACTTTATCCAATACAAGGTTGCAGGGTAGCCTATCCAAGCAAGCAACAGACGCAAGGAGGGATAGATTTTGGGTGGGACGCTAGTCCATCGCGGTGCACACACAAACACAAACACACAAACACTCACACCAGGGCCAGTTTCCCCAGAAGCCAATTAACTTCCCAGTATGTCTTTGGACTGTGGGAGGAAACTCGAGCACCTTGAGGAGAGCCATGTTTACACGGGGAGAACATACAAACTCCACACATACAGCAGCCCAGATCTAGAATTGGACCTAGGGCCCCAGCACTGCACGGCAGCAATACTAACTGCGGTGCCACCCTCAATAAAAGGCAAAATGGAAACAAACAGAGACTGATAAAGTTCTAGAGTGCGTGGATATTTCATTCCAAGTCATCTTTTTTTAAAAGTAAAACAAATGGTGTTCAATTTTATGAATTCTTCAATCAATGTAAATACACCTCAGGTCTGGACTCTAAGTGTGCTCATTTTGCACTGCAAGGGTTTTCCATTCAGTTCAGTACGTTCGGATGTCAAAATTCAAAGGCATGACTCTGAGCAAATAAAAAATGTTTTATAATGATGTGTGCCGGACTAGGTTTCAGGTCTGAAAGCAGCTGAATGATGTGAACATGGTCTGACGGTCTTTTCTGAGGATTACCACAAACATACTGTATACCTACAGTATGCATGTGATGTGATGAATTTGAGTAAAGCATGTATATATCACCAGGGGGAGCTATTTAACCAGCTATCAAGCTCACAGAAGCTGCCCAGGTGTAATGACCACATCACTGAAATGTGTCCAATTGTCATGGCTAGGTGTTATGAGTGCTTTCCCGATGTTTCAGAAACTAGAAATCTACAATAATAAACATCTTAAGAAGAGTTTTATAATGCCTTTAGAATTATTGTTCTACATATTCACACAAACAAGGAGTTTTGACATCATACCTTACGTTGAGAAGAAAACGATCACTGTCTTTTTAACTTAACAAAACACAGAAATGCAAGACAGTTAAAAAAAGCTAATTACTTGTACCTAGGGCTGTGATGTTTACTTGACAATGCCCTTGGTTTTCCATGGTACAAGCTTTTGAAATGGTGCCCAGGGCTTCTCCCAGTTTAATCCACGCCTGGGAATTTGGAGAAAAAGTGCTTGCCAACACCTGTGCATTCACCTACAAAGACAAAAAAATAAAATATACAATTGTTTATTGCACTGTTACAACTTCCTTTTCTACTTTGCATATACCATTACAAGACACCAATTCTGTAGCGACAACAATTCTTTTCTTGCCCTGATTTTACCTCATACCTCATATAAAGAAATACAATTGCATAAAAATATCAAGGCACACATTTGTCTTTTTCAAGGGAATTGAACCATGTTTCCACAATGTTACAGTTACTTATATGCTATAACACATATATACCCTATTAATATATTAATGATATTTTAGTATTTTGCAAATCATTGGTTTCCATTTGTTATACAGTACTATAAGTGAGCACAATGCGATTCCTTCACTATAGTGAGAAAATAAGAAGCTGCTAACCCAGGACTGGCCAATTCTGATCCCCGAGCTCTGGGGTGTCTGTGGGAAACTTGGCTCTAAAAGAGTTAAACCACCTGGTCACTGGCTTCACAGGCCAACATAACAGCTTCTCAGCTAGAAAACCTGCAGACACACTGGCCCTCCAGGACCGGACAGGACCGGACAGCCCTGTGGTGATCAGTTGACTAAAACAGAGCACTAACCGCTCCAGTTAAGGCCTTTCCCTCTAGCATGTCGACAATCTGGACGGCGATGTCCTGCCCACAGCGGGCCTGTGCCTCCTTGGTGCTGGCGCCCAGGTGTGGGCAGCTGATCACATTGGGATGGTTTATCAGTGACCGGTCCTTAGGAGGCTCCTGGATACCAGAAAAGAGAAAGGAGACACGTGGCAAAGTTAATTTTTCCCATTCCCCTCTGGAAGTGCAGCACGATGGGGAAGCGGTTAGCACTGCTGCCTTGCAGCGCTAGAGCTCTGGGTTCAATTACAGATCTGGGGATCTATCTGTGGGGAGTCTGCATGTTGCCTGGGTTAACAGCGGTTTCTGAGAACAACTGCATGTGCCCTGTGATGGACATTGAGCCTGTTGCTTCCCTGTGAGCCCAAACTGAATGAAGCACTGGGGGGATTTTCCTCTCAAAAGACTGCTTCTCCCAAATGGAAACATATCACTAACGGAAGATATTAGAATCTGAAAATCCACAAAATATTTAACCAGAATAAAAATATATAGTTTCTCTGACTTTTATATTTGTGGACCAATTAATGTGTTTCATCACTCTACGTAACCAGTAGGTGGTATAAACTTTCTTTAGCAAATAATGATAATGAATTACAATGATAAAAATACTGTAGGTATGAATAGAATCAAATATTTTAAGATGTTTAATATATTCTGTAGGGATTCACATTCTTATATCACGTCAAACTATGCAATGTTTCAAATGAAAATATAATAAATCTGGATATAGAAACTCATGAGATAATAAGATGTTGTGTTTGTGAGCAGGCTGTTTGGACCACCTAGCCCAAACAAACTCAAGTAGTTAGCAGGTAACTGGTCCAAGGATCTCATCCAGCCTCTCTGTGAAACAATACGGGGTATCAGGGGAGTCCCCATTACCAGTAAAGCGCTTTGAGTGGAGTGTCCAGAAGAGCGCTATATAAGTGCAAGGAATTATTATTATTATTGTTATCTGAAACAGTCCCAGTTTCTCTGTTTTGACCCTTGATGGCACTGCAGTATGATACTCACGTCCACAAACACATCCAGGCCTGCACCCCCACACTGGCCAGACTCCAGGGCACGCAAAAGGGCTCCTTCATCAATAATGCCCCCGCGGGCACAGTTAACCACCTTCACACCTTTCTTGCACCTCGCAAAGGTTACGTCATTTAAGAGCCCTCGGGTGAATGAAGACAACAGTTAATCACCTCATCTTAGCACACATCGCTCTTTTGTTTATCCCATGTCTGCAGACTGAAACAGAGATTTCCACACATACTTAAATCACCTGCTCATCAGTTAGGGTAAATTCTAAATATTTAAAAAGAAAGAGAATGTCCGCAAGAAAAAAACCTGATACTTTAAAAAGCAGAATTATATGAAAAAAACAACAATGATTATTCCTTCTGGGACAAATATACCCAACTAATAAATTGTTCTCATCTTGTCAGAGAAGCGTATTTTGTTTTTAAATCGTTTTCTAGCCCCTCTTCAAACAAATCATTTTACTTGCCAGTTACTGAGGCAAGATTCAGAGGAATTGAAAAGCAAAAGACGTTGGATTCATTTCAAACATAGAATTCTCTGTCCTTAATGACAGACACTGTTGCGCACATAGGATCATCTACATACAAACTCACCAGTGGTAGAAGGCATTAATGGTGTGTGCACTGTGATATAGTCACAAAGAGGCCACAGCTGCTCCAGGGACATCTGCTCGACTCCAAATGTTGCAGTAACTTCTGGAGGAATGATGGGATCATAGCCAACAGTCTACCGACACAAAAATGAGGTAATTCAAAACAAGCCCTTCTTAAGCGATAGCTATCACAACGAAACTTGGGGGGAAAAAAACATTACGTGCAGTACCAGAACACATTACATTTCACTTTCAATGTTGTAAAAGCAGCAGCAGCTGTACATTTGCCTCTACAATGGATATCACACGAAAACAGATTAAAAAAATAAATCGACCTTCATGCCAAAAGACTGCATTCGAAGGGCCACTTCCTTTCCAATTCTTCCAAGGCCAACAATTCCAAGGGTTTTTCCATACAGCTCGGAGCCCATAAACTGTGAAAATATCACAACAACACAACAATCCCGTCAAAGACACTACGGTCCAGGCACTCTAAACACGAACTAGAAATACACAGTTGGAAATACTGAGCTAGAAGAGGCAACCTATGAGAACAAAACAGGAGGTTATGCTGACACCTCACGTGATTCTTCTAGACACTGTGGTAAAAGCAAGTAAAATGGTTAAAAAAAAATGCAAGACTATATTCTTAAAAGTCTAAAATTGTAATCAAACTAGTAAGGCCTCTGTTAGTGTACGACTTTGGTCAATACATTTTAGAAAAGGTACAGTACTGTTGCTCTGAAATCAGTGCAAAGAAGAGCAAACCAGAAACATTCTGGAGTTTATGGTCCTACAGTGAACAGTCTTGAACAAAGGAGTCAACAAGGAGACCTGATACAAGTGTTCAGTATCTTCAAAGGCCCTGACAAAGCCAGTCCAGCTGAATGTGAACAGTGAAACGCGTACCAGAGGACAGAAGCAGAAACTACCTGCATTTACTCTGAACAGGAGGCGCTGCTTTACCCAAAACGTTGTGGGAGTGTGGAACAAGTTGCCCAGCCATGTTGTTAAAGAACATGGTTTCTTTCAAGAAACAGCCAGAAGAGATTCTTGCACCAGTTAGCTACCAGCTACCAAATTGGCTGAATGGCTGAATGGCCTCCTCTTGTTATAACTGTTCTAACTCCCATGATTGAATGGATATCATGGGAGCCCAAGCATTAGAAAACATTCTGCATGAAAAACAATCTCATCTCAATCTGTCATTCCAAGCTTACCTTCTTACGGTCCCAGTTCCCAGATTTCATGGACATAGCTGCCTGTGGGATGTGTCTGGAAAAGGAATATTTCTAAGTTACCTTTTGCTATGTATACCTTATACTGCAAGAAAATGCTTTAAGTTTGTTCATTTATATCAATGGATACTGGATTCAAAGGACTCTTGAAAGTCCATTTAATGTCCTCCAGTGTTCCACATAAGGCATTCAACGTTGCTTCAGCAAAGCTGTGCACTACAAAAAAAATGAAAATATGGTAAAGCACATGTGTGTCTCACCTGGAAAGACACATCACCATCCCACAGGTGAGTTCTGCAGCACTGATGGTGTTTCCGCTAGGGGTACTGAAGAAACAGCAAGTCAGGATTGTGAAATATCTCATACTCAAATTGCATAGAATTTCACAAAAATCAGGAACAAATTAGGGAATATTTTCATATGCTACTAAATGAAAAGAAAAGGCAAATTATCTCAAGCAAACGTAGAAACGCGTATTTCCAAATCACCATGCAGCTGACGTGTATTCTACATAAATTGCAGTAAACGTAGCAGTCGGCGCTGACAGATGTTTTTCTTACTTCATGACAATAATGCCCTTCTTAGTAGCAGCATCTACATCCACGTTGTCGACACCAGTCCCAGCCCTGCCGATAATCTTCAGTTTGCTCGCGGCGTTGATGACTTCTGCTGTCACTTTTGTCGCCGAACGAACTATCAGCCCTTCATAGTCCTGAAGAAAGAAAACATGTTCAAGGTAATGAAAAAAAGAACAGTAATTCTAAGATTCTTTAAACTGCAGTAACCCTAATTAAGTCTGGGTTAATTAAATCCCAGGAGCACAACTTTTAAACATTGCCGTGAGCGTTGCTTTAGAATAAAATGCAATAAGTGATCATTTTGAATTCAGAACCTAGTAGAAGTTGAGATTTAATATGGAGTGTATAAAAAAACAGTCCCCGATGCTGGATGAGGGGATTTCAGTCACTATCTGGTTCTGTAGATCCTTCTGTAGAACAGTCACCTGACAAAGCAAGACTGTATTTACAAAATACAGCTGAAACTCAACAACTGAACACATTTGCAACCATATCACCTGTCTAGTGCACCTATGCAGACCCCCCCCCACACGCAAAAAACACCCCAACAACACATGTCCTTACAGTTTTGCAGTGGTCAAGCCAAACCAATCACCTGACGCGAAACCACTGAGCGCAACATAACGGTCACCGTCAACGGTGCCAATAGTGGCTCCAATCACAGCTAAAAACTGTTAATTAGTGCCTTAATTAACAGAGCACTGTATTAAAAATGCAAAACTTTGCAAAGCCATTTTATGATTTATAACAATCCAGAATCAATTGGTGTACATTAACATTAACGAAGTACAAAAATAAAAACTAATCTAACTGTAGTTTAGAAAAATTGTAATTATTTTTTTATTATACTGTAAAACCTTAAAGCAAACATTGAAAATAAAAAAAATAGCGTATAAAATATTTTGTATTACTGTTAAAAATCTTTTGCATTACTGTTACAAATGTGGCATGACCAGAGTTTAGGGAGCTGAAACACACAGGTGCTGTTGCATCAGAAAACATGATGAAGGCGGCGCTTCCTAGCAACTTGGAATTAACTTTATAAAAAGAGCTTTGGGACTTGAATTGGGAATCCAACAGTGCCAAATTCACGACAACAGCCGGAGCAAATCCGTTGCGTCATTTTTCAAAACTTGGTCATCGGTATTAGAAAAGTACATTTTACCTCTAATTCTTTTTATTAATACATCCCCAAAACACATGATTTGGTTATTTTTCGTTGTCTTAAAACAGACACGTTCAATAATAAATCAATAATTTATTAAGATGAATTGTGCTTCGTGAATAAATATATTTGCATTAAAACAAAACAAAATGTACTCCCGGTCTTGCATTACATGCCGGGATGCCACGCACCCTTGAGATTTCATTCTGCTCCTACCTTGATTTCAGCGATCAGTTCCTCCTTGCTCATATTCTGTTTCGCTGTCACATCAATTCCATTTTCTTGCAAAATCTGTTTGCAACATGGATCGACACTCTCGCTAATTAAAAGCCGTTGGATGGACACAAGAGCCATTTTGCAGCACCGTCAGAGCTGGAGAGACAAGGCTTCACAAATGAATGGACTCTTTCTGTAACTTGATGCGGAGAAGGGGGACCTTCAGAATTGTCCCAGTTCTTTTTACATTTCAAGCACGGACTGCCCCCTTATGACTGTGAACAGCCCCGCCTCTTCAAGCATCTGCTGGAGCAAAGCCAAAGATGTGAGTTTTCCAAAACAAAAAACAACTCGGGGACGTTTTGGGGAATTCGTCATTAATAGGATTTTGTTTGAACTTAAGTTGTAATTTCAATTGCTCCCCTTTTGCATTGTTTTAAAAATCTTTTTTTTTCAAGCGATTTTGAAGCTCCTATACTGTACATGTACACTCTATACCGTATATTTCCATATTACTCCGCTACGCATGAGTTGTTTTTAGAAAATAATTAAAACGTACATGAATTGACTAAATGTCTCTGGCGTCGTTTTCATGACTTGATCATTCGCGACGCCATTGTGATACATTCCAGTGCTTTGGTCTGCTGCATTATTCTGGTCAGACCGGGACCGTGATGTGGTTGCACAACTAAACACTATCACAAGTCAGGTCAGGTCTAACTAGTGTTTTATATGAGAAAGCAGCACAGGGCTCTGTGGGAACTGAGTGCTTAAATTACCACACCCCAGCTTCACAGAGGAATACTGATGCAACAAATAGGGTGATGCCGACGGAGTTGAGGGATGTGATAAAGAATGCAGCACCCACATCGGCAATGGGACTGAAATGGACACCAAAGGGGGCCGTGTGCAGGCAACGGCACCCCCTAGGCAAAAGGACATCGTGGGGCAAACACAGCAGGGAAGAGGGGGGCTGAGGTCTAAGAGCTAAAAGATTCGCCTGGCACAAGTCTTCACCATCGTCGCAATGGTGGTGTCTGGTTGTAAAAGAAGGGCGCTATCAGGAGGAGGCCTCCAGGTGCCCCAGGGCTGTCTCTCAGGCCGAGAAGGGGCAGTGGATGGAGTGGGAAAGAGTGGAGAGGAGGAGGATCAGCTTGATCAACTAAATAAATATAAACTTTATGTAGCGCCTTCAAAGGTGGCTTCTCGAAGCGCTTAAGATGGCTGATGTGAAAAAATAAGAGATCGTTTAGGCCTAAAGTCTTCAGCCCTTGAGGACCAGAGTTCTCAGATTACAGCGCGTGCTCGATTCGTTGGTAGTTCACTGGTGATCCCAGCTTTTAAAAACAGGTGACCTATAAGACTGACTGCACTGGGGCTCCAGTTAGCACTTTTGAAAGATCTTCTGTTGATGACTTACTGTAGGTTGCCCAGCCATGTAATAGATGCCCTTACCCTGGCCTCTTTCAAGAAAGAGCTGTATGAGACACTCGGATCAATGAGCTACCAAATTTGGCCAGATGAGCTGAATGATCTCCTTCTATTTGTAAACTTTCTTAAAGAACATTAAGATTCTGTCCCTCAATGACATTAGGAGTTTAGAATATATACAGGGGTTTAGCTTAGCATAGCCACAGAGACATAAGAGTACTAAGAAGGAAAACAAGAATTCCCATGTGAGAGTAATTTCATTTATTCAACCAAAGGTAATCAACATATGTGCACAAAAGGGGATCAGGGGTTACTGGACCAAATGTACAACAGTGCCATATAGAAACATAAATAGAACACCAAATAAAATTATCTATGGTGTGCAACACGAGGAAAGCAATTAAACAAATTAGGAACAAGTAAAGGTCTATTCCATGCTGAAAAGAGAAGAAAAGAAATACGTTTTGGCTGTGGAGCCTTCTTCAAGCCACCTACTTGAACTCCATCAAACTCATTAGTTCAAGATCTGGTTCCACAATTCTGTCAAATTCAGGTATATAGGGGAAAACAACATAACTTTAAAGTGCAACTCTGGCTGATGTACTACAGGTATATAGTCACAACACAGTCATATACCAGCACTACAACATGGAGTCACAAAAAAAGTGCAATTCCAGGTACAAAATAAAAAGATACTTTGTACTACGAGGCCAAGTGCAGTGAAGAATGGATGAAAGAAACCTTCGTCAGACATTACAAAAGGCACATGCCCTCCATGTGCATTCAATTCCAATGGCACATGACTGGTAATTTCATTTTCTTTAAGGCAAGCAGAAAGAACACGTTTGTCTGCGGTGCATAGCACATTTTGGAGTAACAAACCTAATGTCCAAACTAAACAGGGGGGACTCATGTTCATAACTAAGCAGTCATACCTGTGAAATGCTGAAGATGAGTGCAAGGAATGGAAAATATTTTAAGACTCTCTTGAATGTCTCTGCCTCTGCACCACATATGTAACTGTGTGATCTTCAGAAACTTGCCTAAGATGCCTCTACAATCACCTCTATGAGTACCTTCAGTGTTAAAACAAAGCAGGGTATTGTGAATGGCATTTTAAAGGGTTTTCTAAATATTTGTCCACTTAAATATGTTTTACAATTTACATCTTAACCAATTATCAATCTTTTGTTGGTGCTTCTTAAGATTTTAGAGCACATAAAATAAAGACCCTTGTGGAATTTTCCCCCTGACTTTCATATCCACTCGCACACTTGAGTGCAATCTCATCACTAACTGGGACACTGAAGTCTCTTAATTATTAATTCTTCTGCAGGTATTGGTCACTTGGTTATTTGCGCCACAAGGAAACCCTGTACAGTTGGGAAAAATCTTGTTAAATATACTTCTAAGAAAACTGGAGAAAAAAAAACAATGACGAAAGACGTAATGCACTGTTTATTTTGAAAAACATACAATTATACTGTAATTCATTAAAAGATCAACTTGTGTGCCTTTCAAAATACATTTTGAAGCGTGGCTTTCGTCCCTAGTCTGTATGAGAGTTAATACACGATTTTCAATTCGTTTGCAAGATTAACAGTACAGCATTGTTGCTGTATTTAATACTGATCTAAATGTGATGAAATGTAAATATGTCATCTACATGCGTAACCAAATAAGTTCTCCATAGCCAAGTGCCAGGGGGATCAGAAACGCAACTATGGACATTTCCGTGAAACGTTCAAATGTTAAAACAAAAAAACACCACACGACGGCACAACCATCAGGGGTAAAGAATGAAGCAGCGTGATGGCAGGACTATTTCACAGAGGAACTGATTTCCTTGAGGATGTCAAGCCCGCTGGACCAGACCACGACTCGCGCTTTCAGGACGCTCGGGGTCCGCGCGTTGGCGGCCAGCTGTTTGTCCAGCGTGTAGCCCTTTCGTGGCATAACGGTGTCCCCTTCCGTCAGGCTCTTCGCGGGACAGAGGTCATTCCCGCCGTCGCCAGCGTAAACCGTGCGCCGGTACCGCACACCTTCGCGCAGCTGGCTCGCCAGAAAGTCCTCCAGCGCTTTTCTTTTGCACAGGTTCACCGGGCAGTGCGCGCAGCCGTGCGAGTGGAAGCACCGCACCGCCAGGCGGCCGCGCTCGTCGAACCAGGCGGGGTTGGTGAAGACCCTGTCCACCGCCCCCTGGACGTTGGACGCCCGTAAAATCCAGTCGATGAACACGGTGTTGGAATCTGAAATGATGATGCAGTCGATGGCGTCTTTGTTTTGAGCAACGAAGCTTAGAACTTCCATCATCCCGTGTGTAAAAGGGATAGTTTCCATCAGACTCCTCATTTCCGCCTCGCTGACACCCAGGTCACCGATGTAAGACAACACCCGACCCATGTATTCAGTCCAGCGACCTTTTTGGTAGGTTTTTACCAGCCAGTCCGGCAGGCGTTGCTCAGGCACGCACCTGACCACCCAAGTGTCACTATTGTCGTCCACCACCGTGTGGTCGAAGTCGAACACTACAAGAGCTTTCATCGTCCGCTGCAGACTGAGAAGCGAGAAGCGAGAAGAGTCCTGTTCCCAAAACAGAAATCAAACGTAAGTCTTGGTGCAAATGGGTTGGGGGGTGCATTAAAAAATACAATATTATAGAATTTCATGACCTGCTTTGATTTGAAAATCTATGCCCTATATATCACCTGATCTGTACACAGTGTTCTAAATATAGATAAAGGCACCATGAGTACAGCTTTTCACCTGGCGACAGATCAAAAAACATTAATGCTTCAGCACTTTTAGCGATCATGCCGATCTGACACGTTTCTAAGCACAGTGCTAGAGATCTGAAAATATTCGCACCCAAATGAAAGCTATTTTCCATCTACAAATAACATTGTTGTGTAACGCGTGACATTCTAATCGTGTCACCCCGACAACACCCCGAGCATTTGAAAATCACATCGCTAGGTTTTAGGAAACAACCCCATAAAGAGATACATAAAGGAATTTAGAATGAGTTTCTCGAAGTAAACAGAAAACGATAATTACCAGTTTAAAGCAGCATCTATACTGCTTATCACCGCACTACACCTTTCTCTCAAAGAGCTCGCCGGTTGCATTCGTCACTGGTTCTTTCACATGTTCTGCACTCTGATTGGTCACGTTTACTTTATTGTAGGTCAAGGTTTATGGAAACCCGGATGCAGAAAACTTCCGGTGAAGTAATTCACGTGACTATAGCCAGGTCTTATAGCTCCACCTTTGTTCCTGCGACTTTATCCTGATTGGGTTATGACTTCGTTGCCTAGCGACACATTGTCATCAATGCATTAGGTCTTCAGTTGCTAGGTCGCCGTGTAAGGTGTTAGTAGTTGGCTTTCGTCTGTGTTTTTTGTTTTTAATGCAGGTGTATTCTCGGGAAATGGTTAAAGTTGTCAAAAAACTGAGACAAAACCTGTTGTAGAATGGCGACAGTTTCCGCGTCTGTTGTGCAGTACGGCAGGCGAAAAGGGAGTGACAAAAATGTCACATGTGAGTTAAAAGATTATTTTCAGCTAACCAATTCAGTCTGCTTCTACTGCAGATCAGTATTTCTACTTCTGAAAAGGTTAACATGCCTGTCTGTCTTATATTTTTTTCACACGAATTAAAAAAAAAAGTTTCCTGACTCTTGAGAAGCATGAATATCAGTTCATACAATTTCCTATTCATGTTGTGAACATGTAAACGTTGTACAGGAAGGTAAGTAAAATCTTGGCATCTGACAGCCTTCCTATCATTTGACTCTAGCACTGGGTACGAGAGATGGGGCAGATCTGCCTGTGCGTCTCCCGGATCTCCGCCAAGTCAAGGTTTTGCCCAAAGCGGAGTGGCTCAGGATTCAAGACAGCCTCCACAGCGTGAACAGGGAGCTGGAACTGATCCAGGAGAGGAAGAAGGAGCGAGAGGCTCTGCACCAGCGCTCCAAAGAAGTGGTGAAAAACTGGTCTAATACCATTGCTGTGAGTCACCTGACGTGTGTCTTTATTGTGATCTGCTTACAAGAAGTGACACCCCTCAGTGATTTAGCATTGTGGCCCTACAGTGCTGAGACCCTGGGTTCAGTTCCTGCTGGGCTGCTGTCTTTGTGGAGTTTGTATTCACTTGGGTTTCCTCCCACAGTCCAAATACATACCATACTGCTAAGTTAATTGGCTTCTGGGACAAATTGGCCTGGAAAAAAATTGTCTGTGTGTGATTGCCCTGCAATGGACTGGCAGCACATCCAGGGTGTGTCCTGTCTTGTGCCTGTTGCTTGCCAGGTTAGGCTTCAGCTGCCCCACGAGCCCTGTATTGGATGGATGTGAGAGGAATTACAGCACAAAACAATCAAGAGGGCTAAATGTGCCTCTTCTTATGTGTATCCTCATGTTCCCCAAACTGCTGGAGTAGGAATATCAGCCTCATATTTATAGAATTGGAAATGATGTGCAGTATCATTGGATGTATCCTCAAATCTGCTGGAATATATGAAGTTTAAAGTTTGCTCTTAAGAAGGCTTTATCGTAACACCTATGCTTATTGGTCGGATTTGCAGGGTCAAAGGCAAAAGAAGATTGAAGCCAAGAAACTGCGAGAAGAAATTGAAGAAGAGGAGAAGAGGCAGATTGATTTGGAAGAGGCTCAGTACCAAGCTGAGAGGAGAAAGGAAGCCATTGAAAAAGCAAAGTCCCAACAGTATTACCAGACGGACCGAGTGAAAAGATTTCATGTGTGTTTTCTCTTTTGCCATTCATTTAGCCGTGCGAGGTGCACAACCGTATAAAATTGCATTGCTTCTGCTGCTTATATTACAGTATATTAATTATCCCCATGACGTATTTCTCATCTGTGGAGACTGGATATGGTTATCTTTGGTGGGTTGGAAATATGATAAAATGGGAATTATTTCGCTTTTAAAGAGGAACGTTGTGATGCAATGTGATTCTGTCTCAATTCACAGAACACTGTAAGGGTCACTGTAAAGAACCGTTTAAAATCTGTGTCCCACGTCTGTGCTATTTTCAGGAAAGTAGAAAGTACAGTTCAATTTCCATATCAAAGTATTTCCTTTAATTTTTGTTTTCAGAGTGCTCTCTTGCTGACTGAGATTCTGAAGGAGAGGGAAGCCCAGATTGAGCTGAAGCAGAAGAAGATGAATGCAACTAAAGACATGGACAAAGACATAATGGCTCAGATTCTGCACCAGGAGGAAGAAGCTATTCACCAGGATCAGCAAAAGGCACTTCAAAGATTTCATGATAGAAAAGCAACTACAGACAAGCTGATGGAGCAGTTAGTATGAATAGTATTCTTAATAAAGTCAGTGGCATTGTAGTTATCTGCATAAATTGTATCACAGAATGACATACAGTACATCCCTAATGCTGTGCAGAAGATGGTATAATAGGGACTTTAGAATAACTGCATCTCTTATAGTCACAAGCTTTGCAAGGAAAAAGCTGAAAAAGCACTTTATTTTCCTAAAAGCATGCTGCGATGAGCTTATGTGTTATTAGTCATGAAGAAGCCGCATTGCAGGATGTTAAAGGATGAAAGATATAAGTTCATGACATTGTCACTGGTGCTTGTAGGATAAAAGAGCACGAACGTGCTAAAGAGCTTGAGAGGCTGACGGACAGAAAAGAGGGAGAAGAAATTCAAAAGATGACGCGACTATATGAGTGGGAGAAAAGCATACTGGAACAACAGAAGAAAGAAGAAAAGAGACAAATAATGAAAGCTCATATGGTGAGTGTTTGGCAAAGTGTTGTTAAAAGTGAGATATTTTTCAGAAGAAATGAAAAGGAGACCTACAGCTATAAATCCTTTCATAAGCACATAAGAAAAGGTACAAACAATAGGTAGCCCATTTAGAAGTTAATATATAGTACTATAGCAATTGATTCATCGATCTCATCCAGCATTTTCTTGAAAGAAGCCAGAGTTTCAACAACATGGCTGGGTGCTGATTCATGCTCCCACAATCCTTGTTTCCCTCAAGACAAAGTAAATACAGTAATTGTGACTGCAAGATTCTTTCTAGTTCAGGGGTTCGTTTCTGTCTTACATTAGGATAAAAGCAGACTTTTTAATCAAGTGTTTTAATTTAGAAATTAAATGTATTAAGTTGAGATGGTGTTTTTGTTTTAGTTTTGTACACTCTATTACAAACCTCTGAAGTGTGATTTAGATCATAATTTGTTTGGGTATCTCCCAAAGTTTTAAAGTTCTGAATCTTGAGGATTTAACCATTTGGATAACCTTCTGACACTGAATCAATATAAAGAAATGACACTTGTTACTAAAGTCGTTGCTTGTGTACTCATTCATTTACTCCCATTTCCAGCTAATGCAAACATTTTGTAAATGCATATGTAAATGAAAGAACACCCTGTTGATGCAGTGATTTCCAAGAGTTAGTTTCCCAAAAATTCAGATCTAATGAGTGTAACAATTTATTATTTTAGGATCACTTATCCGACAGAGACATCCTAAGAGCAATTGAAAAGCAGAAAGAAGAAGAGGAGGAAGAGAGAATCAAACTATTTTCCTCAGCAAAGCAAAAAATGCAAAAAATGAGGAAAGAGAAGGAGGCAGAACTGTTTAGGTAAGCATTCATAAAAAAATATTTTTTTGTCCTGCTGATGAAAGCCACTTTTTCTCATGTGGAGGTATTTGAAAGCAATGTTATTATTGCACCGCCAATTGCATTTTTGGGTTTGCAGTTTTTACATTTTTAAATGTGTGTTTGACTGTGAGCTGTTTTGCAAGTTGAATTGACACACCAAGACGAGCTTTATCTTTATCCAGTATGTTCTTCGACGATGTGCCTACAGGGATCACATTTCAGAGATCCATTCTGTTCTTTAACACTACGGCAGGGACACCCAACAGCAGAAGGAACGAATGGTTGAGCTCCTGGCTGCTCAGCTCCAGCAGAAGGAGAGCAGTGAGGATGAGGTCATTGCCAGGGCTGTGGCTGAGCGGGAGGCGAAGCTGGAGAAAGAGTTGAAGGAAAAGGAAGAGAAAAAGAAGGCTGAACTGGGATCCATTGCTGCTCACAGACAAGCAATGGTAAAAATGGCATTTGGAAAGCACTTGTCACAGATCACAAAAGTTGAAACTGAACTATAGCAGGAAACATTAATTTGAATACTACTAGGATTCTTGTAATTTGAATAATTGTATCAAAAACATATGTGAATCCCCAAAAGAGCCCTTTATACACATTATACACCTTTGTATATGTACATCTGCTTAGTGCTTACAGAGAAGCAAAAGTGGTGAAAGTGGTAATTTAGCGCTTTCCTGTATAATTGAGTTACTTTCTGTTTCGTCAGAAGAAGTGGCGCACTAAAAAATACGTTTCTGGGTTCGATTCTAGATTCGCCATTCCATGTGGGTTTCCTCCCACTTCTCAAAACATGCTTCCTGGTTGATTGGATACTGTAATTGATCTATTCTACAAGGAACAGGAGTTAATTCAACCAGGTCTTGAGTTATTTCAGTATAAAACCCAATACTTGAACTGGTTGTCTAGTTTTGTTTTGCTATTCCATCTACGTCTGGTGTGAATTATGAACAAAGACCATACAATCGGGGATATAATTAAAACATAATATAAATCCACTTCGAAAGAACCACCCAAGGATAATCATTTTTTATAAATAGTTATGATCCACTTCTGCCTACCTGATTCTTTTCAAGGTGTATAAGTTGCTGTTTTAATCTGGCAAAGAAATTTGAGCCTGTTTGGCATCATTGCAGCTTAATACAGTACATCTCTTCAAATTGAGTATGTACGCCTAAAAATAATAAGCAAACTATCACATCCTTCAGAGACAACAAAAGGAAGACCAGAAAAAAGAAGAGAAATTGAAAGCTCTAGAGATGCTTTATGCCAAAAAAGAAGCCGATAAGATATTTTTGGAAAAGCAATGGGGAAAAACACAGAAGATTAAAGACGAAAATAAAAAGCTACAAAGCCTCTACATTCAACAAATGGTAAGATATTTATCTACTCAAGCTTAGTCCAGGGTGTTTAATTAAGGCTTTTAGTATTAGTTTTCTAAAACAAGTCTCATGGTCTTAGCTTCCAAATTAGATGTAAATAAAGGTGTCTGAATGTAACACTGAACAGTTTTGCTACAGTACTTTATCTTATAAGCTTTTGCAAGTCAGTGTACAGAATCCAGGTTGTGCAGTAGAAAACAGCTATGTATACTCCAACATAAAAATCTAGCAGTTTAAGCTTCAGCAAGTCCTTCAGCTATAGCACCACAACCAGGTCATTTCGGTACGGACGTAGTAAAGGATGAGGATGCTGATCTGCTTTCTGTTCTATTTAGGCTGAAAAACGGGAAAAGGCACAGCTTGCCCAGAAAGCACAACTGGAATATGAAAAACAAACTGCAGCTCTCACTGCTGTAGAGGAGCAGCAGTTCCAAGAATATGCAAAAGAAGTAACTGATGCAGCAGCAAAAGCTGGAAGAAATACTAACCCACTCCAGAAAGCAGCCACAGCAGGCCTTGGTGGTGGGCTTGGTCCTGTTTTTGGAGGTGTAAGACCCAGTTATTTAGTTCAGGATGAAACTGGAGTCCAGCTGCCCAATTATAATCGCAGAACCGCTCAAGAAATCAAGGAAATTTATGATGCAGGTGACATTCAGCTAGCAAAGAAAAGACTAGGCTTTACATGGTAAAATTCTGAGGAAAAATGCACGTTTGTTGTCATTAAAAAAAAAACAAAGTCCCTAATCTTCCAAAGCTGACAAAAGATTACAAATGAGCACAACTGGCTAAGGGTACTTGTACCAGTTTTAATCTAATTTGTATTTCTACATTTCCTTTAAAAATATGTATGCATATCTTTTCTTGTTTTTCCTGTTTGATGTAACAAGTTTTGACCTAGTCTGATAATGTACAATTAAGATGTACCTTAAGTGTCAGAGATCAGAAATACTTTACCAGCTTCAGGAAATTAGGTTCAATGGTATGATTGAAACCTACCAGAAATAGTTTTATGTTTACACCACATCTCAAGCATTAATGACATTATAATGGATATTTGATCAAATAATCTCTGTATAAGAAACATCTTATGGCTCCACGGCCGAAACGTTGCGTTTTCTTCTTTTCAGTATGGGAAAAAACCTATTACTTGTTCTTTTGAGACCTATGCATGCTGACGCAGTACCCACCTGAACTATGGTATGGTTTAGTTTGCTTTCCTTACTGAAATGAATCTGCAGTCTAATAAAGAGAACATTATGTTCTCTGAACTAGAGACTTTTGTGTGAAGAAATTAAATATTAACACTGACTTATAATTAAACTTAACAAGATTCAAATATGTGAAATTATTTTCTGTGCGAAAGCCATTGGCAAGATAAATCATAGTCATGTAATGCTTTGTTCAGTACTATGAGCTTAAATTCCAGCTTTCACTCACTAAAAATGCAAAACGGAACAAAACAGACATCTGAATAGAACTGAATATTAAACAAAATAGACGCTGCATGTTGCATACAGTAGACGCACCAAATTAAATGTAGTTTGGAGTGATCCTTTTAAGAGCTGGTAAAATAAATTACTTATGAACTTTATTACATAAAAATTAAGGCCCATCTTAAATATTCTACCCACTACAAAGTAATCAGTTACATATTATAGGATATTTAATGGTTTTTAAACAGCTTTTCTGGTGAAAACGCTAAGAGCACATTATTTTAATGTACAACAGCCCAATAAAGGCAATGGGTGTCTGTTATTGCTGAATGTCAGTTAAATCTCAAATGACATTTTTCAGCCCTAAAACACTATTTTAAGAGATATATACACACACTAAAGTATATGCTTTCTAGATCTTTTGACTTACTGCAATCAATACAATGAAAATTGTTCCTGTGTCTATCATAAATACACAGAATCCAAATTCTCATTTACAACAGTACACATGGTGCTTTACAGGTTTTACGGATGCTAAGTAAAAATTAATTCAGGCTATTTCCCGAACAGTAAAAGTACCTGAACTTTAAAATTCAAAATTTTAATCTTGTAAATATACTGTATACAACTCGCTAAAGCATACAAAAGACACTGTAAAGCATTATTAGCATTCCCGAGTTTTAAACTAACTTGTTGTATGAATTTTTACCTTGTTTTATTTGCACATTTCCCTATTATTGCTGTGAAAGTCCAGTATTTCTGATTTTACAGGCAAAATTCCTTTTAAGCAGATTTCTCAAGTTAAATATGAAATAAAACAATTATTGCATTCATGATTTATTAACTTTTTCTAAAATCCAAATAATTCACCAACTCTCACATAGAGTGCAAATCCTGTCAAAAACCCAAGGTAAATCCTAATATGCTTGTTTCCAACTTTTTTTTTAAATCCTTTATTGAACCCGGTAAATCAATTGAGAACAAATTCTCATTTACAACAGTACACATGGTGCTTTACAGGTTTTACGGATGCTAAGTAAAAATTAATTCAGGCTATTTCCCGAACAGTAAAAGTACCTGAACTTTAAAATTCAAAATGTAAAACATACGTTTATCTTCGTTTGGGGCAACAGTCTTTATTCAGAGGACCATTTTCATATGGAAGAAAAAAAACAGAACTATTTTCTAATGAATGGCAGAAGATCACAAAAATCAGTTTAATTCACAGATAGCTGCATAATGTTGGTAATTAAAAAATGTATAAAACAAGAATATAAAATTATGGATTCAATTTAAACCGTACATGTAATTTAGAATATTGACTGCACAGCCAGTACAGTGTTCACCCAGAACGGAGCTCACCCTTCAATCCCATACACAGAAAGGATGAGGAACGAAGAGAAGCTCAGTATAGGACAATACCGGAGACAATTCATGCATTTTTTATACCCTTCTGTCAAATTATGAATCTTTAAAGTAAACACCAACAAAAATAAAAATGAAAGAAGCTCAACAAATTCTGATCATTTCACATATATGAATTATATACAAATTTCATTGCTTATAAATGTAATGTTTTTCAAAGAGCTCATATTAAAAATACAATAGTAGCAAGCCCTTTCAATCCATGATGATCAAGAAAATGATTTGCCAGTTTTAAAACATTGCATTTGCCTTCATAACATCTGGGGTACAGAAGGACAGAAATACACATTTTATAACTCACTGTGCTCTATGCAACGTCACACAGACGTTTCAGAGCGATCGTTAGTATCTACAAAACATTACATTTTTGCCAAAAATGACCACATTTTACAATGGATAATTCTCTTCTCAAAACCTCTGCGATACAAATCACTCATTCCAATTTTGGTATTTCAAGGGGTTCAATCTATTTTAATTAAACTTTACACAAAAAAAGCAACTAACATAATACATTTTCCAAATATTTTAACCTGTTACGCACTTCAGTTGAATACGCTAAGTTCATTCTTTTCTTTCTTGCAGAGTCCCTCTAAAACAAAAAATAATGTCCCCCCAGAAAGTGAAGAGACCGACAGTGCAGAATTCTGAGCTTACTGGTTTTTGGATAAACACCTGTAAAGATGCTTGAAGCTCACATTTTAAACTCTGCCTTTTTTTACAGAAGCATCTACATGTAGATACCACGTGTTTCTTGCAAGGTCAAATAAGGAGTTCCTTATTTTCCAGTAACAATTTATTACTGAATGTTTAAAGATGACGCCTCCTTGTTTCAAAAGATATGGAAAATGTAGCCAGGGAAAGCCATACAAAAATAACTCCCACCTACAGTCACACCAGAACAAAACCAGGTTCCATGTCACTTTAAAACTTTACTAAAACTTCAGTAGTAGAAATATTCCAGACTGCAGATTGTCTGAAGAGCCAACTGAAGTCAAATTTAAAAAGATATGTCCCCAGTGTGTTTTCAGCCAAATTGAAGATATTTAACATCAGAATAAAGGTCCCAAAGGTACAGTACGTTTACTTAATCACTCTCATCTGAACTTGGACTTGAGCCGTATTTTTTTTCCTTGCTATGGTTTTTATCCTTTTCTTGACTCTTAGACTTTTGATTTCTTTCTTCACTGGAGGATCGTTTTTTCTCTTTCTCCTTGCTCCGGTGTGACAGCTCGCTCTCTTTACTGCTTTCCTCCTTTTTCTTCGAGCTGGGACTCCTGCTCCTGTGTTCTTTATCCCTGGCTTTTCTTTCGCTTCCACTTTCAGAACTGCTGTGGCTCTCCTTGCTTTGAGATCTCTTCTTTCGCCGAATCTCTTCACTGCCTCGACTCCTTTTATGGTGCGAAGTCTCCTTATTTTGACTCCTGTCTTTATCTTCACTTCTGCTCCTATCCCGCTCCCGATCCGCACTCTTGGATCTCCTGCTTCTCCGAGAGTCTCTACTTTTGTTCTTGTCTGGACTCCTCTTCCTTTCCCTGCTCCTGGATCTCCCGCGTCTCTTCCCATCCCTGTCCCTGTCCCGGTCCCGGTCGCGCTGGCGCTCCCTGCTCCTGCTCCGTTCCCTGTCTTTGCTGCGCGACTGAGCTCGCCTTCCTCGGTCCCTGCTCCTGCTGCTCGACCTCCTGTGCCTGTCCTTGTTGGAGTCCCTCTCTTTGCTCCTCGATTTTACCCGCTTCTCTCGATCCTTGCTTTTACTCTCGGCCTTTTCCTTACTTTCAGACCTTGTGCTCTTGGTCCTCTCTTTGCTTTTACTCTTCTCTCGGTCTTTTGTTCCCAGATCAGATACCTTTTCTTTCGCTTTAGTGTGATTTTTGTCTTTGCTCCTTGACCTGCCTCTCCTCTCATCACCTTTACTGCGCTTTTGTTCCCTCTCTCTGCTCCTAGACTTGGCCGTCTTATCTCTGCTCTTGCTGCGACTCTTAGATTTTGCCTTTTTCTTGGACTTGTGTTTGTCGTGCTTGTCCTCTCGGTCTGCATCCTTCTTGGATTCCTTTTCCTTGCTCTTGGACCTGCGTGACCTGCCTCTTTTCTCTTTCTCCCTGCTTTTACTGGGACTGTCTGGAGTCTCCTGTTTGTTCTCGGAGGACTTTCGCTCCCTTCCTCTTGTTGGAGGTTTGGGCGTCTCATCCTTACTCTCCAATAAATCACTCCTATGATAGAAAAAAAAAAGAAAAGTTAACCTATAGCTGTTTCGGACAGTGTATCTTTAACAACTACAAACAGGTACAGTTCTTGCTGACTGCAAGCTTAATTGGAAAATAAACAGCTGGGTTATTGATCAGAAATTGTACTAAACCAGAAAGCTGATCACCCCACCTGACTGAGATCCCTAATTCTATATTAAAAAATATTGAGTATTTAATGAAGGTGCTTAAGGTTTCTGAAATGCAAAAAGCTATCAGGTAGAAGGCTGTTGATGTGCACTATACAGTGTGGAAGACATATTGCATTCACTACAGGGTGAATCTTTTGCTTACTTAATCCCAGCTGGCTCTGCAATGACAGAAGTGGAATTCAGGGATTTAAAAAAGTAAAATGATGACTATGAGGGAACCTGATTCAAGTATGCTTATTCCACGGCCTCCAGATAACAGTGAAACACTTACTAGTAGGCAAAGCACTGGAAAGTGCAAATAATTGTGAAAATGGGAGGGGGTTAGGAACAAGCTAACTAGCAAAGTTTTTGGAGCAGATGCCCATCTTTCAAGAAATGGCTGGATGAGATCCACAGATCTGTCTGACTCATATTTCTAACTTTTCTAGATGTGTGATAGATAATACGGAAAAGTGAATGAACATAAACAAGCCAGACACTCTGGTTCTATAACCTTTTTAAAGGCTTTTGGTTAAGAATTTTGTTTAGATGGTTTTAACCGAGTTTTAACATTGCTGTGCTTGTGTTTGAAAAACAGCACTTTTGTGTGGTTGGCTCTCTTTTCATGTTCTTTCAGCCTAAATGACAGCATACAGTGGTGCTCAATACTAAGAATGTGTCCTCTTAAACCAATGTTTGAACACTATTAAAAAATAAACACAAAGGAAAAATTTCCTTATCATTAGAAAATGATATGAAAAGACCCAATATTGAAAATGATTTTGACCAGAAGGTTTTTGGGCATGAAGATGCAGACTGCTACGGCGTGTGTGGGCACAGCTCGGTGCCTCGGGCCCTCGTACTTGTCTCCCTTGATCCAGCGCTCTCCGCTGGGAGCTCTCATCCTCTGAGCTCGCTGCATTTCCTGCCTCCAGTGGGGCGGCGTCTCGCTGCGCCGGAACCGGTCCCGCGACCTCGACCTGGATCTCGATGGAGTTCGGTAGCGCTAAGATAAAGAGCCGCCCACAGAAACGTCAGATTCGCGGCCCCAACAGTTCCGACAAAACCACTTTTTTTTTTATTGGGGTTTCTGTACGCTACATATCTGCAAGGGCAACTAGTCAAGCTTTTCACTGATCTTTGTACTACGATTGTCCACCGCCCTCTTTCTGTATTGATCATAAATGTTATCAAAGCACAATATACAAAAGGGAACAAAAAAGTTCCTTTATGACTATAAACAGGTCGCTCATGGCAAGCTGGTTCAGCTATGGTTACGTCAGAACACTATCTAAAATGTCTTCCGTATCAATCACAGCTCCCACTCTTCTAGGGTATCCATCAAGCTCTATCAGGACCATTGGACCCCTCAAACCAGAACAGAATTAGAGTTGGTTTGAGAAAAAGCACAGTGCTGGATTTTTGAAGAATGTGCATTATTGACGGTATGTAATTATGATCTTAGTTTTACAAAAGTCAGAAACTACACATTTACTTTCAACTGCTGTGATTACAATATTTTGAATAGTAATCTATAGCCCTAATCTGCACTGGCCCTCTGATTCAAATACTGGATGGACACTGGTTTCAAATCAGTGGCAGGAACCATGAACAGAAAATGACATTAAACAACAAGAAACAAACGTGTAATGACAGTGATGTCAATTACATTCACTTATTTAATTTTACTGACTATTTTGTCAGAATGTGTAGAGCTAATTAATCAATTCAACACAAGTGTAGCAGCTTTCAGTCAAATTTCTAATTTTGCTGTTTGCAGGTGTATGGTTTTATTGGAGCCTTATGGCCACTCTATATCTTTCAATGATGTACAGTGAAAGTTGGGAGAACAAATTTTCTTCCAATCTAACTTACTCTTGGTCCTCGTCCTTTAATCTTCCTGCCAGATCTTGTCACCAGAAGTCTCCTGTGATACGGTGATGGCTGGGAGTTCAAAGCAATGCTGAAAAACAAAGAAGTATTTCCACGCTTTTAACAAATCCAACACACTAAAGCAGATAAGGTACAACACCCTGTCAACTCAATCTGAAAATCAAGTGCAAATTTACTCGTTTCACTGTCATACCTGATAGAATAATTACATTTCTTCCACTTGACATTAAGAAAAACTGTTCATTTCAAAGGTCAATACAGAAACAAGATACACAGCTTCTCATATTATTGTTGTGTTAAAAATTACTAAGTTAAAAGGAGAAAAAAGTTTATATAAACGACACATATCTCCCTAAACATTAAATTTAAGTACATTTCATTGCCATGAATTTCTGACAGGATTTCACCCCACAGCACGTGGCGTCTAAACACTCACTTCTCCCTCTCTTTATCCTTTTTCTTCTCCTTCTCTTTTCCTTTCTCCTCCTTCTGCTGCTGCTGCTGCTGAGGGCTCCTCCTCATCAGAAATCTGTTTTCGGGAATGGGAGGAATTTCCTCGGGGCGCACCGTGGAGACGGGCTGGGCCTCGTTTGGTTCTTCCACGCTGCCCTCCTCGGAGCTGCCGAAACATGGCACACGTCACGCCGAGGCAAGCAGCACGCCGAGCTGTACGCTGCCATAGCAAAAACTGCACAAACCTTTTCTTCTCTTTCTTCTTGACTTTCTTTTCCTTTTTGCGTTTTTTGGACTCCTTCTTGTGCTTCTTCTTTTGCTTCTTGGATTCCTTTTCGGACTCGCCCTGGGACTCCGAGGAGGACTCCGAGGACGAGTCGGACTCACTGGAGCTGCTGCTGTCGCTTGAAGAAGAGGGCGATTTGCGCCTTTTCCGTTCTTCCTTTTTGGCTGTGAAGCAGAACCCTCAATAAGTAACGGATTTTCCATTCCAAACGCACACAAGCAACAGCTAAGATAGGGCACCAGGGCAGACCCTAGCCCGTTGGGCAGCTGGGAATTCTGAAGTCGTTTAAAAAAAAAAAAAAAACTACCCTCCTAAAATACTCTTCTCCTGGTCACTACATTGGTTCATGTTACTGGATGTCCACCACATCAACATGACATCAAACATACAGAAAAGCAACTAGCTCTCAAAGTTTTAGAAAAGTTTTATATAAACTGCTACCGCTTCATAGTTTTGAAATGTGTAGAAACAATATTAACTTGTACACAACTGCTTTTATGAAATTCATACAAGGCTTTTACATAAAATCCGTTGATGCAGAAATCATTGATAATGGAGCAAAATTACCTTTAGATTTTGGAATGAGCTCCCCACAGCTGATAACTTTTACTTCAGCATACGGTCTGCTGCTAGCATCTGTCTTCTCATTCTCAATAGTCTTTATCACCTCCTGGCCAGAGATCACTTGGCCAAAAACTACATGAACGCTAAGAGAAAAAGCAATAATATACAAATTAAATACTTTTCCGATCACGTTATATTGTACAATACAAAAGATATATATACTGTAAGCAACCTGAATTACAGAACAGCAAATGAATTACAAAACACTTAATATAAAGAAAAAGTTATAGTTATTTTTCACATTTTTACCATTGCCTTTCTAATGCCTGCAGAATTCAGGAACCCATGGTTCGCAGGACCAATATCATACATGTTTTGGCTCAATATATGTAAATAATTCCATGATCTGCGGCTAATGTTTCAAATATATGTATAGAGATTAGGAACTTACCCATCTAAATGAGGTGTAGGCTTTGTTGTTCTTTTTATTTTTAACATAATATAACAGTAGGAAGTTGAAACATGGAATTAGAGAAAAACACAGTTAGAGGGTCTAAAAGAGAAAACAGTTATTAAAGATTTATATTGACACCGCTCATGAAATCAGTAAATCTTGTTTCTATTAGCATGTAACGTTAAATGTTCAACTTGAAATGCACAGAAAGCTCCATTTAGATTTGAACACTTAATAATTATGCCAAACTCTTAAACACTCAATTTTGAAATATCAAATGATTCAACATTGTGGTTTCAGCAGAATATCAAACTGAATTCTAACTTCTAAATTCAAATGCATGAACAAATCAAAATATCAATACATTCTGAAATGCACAGAGTTAGAAGAAATAACAAGCTCTCTGGCATACTTACATGAAGAACTGTGAGCCATTTGTATCTTTGCCTCTGTTAGCCATTGATAACAGGTACTCTTTGTTGTGTTTGACAGAGAAACTTTCATCTAGGGAGAAACAATCAATATTAATGCAAGTACAAAAAGCACTTTAAAATGTGTTTTGATTCTCTTAGATTTCAACAGATGTTACAGAAGAACAGTTAAACTCTCACTACAGGATGTAAAGCTTGTTAATGTATAGAATCGAAAAATACATAAAGATGATCTTATTATTCTACCAATACAAAGAATGGAAAATGACATCTGAAAAATTATGACATTTGTGTATACGTGTTAAATATTAAGAAATAATTCTACTTTACATCAAGATTAAAGAAACCTACCTTCAAAAAATCCTCCATAAACAGATTCACCGCCTCTGCCATTTCCTACAGAGCAATAAACAAATACATAAATAAAGCATGCAAATAAGATACTGCCAATAGAAAAAAAAATATACAGGGGTTAGAAGTTACCTTCACTGAAGTCTCCTCCTTGAATCATAAAATCCTTTACAATTCTGTGAAACAAACATCCTTTGTAATGCAATGGTTTCTGCGTACCCTTTCCAATGCCCTTTTCCCCTGAACAAAGAATAACCAAGAGTTACAGCAATTCGCTAGAAAAGCAGACGTGTGAAAAACAAGGGTTAATTTATACATGCAACTCTTCAGATTTCAAATATAAAGAATTATCAGTAATGTTTACATGATAAACTTAAGTCTAATACAACAGTTTCCCATCATTTTATATCAACAGGAGTAATACACCTGCAATGATTCTTTTTATTCAAAAGAAGAAGTAATTCTGCACTGTACATTCAAATCGCTTTTTTACCTTTAGTGCAAGACGTGAAGCAAATGACAACAAAATCAACATCACAAGCCCTCGTAAGACGGTAAATTAAAATATTGCACACCAGTACCTAGTGCATAGCCGGACCGAAAAAGAGGCAATGACGATTTTTTTCCCCCAACTAAAAGCAGAATTATTACACGATTATCTTTAGAAATGTACAGAAATATTGGCATACGCACCTGTGCAAAGGCAGCGGAAGTTTTCACATGTTTTAGGACACACATCAGAAAACAATTCAAACACAACTCTTCCCACTGCAGGAATAAAATCAATACAAAAGTGAGCACGTGTACAGTGTAATTTTGACACACAAGAAAACTGTGGAGTCTTGTACTCCCTTACCAGGCACGTTGCTGATGGCTATATCAAAGAAGCAGCGTGGGCGCTGTACCTTCACACCCATGGTCGCTCGCCGAATCTCACCCTGAAACAACAGATGTTTGAAAGACCACTTATACAAGCTCATCAGGAGAGCAAGCTCTGTCATTGGATCTGGCCTGGACCCCCTGGAGGAAGTCGCTGAGAGGAGAATGGTGTCCAAACTAGAGGCCATCATGGACAACGTCTCCCATCCCCTCTGTGACATGCTTGTAGAAATGAAGGGCACGTTCAGCGACAGGCTGATCCATCCACGGTGCGACAGGGAGCACTACAGGAGGTCATTCTTGCCTTCTGCCATAAGACTGTACAACGCATCCACCTTGCGTCTGGGCAGAGGCAACATTGACAGTGACCTGTTTCTGGACTGAACAGTAAACTGATACATCTGTTCTTTTCCTTTTCCCATTTACAACCGTTTTTGTGCAATATATGGCAGGAACCTGTGCAATACATTTATATTTATATTGTGCAATACGACTTTTTGGTGTACTGTTCTGTTCTGGTTTGTTCTGTGTGTTCTGGACTGCGAGTAACTCTTCTTAGTGCACTTCTCACTGTACTGATTGTATTGTATTATTATTGTATCATTTGTTACACTGTGGCTGTGTTGTCTGTGTTAAGCTGCCGTTGCAGTGCAATTTCCCTCACGGGATCAATAAAGTATCTATCTATACAGTCTCTCTCAATTTCATTAAAATAAAACCAGGACGGTCCATTTGCAGTTGTGCGCAAGCTTTGCACATCCTGTTTAACACACAATGGGTAAATGCACTGCCCACGTTACTCCTATTAACACAAATCTCCATCGGCGGTACAAAACAAAACAAGAGGGGCGACTGAGAAGCGGAACCATTCTTCATTCACTACCTACTGCAAGAACCGTAATAATCTCCAATTTTCACTGGCAAGCGCAAGTCTTGTTTCCCCATGAACGCACAGCACATATGCAAATAAATATTCTTCACGATACTGCACTTACCATTCATGTTGAACCATTTCTCCAAAAATACCCTCTGGAAAAAGTTTATAAAGCTGAATGTGAAGATTTCATATGTTCCATTCAGTAGCCATTATCACACATTTTAAAAAGCTATGTATGCTGCCAGATCAAGTTAGTATTGCAGAAGAAACTGAGCAGGAACAGTAAAGAACAATGTGGAATGGAAACAAAGCAAAACACGGGAATTATTTTAAACATGTAAGCCACTACTGTTTTGAGATTTTTAGCAAAATTTGTTTTTAGGAAATCAAAATGGCAAGAAATAAGATGCAGGTATATCTGAAATGCTCTTCCACAACCACAACCAGTCATTTTGATAAAAGTCTGCCTTTCCTTACAGCAAGGCTTTCCAAATGTGGTACTGGGCATCAATAAGAGAGTTGGTTTCTGTCCCTGCTGAGCTTTCCTTTACAGGTCGAACCCTTAATTGGAATAACAAGAGGATTCATTTGAAATCCATTTCTTTTCAGTTCCTGAACATGTTGGAGGATGTCTTTCAAAGATCACATTTCATAAGTAACTTCAAAACACCGATGTGCGAGTACAAAAAACAAACTTAATTTCCAAAGGTTGTAGTAATTCAGGTGGGTGGCTGAGTCAGCATGCGTAGGCTGCAAAGGAACAAGTAATAGGTTTATTCCATGCTGAAAAGAGAAGAAAGAAAACAACGTTTCGGCCGTGGAGCCTTCTTCAGGTGTGAGCAACCTGAAGCCCCCTGCTCACACCTGAAGAAGGCTCCACGGCCGAAACGTTGTGTTTGGTAATAAACCTATTACTAAAGTAATAAAGTAATTATACTATTACTTGTTAATTTCCCAAGGTGCCAATCGAGCATCTTCTTAGGAACAAGTAAAGGTTTATTTCATGCTGAAAAGAGAAGAAAGGAATCACAACGTTTCGGCTGTGGAGCCTCTTCGGGTGTGCTCAGCCGAAACGTTGCGTTTACCTTCTATTTCAGCATGGAATAAACTTTTACTTGTTCCTTTGCAGCCCACGCATGCTGCTGCAGCTACCTGTAAAGGACTCAACTAAATTTGCTCAGCTAAAATCAACACCAGGACAGGGGTGAGAACAAATGCTTAAAAACACAGTTCTACAAAGAAAGAAATGTTATAACAGCCTGAAAACGCGACTCTAAAATGCCTTTAACCAAAAAGAGCAGTGGGTTATCTAAAAATGACAGAAAAGAGCTTGCTCGACATTGGTTTATCTAGGGTACAATTTTAATTTACGCAGGACCATCATTCAAGGTGTCTTGCGTTTTAAAGTGATCTGTGAAAAAAAAACTTTGCAAACGATGCAAAGCAAAGTACCACACTTTACTACCTAATTAACAATTAAATTAAATTAATTAGAAACGGCAATTAAACGTCTGGGAATAAGCAAGCGCAGAAATGCAGAACGCAGGCAATTCAGTTGCAACGTTCACGCTGCAGGGTAGAAAATGGAAGTGATGAATTACCGAGCGAAAATGTTGACCCCCTCAACTCGGGAAGGAGAGGGGTCACCCTCCGTACCTGGCGACGACGTGATATGAGATATGGGACAACTTCAAAATAAACACGTTAGCCATTTCCCTCCGAATTAAACAGTACCCACGTACCGCACAATAATGTATTCATGTAGAAACCGGTAAAGCGATAGGGTCAAGGTGTTATTTTAAAAGTAAAAAGTTTCAAACGGCGATGCGTGTGTGTTACGTCTGGAGAAGTTGGAGCCGCTCATTGCTCGCTGCCCGAGGCGGCAGGAGAAATGGAGCCCGGCAGCCCCGCACTCATTCAAACAAACCAGCGCCCGGCGTTACTCCCGCCCCGGCTCTGATGCAGGCCTCGTCCCGGAAAAAAAAAACGGAGAGCCGCGCTGTGGCCGGGCAAAACCTCCGTCAGTTTCCACGGGGGGCTGCCGCCCCCCTCCGGGCGGACGGGACGCGCGACCTCTCCAGCCCCGCCGTCCACGGCTCATTGAGCGTTTGCGGCGGCCGCGACTACTCGAGTCCCCGGATTAAGGCCTGCGCCTGGGTGCACACAGCAGTTAATTCAACTTCACCGCAGGGACGAACCACCACCGCAACAACAAAAATATTCTCCCTCTGCCCCCTGCTCGCACATACTCGGACTCTTTACACGAAAGCTGTCTCCTGGTAGTACGCGGTTCAATAAGCGTTTACCTCAGTAAATTCTGTAACTGCCGGCACCCTTCGGCTGCTCCCCAACCCAGAAGGAAGACGAGCCTTATTCAGTTTTTCTCCTTCACTAATTTCTAAAGATGGCGCTAAGAGAAACGTCAATGCATTTCGGGTAAATATCCGCCAGTCAGCGCGGCTGAGCGGGGTCATAGATGCGCGGTTTTGTACATCACCAACCCCCTGCCTGCTTCCTTGAGATATTTACAGTTCAAAACGCATATTTTACAGAAGAACCTGCCCTACAACACTTTTTAAGACAGGTTTAGAGGAATAGAGAATAATAAGGAATTAAAACTTGTGCAAAATTAACTGTAGAGAATAAGTCTGAATCAAAAATTAGAAAACTGTCACAAAAGGTCAGCTGTTTACTAGCTTATCCTTTTCATTGCTCACCTGTAAAAACTGTATTCCGGCATTTTTCGTTATAATACATTACAATAACGTTCTTTAAAAGTGCAAATTGAAAGTTGTCCTTCTAAGTTTAAATAAAAATGACAAATATTTGTGTGATATTAAAACCCAAACATCCCCGAGGCCAAACAATTCACTTTTAAATAAAACATTTTTCTAACTTTTTATATAATATAGGTACCGTATAATTTGGGTTGATGGACACAATATTTTTTAAATGGATGCTTTTATAGGCGTGTATATTCGAAAGGTTACTGTAAAGAAAAAGGGGTCATCTAGAATGTTCAACGTTTGTTGTTTCCTTATATAGTATTAATAAAATACGACTAAGGGGAATGCTTGCTTTGCACAATTCCTCATAACATGTTTTCTGCGTCTCGAATTCTGTTAACCTTTGTTATCAATTACATTGAGGGGTACAACTTTTTTATGATGTTTTAAAATAGCGATAGTCCCTGAAACAATGTTACATGACGGGCCATTTTGTGGCAGGAAGATGGTACTTTCTGCAGTTAAATAAGGGTGACATTCGAGAAATAGGAATTTGTTGAATTGCATTTCATTTGCAGATAAAATCCAGGTAACTTAAACACGACGTTATCTTTTTGAAATCTCTAATTGACCACAGTGCCGTGAAAGATGTCTGGCACAAGAATGTTAACCTGACTCTTTACACGTGCGTCTCAAGCACGTTAGCATCTGCTGTAGTGTAGCTATCTGTATGCGAAACCCTGCACACAGGCAAGTGTTCTACCCGTAAACTGGTTTACGTAAAGGTAAATATAATTTGCTCGCTGTCAGGATGTTTAACCTGTTTTTTATGTTTCGGTAAGTATTTTTTGAGATACAAAAAAGTCCATTGACCATAACAAGGCGAATAAGCCCACAGTACAGTAAGAGGGTAGTGTGTCTTGGACCAGCTCTTGAAATAAACTGAATTAATAAATAATAAACTAACCTGTAGATTACAAATCAACGAGGATTGCTGTATTTCTGCTTCGTTTTTTCAAACTTTCAGCTGAACAGCAGCTACAAGAAAATTATTTACTAGTAACAGAACGTGGAATAGCACGACTGCTCTCTGATTGTGAAGTTGAGAACAGTTTACCTTTAGCCCAAAACTGAAATCATTAGATTAAAAGTCTTATTTTTATTTTTTAAAAAGCGACCTGTTATGGTCGTTAATTTTACTTGTATTATTTTAATGTTTTACCTTGTGTTTCATCACGGTCTTTAACTGCCAGTTTACTGATTTAAGTCCCATATAGTGTAACCCACCTGCAGGTGAAGGTCGACCAGTTTCCCCCAGTTCCCCTGGTGAGCTGTGTGCAGTACTCTTAGAGATCATATGCAGACAGTGATCTCTGCCTTGCCTTGGTGCACAGTACAGGAAAGGTTACAACTGAGAGGAGTTTGACTCTCCTTGCTTTTTTAAATTGCTACAGTGTAATCATTCTCGAAATACTTTACTGCTCTTTCCTTCTGGTTATAGCTCTGACAGCATGGCTGTGTAATTTGTTTTGGACCGAAAAGTTCTCTTATCTAAAAAAGTGCTTCCTATTTTCTGTTAATTAACTGCATGTTCTCCTGATCTTTACTTGAGTGCCTGAGTCTCTCTTTCGTTATTGAGACAGGCGGTAACAGAGCTGACAGTAACTTTAAGGACTATGAATACTTACAGTACGTGAGAACAAGACAGGTGGGAGGTCTTTCGCTCATTCGTTTGCTTGCAGCTTATTCAACCTAAAAGATCTCATCCGACATTTGCCTGAAAGATCGTCAATAGTTGGGCCTGTAGTGGTCTTTCTTAGACTTTGTGCCAATGAATTGTGTGATTAAATCCTAATTAAGTTTCATTCAAGATTATTTTAACCTCAACATCTGATAAACTATATGCAAAGACCCTACAGTTGTTATTCTCTCAAGGTTTGCAGTGCGTTTGCTCTTTATTGCTAACGGAGAAAAGACTTCCTCGCCTTTGGACGATGTATGAATGCTTCCTTGCCACGACAGGTATGTAATTGTATCTGTTTTTGTTTCCCTTTTGTCTCGTGTTCCAGAATCTGCTGGGCCAGAATGGTTTAGGCTGTTTTCTGAGGTCTTTGGATCTGTGAAGCAGGGCACAGACTTGGCTGTGAAGCTCGCCAGCCTGAGATGAGCACCTGCATGGCGGTCTGTTCCTTCGGCACGCGCTAGCGGGGGGGGGACAGGGGCCGGGGCCATGTTGCGGCTGCGGAGTGTGTGTCGCTCCTCCTGGAGGCTCCTGCACCCCCGGGTGGCAGGCAGCGATCAGGTGCTGGAGCAGCTCTTCGCCAGCGGGAGCGAGGAGCAGGTGCTGGACGTCGTGGGCAGGAACAAAGCCAAGCTGTCGGCGGCGCACGTGGGCCTGGCCGTGAGCCGGCTCTGGCAGTTCCAGAAGGAGAAGCCCCAGATGCTGCGCACCCTGGAGTTTACCAGGACTCACCCGCAGTTCCTCGCCCTGTGTGTGCTGGCGGAAAACAAGGTGGAGCAGCTGCCGGACAGCGAGCTCGTGGACATGCTGTACAACGTGCTCAGGTGAGACGCCAGGCTCTGCGGGTGGGGAACAAACCGAACGCTGTTCAAGGGAGAGCACAAAGCAGCTTCGCCTCACTTTCCTGAGCGAGTTTCTGACAAGGAAGATCGTCAGTGTAGCTGTCATGGCTTTTGGCTTCGGCCAGCTGTGTGCCCAGTAAGGAACATTAACTCCATCTAGCTCATTTGGTTTTTGTTAGCTCATTGATCTCCATCAGTTATTTAATAATAATAACAATAATACACTTTATTTTCTATAGCGCCCATAAAGGTGGCTTCTTAAAGTGCTTTACAGAATGACAGCAGCAACAACAACAATTAAAAATAAACAATAAAAAATACACAAGGTCAACACGGTGAGAATACAATAGTGGTTCTAAATACAATAGGAGCAGGGGGGTAAAGAATGGAACCAGTTAAGTAAAGACTCTTCTAAAGAAGAAGGAACTGTTATTATTTATAATAATAATTATTATTATAAATTATTTCCTGGAATAAACCAGAATATTGGCCTTGACAACACGATCCAGACACACACCGCCCTCTGTGTAGAGAAGAGCCTCCTGTTATAAGAAGAGTTATAAGCACCTCAATGTAGTTTTAATTTGTGTCCTCTGCTTCACGTAGATAAAGAGCAAGTATATTAAACTGGCCCGAGCCAATCTCGGTTATGGGTTGCTCTTAATCTTTATGACGGTATCTGCTATTGACAGCTAACTCCCTCCAATCGATACCACTGCTTTTTCTTTCCATATTAACATTTACAAAATAATCTCGAAAGAGAAAGCACAAGGCAGATAGTATAAATTATCTCTTTTTATTGTCCAGATTACTAATGGTAATAATCATCCCTAAGCGCAATTTAAGAAAGACTGGGATGTGGAAATGAGCTGAGAATAATGTGATGTAATTCATTTTGTCTGCTCTGAGATTAACACCTGTTCACAACATGGTAATTCGTAATTGACTTTCTTGTTTTATGTCCAATTTTGTGTGTCACCATGAAGTACTCAGTATCTGTACAACATCACTGCAGTACTACATCACATTGTTTAATTGCTTTACCTGAAGGCTGAGTGTGGAACCACATGACTCTCTGGTCCAGGAACTTGTTACAGAAGGATGGCGCAGAATAGACAGGTGAGTATTGACGATGGATGAGGTCTGTTAAGCAATATAGCAACACTAATATTTCTGCTTCAGTTCAAGTTACTGTACTATTGCTTAGAGTTCTCAATTGAACCAGCACACCAAGTGTGCTTTGCTTCTTCCTTCTTGAAAGTATTGTTTTCTGAAATCTAACAACAAAATATATTACATTCCAAACAGAATCTTAAAATGGGATCTCTCACAATAAAAATTTGCTTGTTTCTTTACAGGTTACCAATGGCCCCGCTGTCCAAGTTTGCAAATTGCTTAAATGACCAGCACCTGAACTGTAGCCCTCTAATGGGAGAAATCACTGAGATTGTAAGCCAGAAACTGGACTCAGTAAAAGATGCCAGGTGTGTGTGCACTAGGAACATCATACAGTTACAAGTTTGGTTAATGAGAAAGGCATGTTATCTTTCCCTTTCAGTGTTACTCTTTGACGTTCTTAAGTCTGCCCGCACGTGTAAGTTTATACTGTGCTGTACAGAAAGAAAGCAACCCAGTGGTCTACCTGTGTGAGCAATTCAAATGATCTTTTTTCTTTGTTAAACACTTGAAGCTTCAGGCACCAATTGAGCAGTTTATGCAGGAGATTTCAGACTAGGTTGTCCAACCAGAAGTGAAGCAAAAACACGTGACAATTAAGGGAGATCTTTCTGTTCACTTTGCAGTCACGTAGAACATCAGAGATTTAAGAAAATAAAGTTCAGTTTTATTGAAAACTGAAATCAGTACAAGAGATCAAATCAAGACTGGGAGCCTCCTTAGTAATATTTTACTCTTACTGGTAAATCTACGTTTTCTCATGCAAAATTCCTTTCATTAATTAAACTACACTAAATAGGCCGGCTGGACGTAGTCTGTGCTACTGCTCTAGCTTTAGAATATCCATACAGCCATGTTTTATCTCTGGCCTGTGTTGGCCTGAATAGAAGTCCCCACGGTGGAGACTTTCACGTACCACTTCTGTGTGTGAGCTCCAGGGTGTTTGTATGTTTGCAGGGTTCTGTCCATTCTGATGATCGGCGTCTCAGCTCTTGTGTCCCCAAGGCTGCGGGACGCTCTCATCCAGAAGATGGATTTCCTCCTGGACACCACGGGTCCCATCCACTTCAACACTCCCAGAAGAGTCATACAGTTCCTGCGCAATGTCAAGCACAGCTACAGGCCCTTGATAGAGAAGTGCAACAGAATCCTCTTGCACAGTGCGAAGGATCTGGATGCTGAAAACATCAGCATCATCCTCGGGCTTTATCAGTCTCTGCAGTTCAATAACTGTGACTTTCGACTGGCTGCTAAACGGAGACTTTCCGAGCTTCTCGATTCCTGCACAGATCCTGTGTCTTTTACCAGACTCTTTGCTGCGCTTGGACCCATGGCTGGGCAGGAGACCAGGGAGAGGTACTTGAAAATGTACAGACAGATGTACATAATGTGTAGATTATGCTGCAGCAATGCTGGTCTTGCATGACCTGAATCCTAAGTTATAAAGTTGAATTGCTTTAGTGTTAGAACAAATTGCAAAAGGAGATGGATGTGGCAAGCTTCTTTTTCTTGAAAGAATACAAGTCGTAAAAGTTTGGGCATATTGTGCGTAAGGAGTCGGTGTTAGTATGGAGCTGAAACTGGTGTTAGTGCCAGCATGACAATACTGTTCCTTGTTTTGTAGGTTGGAAAGTTCTGCGCTGCTATTGGCTGAAGAGTTGAACTCCCAGCAGGCACTGGCACTTGCAGAAACTATGGAGGAAATGGAGTGCAGAAACCTGCAGCTGATTAACAAGCAAGTCAACTTCGTTAGTAACCCTGCGTGGCAATTAGGTCTTCAACTTCTACTGATTGCATAGAAGTTAATTCATATTCATATGTCTTGCTGAGTTACAAGAAAGTGGTGTGAATAGTGTGCAATAATAACATGTTAAAAGGAGCTGAGTTTTGTTCTATTGCATATGAGTATGACCGAGGGAATCTTAGAAGTGAAGTTATTTAACTCTTGCCCAAATAAATAACAGTGGGTAGTTGGTTTGTACACATAGAATTAGAAAATTGTAAGATTGGTTTTTATTCATGCTCTTATAATTTTTTTTTTCTAGAATTGGGACAATCTTTTCCAAGAACTTGGAAGGATACAAACCCGTGGAGATTGCTAGGATTACTCAGGTTCTGATTCTGCTGCATTACCAGAATCCAGAGTTACTCACGAAGCTGAGGTGTTTTCTAGTGAGGTAATAAAAATCTCCCATCCAGATACTGGGTAGGCTCACACCTGTAGATGCTCTAACTCTTGGTGAAGATGAAGGACTTTATTTAATGTAATGAGCCTTTTGAGAATGAAAACACTGTGTGCGAGTGGAGGTGCTACACAATCCAGAGATCTAACTCCACCTCGGCATTGCCCACACAGTCCGCAGGCCTGACCCTTCGTAAGTGCGGCTTATGCAGTCTGCAGGGCTGACCCTTCGTAAGTGCAGCTTATGCAGTCTGCAGGCCTGACCCTTCGTACGCGCGGCCTACACGGTCCGCAGCACCTGACCCCTCGTACGCGCAGCCTATGCAGTCCGCAGGCCTGACCCCTCGTACGCGCGGCCTACGCAGTCCGCAGGCCTGACCCCTCGTACGCGCGGCCTACGCAGTCCGCAGGCCTGACCCCTCGTACGCGCGGCCTACGCAGTCCGCAGGCCTGACCCCTCGTACGCGCGGCCTACGCAGTCCGCAGGCCTGACCCCTCGTACGCGCGGCCTACGCAGTCCGCAGGCCTGACCCCTCGTACGCGCGGCCTACGCAGTCCGCAGGCCTGACCCCTCGTACGCGCGGCCTACGCAGTCCGCAGGCCTGACCCCTCGTACGCGCGGCCTACGCAGTCCGCAGGCCTGACCCCTCGTACGCGCGGCCTACGCAGTCCGCAGGCCTGACCCCTCGTACGCGCGGCCTACGCAGTCCGCAGGCCTGACCCCTCGTACGCGCGGCCTACGCAGTCCGCAGGCCTGACCCCTCGTACGCGCGGCCTACGCAGTCCGCAGCACCTGACCCCTCGTACGCGCGGCCTACGCAGTCCGCAGCACCTGACCCCTCGTACGCGCGGCCTACGCAGTCCGCAGGCCTGACCCCTCGTACGCGCGGCCTACGCAATCCGCAGGCCTGACCCCTCGTACGCGCGGCCTACGCAATCCGCAGGCCTGACCCCTCGTACGCGCGGCCTACGCAGTCCGCAGGCCTGACCCCTCGTACGCGCGGCCTACGCAGTCCGCAGGCCTGACCCCTCGTACGCGCGGCCTACGCAGTCCGCAGGCCTGACCCCTCGTACGCGCGGCCTACGCAGTCCGCAGGCCTGACCCCTCGTACGCGCGGCCTACACGGTCCGCAGGCCTGACCCCTCGTACGCGCGGCCTACACGGTCCGCAGGCCTGACCCCTCGTACGCGCGGCCTACGCAATCCGCAGGCCTGACCCCTCGTACGCGCGGCCTACACGGTCCGCAGGCCTGACCCCTCCTACCTATGAGCTACGAGTACTAATGTGTGCTTCTGTCTTCCAGTCACCTGCAGGTCAGCGTGTTTCCCTATGAGGTCACCATGCTGACCCGAGTGCTCTCCATGCTCCCCTCCCCCCGGCTGGATGAGGAGGTGACCTCCCGTGTGGATGATCTCCTCCCGCAGTGCAACCTCAGCGACCTCAACACCTTTGCCGCCGCCATGGCCAAGTGGGTGCGCCACGACCCCTCCTACAGGCACGTGATGCCCCGAGTGTACGTAAAGCTGCTCCAGAAGCTGAACCACTGCGGGCTGGAGAGGCTGCGGAAAGCGGACAATCTGGACCTGCTGCTGGAAGAGCTCAAGTACGTTCCCGGGGAGTGGTTTGAGGAGGTGCTGCTCGAGGAGACCATGCTCAGTTTGCAGCGGCTGATAGATCAGATCTCTTGGAGCAATGTACCTGAACTGGCAGTTTTCCTGACCCGAACCAACCACCTATGCACACCGCTGCTGGACAGAATTGCCAGTGTTAGCATGGAGCACATTGAAAAGGTACGAGTATCATTTCGACAGCAGCCTGGATAAATCAGTAGAACCTCACTAGGTGACATGTTCATCTGTGTTCTTATCCTCCCCTGCACCCATACAACTGATTATGGCATCTTGGATATCTTGGTGAATGGAGTAACACAGTGGAGCTGTGGTTAGCATTGCTGTGTGCTCTGGGTTCAGTTCTGGACACGGGGTGCCATCAGTGTGTTCTCTCCATGTTCGCCTCCGGGTGCTCTGGTTTCCTCCCACAGTTCAAAGACGTGCTGGTAGATTAATGGGATTCTGGGAAAATTGGCCCTTGTGTGAGTGTGTCTGTGTCTGTGTGTGTGCGCAACGATGAAATGTTGTCCCATCCAGGGTGTATCCCTGCTTGTGCCCTTTGCTTGCCTGATAGGCTCCTGCTTCCCCGTGACCCTACCAGATAAAGCAGTCAGGAAATGAATGAATGGATCTTGGCTTATTTATTTGCAGATTCATTATTCAGCAATGTATGCCACCATCCTCCCCTTCACTGTACTGAATTATGATCCCCCACAAGGTGACGAGTTTTTTGACGCCTGCATCCAGCACTTGAGACCCCATATAAGTAAGTAGTCTTTTTCAAGGTCTGAAGTAGTTCAAGTAGGGAGCTGCGTCAGCATGTGTAGGCAACAAAGGAACAAGTAAAGGTTTATTCCATGCTGAAAAGAGAAGAAAAGAAACACAACAGTTTGCTTGTGGAGCTACACACCCAAAGAAGGCTCCACAGCCGAAAGATTGTTTATTTTCTTCTCTTTTCTGCATGGAATAAACCTTTACTTGTTCTGTTCCAAGGTTTTTAAGGTGGACTTGTACGAAAATTACTTTTGCCAGACTACTTGCAGCCTGGAAAAAGCTATACCACAATCTAGATGACACCTCTTGTAGTATAGCAGGCTTGATTGTGTCTGACTGCAAAGGTCCACAGCTACTGTTAATCATTTTTGCACCAGAGTTAAGACCTGGAGTCTAGTTCTCTCTACCCTTTGTGATATTTCGTTGACATGACCCAATTTACTCCCCTCTCCCTCTTTATTTTAGACACAATCTCTGATAGAGTGTTGTATGTACTCCTACCTGCTAGTGTGCTTTCTGCATTTCTTTGATACTTCAGAGATGATCAGCATTACCCAGAATTTTAATTAGTTAAAATTATTAACAATAATGTAGAAATAAATGATCCACAAAGAAGCAGGGAAGAGGGAGTAAAAAGCATTTCTGGTACATTTTTTTTGCCAACAGGATCCATGCAGTGATCATGCAGTTATGTTAGGAAAATGCAGTTTCATTTTTAGTTTTTGATGGATGTTTCGTTTTGCAGGCTCGTTTGATCCCCACCTGCTGGTGCTGCTGGCATATTCTTTGGCAGTGGCTGATTGCTTCCCAGAAGATGTGATTCGAGAAATCTTTAATGTGGATTTCTTGGCTAAGCTGGACGCACAGTTAGAAAGTTCGTAAACCACTTTTTGTTTTGTCTGAACTGGAATTTCTGGGGGCTCCAATTTCTTTTTGGTTTTTGGAGTTTTGCCTAGCAGCATTACGGAAAACCTATTGTTAGTCATTGACTGATGTAGATTTAAAGTGACCTTTATCCACTATCCATGAAACCAAGTATTCTCTCTTCTGTCTTGAGCTATGGTCTGAATCTCTGGCAGATTTATTAGCAAACAAGATTAGCAAACAATTTCCATCAATACTTTTATTGCTGAGTCCTAAATGAACAAGACTTCTGTTTGAATTTTTGTTCTAAAGAGTTTTCTTATTTCTAGTAAAAATAATACTTTTAACTATCTGCTTGATTTCTGAGAGAACATCCAGCCACACTGTAGGACTGAGAGAATGCAACCTACTGGTACCCACTAAGAGAACCTTTTCATTAGCCTTTGAAGGATTGAAATAACCCAGGCAGGAAAATCCCTTTTCAGGAAAACGCACCATTGTAAAGTATATGGCACTTCCCAACAGGTGAAAAAGTAAATACGGGAGTGATGTCATAAGAAAGATTTAAATATTGACAGAGAGTCATTTTCAGCCCTCACTACTAACAGTAGGGAGCAGTTGTAAGACCTGGATTTAAATCTCCCCTGCCCCTGTTTTAACAAGGCTTTGTTTGTCAATGGCAGCTCTTCCTGACGCCCTGAACATGCGAATAAGATTGAGGCTGATGGAGCTGAACAGAGCCGTCAGCTTAGAATGCCCAGAATTCCAGATCCCCTGGTTCCACGAGAGATACTGCCAGCAGCTCCTGAAGAAAGGTAAGTCCGAGAGCCTGAGGGCAGGACAGGAGCTACCAAGACCTACCCGGGACCTGGGGGAATTCTCATGTACTGTATCTTCATGTATCTGTGTACAGACAGCCATTTGATACCTTTTAGTACCACTAATCTTGAATACTAAGGTGTTAGAGATAAGGAAGGTGGATCTTTCCTAGTGAAAGAGAGAATATGGGAGTATCCACTTGCTTTGCTTAACAGCTGTGCACAATCCAAGAAGTGAGAACATATTTAAAAAAAAAGAATAAAAGCCCTGGAGATGCTGGGAGAGCTTGATTTGAATTTCTCCCATCTAAAAGTGACCATCTGCAACAGTAATTCACAAACCTGTAAACTTTTAATCGAATATGTTGATAGATTTATGGAGGACTTTGGAATTTTGGGTGGGTGTAGGAGTTTATATCTTTCAGGGAGGGAATCTTCACACTTCCCCATGCCTCACTCTCTGACAGTAGAATAGATTATTTTAATGAATTGAATTTACAATAAGTACATATCTGAGACTTTGGAATGTACTGCATCAGACCATGCAGTATTACTGTAGGACCTAATGGTGTACTCGGAGGAAACATACTGAAATTAACTTCTATGGGACGAATTTCAAAGAGATCAAATTTATTGAACTACAATCCGAATTAGAACTTTTGGGAGAAAGTTGTTGAAATGAAACAAATAACTACATGCTTTTGAGGTTGTATAAATATAAATGGGCAAGATCATAAGAATCGTCTGTGCACTCTATGTAAATAATATCTCAACCTGTTGTTTCCTTTAATGGAGCGATAGCAATCCTAAAGGAATATTTAGAAATTTTAGGGGAGAAACTGAATGTAACAAGTTCTGTCACATGATGTCTACCAATCAGACCAATTGAAACCTGTTTCATCTATATTACATCCCATTGACTTGAAAATCCAAAGAGAATATAGCCATATTAAATATACTTTGCTATGTAGAGTTCTAGATTTGAAGCTGTTAAATTTAATATTGTACCATGACAGCTATCCCTGTTTCACAACCTACCTGTAGAGGTCTCCTGAGCTTTCCAGTTCATCACCTCATTTACAGATTTAGTGGGAAAGGCAAATGCAAAGAATCAGTCTTGAACATACTCTTGTATTACTACTTTCAATTAAGGCCAGAGGTATGGTGGTATCACCCTGATCATACTGTAATACAAGATGGGAAGTAATTAGATTTCTGACATGATTGCATTTGGAGGATTATTTATTGACATAAGCTCTATATAAAAGTGAAATGTTTTCCACAAATAAACATCTTCAAAAATATAATTCTTCTTTATAAAAATATAACACATTTACAAAAATAAAACAGTTAAAAATATAAAACACCTTCAACACAAATATTTTAAACAAATCAGTGTTGCTCTATAACTTGTGATATAATGGGCACATTATCTCACAAGTACACATCTGGCTCACTGCCCACCCCTACGACTTGCGACTCACTACAAGAAAATCAAACCAGTTTGATTATATCGTAGCGAGCCGCAGAGAGTCGTAGGGGCTATTAAGAGTGCTATGAGGGAGTCACTGGGGGTGTCACACTACACAACTGAGGGTAATGGGCGTGCACTGAGACTCTACAACTCGCTGTGATTTTCTTACGATTATGTAAATGAAGGCTACGACTGAAAATCCTAGGAAAAGCCGTGTAGTGTGACACCAACATAAGGAGATTTCCTGGATGCCAAGCAATGTCTGGACTGCAGCACCCAATCTATGCTCTGGGAGAGCATCTGTTCTGCTTCAGCGACACGGGAGACCCCTGGCTTGCCTTGCTGGAGCTCTGCCTTGTAACACTGTCTTACGCATTTTTGGCTGACCGCCCTAGCAGTGGTCCCATTGCATTTCTCCACATTTCGGTCTGATAACGGAGAGCTCCAGGGGTTTGCCTTTATCTGTGCTCCACCTATTGCCCTTGCCAAAGACCAGCCTGAAAAGGGAAAAAAACGGAACATGCCCGGTGTGTCAGTTTCTGTCCAAAGAGTCAGAGTCAGGCTCATTCGAGATCTTCAGCAGCATCGTCCTTTCGCTTCAATTGCAAATGTTTCACCCTGAAGGCTAACATTTTGCAAAAACATTGTATTGTCGCAGGTAATGGTTCTGTCACTGCAGTCCAGCAGCAAATTCATAAGATGCTGGGGGAGATTCTAGGAGGAATGAGTTATGCCAAAGTGTCTGTACTCACGCCTTATTTCTATGTAGTCGGTAAGTTGTATAATATTACCTTTGGAACTAGTGTACTTTGCTTCATATGAAATTAATACTAAGAAATGTAATTGAATTTGTCCAGGTCGATGCAGTACTGCCTGTAGCATACATTTAAACCACAGAAGACTCATATTTCTAAAACGAGCAGCACTTTAGAAATTTAGTCTGTTTCCTTTAATTGTAAATATCCAGAATTTGCTCTCTGCTATGGGAGTCCACAGTCTCTAGACTAATACCCTGGATGACTGTTCCTCCAGAATTTGAATGCATCTTGGACAGAAACAAGAAGCCTATCCCTTACGTGGAGCACAGCAGGTTGCTGATCACGGAAGAAGGGAAGGTGCAGTGGGGTCCTGGCAGTCCTGTGAATGATAGAAGTGAACTTCCGCCGGGAGCTCAGCGGTAGGCCTTTAACGTTACTGTGTCCTCCATCGCCAATCTATCCTCCATCCATTTTCTAACCATAATTCAGGGTCATGGGGGAGCCCGAGCCTATCCCAGCAAGCAATGGCTGCAAATCAGGACACTGACACAGCCACACACACACTCGATCCAGGGCCAGTTTTCCCAGAATGTCTTTGGACTGTGAGAGTAAACTGGAGCACCCTGAGGAAACCCACACGGACACAGGGAGAACATACAGGCTCCACACAGACAGTACCCCAGGTCCAGAATTAAACCCAGGGCCCCAAGACTGCGAGGCAGCAATACTAACCTCTGCGCCACTGTGCTGTCCTTCATTGCAGACTTTGTCTCGCATATCTCCACACAGCTCAACTTTAAACACACGCATTAATGAAGAGCAGTGTCTTCACTTTTTATAATAATAATAGCTTACACTTTATAGCGCTTTTTGGACACTCCACTCAAAGCGCTTTACAGGTAATGGGAACTCCCCTCCAGCACCACCAATGTGTAGCCCCCATCTGGATTATCCAACGGCAGCCATAGTGCACCAGTATGCTCACCACACATCAGCTATCAGTGGGGAGGAGAACAGTGGGGATTATCAGGAGGCCATAACTGGTAAAGACCAATGGATGCCAGAACGCTGGGGTGACACCCCTAGTCTTTTCCAGAAACACCCTGGGATTTTTAAGGACCTCAGTTTTGTGTCTCATCTGGAGGACGGCACCTTTTTACAATATAGTGTCCCCGTCACTATACTGGGGCATTAGGACCCACACAGACTGCAGGGTGAGCGCCCCCTACTGGCCCCACTAAGACGTCTTTCAGCAGCAACCTTAGTTCTTCCCAGGAGGTCTCCGATCCAGGTACTGACCAGACTCACACCTGCTGAGCTTCAGTGGGTTGCCAGTTGTGAGCTGCAGGGTGATATGGCTGTTGGCTATACTTTAACGTTTTTTAAATCGGACTACAAATTCAGACTACACTTTCCAGAAGAAATAATTATATATATAAAGTATCATCTCAAGGTACCAGTACAAAAGTGTGAATAAGTTTAATGAATGTTACCTGCTAGTATTGGATGACTTCTTTATCAGAAAGTGTTCTTTCCTGTGCTTTCTCCTCAGCGTTGCTGTGGATTTCCTTGACTCTAAATCCTTCTGTAAAAATTCCCGTCACATGAAAGGAGAGGCTGTGATGAGAAAGAGGCACCTAGAGATCCTGGGATACAATGTAGCTCAGGTGAGCAGAAACTGTAATGTTCTGCGCTACAGGACAAATAACATATAGTGTCTTTGGTGAAGGAATGTTGTTTCTTCTGCATTGCAGTTTCGAAAATAAACCTCTGATCTTGAAACTAAGGTTCAAAACTAACAAGATCATCTTATTTTGTTGACTTAATTTCTTTATTTTAAACAGATTCCTCACTTTGAATGGAATTCAATGGAACTCTCAACACGGGACGCTTGGAAAGAATACCTACGAAAGAAGATATTTTCAGAAAATACTTAAATGGATGGAGTTTTCATATCATAATAAAAGACTTGTTTTTAATTCTGACTATCATTCTGTGTGGAACAAAAATTAGTTCTATTTTTCTTGAAAGTGGCATTATTTTACTTCTTCCATTTTCTGTCCTTCTATAGAGGGCAGAATGAGTTAAGATGGTTCTTTCTTATTTTGTTGTCTTATGTGAAGTTAAAGCAATTTCACATACAGTATGAACCACTGCTTCACGTACTGTATTTTAGTAGACTACACGTTTTATCTTAATCTCCAGCTGTTTCTAAACCTTTTTTAAAATTCACAGGAAGAGTGGTCCCCAAGGATTAGATGCATTTGAGAGTGTTTATTGACTATTTAGATTGGTCTTGACTGAGGCTCAGCCCCCTTGCCACAGGACAAGGACGCTGGGACCCCTGTGCAGAGTGAGAAGTGACCAAGAGGCAGATGAGTGGGGTGAAAAGAAGAGAGATTTGCTTATTTACTGCTATAAGAAATGAGCTTCACTTAAGAACTTACTTTAAAATAATTTCTATCATTTTATCCTTGTTTTTTATGTTACTGGTACAGAACTTTTAGATGTCAAATTGCCTACTAGCATTTATGTTGTCTCAGAATGCAGGTAAATGGTGTCTCTTTTGAATAATCATTTACATATTTACTGCTTAATCCTCTTCGATGCCTGAATACACTAAAATGTTCTTAGGATTGAACCATGCCACTAGCCCCTTCTTACAAAACGCAAAGCATGGAAATTTAGAAAGCTTACATTTTAGCTCTGATTTCCATGAAGGCTAGGAAAAGGTGTCTTGGAGTGATTGTGCTTAGTAATAATCCTTACATTCACTGAATGCTTTTACTTCCAGAGCTCTTTACACATGGAAGGGGACTTACTCCATTCTCCTCTGAAATACTGCACTCACCTGGTTGATACACTTGTGCCAGCAGCCCCACTACAATCTGTAGCAACATAGCGGAGAGGAAGTGACATGAACAAACTGCTTCACTGAATTAAGGGGGAATTTTAGGAAGGCCACTGTACAAACACACAGTGGAATTTGGTCAGGACACCAGTCAGAACCCCTACTCTAAAGTGTCATCGGATCTTTAATGACCGAGTATGTAGGACATCAGTTTAACATCTGAAATACAGCTCCTCTTACTCTTACTGTGTCCCTGCTCATGGTACTGGGACACTGGCTTGGGGCTTGGAGTTTCTGGTCCAAAAGGTAGATTGGTAATTACTAGCCCACTGGAACCAGGTGCAGCAGCAACCTCATTTTCCCTGGAAGTCTCCCACTCCACTACTGACCACTGACATCCTTGCTTAGCTTCTGAGAATTGACAGGATCCGGCTATAAGGTGGTAATCCTGCTGCTGGACAATACTCAAACAAATTGCTTTATATTAGTTTAAATTGTTTATTTTACAAAAAAAAAATCAAAGCAACATAAAATACAGTTTGATATATCTGGCAATATATAAGTCACAAGTACTGTTTCTACTTCATATATAACAAATGTGTTTCTTAACTGTCAGCCTTGTCTAGTGCTGGGAAGATTGATGTTAAAAACACAAGGGATGCTGTTAGGCAGCATGGTTTTTCAGCCTATAACATATTTCTTAGCCAGATGAAGATTGGAGGATGGAAAACTTAAAAGTTCAATCTCCCAAGTGTTAAAAACATTCTAACGACGTGCAGAAAATACATCTAGGCTGGACGGCGACTTGCTCTTCAGCCTTCGTGTGAAGCGCTCGTTTCGGAAGCACAGGAGGGCCGTCACAGCTTGGACATCTTGGTGACGTTGAGGCGGATGGGGAGGCAGGAAGCTCCAGAGGCGTAACGGATCTCCCTCAGCATCCCGCTCCACTGCTTCTTGTCGTCCTCGTACCTGTCGCGACAAGGGCAACCCCATCAGTCACCCGCGTCGGCACAAAAAACTCAACAGATCCTACAGGCAGTGGGAGGTGGAGGTGGAAAAACACTTAGGCCTCTACCGCCATTCTTATTTCTAAAATTGATGTTAAAGCTATCGAGAAACTTCCGCTCAATTCATTTTAGTTCTCATCCAGACAATCATGTGTGTGGATGCTGATTAACAGCAAGTCTGTCTTGAGCAAAAAGGGTGTCCATCATTTAAGTAGTTTACGCCAGTGGTAATGAAATAAAAACCTACTTCCAGACGTCGGTGATCTCTGATGGGGCAAATTCCTTGTTTTCGAGCTGAATCATGGCGAAGCCTCCAATAGCGTACAGAGACCCTGCGTTGCTGATGAGGTTGATGGAGCTTCTCTCTTGGGGAAACTCAGTCATAGCCTCCCACCTGACAATATAAATACAGAGGAGTTAAGAGTTTTTGCTAATCTGTAAATCACAATACTTAGTATTAAGACAGTAATATTTGTTCTTTAAGTGAATAAAAGACATATCGCAGTATGTCATTTCCAAACAATAAGGTACACCATGAATAAGTATACAGTATTTAACGTTATTAACATTATTACATTCATCTGTCAAAGTCAAAATTCAGAAGAGCTAATTCTGCATGATTCACCTTTTTTCAGATTGGAAAAGAGGTTGTTGAAACACCTACTTGTTATTAGCAAAATCATAGACCTCACTCGCGGCGGTAAGGCCGTCTTCATTGACTCCGCCAGCCACAAAAAGTTTGCCGTTGTGAACAACAGCACCAAACATCGCCCGTGGAGATTTCATTGGAGCCAGCTCTTTCCACTCCGACTTCTTTGGGTTGTACACAAACATCTTGTTTACGGTTTTCCTGCAAAAGAGGATGTAATCGTTTCGAAGATGAATCACGTCTTTTAGGCTTATCGCTGCACACAAGGAGATTTAACCTATTCATTCTCATTGAATTGGGCACACATTTTCAGAGGACACTGGGTCTTTTCTGCATGTTTATTTTCAGTAGTTTTTATTATTGCATGCCGATTTCTTTTCCCAGAAACTGAAGTCGAAGGATTGAGGTAAATAATCATCGTTTCACATCCTAGTGGTTCAGACCTCCTACAGCTGCATCCCCCTTCCATTTCTCCTTACTTGTCATCTGTCTTTCCTCCAATTGAGTAGACCAATCCATTATGCGAGACCACAGAGTGACCGTGGATCTTAATTGGCAGCTTTTTGCTCTCACTCCATTTCATCTCCCTGGAAGACAGATAAGGATGACATTAAAAAACAAGAGTGCCAAAGACGAGCATAAACTGAGAGTCTTCACACTCGATTTCATTACATGGTGAAGTACACCCTTCCAGCCACACCTGTTGCCATAGAAGAGATCCTTTCCCATCCCAGAAAGAGCTACGAGTTGCGTGCACGTTTTTAGCCTCCTGGGCTCAATGCGCGGGACGGCGGCCCTCTGTACTTACTGAGGATCAAAGCACAGCAGTGAATCGAGAGACTCATCCGTCTGAAGGTCCTTCCCTGCGACCGCGAAGATGAGGTTGTCGCTTTCAGCCAAACCAAAGAGACACCGGGGCGAAGGCATTGGAGGAAGAGCAATCCATTCACCAGCAATACTGTCAAGCTGTAACAGCGCACAGAAACGATGAATTGATTGATTAGAGCAACTTGTACTGGCACACACAGAGACTCTGGATTTAACTCTCTCCTCCAACCCATTCGATAACCCCAGGGCAGAAGACAATACCCAAATAACAAATTACACAAAACTATATTAATCCTTACTGATGTATAATGCCAAAAGGATGAATTTAGTTCATCCACAAAATCATTAGTCTACTAAACTAAATGATTTCCTTTTCCATCCCAACTTTGAAAAGACCTAGTGACATATCCTATAAATATCTCCTTCACAACATTTTTTGAATGCTATTTCAACTATTTCCAGCAGAATTATTCGTTTTGAGCTCTTCCTGTAAAAAACAAAAAAGAATTTACCTGGTAGAAGTAGCACTGCAGGGGAAATTCTTTGTTTTCCTCGTCCACAAACAAACCTCCAACGATGTAGACTTGGTTGCTTTTGGTGATCAGACTGACATGGTTTCTTGGAATTTGTTGCGCCATGGCAGCCAGGTAGCACTCATTCTCACTGGGGTCATAGGCCACAGCAGCTGTGTCATTGATCATGAGGACAAAGTCTTTGACATACATGCCATGTCTGGGAATGTCATTAAGGTAACCAGGCAACAGGTCTTCATCTCCCACGTCGCCGTTCACCACACCTTCCCCAGCCTCACCTGTTTTCCCTTTTTCTGGGAGCTTTCCAGCGAAGGCATCTTTAATCACCTGAATTTTCTTGAGCAGCTCAGGGCTCGACTTAATAATGTCATTCTTTTCCACGTGCTCTTTGAAGTACTTCTCAGGCAGGAGACGGAAGCGGATACAGTCAAAAGCCTCGCTGAGGCTCTTGACCCTGTTCTGTTTGTCTTTTCTGACCCAGCTCATCACGGCTTCAAACACAAGCTCTTCTTTTTCCACATTCAACGCATCTCCACCGATAATGGCGAACAGCTCATGGGGGGCCAGCTGAAGAAAGTCATCTTCTCTTGCCAGGAGCTCAAATCGATCCGAAATGTAATCGCGTGCAGCCACAGCCAGTCTTGGGCAATTCAAGAGAAGCCCCAACCTGAATATGGCCAGGCAGTTGTTAGGGGCAAGTCGTTTCTGCAGATAAGTCACACACACGGTGAACACAGAGGGGATCTGGAAGCGACTTGCCACAGCAAAAATATCTTGCACATTCTCATCTGTGAGCTCTATCTCAGCCGAATAGAGGTATTTCACGATCATATCCATTATTTTGGGGTCAACATTTTCAAGAACAACCTCCTTCTTGCTCTCTTTCCCTTCTTCAGCAAAAAAAAGCTCACGGAAATATGGGCTGCATGCTGCCAAAATCAACCTGTGACAAGGCAAGCTTTTGTCCCCCACTTTGAGAGTACAGTCAACAAACTTGTTGTCATCCAGGAGTTCCTTGAGGCCATCTTGAAGCAGGGTGCTCTGGTAGAGACGGAGCTCTTCCTTCAGGTCTTTTGTGAGATCCATTCTGAGGAAATCTGGGCTGTAGACAGAGGTGAAGGCCCCAGTACTTGCCGGCACTCTGGTCTGGCTGGAAAAAGGCTGATCAATGCACAGTGCTCAGGCTGAAGCCCCTGCAATTTAATCCTACCCCTCTAAATATAGCCACACACCCCAGCCTGCAGGAATTCAGGTTAGCCAAATTGGAAAGTTGTCCCTCTCCAGCAGCTGTCACAGACTGAAAGAAGCAACTGTGGATTTTGGTCACTATGGGAATTGACGTACAACAGTTAAATCCAGAAACATATACATATTTATATAACAATGACTAAAAATCAGTGACCAACTATTTATATAACAATGAGTACAATTAATGACCTATCTTCATCTTTCCAATAGGAACTATTAATCATTTAATTCAGATAGTATTGTTTATTATTAAGGATATGAGTAACTTTTCTAGATATGTATTTGGAAGTTTCTCTTAGGTACAGTTGATTTTCTTGTCCTAAATATCCGTATATTACACTCTTCAAATTCAGCAAGGTAACTGGTAATGAAAGTAATATTAGGGACAGATCATTCAAAACAAGAAAGGAAGAAGACAATCAATTTCTATTAATTCTATTTGGAGCCCAGCACATTTTACAATATTAAGTTTTTACTATTTCTCATTCTGTTTGATATCCTTTGATATGAATTATAGTAAACATCCTTAACATTTTGCTAATCTATTAAATCTAAAGTTTCCAGTGTAGGACTAATGTATGAATTAATGAATAGTAAGTGAAAACATTACCCATGTATTTGTTTCAATAACAGATTTAAAAAAAACAGTAAAAACTCTGCTTCATTCTCAAAGCTTTAAATACAAACTTATCAAATATTTGAACATTTCAAGCATTGCCTGGAACAGAACAAGAATCTGAAAAACAATGACATCAGATCAGTCAATAAATATCTGAGTAAGAAGAATGATGGAAATGACACAGCTGTGTAGAATGTTCCTAGTAAACCACCACTGGTTTAAAATGAGAAGTGACTACTCACTGGCTATACTGTGTTAGAATCATTTGAGAAAAGAGAGCCTTACATCACTATAAATGTAGATTGAAGCCAGGATTTTCTTTTCAGGTGACTAAAGCCAAAATTCTTGTTAATTCGATGTCCCTGGCTTCGTCTTAGAGTAGCCTTCCCGATAAACTGTGCAGAGAGCAGCTGCTAAAACAACAGCTGACAGTTTTATTTTCCCATTTGTGAAACAGTACAGCAACTCTGGTTCATTTGTAAATACCCACTGTATTTGTGTACTCACTACTTTAAAACAACAAATGACACAGTGTTCCCCTCATGCACAGGTGCCAGTGCCAATGAAATGTGTACAGTGAAATGACAAGTGTTTAGGGGAAATCTTTTTATATATTTTTTTTATTTTAATAAATACTACAAACCATAAACTTTCTCACTTCTTTGAATAATGAAGTTTTAATTGAGGTAATGTCTTACAATGATTTATTCTTCAAAGATAATGTTTTGAATATAGCTTAGAATTATAAAATCTACCCAATAACTATACTTTCGCAAAAATAATAATACAAGTGCAGATCTATATAATATTATATACAAAATTAAACAATTACTCTCAGCTGAAATCTTTAGAATATTTTATCACAGATTCTTCAAGTAATGCAATAAATTAAATACTCTAGAGTCTTTACAATTTCAAACAGCTTTAAAATTTCAAACATTGTACATTTTGTACATGATCAATTAACGATGAAAGCCTTATTGGTCCGTTCAGCAGTGGCTCAGGGTATCAACCCATAACCTCCCACAGTCCTTGAAGAGAGAACCCTTCTTTCAGTTTCTCAACAGCTAGCCCCAGTTCTTCACAAAACACAGGCTCCCGATCTTGAATCTTTTCAACAAAAAATAAACAATACAACAGGAAATGAAAAATTACTATAAACATATTTAACAGGTAAAAATAAAACTGCATATTTTAAGCCTTACCTTGTTACCATCTGCAAAGTATGCCTGGAAAAAAAAAATTGAAATGAACATAGTGAGATGTAAAGAGTTACAACAATAGTTTAGATCTACGTGCATGCAAGAAAAAATAACTGCATTATTATTCAAACTCCATGTTCAGGATAGAACGCTAGTGACCTAAAGTATTTTTAATGTCTTCGGTCCATATAAGACAAGGTGAAAGAGAAAATCTTCAAATGTAAAATAACTGCTATAACCTGGAATTCTGAATGAGTTGAAAAAGTAGAAAGTACATAAAATTCAGGATCCTACTATTATGCCAAATGTATGATCTCAGATTGTAAGATTTTAATGGAACACACAAGGGCCTGTCATTAAAAATAATGTTTTTAATTGATAAAATGTGCGAATTATATTTTAGTACAAATGTAAAAAAGCAGAGCAAGCCAAAATAAACATAAAAAACAAAGCTCCATCTAAGCTTATTATAACATATATAATGTATATAATACTTTCAAAGAATTCAAAGCAACTTACATTTCCACCCATTTATACATCTGGGTATTTTATAGGAACAGTTTGGATTAAGTACCTTGCTTAAAGATCCAACAGTGTCTCACTTGGGTCTGAATCCACAACCTTCCCTTTACACATTCAGATACTGCTCATCCACACTGATATCCTATAATTGCTTCTATTAAAATAATCTTGCTATACCATTATAACTGGCTATATAACATAAAAGTAATCATATACTCAACACTTATTATTAAAATTAGAAAACCCACGGCAAATATTAAATTATTCAGTACATAGACTGCATGTACAAAGTTGGTACACATTCAAAAGCCAAATCTACCCCTCTACAGCTCTCAGAAATATATGAATGTACAGACAAATTTAGAACCCTGTATATCAGGGTTGTTACAGTATGTGCTGTATATGCATATGGAAAATGGCACCACAGGGCAAGTACATACTACTTGTGATTTATACATCTGTAAGTTACTTATTTGTATGTGGGATTTGTCCATTGAGATTTTCTCAAAACGGCATACTCACCGCAAAAGCATCAATCTGCTCATCTGGCTCTATTTCAACATCATCCTGGGCCTGTTCCACTGTCAGCTCTTCCAGTGGTTGGGGCTAAAAAGGCACAAACCTGGTTCTGACCAAGGACTAAAAAAAACCCTGCTACCACTGTAACATACAAATACCAGAAAATAGCCCAATCTCAAAAGCAACTGAGTCAAATAAAAATACAAAGGCCAGGAGAAAAAGCAACATAATCTGGAATTATGATGATAAAAATAAACATATAATGGAGTATCGCTTCAACAGCGACTATAATCTCTAATACAGTGACTATAACTCCATAATTGTTGCCCATTTATTCTTGACAGTATTTTTAAATACACTACTTTCAGATGTGTTAAGTTCACCTCTTACACCGAAGGCAAATGAAGACTTACCTTTTCTTCCATTTCATAGTCTACTCCAAAAATAGGACTAGCTGAATAAACTTTATGCAATGAATTAATCTCCTTTACTGCATCCTGTAGTTTGTCAATAGGGTCAATTTTAAATCCAAGAACATATCCCCCGCTCTAGAAAAGCAAGAAAATTACATAAAAAAGTATGGATTATTTCATGGTTATAAAATACAACATCAAAAGGCTGTCTGCCATTGTCAGAGGAAGTACAGTAGATGAGATGTACCTGCACGAACCCTGCAATTTGTGCTCTTGAGGTTGGTATTGAGCAACAGATATAATATGTTCGAAACTTATATCTTTGAACTAACCATCTCGTTTTCAAGAAGTTAATCATGAAGTAAATGTAACCTCTCTAATACTGTACATACATAATTGATGTAGTAGTCCCTACTAGTATTTAATATGTCTATTTTCAATGCATTTATTATAAAGATCTTATGATTCTACCAACAAATAATATCTTAGATTTTAGGTAGGAAATACATGATGTAAATCCAGGATTACCTGCATAGAACTTTCTATCACTAATGCCAGTCCAAACTTTGAATCTCTGATCTTGATAGAACGCTTAAAAAAAAACAAAAAAAAAACAATTTATATCACCAAGATAATGCTCTATCCAATATAAATAAAGAATAAGAATTTTCTAATTTAAAGAGTGGAGCACAGTTAAACAAAATAATAAATGCATTACAATTTCACTATACATAAGGCTACACACAGGCTACACAGGGTGATCACCTTTGGAAACTCTGTATGATTTTCATGAAACAAACTAGCACATTGCATATTTAAAAGTTAAAAATTGGATTAACAAAAAAAAATATGACTTACAATCTGCAGATAAGGAATGCTGACATTAAAGCTGTCATTCATGTTAGCATGCCACACAATACGCACATTTGTGATAAAGAAGGTTCCCAAGTTACCCTAAAAAAAATATTCTTTAGAATTCTTGATACAGGGAGAAAAAAATTGACAGATTTTGTTGGCTCATTTTTATCTTTATGCGCTTTTCTGAATTCTGAGTATAACTAAATTATGTGGACAAGGAGAGTTAAAAATAGCAGTTGGGTAGTTGTATATTCTTGCACCGGAAGTTGTTAAAAATAAACCTAAGACTAGCTATCAGGGAAAGGTGAGGAGTGTCTTCCATGTAATTTAAGAAGCAGTAAGGGAATACCGAGGCAAGAGTGAACGACTATTTGCATTTGAGCCCTGTTAACATTAGACACATTTGGAACTGGAGAACCAGCGAATAATACAAAGTTTCTAACAACTACAGAAAGTCCTCACTGGTATCAGAAGTGCTCATAAAACAGTACTATGTTTGCCTCTGCATATTCTTTTATTTATATTTCGAGTGTAAGAACACACATACCTGATCACTGGACAAATTCCAAACTCCATTGATTTTGTCATACACTTGCTCCTGGGGTAAAAGTCTAAGCTGCTTGTTTAGAATGAGGGCTCCTCTTAGTTTCAGATCACGGTACATTTTAGAAGTTTCATATGCTCTGCAAGCAACGGAGATGATTAAAATATTTTTTTTACCAGGATTCACGTCAGAGTGGAATTTACTGGTAATTATGTTACTTTTATAACCTAAAAAAGTGTTATGGGACTGATATAGTACATTCTGTACTTAGATACAGAAAATTCTTTAAAAAGAGGCACTGCAGTGCTCATTATTCATATTTCAAACTTCACCTTGTAGGTTGTGCTACGTACAACATAACCACCTCTGGGGCCAGTGTCAGATATTTGAATGTTTTCATTTTTTACTTGTATTCAGGTTTGTATTCGAGTGTCAGCATTGCCCTGTGTATAATGAATTTACGACTGAAGGTGTAAATTACCTGTGAACTGCAATAACCGATGTAAAGAGTCTCGGACTTCCAGGAACTACATTGGTAAATATGAATTCAAATCGGGTGTTGTTGCATTTAGTTAAGATGTAAAGTGCTTCAGTCTGCCCTCGCAGTTTCTAAAACAGAACAATGAAGTTGACAAACAAGTTAAAGTTTAAAGTTAAAATGTATTCATCATCAAGCTTTACACGTTAGAATTAACATATAAATTATATGCCTTCTCCAAAAAGACAACACAGGAAAGAAAAGGGAAAATTAGTTAACCTGATCTAAACAGAAAGGCTGGATAGCAACAAGATGTACTCACGGAATTAGCCGTCCTTGTTGTGATGTTTATAATACAGTTGTAGCCTACAGCTATTAAACACAAAGCAGAAACACAAATCAAATATGTTGGTTTATTACTACTATTGCAAATTTAAAGCATGTCAAAGAATTACAGTCCCTACATTACACAATCCTAGAATATGTACTGAAATACTATGAGATCTTATTAGCAAAAGCACTCTTGCAAATACAACAGTTTATTGACAATACATATGCAGATACACGATCTCAACATCTGAAACTCAAGGTTTCTGAACTCCAGCTATGGCTGTTATTTACAATTAGGCTTGGAAAAAAGTAGAACCTGTATCAACAACATACAATAGTTTAACTACGTTTCTGCATATCAGGTGCAAGTAAACGTTTGCGATTAAGGTCACTTTCTCAAATAGTACTTACACAGATTGACCCGGGGCAGAGCCAGAGAATGCCAAATGATTCTTAAATTGGTCACCAAAAGCCTTCCTGCAAAATATGTTCAGTAAGCAAAACTGTAATTAACTCCGATTTCACACAGCCACCCAGGTGTTTAACCGCGGGGGAACACCTACCTCTGTCACCATTATTCCCCTTCGTGTCTTCAATGGAATCCAGACAATCTATCCAAACCTCGCCTGGCCTCGCCTTCATCTGCCTTTATGAAGTCGAAAACTAAGGTTAGTACACTAGGCCCTTTGATGTTAGACTAAAGATACGACTATTTTTACCGTTCTTAAATGTAGCACGAAATCCATTTAACCTCAATAATGTTTTTATCCTACACTTTATCCGGTAATTGAAGGCATTTCTTGGTAATGCGAGAATGTGTACTTTCACTTATCTTAAAATAAAAACGATATAGAAAGACTTATCCGGCTGACAGTGCTGGATTTGCGAAGCTGCAACAGAGCACATAAGACACTTATCCGTAGCTACTCATCACAGTACCGTACTCGCCACATCGAGATAAACAATGCTAATCCTATCGGAAAGCAAAACGGAGTATTTACGGTGGGAATACTCGCTACATTGGAAATGAACAATTCTTACTGTGGAGAAATATCGAATCGAACATCCCTGTCTTCCCAAAGCGCATCTAAAAGAGACGCCATTTCACTTTTATAATTTTGGTTGTCAACTATAACGTGCGATATCCTGCCAACTGGACGGCCCCGCAGCTCCAGTCAGAGCGTCTGCGCGTCACCGTGGCAACATGACGACGGGTAGCAGAAAGGATCAAAATATTCATTAGCACAGGGCGACACAAGACCTCAGTAGCACTACCAGTTGCCAAAAAGCAGCTAGTCAACTGCGTATAATGATCTGGTAGGGATCGACTGAAATGATCTAGAAGATCCCAGGCAAGGGAACACCTTATCTACACCTGCTGCTAGCTTAACCCTACCATATCACATTGCTCAGCATAACCAGACTGCATGAATGCAGTTTCTGCATCAGAAAGGGCAAGCCTTAGGTACTGGCAAAGGGTCAGACTTTGTGTTGAATCCCATTTAGGCATCAATGCCATTTACCCAGCAGCCTTGTCACCCTGCAGCTCACATCTGGCAACCCCCTGAAGCTCAGCAGGTGTGAGCCTGGCCAGTATCTGGATGGGAGACCTCCTGGGAAAGCTAAGGTTGCTGCTGGAAGAGGTGTTACTGGGGCCAGCAGGGGGTGCTCACCCTGTGATCTGTATGGGTCCTAATGCCCCAGTATAGTGACGGGGACACTATACTGTAAAAAGGCGCTGTCCTTTGGATGAGATGTAAAACCGAGGTCCTGACTCTCTGTGGTCATTAACAATCCCAGGGTGTTTCTCAAAAATCCCAGGGTGTTTCATTGGCCCCTACCAATCATGGCCTCCTGATAATCCCCATTTATGAATTGTCTTCATTACTCTGTTCTCCTCCCCACTAATAGCTGAAGTGTGGGAAGTGTACTGGCTCACTATGGCTGCTGTTGTATCATCCAGGTGGGGGTGCACATTGGAGGGGAATAAAACATAGATGAGATATTGTACTCTTCATCACATTCTCTGTATAACTATATATTATTTCTGAGTATTTGAATATAACTGTATGTTTGCCAATGAGAATGGCATGAAAACATTTTTGGGAAGTTAATCAATAATCTTTGTTTGATATGAGATACCACAACTGCAACCTTTGGTGTCCCTGTTTTTTGTACTTTAAAATCTGAAGACAAATGACTTAAAAATGTTTTTTATTGATGAAAATTCAAATAAAAATATGGCATAGCTAATAAAAACACACTTGTACACAAAATAAAACATGTTGCTTTATCAAAACAAACACAAAATGCTTCCAATGAAGAAAGGTAGGCAGGTAAAACACACTGTCTTTTGGAAAATGTATGTAAATGTGTTAGGAATACAAACATGTTTTAAAATTGTAGTACACAACAGATATATGTCCTGTTTCACACTGCTATTGTACAAATTTAAAACAGTAATCCAATATATCAGTCATTACCAAACCTTCATGCCTGATGACTACCAATGGATATTATATCCATTATAAATAATCATAGCCTTGACTGTATGTTTTTCTTCAATGAAATCTGCAGAAAAACGTTCCTTTGACATTTGTTAAGAAAAGAATATAACACAAAATATAGTCTATCAGATCTATAATGTGATATAAGAATACATTATAGTATTGTTTCTTCTTTTATTGTAAAATGGAAAAATTATCGAGTATTGTAATTTTGCATTATAGAAGTTACAAAACATCAGTGTGTCAGTTACAATTATCGCTATAATTGCTTTGGACATTGAACACAGCATCTTATTTACTGGTACATATCACAATGGGACAATGATAACACAATAACACTTATACCTGGATGTTATATTTTGTCACATAAAAATAAAGAAAGCATACAAATGAGATGAGGCCATAATAGTAAATTATTCTAAATTCTCATCCATCTATTTCTTAAAAGCAACTGGTGTGTAAAAAAGTGCTTCAATGTATTCTAGTTCCTTGTCAACTCTTGTCATTTTTGAATTTAACAAAAAATGCAATGTTGTGAAATATAGATCTCTTACTGTAGGTCTTGCAGTAGTACTGTACAAAACAGAATGGGACATGAATTTTTAAGGCCTGTAAGCAATGTTTCTTTTATTTTGGATGAGAAATATCACTATACAGTACATGAACGTTTTTACACTGTCTCTATGAAAATAAGCCCTGAGAAATGCCTGATTGCAGACTTCCTGACAATTGACAGTGACAAGAGCATACTCAGTAACCGTGTTGACAGCGTTCAATTCTTTTGTAGGACTTCCTATGTAATTGTCTGATTTCAGTTTGCTATTTTTTCTAAACTTGCTGAGCAAGTTGTTAGAAATGAAGTAGCTAAAACCACAGAAAATAAAAAAACGTTTTTTTTACATGCACTTCACTTTCTAAAAATAAGAAAGTAATGAAATGCTGAGTGTATTGCTACAATGCAAACCGAAAGGTATTCATATTTCTTACAATTCAATAATACATATTGAAATGCTTAACGGTATAAAATAATGACATATATTTAAGAAAAATGCATCAGTAGCAATCAGTTCAGCACAAAAGGGTGTCATTGGGACGCATAAGATGCTTGATCTTTGAATCAGCTTCTATCCCCTGTTGAAAGAAATAAAAAGTACAATTAATGGTTTTCCTTTAAGCACTTTAACTTATTCAGTTAGGAATTCTATAGCTGGACATCAAATTATTAATAGTTATCCATTTTTAAAAATGCTTCTTGCTACTGAAAATACATAATTGGCTACTGAGAGTTTTAAATGCACATATACTATAACTGGTGTTTTTCACATGGGTTATTTAGAATTGGCAGGTCATTTTGCCCCTTTGATACCTAACAATTTGGTACAGCCAACCACCCCTTCAGCCAAATTCTCTTGACTCACTACAGTACCCTACACCAAGGGACAACACGTGTACTGTAAGTGGAGTCTGACACACCTGTTCCTTTTTGCACTGAAATACTACAACAGGAGCAGCGGGTCTGTTGTGTCAGATGGAGACCTGACACAGGCCTTCCTGAAAAGGATAACACCTATGTCTGCCTGTTCGACAGCTGTAGCTGCTATATAATGAGCCAAAGGTTCCCCTGGTGACTGTGCAGTGTGGCACTGATGCCACAGGATGCAGGGGACATTGTCTACATAAAGTCATGTTTTCATTAGCACAGTCCAATTCTATCACGCAATTCATTTTTTCATGGGATTGCTCTGTTTTTTTCCAAATTGCGCTTTTAGGAGATTATCCAAATTCACGTTACTGAACTTCTACTGCTGTTGGAGTAACAAGCTGAAGCCTGCTTGGTGCCTTATTCCGCAGCTAATGGTTGGGTCATAATGTCAAGAACTGTGGCTTTGTTGGTGCCTTTGGGTGTCAGGTATTTACTGAGTGAAGCCAGAATATCTTTTTCAACAAATAATAAATCAAGGCCCATATTGGAAAAACAGCATACATCTGTCTCGCCTACAAACTGAAATGAAGGCAGTATTTTTTCAAATAAAACTGTGCATATGAATATAAAAGGGTTGAGAGCTGACCATTTGTTCCATGTACAGTAGCTCATTTAGTTTGTTACCAATTGATCTGAGGATCATCTCCATTTCCTGAAAGGAGCAAAGGTATCAGCTATGACAGCTGCTTCCAGACTCCTACAAGCCTTAATGAAAAGAGCTGTTCTCGGTTTTGAAGTGCTTTTCCCCTTTCTGTAACAATATGTGCTCTATAGTGAGGTTCTTCAAGCTTCCTTGTGTTAGCAGAGCTGTTCACATTTTCAAATCATACATGCAAATGTAGATAAAAAACTGCATTCTGAGGGGCATACCTGTTCTTGTCAGCACGCATGTCTTTTTGCACTCTTCTTCAGTGTCAAAACGGTTATCGTTTCCACTACAGCCTCCATACCAAAACTGTGCACAAGCATTGGCTTGTTTGTCATAGTACCATCGGATGTTATAATCACGGCAAGGACCCTGGTCCAAGACCAAAGCACATCGAGGATCGAGGGGGATGAATTCTGAAAAAAAGAGAGGACACCTTAGGAGAGGAACCATAAACATTCATTACCCAGGGAAGTTGTATTTCAGAACACATTCACAGGCCTTTGCTGTATGATCTCAGATTACAAGGATCAAAGCAGAAAAATGGGGCAAAATATTTCTTCAGAAAGTAGTGTTTACCTTTGGGCAGGACAGGCCTGGGTGCTGGTAGAAATTGGACTGAAGAAGAAGAGGATGATGATGACACTACCACAGTGGAAGACGAAGAATCCCTGCCTGGAGCAACTGGTTTGGGCTCTGGAGAAGGCACAGGTCTGCTGACGACTGAAGTGCCGCTGCCTTTTGCATTGACAGACGAAGAGTGGCTCAACACTTCTTTCACTGTCACTTCGTAAGGGTCTTCCAAATCTTCATCGATTTCTTCAACCTGCACAAGGAAATTCGCACATGACGTTTTCTGGGATGTAAAACTGCATTAGGTTTCCTTCGGGTAATTTAAAAACACTGAACTTAAATTCATCCATCCATCCATCAATTTTTTAACCGCTTTATCTAATTCAGAGTTGTGGGGGACCCGGGACCTATCCCAGCAAGCAATGGGCTCAAGGCAAGATACTTCCTATAGAGCACACACAGACACGCACACTCTCACACCAGGGCCACATTTCCCAGAAGCCAATTAAACTACCATTATGTCTTTGGAATGGGTGAGTAAACCAAGCATTGAGAGGAAACTCACGCAAACATGGGGATAACATACATACACCACACTGATAACACCCAGGGAATTGAACCCAGGGCCCCAGTGCTGCAAGGCTGCAGTACTCGCAAGACCCAGCTTAAATTTAGAACAGTGAAAAATGCCCATAAAATATTTGAAACAGTTGGCACTGAAATTAGGCTGTCCTGAGAGGATAAAGGATATTTGATTCCATTAACAAAATCTTCAATTTCTCCTTCAGGAACATGTTAAATCTGATTTTATAGTTTTGCAAGAACCCTAAAAGTAAAAGCACTGAATCCAGGAAAGCTGGGGTTTACCGGCGTGATTACTATTATTCCAGTAACTGAAAGAAACCATGTTTTGAAAAAGTATACTTTGCAAGCTCTGAACTTCACAAACGTAAGAAATTCAGAGTTTTGTGAGGCAACCTGCTGTGAAGGCCGGCCCGTGCTGACGGATACAGAAGGAACATCTCCTCTTCCGACACTGGAGCTCTCACTGTGGGAGGTGGTCACCCTGGTCCCGACCCGGAATTCCTCCTGGAAGACGTTTCCATTGGTTCCATACCCATTCACAATGCGATTGTACACCAGTGCCCCGTTCTCATCTTCACAGAATTGGCTCACTAGTTTGGATTCCAGAGCTGTGATGGGAACAATATGAATGATGCCAATTAGTTTGAAATGCCCGTTTTGGTCAAGGTATAGTATGTTACTGGAAGAGCGTGCCCCTTGGTGCTGGGTTGATGGGTGAAGCACAGTATCAGAAATTTGCTTAGCATGAAAACTTGATATGTAGGTTGACAATCTGTGAGGCGTATCATGCTGACAGTATTTTGGCTAATGGTTGAGGTGACACACATACCATGTGAAACATTGTGAATGCTAAAAACAAATATATACTGATGCACAATGGAAACACAACTTTTTAAATTAGCTATGTTTCAATAGGTCACTGGGTTCAAGTCATGGGATTTCATAAAACCACTAGACACTGGTGTTCGGGCAGATTCTTTGTAGGAATTTGAACATTCATTCAGAAAGAAGTGATTTTGTATAAAGTAATTAGAGTGAACGATGTGACCCTGGCTTGCTTGGAAGCGAAGGTCACTTAGTTGCTGTGAAAAGGTGCCCAGAGAATGAGATGTTCTGTGTCAACTAGATCAGGAGTCTAGTTCAGAAAACCTAGGAGGCCAGCACTGTGAAGGACAGGCCACACCCAGGAAGGGAGAAGGCCACTACAGCAGCTCAGGACTGTCCCATCCGTTTAATCTACAAAGGAACAAGTAAAGGTTTATTCCATGCTGAAAAGAGAAGAAAAGAAACAAAATGTTTCCCAGCCAAAAGCTGGGAGTGGAGAGGAGGCAGGAACAGGAGAGAAGTGTGAAGTTGAGAGAGGTGAAGAGAGGTCTTGCATTTCTTTTGTGCATCAATGCTAATTTTCCATAGTTTTTTAGGGTTGTTCAGCTACCTTGTTTTCACAGTGATGTTACAAAAGCGAGCGTCACCTGGCAGGGTGTTGAAGTCATCGATGAGATACATGTGCTCGCTGTCGGGATCAGACGCAATCAGGTTCAGTTCACGTAGGAATTCGGCCTGTGTGGGATCTGTGGTGTTCACGATTCCAATAGCGTACATCTCGATGTTGGCGGCGTGGGCTTCCCTCACTGCTATATCTAGTTTAACTGGCTCTCTCTTGTCTGTTTGTCCGTCTGTCATCACAATGGCCACTTTCCGCACCCCAGTCCTGGCACTGTAAAAAGCTTCCTGGGTAGCTTTGCGAATTGCTGTGCCCGTGTATGTGCCTTCTCCCATGTAGGGCATTTTCCTGATTGCCTGCTTGATATCCTGTTTCGTCATATACCTGGCGAGGTTGAATTCTAAGTGGACGTCCAGACTGTAGAGCACAAGTCCTATCCTGGTAGCATTTCTGCCCACAGTGATCCTGTCAACAAGGGCTGTGACAAAATCTTTGATAATTTCAAAGTTGTCCGGTCCGACACTTTCTGAACTGTCAATAACGAACACAAGTTCCATGGGTCTTTCTTTGCATTTCACCCCACAACCTATACAAAAATTGGAGAAAAAAAAACCAAGAATTGATTATGTAATAAAACCTTGTTGTGTTGCTGGAAATGTATCTGTTAGCTGTGTACTTTAGTCTCAGGAGATACTGAGAATTGAATTTCACTTATTTTTTATTTTTAAAGGTTCATATGTTTTTACAGAGATCATTTTATAAGTATTAACTGTGTCATTATCTGTACCGGACAACTCTTAAGGAACTCTAGCATGTCAAGTGGTGTAGATTTCACATGCTGGTAGTGATGTCAACTAGATTTCACATGATGGTAGTGTAGTCAAAGGGCTTGTCTATTTCATAGGTTTTGAAGAACAAAAAACGAAGAATGGGGAAACATACCCTGTTGTTCTTATTGAAATGAAAAACCATTTTATTATATATATTGGATATATATATAATCCAGGTGGATGCTGCACATTGGTGGTGGTGGAGGGGAGTCCCCATTACCTGTAAAGCGCTTTGAGTGGAGTGTCCAGAAAAGCGCTATATAAGTGTAAGCAATTATTATTATTATTATATTGCTCTTTACGATGTCTTATATATTGTAAAGTAAATTAAAAAATCAAGTATTTTATCAATTGAAGAAGATAAGATCTTACCACATATCTCCTTAATCAATTTAATAATGTCTTCTCTCTGAAAAAAAAAACATAATTAGTGTGTATTTGATTCTTATATTTATACTGACATTAATTTAAAGCCATAGAATGGAAACTCACTGTGAGGCCAGCTTCGCCTTTAATTCCTGGTCTTCCCTGAAACAACATTCACAGAGTTACAGATAACAGATACATTTTATTTTGCCTTACACCTGAAGAAGGCTCAATAGCCAAAATGTTACCTTTCGTCTAATTTTCAGCTTGGAATAAATTTTCTTTATTTTTTATTTTTTCCTTTAGAAATAAATTTTGCCAAACACATTTTCCCTACAGGTTTTTTCCTGCTTGATATTGCAATAATTATGTCTGTCCACCAGGTGGTAAAAGGAGCAAAACAATTAAACATTATTATTTTTTTATGTTGGAGATCTCCGATGAGCCCTATAATGGAGTATTACAAGTGTTCAGGCCTGTTCCTGCTATCTAATTCAACTCCCATTTTAATAGTTCAACGCTTACAGATTGACCAGGAGTTCCAGGATCCCCAAAGTCTCCCTTCTCCCCTTTTCGCCCTCTCTCTCCCTGTGAACCACGATCACCCTGCAAGGGAATAAGAACAAAGCCTGGTGTTAAAACACAAGAAGACATAGGATAACCTGTGAAATGAGAATGGGAGTGAGAAGGGCTTTAATTCTGATGAAACAAAAGAAAAGAAGGTGTATTACATGCTGGCTGAAAGAATGGGTCTGAAACATCATTCAGGCCTAATGTTGAGTTTAATTCTAGCCTGTCTTTTATTTTAGGGGTTCAGTAAGGACACTGACTGTCCAGTTCATAGAGCTGCCAACATTACTCAACAAGGGCAACATTACATCAAAGAATACTTGCATTCTTGGGCAGCTCAAACAGCACTTTCACATTTATCACTTCAAAATGAATACATGTATGGAGAAACACTCACAGAAGCAGCTCAGTCATTGAAAAACACAAAGAGGTGACCACACAGACCTTGGAACCTGCTAATCCTTCTCCTGGTGGACCTCTTGGGCCAGTCACTCCCTGAGGTCCATGTTCTCCCTGAAAGGTGTTCAATGACAAATTTCGACGTGAGATTAGCTTTGCCTCTCCCGACAAAATTGTACTTCTCTGTCCTGCATCTCCTAGAGACTGATTGAGGGGTGTCATTCTTCACTCAAACACAATGAAAATTTGTCAGCTCATCAGCACATAGTTGGACAGAAGAAACACGCAAACTGAAAGGGGGCTGGACTGACATACCTTAGGTCCCTGCAGACCTTCCCCTTGAGGGCCAGGGGGACCAGGGGGGCCAGGTCTTCCAATAACACCCTGAAGAGCATGACAAGGAGGAGTGTTAATACACAGGGCCACACTGTCGCCATGACACCTGCGTATGAAAGAACAACAGCTGCACAGGTAAAGACCGCTGTCATGGTTTCAATTTAAACTACAAACTACTGCCTCCTTGAGTTCAGGGACTCTTCTGCAGTCAATGAGCAATCCTGGTGTAAGATGTTTTTATTGAAGCTATGCAGTAGTCTCTTGTAGTATACAACAGAGTCCACCATAATGTATTCTTAGTTCATGGACAGGTGGGGAGCTGTTAAATGGACAAGCATGTGGGGGAGGGGGGGTCAATTTTATCAGCAGCCGCTAATAAAAAAAGACGGATCTCAATCTGGCAGTCCACAGATTTAATGTGACAACCTGCTAGCAATAGGCTTATGATGACCTGTTAGTTGTGAAAAGGTTTGAACTGGCTTAAAACAATCAGCGTATTCAAATGTGTCTGGTCTGGTCTCAGAGAGATCTGCACACAACAGTTGACTTCACAATTTTGTAGAATTCAGTAGAACAGAGGACAGAGGTTCTCATTAATGAAGTTATGGAAATTATTATTAAAACATCAGCAGTAATGAAGACATCCATTATATTAAAATTCTTTTCTCTTTATCTCAGAATAAAAATGTATAGTCCTTCAAAGGTCAGCCATTATTAGGATGCATACAGTCTGCAGAGTGTTAGCTCAGTCTGATGTATGATAGTGCCTGAACTGTGCAGTCTTGGTCTGTATGCAGATCCTACACAGCAAGGATACCAATCATGCCACTGTCTTATTATGGGACACTCCACTGATTCAGTCTCTTCATAGGCCTACCTTGGGTCCCGGCAGCCCTTCCCCTGAGGGTCCTGGTAAACCTGGCAGCCCCCTGAATCCAATATCACCCTGGAAAGAGCAAAACACATCAAGTATCAATACAAAGATTAATTTCCTCTTGTCATTCCTCTACCAACACAGTACAGACCAACACAGCAACATAGATCTTTCCTGAAGTAAAGGAGTTTCTAAAGGGTTATGTGGAAATGCTTCAGGAAAGTAATTGGATGGGGGGTATGTATGCTTCTGTATGTTAAGAAATGTCCCATCGATCTCTGGAGTAATTTGTCCCTGGTCAGCTGGTAAGGGTAGAGCACTTTTTCTAAATAATAAGCAATAATAAGGGAAATAATAGGCAGATTACAAAAGTTACAGCAGTGCGGCGTGAGCAGCATAACTAATTTGTCCAATAACAGGGTACTAGGTGATGACATCCTTCAGGTGTGGCACAACGTTAACGCAAACTGCAGTGGAACTGTTGGTGGTATGATATGATTTTCTAACATTTTGTCAAAAGTATCATCACACCTCAGCATGGAAGTTTAATAATAAGTCTGCCTCTGAAACATGAAAATTCCACTCTCATACATACCATACATTACAGAAAAAGGAAATACGGACAGGTGTCATGTAAAACTGAGCTCTGAAGGAAAAAGTGGTCTAAAAAATGTGTAGGGAGTTAAAATTGAATATTTTTGACCCACGACTCTACCTTCGGTCCTGGTAGTCCTATTCCCTCTGGTCCTGGCTCCCCAGGAAGGCCTGGAAGACCTGGCTGGCCCTGAAAAGATGAGGATTTGAGTAGAGCCTGCTCTCGAGAGAAATGGCAATGGCCTTTTCAATGCCTCGGGAAGGCCTCACACGCTGCTAAGAAACTGTTGGAAGTGGTGTACTCACAGGAGGACCAGGGTATCCATCTCCTTTGGGCCCAAACGGACCTGGTGGACCATGGTTACCACGATCCCCCTAGAAGAAAAAATCCGTTCAAGTCATTGGATGGAAAAAGTGAAGGTATAACATGTTCTGTTTTGTATTTGTTTTCTATCCATCCATCCATTTTCTAATGACACCATGCAATTCAGGAGGAGCCAGAGCCTATCCCATTAAGGAAACAGGCACAAAGCGGGGTACAACCTGAACAGGACACCAGTTAATCAAAGGGCACACACAGACACAATCATACTCACACTAGGTGTGATTATCCAAGAGGCCAGTTAACCAGTATGTCTTTGGACAGGAAACCAGAGCTCCCAGCACTGGAGCACCCGGAGGAAACCCACGCAAACACGAGGAGACCATGCAAGCTCTACACAGATAACACCCCACAAGTCTGAAATTGAACTGTGTCGCCCATGTGTTTGCTATTGTTTTTGCAATTCGTACCTTGGGACCAGGAAGTCCATAGCCAGTCTCCCCTATAGGTCCTTGTGGGCCTGGTGGACCGATTTCCCCCTGAGAAGCACAGTGAAATTGTGACCAGACAGTGACCATTGAGTCCAAGAGGGTTCAATTGTGAATCGCAGGTACACTAGGAGTACACTACGAAAATTACACAGATGAAAGAAGATACACAGTATGTTGTATTCATATTCAAATATGACCGTTTTGTATGGTGAAGTCATAGTTCACCTCATAACACTGAAAAAAATGAAAAAAAATGTGAGAAGAGCATCACAGTCTTATTTTCTGCAGGTATTCACTCTAAGTTTTAGAATTTCGTTTTTTTTCTGCACAATCAGGGCACACGGTTGAAAATGGCAGTGCTGCCCTGGGCTTTCACCAGTGAAGATGTTTTACCTTTGGCCCGGTTATTGGTCGTCCTGGCAAACCTGGCATTCCCAGACGACCTGGAGTTCCTGGCTCCCCCTGGAAGAAGGTAAAACATAAAACAGACGCTGACAGCCTTCAACACAGTAACCTCAGGCAATGGTAATGCCAACCTGGAATATCACTGTTGAGAAAACCTGCGGATTCTGCCTTTTGTATTTGTGGTAATCATGCAAGCTTCAAAACAGACATAGCTAATATGTACAGCCTTAACATATATAATCCTAGGGCTATATTTTCCTTCCTTTTCCCCAAGTAGCAGGACAAAATCAAAGTTAGAAAGTTCCACTTAATAAAGAGTTAGTAATATATTAATAATCAATTATTCATATGTAATTATAATAATTAATAATATATACTAATAAATAGTATATCCACGTTTCAGTTCTAATTGTACAAAACTGCAAAAAAACTCTCAAGTCATGATAGCCTAATCAGGACCTGTCTTGTCAGGAAGGAATTGAGAAAATCAATGTCTAAGCAATCTCACCGATGCAGGTCTTGAAGTCTGACACTCCCATGTTGTAAAACACATGGTTAATTCATATACTTGGAAAATATTACTAATGATAATAGCACCTGGGTGATTGGAGTGTAAAGTGCAGCAGATGCATAAGTGGCATGCCCTAACTCAAATATTTAGTGGGAAGAGATTCATTTTACCTACCAAATGAAACAGGCCAAAATGTTTCTGAAACATTTCAATAATATGTTTCAAATACATTTCAATAATATGTGTGTCTGAGCATTCAGTAAGGGAAGAAAATAATTCAAGTCAGTTTTCACCTTACATTTTACATTGTATTGTTTGCTTGGTTGTAGTGCTCTTTCAAAATTCCTCTGCTTGACTTATTTTGGATTAATGCAGCTCAATGCAGCTGCAGTAAAATGACAAGCAAGAGTCAGCCTGCAGGTCTCACCTTTGCCCCGGAAGGACCAGCAATTCCTGGAGGCCCAGGTAAACCTCTGATTCCTCTTTGACCCTGATCTCCCTGGAGCAGAATTCAAAGACATGTGGTCAGCAAAGCCATTGGCTTGAACCAGTGCAACATTACTGCAAGAGACTTAGGGATGTTTCTTAAAATACCTTCTCACCCTGGGTTCCAATTCCCGGTGTCCCCTCTGGTCCTCTCAAGCCTATCAAACCAGGCTCACCCTGCAAGCAACCAAAGAGAGATATAGAGACTCTTTTGTGGAAACCAAGACCATCAGGCAGTTCACCTGCCCTTGTGTGGGAACTTCACCTTTGGACACTAAACAGCACAGTGAGAAAAGCTCGAAGTGTTCATCCAGCTATTTGTACATCTGAATTATTTAACCCTGTGTATCTCTGCCTTGCTAATCAAATATAAATTTTGTTTAAGTTTTTTTAAATGACCGAATGTTACTACAGTTCACTGCAAAAAGAGGAAATTATAAAATAATTAAATAGTCTATTCAGCTGAGAAAATGTCCCCATTATCTTCTTTTGTTTGCTTTGTTTTTCTATACAATTTACAATGAAATGTATAAAAAAGCTGGTATTATTGCTTTTAATGTACTATACACTGTAAACAAAGATTTTTCATATATTGTAAAAAAGGCTACTTCTTCTGTTTGCACATGATTAACACTGTCTATGTCTCCCACAAAGTACAGTAGTGGTTTACCATTGTCTGTGCATCCTTCTAATGAAGCACAAACCCAGTCTTGAGCATGTGCGTGCTGGTTGTACTGAACATAGGGATGTCAGAAGAGCTCCAAATGAGAGGAGGTCACTCAGCACAACCTACTTGTTAGTTGTAAGTCTGGAGTCAATCACAATATGAAGGTGACACATACAGCCTTAATTCGCCCATGGAAAGCAAACTGCCTTAGACCTGCCTTGCTCTCCCGACGATGCCCACCCCAGTGTGAAATACCTTCTGTCCTGGGGCACCATCCTCTCCTGGCAGGCCTGGCAAACCAGCCAATCCTGAAGATCCTGGCTCACCCTGAGAGGAGGAGTTAGTTGTAAAATCAGCTTGGCTTTTAACTGAGAATCACGTGTTCTACTGGATGGCTTCTATCAATCTAATATTTCCTTCCTTGAGTAACTTTCCTTTAATGTTGCTTTTTCACTTGTACTTAGCAAATAATAAAACACCTGACACAAAGGTTTATTTTTCTGTTTCTAATAAAAATTATTAGAAACTGACTTTTGCTCAAAATGTTGATACGTAGTTCTGATTTTACTTCCTCATGTCTGCTATGGTAACAACACCGCACATAAGGTGTAATTCATCTTCCATGACTATGATCCTCCATGTATAAGTTGTGACCCCTTTAGACCGGCTTTAAAATTGCAATTCAGTTTCACAAGAGCTGGAGAGCTAGAGTTGTACATTATGAATTGGATATCTGTAACTGAGGATTAGCCTGTAAAAGATAATAAGCATGTTTTGTTATCCGCTGTGCAGTACAAACAGAGTTTGATTTGGTATAATCTTGACACTTTGGTTAACAGAACCATTGCCTTGCATGGGTGGTAGGAACTACTGAACATAAAAAGAAGGAAGATTGATTCTTCTGGGGTTTAACCTAACATGAAACATCACATTAGCTTTTACAACAGCACGTTTTTCAAATGCCACTGGAGTCACAGTACGTCCTCTTGATTGCTCCTATACTCTAGGTTTGCTTCACTTCTTTTGCTGTTCCTTTTGCTTTGTTTAAAATCAACGGACACTGTGGTTCTCCTGCAGGTTTACCTTGGGTCCTGGCTCCCCAATTCCCCTTTCTCCCGGCGCCCCAAGTTCACCTGGCAAACCTTGGTCACCCTAAAAAAGAAATGGTGACCAAAACAAAAAAGAAACAGCGATAGGTTAATGACCTTCAGAGAAATGCATAAAATAACCCGAAGTCAGTTATTTATAGTGTTCAGTTGTGTTCTGAAATCAATGCTGTGATGTGTTTGGAAGCCCTGGGCAGGTTTTTGCGATTTAGTTGGTCTCTGCAGCATTTTTCCATCACATGTGTACCGAGACAGGTGTATTCGTGACCGTAACCCTGAATACGTGCTGCCCAAACATAAAACTACAAGGTGGAGCCCCTGACCTGAGGTCTCTCTTATTGGAACTGCTTAACTTGTAGGTACAAAGTACAAACCTTGGGTCCTGGAAAACCCTCCCCTGGTTGCCCCCTGGAGCCAGGTGGTCCGCGTGGCCCCTCCACACCCTGCAATTACACCAGTGGAGGTTACATACACAAGGGGGGCCCGAGTCCGGCTTGTCAGTCAGTGTGACTAGAGAGGGGTGAAGCCCATCATCTTACCTTCTCGCCCTGAATCCCCACTCCTGGTAACCCCACTAGGCCTGGGGGCCCAAGAGGCCCCAGCTCACCCTTGAAGACACAGGGAACAGGGGTCAGAAGTCAGAGTAAAGCCTGTGATGTAGGTGTCCCAGCAAATTAAGTGCATTTTGTAACCTGCTTCATCACCTTTAGGCTGTAATAAAGATGCTACCAATAGGAACTATGTGAACAATAAAATCCCCACAAAAAGCAAACCAAGTTTCAACCCCAGTTCTAAATTTTGCATTCTGAATTGTACAGTAATGACAGGCTAAATTTCAGTGTTGAAAACGGGTTTTTCATCTTTTTCTCGTTTCTTATCTTTCTTATCTTTGTTACTAGGAGTTCAATTTTAGTGTTTGAGATGAAAAGAAACTCAGCCATATCTTTAAAGATGAGGCGTAGTGGGCAAAAACAGCGTTCACTTCATTTTCTCAGTTAATACAGATTTTAACTCTACATATCTGTAAGCAGGAAAAAAAAAACTTTTAAATGGGGCAACAAAAGACACAGCCTTGGGGGAAAGAGGTGAGACCACAAGGGAAGGCACTGTTATAATACTGCAGGACTAGGATTTGGCCTAAATAATCCAAAAAAACATGATACAAGAAAACAGGAAACATCATCTTCGATATTTAAAAACAACACTTTCAAAATTGCCTAGCTCAGGGCAACAGAAAGGGTTAACAGGCAAGTGCTAGATTTTTGCACCATGCATCCGAAAATACAAAGACATTTTTGGAAAGTCATCACTCAGCGTGTTTTTGAAGCCGTCGTCCTCCAGGGAACAGAAGACCTTTTTGTTATCTGCCGCAGGTACTGCATATGGCGTATATACCCTCGCTCACGAAGTCTGCGCTTTCTCACGCTGTCAAGATCTTTCAGCAGACCCCCCAGCTGCCTCAGCAGATGCCAGACCACCCCAGCTCTTAGGAGACAATTGTTCGGAAAAGGGCTTTCGTTTTTCCCGTTACATCCTTTGTCACAGAGATGAGAAGCATGTCTGCTCCCATTGCAGAGAAGGGCATTCATCGGTTGAATATTTACAGCCTACCTTTTCACCTTTGATCCCTGCGCCTGGGGGTCCACGAGACCCTCTCGGCCCCTCCAGCCCCCGGTCTCCCTGCAACGCAATGAGGATGTTCTCATCTCATTCAACTCCACACATCTGCGAGCGCAAATAAGGAACATCACCTTGAACCTTTAGGGTGATGGGAGCAATCATCATGGGGCCACCAAGCTAAGATTATACGTGCTTTTTCCTAAAAACCACAAAACTCTTTCTAGACTGCGAACTGAATTCTTGCACACATTCTTTGTTTTTCTTTTCCTGTGAAATTCTTTTAATATGAAGGAGGAATTTAAAATTGTGGGTTGGAATATCTGTATGCTTCCCCTTCTGAAGTGGGAATTTCTTTTCAGCTTTTGTACTGGTTCGGAACATCCACAGGCTGTGTTATAGGGCACATTAACTCTTAATGATTAAAAAAAAGATTGAGGAAAAGCAGGACATTATGTAGCAAAATGTATTGCTTGTTAAAATAAATAGAATACCGGTTTAACAGACTTGCAGCTCAGAATTAAAATGATCACTTTGCATCCCATCGGTAAAAGTTATACTCGCAAGAAGAGTGTACACAAGGTGTTGCTTTTGCCTGTAACTCTCTTTGCTGTTACAAAATGTTCAGAGCAGGTCTTTGATGCTTTCTAAAGGAAAAGTACTGAATTTTTAAACATGGCTTGTTTCCCTGGCAATAATGAAATGGAGCTGTATGTGTCTCAGCAGTAGATCATGACCAGTACATGACTTAGCTTTAGTTTCCTGGCATATTGTACCATCCAGTCTCTCTGCAGTTGTAAACCCATAGTTTCCATAATCCATATTATTTTTTAGGTATTGTATCCATTTTCTTTTTTCAGTGTTTTCTATGTTTTGTTTAATTGAAAAAAAAATGTTTTAAGAAATGCTCTGCATAAAACAGGGAAAATGTAGCCATGGGTTCAATCAAAATTAAAAGCAGAAAAGAAATTTAGTGTGTTTTCCACTGTAAGATAAATGCCCAAGACTTAGACGCATTAAATCCTGCCAAATGAAGTTTTCAAAAGACTGAATTTTTTACAGCTGCTCTGTTGCTGCAGGACACAGCACATCTCAGAACAAACTTATTTTCTAGCAAGGGACTTGTGCCAAGTATATATAGCTCAAGGTTACGTTAGAAATAACCCTGCACATGGGACAAAGCTGCTACAGTTCTCCTTATTTAATATGTGGTCAAGTTCTGACTTGAACCCAAAAAGAAAAAGAGGAAAAAATAAATTGTTACTCTTTGGCTTTGAAACTTTCTTTTTTATAGACTGTTGCATAGACTGCCCTTTATTTTCATCAAAGGGGTCAAGGGGAATTTATCAAGGGAAAAAATATTGGCACACACAGTAAATCAATGTTCTTCCTTTAACATGTGGCATTTTGAATAGTGTGTTCATGTTCAGAAAATGCTGTGTTATCAATTAAAAACATTTTTTTCTTTACTGTGAAAAGGGTAATGTACTTTTCAAGGCTGAAAAGTATTCTCCATTACTGTGTACTAAAACAGGTGTTTAAATACAGTTTGTAAAATGTGCAAAACCCTGGCTCACAGACAGACAGCTTGTAACAGCTTGTCACACTCTATTAATGAATAATCTCAACAGTACACGCATGTCTGAGAGATGCTCCGATATAGAAGAAAATTAAGGGGTTGTGATAATTTATAGAGACAAAAATACACATTGTCACGAGCAGCAAAGGTGAAACAGTGGAAAAGCAAATCACATTTTGGTGTGATCTCCTCCAGGCTGAGATGCATTTTCTAGTTACTCATTCGCTGATGACAGAAGTTTTGAAAAAAAAATGATATTGATTATATCAATTATTATCTATTCATCTTTTTTTTAACCACTTCTTCCAATTCATGATCACAGGGGAGCCAGAGCCTATCCAGGCAAGCAACGGATACATTCAGGATACAGGATACACTCTGAACAGTATGCCAGTCCATCACAGGGCAGGCACACAGACACGCACACACCAGGGCCGTTTTTCCCACCAGTTTATCTTTAGACTGAGGGAGGAAACCAGAGCACGTAGACGAAACCCACAGGAACTTGGGGAGAACGTACAAACTCTATGCAGATGGCAGGTCTCAATTTGAATCCAGGGCTCCAGAGCAGCAAGGCAGCAGTGCTAACCACTGACCCACTGTGACACCCATTAAATGACGGAAATCACAGAAATTGAAAAACATAATGTAATAGACATAACCCAAATATTCACCAAAAGCTCACAGAGCACGCAAGGGGAACTGGTTGGGTCAGTTCAGTCCCTTGAGGAAACATTCTAGTTGCTAACTTCCACTTTTGCTCTGAGAGGCTCTAATGTCTATACAGTACAAAAACACACACAAAGTCTTTCACCCACAATTGCTATTTGTGCTAACGTGTGGATAGTAAATATGGGTGAAGATAAACATTAAATTAAAGTTAGGTTTATTGTATAAGTATATCAAACCTATATAATTTATATAAATTGCAGACAAATTTTTGCCAAGACGATTTGGAAGGCCTTTTCAGTACTATGGTGGATTCCAGTGACAGTATTGTTGGTGATTAATATCTCATATGACAACATTAGCTTGAAGAAACATGAAAGTACTGTGGCACGGACTGGAAGGGGTGATGTGTACGTGTACCATAAGAATGGTTCTCCATTAAGAGTATAAACTAAGTGCCAGAGAAGCCAAGCTATTTGGTGCTGCTTAACAATGACCTATGCATTTCTGTACCTTGTCCTACTGGTACTTGAGTGGGTTGAAATCCAGCCATACTATCGGCCAGTGCATTACAGTGATCTCCATAATGAAGTGGTTAGTCTACCTTTTTCAACTGGGAATGGGCATTTACAGTGTTGACAGAGTAAGGTAGTGTTGACATATTGACATTGATGTTAGTGTTTTAATTAATGACCAAATCAATTCAGATTTCAAAACCACATCAATGCAATGGACAGTGAGATTGCCATTGACAACAAGAACCAAAACATTATTAACTTGTATGGACTTTTTTAGTTTCTCACATAAGCTTTTGATCTACAGTTGTTAATTGAGAGGCAGAAGTGGAATTCACGCAAAAATGTCAACCTTTGAAAATATCTTGTGCTTTTATCCTATCTTTGAATTTTACAGACTGCAGTTCTGCAGCTAAATTATATTGAACAGTTATATTATCATCGTAGGTGTGTCTGTGCTAGATATTAGCAACAAGATAGAGCCTGCAGGCAGCTAGTAGTGTTGGTGAAATCCAATGATGGAAGGTGAATGAACTTCGAGAGGCCATGTTGCAATACACCTGCCTGCCACATAAGATGCTGAATTCCCAGTCTCTTTCAGTCCATTTTTAACGACAGCTGAAGCTGAGTTAATACTTTCCTGAATGAGAAGCAAAACACTTTCAATGAATGCATAGTTACATAATACATAATGGAAGAGTCTGTCCACTCAGCCATAGGTGTGATTAGATGGGTTATCCTAAATCTGCCGGAAAACCACTTTCAAATATGGCATCTTCAAGAGAAATGCAACAAGAAAAACGATTGTAGACATACTGAAACACATTGACATACCTTAGGTCCAGGAAAACCTTCTCCTATAGGTCCTTTCTCTCCCTGAACACCCTGTGGCCCCTGAGGCCCCTGCAAAAATACACAGGAAAAATGCCAGTATAACTGAGAAAAAACAGGGAGACAAGTAAGGAAGAGGCACAGGACCGCATGTGTCACTAATACTAAGGACAGATTGGCAAACCATTTGCGGCCCAGTGCCATTAGCATCACATAATGCCCCCCCCCCCAAAATTAGACGTACAGGTCTAAAGTTTGCAGTCATCCTGACAGGAACAGCCTCAAAGTTGTGGCTCACACTACTCACATTAAACCCATCAATCTGAATGAGCTTCAGCCCCCGTATAAAACCTGAACACAGAGATTCATTAAGCAACCATTTATTGCAGGTCCTACACCAAATTCAGCAAAATGTCTGACATCATTAGGAAGCTGCTGCTTCTACTTACAGGTAGTCCTGGTTCCCCAATACCAGGTGGTCCGGATGGGCCTGGTCTTCCTTGAAAGCCCATATCACCCTAGGTTACGAGAAATTGACATGCAAAGTGAGATAATGTTGTGTAAAAGTCCTGGTTTAAGGAAACAAACCACAACAAATGGAGGCTGCCACACCACATACAAGGTATTTACCACAATAAATGTACCTGCAAGGGAAGTAATTCTTACAAAACTGTTATTAATTCTGACAATATAACCAGTGCATCACATAATGCAGTATTTAAGTGGAATTTCTTTCTGTGTGCATTAGTGTTGTTTATTATCAGAGTCTCCCACAAGCCTGCTGTCCTGATACTCCTTGAAAACATGATTTATATAGCAGTCATGTCCAGGCCAAAGCATGTAAAACCACAGAAATATACAGCACTTTAAAGAAAAGCAGGTGTGTGTCCTGGGCAGAAAATCTGACCTGCTCCACTTGGAAGGTAAAAAAATTAATGGGAGATGTTTCAAATTCAGTGAATCCCTGGAATCCGTCAAGCTGAACATTTCTTTACAATAGTTAGTCACCCAGATGTACTGTATGTGGGTATATTGTTACAATATGGATAAAAATACAGGTTTTGACAATAAAACATGAACCAGAGGACACAACTGAACTGAGTAATGTTTAAAACGTGTACTACAAGGCATTTTTCTACACAAACCGGTTTGGAAGTCTGGAAGAAGCTATCCAGGGTTCTTTCATTAAATGGCCGGATAAGATGCATGGATCATTTAGCTACTAACAAGAAAATGAACTTGGTGGGTCAAATGCTCTAGGCAAAGATACTAATTGTACTTCAGACCTGTGATTTACCACCATCGGGGTAAATCTATTTATTGTATTTCTGAAGACTATGTTCCACCTTCCAGTGAGGAACATGCTAGCTTCATTCATTAGATGACGTCTTTTCTGTACCTCCCTGATAAATGGACTTTCAAGTTCATTTCATGGTATGCAATTTTTAATATGCATGTCTCAACTATTTGAGTGTGGGATGATGACCTTTACGTGATACTCCTGCTCCTGGCGAGCTGTACTGAAAAACCGAATATCCACTAATGCAACAAAAACCATAAGCCACCAGCTGGGCGTTCTCTCAGTGACCCCCTGGAACAGAAAACCTAAATTGTTTTATTGTCTTCATTGGATACCAAGAAGAGTGCTCCATTGCTGATGACTAGGCAGTAGAAATTGCAAAGATGTCGGTAACTCCTGTCAAGGCCAGATGTTGTTGCAGAGTGTATGAGGAGTAGACTGTTTACAGTACCTTTGGTCCAGGAAGCCCAATTCCAGTTTCCCCTTGAATCCCAGGAGGCCCAGCAGGTCCGCGTTCCCCCTGCAGAACACACCCATGTGGCATCACTGTACAACCACAGTACAACCACAGAAAGAGCACTGGGCCACTGCCTGTTTCTATTCAGCCTTGGAGCTACAATATGTGGGTGTTTTCATAAGCCACAGTACCAAATCAGTCAGTTTTATTATGAAACCTTTTCAATCATAGTAGTTAAAGGACACTCTTTCACTTCCCACAGCCCATAAACATCTAGACTCAGATTACTGACAAATTAAAAACTTCCATTATGTCAGACATGAATTTCATTCACCCACAGGAGATCATATAAAAGAGCAAAACCATTAAATGCTACAGACATGCTTATTTTTGTTTCAATAATTCAATAATCCAGTAATACCTGTACAGAAAATGTTTTTACTTTTTGGAACTTTTGTAGGCCTCATAGAAAAGAAGAATGCTGAAATAATGAAAATTTACAAGCTATTGTTGTTAATGTCTGGGAAAATCTCTCTCTCTTTTTTTTTTTGCTCCAGGCCTTTGCTGGTGTACTTTCAGTAACCTGAGCTGTTGAATTTGAGGAGTGTTTCTAGAGACGGAACACAGGTATTTTCATTAACGTACACTACTGTTAATGGATGATATACACTGCTTTGGGCTGCAGCCAAGCAATTCACAAAACATAAAACTGACTGTCAGTACTTTCTGACTTTGTGGTACATCTGGGAATAGTTTTCAGATGCCCTCCACACTTTCATTTTCAGACATAGTTTTAGATACCAAAATGGAGTCTACTTTTCAGTGTTTGTCTTTCAGATATGAGAGATTATTGTGGTATCCAGCAAATTTTTGGTACTTTTTAAATAATAAAATGGAAAATAAAAGACACTCACTTTCTTCCCCTGTGGTCCCTCTGTCCCAATGTCTCCCTGAGACCCTGGCAGACCCTGTCAAAGAAATCAAAATCAATCAGTTTATTATGGAGTAAAATGGAATATGTGAGTAAAAAGAATAATAACATTGGTGTTTCCATCAATGTTTTTATTCTGACACATTCATTCACATTAAGAAGATATAGTGGTTAGGGGAGTTAGTTCATTTTAAATATGACCACTGCTTGTAAATGTCAGTGATATGTCTTTATCCCTTACCTGGAGACCTCTCGCTCCTCTGATACCAGATGGACCTTCGGGACCCTGTCAGTAGTAGATGATTGATTAATTACAGTGATGTCAATGACACATTTAAAATGCACCAGCTGTGGCCAATAGGGAGACCACCAGGGAGAAGCCAGAAGCTTCTACACGAACCAGTCCGCTATAAATTTGGCCTGTGCTTTAGATCATTGTCCTGCGGAAAGATTTCTTTCTGGTTTCAAGTCTTTAGCAGACCGAAACACATTTTCTTCTTGTATTGGCCTGTTCTTTTTCCCTACGAGCTTATGTGCTGTAATGATTTTGCATCAGATGGAATTTGGTTAAGTCAATAAACGGAAACTACAATAAAATTAACAGAACAGGAATGTGACTCCACAGACAATCATAGATGTGCCCAACAATGTGATGAAGGAGACGGGCATAGTCTTTTTTGTCTTTTGCTATAACCCCAGCTTCTATCCCAGGCCCTGCTGATCTTGTGTACTGGCTTCACATGCCAGGCTAATCCTGTAGTGTTGCACTGACTAAATTGTGAATGAGCTGTGTTTGGAGCTCGGAGTTAATGTTCGGACTATTTTTGGGAACACTTGAAATATGCTGTTACAGATACGCAGTATTGCATGGAAGATGCATATGTTATAGTTAAGTGTTCCAGTCAAAGTGCTTTACAACAGATTCCCCTCTACCACAACCACCAATGAGCAGCCCCCACCTGGATGATGTGACATTAGCCATAGCGCATACATTAGGCTCCTCACACAGCAGCTATCAGTGGAGTGGAGAGCAGAGTAGATGGGGATTATGAGGAGGCCATGGTTGGTAAAGGCCAATGGGAAATTTGGCCAGGATGCAGGGTTAACACCCCTGAAACGCTCTGGGATTTTTAATGATCTCAGAGTCAGGACCTCGGTTTTAAGTTTCATCTGAAGGACAGCGCCTTTTTACATTATAGTGTTCCTGTCACTATACTGGGGCATTAGGACCCACACAGACTGCAGGGTGAGCACCCCCTGCTGGCCCACTAACACCCCTTCAAATTCTTATAACTTCAGCAACCTTAGCTTTCCCAGGAGGTCTCCCGTCCAGGTACTGACCAGGCTCACACCTGCAGAGCTTCAGTGGGTTGCCAGTTGTGAGTTGCAGGGTTATATAGCTGCTGGCTAAGAAAAGAGATCTGTTTAGAAAACAGACTGTTTTTGAAAAACTAGCAAAGCTGCAGAACAGTGTAGGTGTTTACTACTTGCCCACGTTTGAATATATACTGTATATGCAGATATAGCCATTTGCAGTTTTGTCAACAAAAAACAGAACAGTTTCCTTATTTCTGTAATGCAAAATAATCAAGTGTTTTTTATAGAATGAAAATACAGTGAAATACTCACTCTGTCTCCTTTAATTCCAGGGGTTCCACATTCTCCTCTTTCACCCTTCACAAAAATCACAAATATCATTATAAAATGGTACGGGCCTCAAGAGTCCTCAAAAAAACATTACAAGTACATTTAACTTTCACTGTGCAAGACAACCCCTTAAAAATGACAAATCACACAAGAAACAGAAAAATAAGCATAAATTACAGTGGCATTTCAAAAAGGGTTCTGCACCCTGTTGTAAATATAATTGGTTTATTAGAATAGAATGGACCTAAAAATTCAGTTTCACACGATAGGGATCTATCCATCCATTATCAGAAATTTGCTTAGCCATTGTAAGGGTCGTGCAAGCTCAAACCTACTCATGAAGCATAGGTTGTAAGGCGGGACTACCAACAGGGTGAGTCCCCTGGCCACCACAGGACACATACAGCAGATCTGCATGATGTAGAGACACCAATTGTCAGAGATGGCATTAGGAGCACCAGGTTGGACCCTATGCGGCCCTGAGACTGAAGGTGATTGGAACCAATTAGCATCCAAATCCCAAAAGCAAAAGGCAAAAGACGAAGCTGAAACAAGAGAACTAGGTCGGGTAGCCAAAAGAGTCAGGTCAAGTGAATCAAAATCCGAGACGAGAAGCGAGGCGAAGTTGAAGCAGGAGGAAACTAGGTCGAGTAGCCAAAAATCAGGTCGAGAGGGTAATTCTCAATAGTGAGCGGGGACTGAGAGGAGTGAGAGGTATAAACAGGGAAGAGCGTGAGGAATGAAGTTGATTAATTAGCGCGCGGGTGTTGGTGGTGAGAGGTGCTCGGAAATATGCGGTTCGTGACACCAATCAGCCAAGCCTGCGTGTCTTTGAAAAGATGAAAGGAACCACCAGATAGGGTTCCCATGTGGAGACAACGGGAACATGTAAACCCTACACAGAAAGTAGTCCTCACCAGGTGTGAATCAGTACACTAGACCCAGGGGACAGCAGACGTAACCTCCACGCTACCAGACCACCCACACTTAAGAGGTGTCTTAAGCCAAAAATCATAGTTAATAATGGATTTTCCCCTGAGACGCTCAATTGAAAGAAGTTATTATAAAATGGATGGATGTATTTTCTCAGCTGATTTTAATTATGGGAATATACATTTATTATTTAGAGTAACAGCTAAACAATTTACAAATATGTACTTTTTTAAAATACATTTAACACTTTACCTTTTCGCCTTTGTAGCCAGGTTTACCCTACAAGAAAGAGAAATACAAAGCATTTGCTCAAATTGGATCTTTTAGAACACTAAAATAATGACAAAAAACCTTCTAATACACAGAAAACACAGTTCTGAAGTTAAGCATTGCGCTGCATGGAACACGATTCCTGTCCGTTTCCACTTGTTTTTCCACACGTTACCTCTGCGCCTTCTCGACCTGGAAGTCCACTCAGTCCACTTTCACCCTAGAATGAAGAACATTACAGATTTAGCAAGTTCTGTTGAAAATAGGAACTTGTAATTAACATATACTGTACGCAGAAGTCAGTATTATTGCAATTGTCCCACTAAACCCTTATTCTTCAATGACCTTGACCTCATTGTCCTGGAAGCAAGCACTTCAGACAATGTTAGTGCAGCAGGTTCTCTAAAAGAGATAAAAACTATCCAAAACATTTTTTGCAGAATAACATACTCACTACATGACACAGGGTGACAGCTGCTTGTGAAAAGAAAATGGAAGCTTTGTTATTTCACAGCGACAGAGATTAAGGTAGTTTCACGTTCTCACAGAGGTATATAGAGTAGATGTTTTGCACAGGCAATAAATAATTAGAATGAGTAGAGTTACTGTACCTTATGTCCTTTTATACCAGGGGCTCCATCGTCTCCGGGACGACCCTTCTTACCCTGATAAAATGAAAGTACAATTACAAATCAAACAGAATGGTGTAATAATACAGGAACTTTAACTGCTTTGCTTCTCACATATCGTGATGTTTCCCAGCAAAAACTGATAGTGACCTGACAGGAGCTACAGTATATCTTAGAAGACAGAATTCAGTCTTGGAAAGTGAGATGTCAGTGAGCCTGTCTCTCAATAATCCTCCAACATACAACGATATCCGTTTGTATGTTAATGTATTATGATGTGTCTGTTTTGTAAGTGTCTGTAAATATCTGTAGATGTTGTGTTAATTGTGTATGCTTTGGCAACACTGATTTATTCATTGGTCATGCTAATAAAGCTTCTTGAATTGAATTGAACTGAATTGAATTAATAAATCTTGGATTGCACAGTGAACATAGGCTTCAGAAACAAAGCAGAAATTATAACTGAGGAGACTCCAAAGATAATTTGGTTAAAGAGACCCTGTTTCCATTCAGGACATCTGGGCAGGTTTTGTTACTGGAATTTAGTGAGACATTTTTAGCAAGCTGTAGAGGATGAGGTCAAGGCTAAGATGGCTGCAGGTTGTGAGATATCCCAGATAGCCCATGTGACACGTCTGCGGTGGATGCATGTTCTAACTGGCCAGAGGGCTACAGGGGTAACTGTACTATTTCTGCACCTGGGCAACGAATCCCCCTGCCCTTGATGGGAAATGACTTTTTTTCTGGTCATTAAACAGATGACAGTGCCCATTATACAAGCTTTTAAATTGCTCCACAAAGTATGCCTGGAATCCTGCTCTAAAATAACACCTGGATTGTGATCATGCTGTTGTATATCATCACACGATGGGCTTACAAACTACAGGTTTAGCAATACTGCCAAAAAAGATCTGGGAAAGCTAATACACAAATCTGAAGAGGTCTTCTTCAAGTGTTTCATTTTTGTCAGTATAGGACAGGCCGGACCTATATTTGATGTTATATTACGAGATTGATGCGGTTTCAGATTTTTTTTTAATGAAAAGCATATGACTTTTTTTTTACATCTAATGTCTTCATTATCCGCACCATTCTATGCAGTGTAGCATGTTTGAATTCAGATCTGAAATGTTTCTACAGCAAAGCAAAGTACAAAGTTATGGTTTCAAACCTTCGAGCACAGGCACCACATAGGACTACAATATTACATTCCTTAATGATATTCTCAAGACAAACTTCAGGGTCTTTAAATATAGCCAGGTCTTAATGTTTTAATACTGTATGATTTCACTGCCTTTCTGAAGAATTAATTTGAATTACAAACTTAATTACTTAATGGTAGGGAGAGCACTTTATTTTCTAGGTTCAAGGGTGTCCTGTAGGTTGCAGTGTGAGGAGGGAATGATGATCCCTTACTGCTCTTTAATGTGTGTAAAGAAATGTCTGCTAATGTACAAAAACAGACATGAGGATAACAGCTGGATAGTTGTACACATGAACATTTATTCCTTTTTAATGACAGGTTACAGCTCTTCATATATCTTTAAGCTTAAATATACTTCAGCCAACTAGGTCTTTTTTTTTCACTGAAATTGCTTACAGGTGGAGAAGGGGCAATATTTTTTGCAAGGGGCTCAAAAGCAGAATAATTACCCTTCTGATAACAGACCTTACCACAGCTTTTAGATGCATCCTATTTGCCTTCTTTCAACAGGAAGAGTTTTAAAACTCTGTTTTGTACTCATGGTTACAGCAGTGCAGAGGATAAGAAAATACATTATTAAATTTACTTACAGGTGGACCACTGGGACCTCGCTCTCCCTTTTCGCAGACACATTTCTGAGCCAGGGGACACTTTAAAAAGAACAAGATGATAAATTCATGGGCAGCGCAGTAACAGTCTTTTTTTGCCAAGAAATGTATGGTAATTTGCATGGCATTTGCTCTGACAAGCGGTTCTTTCACAAATGTCTCAAATCACACTTGTCTCATAAAGTTCGCCTACTGCAAAATGAGCTTTTTTGAGGAAGGAAGCAAGAAACAGATTTCTGAAGCTGAAATTTGGTTTAAAAGTTTAGATGTTCAATAACCAATAAGAGGTAAAACAGTCAAACTTACCCCTTCATCAGCCAGCTCTGCCTGTGAATTAAAAAAAAACAGGACAATGAAAATATCTGCCAAATAGATCATATGACACACTATTCAAATCTACTTTATGCAATTATGAAACATCTCAGATATGATTCCCATTAGCCTAGGTAAAATAAATAATAGGTCATTGAAAGTTTTCAAAAGCAACCAGTACCATTAATTCCCCCTCTGAGAGCACTAAGGAGTTGAAGCAGGTCATGTCTATGTGGGTTTTCATAATGTTAATGATCTCTTTCGAATGAATGTAGCAGCAAAGAGGACCAAAGGTAGCCAGCACACAGATGCTCTGAATAGAAACCCTACAATATTTAAGCGTTAGAGGTGATACGGATTTTGTCGAACCATCGTAGAATACATTAAATGGTGTCCTACTGAAGAAAATGCATGATCTTTCTAACTTTTTGTCATATTTTGGAGACTCCCTGTACAATTCACTGATGGCTTTGACAACACTACATTTCAGTTTCCCTACGTGCTTATCATAATTAATTGTGATACATTGTGGAAATGAATATACCAGTAGACTCATTGTTTACAGCATTTCTGGAAAGAGAAAAAGACAGGAAAAATTCCTCTGGTATAATACAGTGTCACAAAATACAAAACATCTGATGTACAGCATTTTGTATAATACTGTATATGAACGGTTATTACATCAGGTAAGTGTACACAGAGGAACAATGAACACAGCTACTAAAGGCCAAAATGCTGTTAATAGCAGTGTCCAGAAAGACTCCTTACACAGTCATTAAACATATAGGTACAGTATGTATTGCACGAAGATTATGTGAATGTAAATATTGTCTAAATCTCATGAAAATGGTATTGGCTAAGAAAGAGAAATAGAGCTCAGGTATTTAATGCTAAACATAAATTACTCTGTGGTGAAACAAGGAACTGGAAACACCTGACTGCGATTGTTTTTGACATACACATCACATCATTTCTCTATATCGCATCTGACCAGGAAAAAAAAAAGGAGCTAAGTAGGAGAGGACAGTACATGCATGATCTTGTGGATCTTTGGCAGCTGTTTCTGTTTTTCGGTTACTATAAGCATTCTTGGTTGCTATTAAACTACTTCAATAAAAAAATGTGTCATGGCCTTAGGATGCTTAAACAAAAATTCTGAAATATTAATCAGTAAATTAGTGTGATTCCCACAATCCATTAATCGAACAGCAGTCCATTGTTAAAGGCAATGTGCAGCCGGTCTTGAGATGTGAAATATACTCTTTTTTCTTTGCCCTCAGTCAGACCTCATTCATGCTCTCCTAGAACGGTTAACCAACTTTCTTCACAAATACAGAAATAGTTTAGAAATCTCTCTGAAGATCGAGCTCTCTAAATGCAGCAACATTTTCTACATTTTGTTTTAAAGATGGATAATTAAGAAAGATGGTATTTAAGAAAGAAATGTTTTTGTAATTTTACAATCTGTTCATTCCTATTTAAACAAATAACGGAAAATTAGTAAGACAGAGCTGTTCTACTGAAACGTCCATTTTCATATTAGCTTTACCATCCTTTTTGACGTAGGAAAAACATGGGCATTTCTTTTAGTAACTCTTACATTAGTATCCTGACAATGTGGTGTCCCCTTTCAACCTTTAATCATTAGGATAAAATTAAAATTAACAAACACATATGTGTTACACTATCTATTATCAATAGATCTGTTTTAATAATTAGATCTGCTTTAATTTATTTTAAGTTATTAGTGTTTAAAGAATAAACTTCTAATATTTGTATGAGGTGACAAGTAACTATACATTGTGTCCTGTTTGGAGACCATTCTCAGGTTTAACAAATGTACTTTGCTCTTATTTTTCTTATTTTAAAACACATAAAAAATCACAATAATAATCTTGTCATCTTGTAGCTAGCTAAGGGTGAAAAGTCTAGCACATGCATATGTATAACATGCCTCAACCTGTATAGTTAATGAAAAGCCTACAAGAGAGATCCATTTTACTTTCCAAAATAAATGTTACATGAAATTTTTTAAAAGCATTTCAACAAAGCATGGATTAAAAGCCTTAATGCTGGGGAGGAGACTCAGTTTATACAGTACCATAAGTAACATTGATATTTTCTGCAAAAGAATAGAAACAGGTCACGTGTATATGGTTTTTCATAATGTATATTGTATGTAGGTTTTAATTTATTTATCTTCAGTGAATGTAGCAGCAAAGAGTGCCAACAAAAGCAAGCATACTGGTGGTTTTTGATGGTTGTGTAACACAGATATGTTAGGAAAAAGAAATTGAATTGCATGCTTAAAACATTATCTTTTTTCTCCCTAGAAAATTTTTTCCAAAGTTGAAATTGATTTTATTACTAATATGAAATATGTAGTAAGATAAATCCATGTAAAAATAACAGCTATTATTCCAATAATAATAAGCACCCCATTAGTATTATTAGTGGTGGTGCTGATTTTTGCTCTCTGCAATCAGTGTTGGATGTGCTGAATGTGCTTGGTGGGATTTCTCTTTGGATCCTGACCTCTTTATAACTTCCTTCTGTGTTTGTCAGGGGAAGCAATTAATAAGACAAAAAGACAAAAAAAGTGCTAGGATATGTACACAGAAGTGTGCCCACTGTACACAAGTGTACCCAAGAAAAATGTGTTAAAATTGTATAATCTGCTAGTAAGGCCTGATTCAGAATATTGTGTACAAATTTGGTCACAGAACCACCAAGGATATTGCTGAAGCCGATATCCTGGTAGTATGATGAGTGGAGATCCCTGGATCGAGTAATGAGTAACTACCAAAAGGACTAGATGGGAGGAATTCTTATGTCCTTATGTCATGCCCCTCAGGAAGGTGGAGTTTCATGGAGAAAGGCCCTCCTCATCAACAGAAAAAAACATTTTTTACACTAACTGGTATCCTATACCCTTAATGTAGGAGAAGGTTGTAGCCCCAGCTGACAATTCTACAGCATCATTTTGAATTTCTGAAGAGACAACGGAGTCTTACTGGCAACTTCAAAGAGCTCCGGTGTTTTAAGACTCACCATTTCCTTTACGACTTTATCAACAATCCCAGTGTCTTGCAGGTTATAGAGGAACCTAGAGGCCGGGGAGCTAGCCAGCAGGCGCAGCTTAGCAACGTTGGAGGGCTCATTAGCTGCCCTCGTGATTCCGATGGTGAAGAATTTAACTCCCTGGTTCTTGGCGTCAGCAGTGGCCGAGAAGATGTCGGGGTTCCTGGGGTGGAACACTCCATCCGTGAAGAGCACTACGATCTTGACACTTCCTTGGTTTGACTCCTCTAAGTAGATCTGGGTGAGGTTTGTAATGGCGTAGGTGGTGTATGTACCATGTCCAATGTAGAGAACGGGCGCAACGCGGGACTTGAAGTTCTCAGTTCCTCTCCACTGTTTGAATGTCTGCTCAATGACCACATGGCTGCTGTACTGGAGCAAGGCCGCCTTCCAGCTGAGGCCGCGACCTGACTTGAGGCGGACGCCACCAAGTCTGTCCACCACATCGATGGCGAACTGCTTCTCCCGTTCGTGGTTGTCCTTGGCGCTCTCTGAGCTGTCCACCAGAAACGCCAGCTCGAAGGTGCAGTCTTCATCTAAGATAGCTAAAGACGAGGGGAAGTTATTTAAAAAAATATATAAAATTCAAAGCAAAAATGCTTCTGAGCAGTGGTGTCTTTTGTAAAGGTTTCTCTTGGATCTGAGCCAGAGCACTCGATCAGTGTTATCTCAGTGGTAGACCCAGAGGTAAAAAGAATTATGGCTGTCTAGTAAAGTATAAAGAGCTCTGAAAAGAAATGTCTCCAATGACCCTGATTTCATTACTCATCTTAATCCAAATCTTCATTTAGTTCTAGGGCTTCTTGCTTCATGAAGCAGACTGTAATTCTTTAATAAAGAAAAGCATTTATCTGGAATAGGATCAGTTTGGTTCCTGAAAAATCTGTGACAACACTTCTTATTTCTGATCTTTACAACAACGGAAGGCATGTGTCAAAGGTATGATCTGCTGTGTATCCAGCTTTAATTCTATCATCTTACAGTTCAGCTTCAACGCAGGAAGAAAAGAAGTTACATATTTTATAGACCATAGTGAACCATGTACTACATTGATGTTTTAGATAAAGAAAAACGCACTAGAGACACAGCAGGAATTTGTTAATGCAGCTTCTTAAGAGATAACTCCTACCTTGGCCATCATGTTTCTCTATTGCATTTGAGGACAACAGTTTGTTTTTTACTTTTTTCGCCACACTTCTGTCTTCATAAGGATCCTGCGAGGAGATGGTTTGAAGTCCTGTCACCAACAGGAGCCATGTGAATGTAGGGTACATTGTTTTTGCTCCTGGGGGAGGATTTGTATACTGTAGTTAGGTAAACTTGCACATGAAAACAAAGCATAGTTTTGAAAGTAATAAATCAAACAGACAGGAAAAATATTGCAAAGCAGAACAAATCTATGGTTATATTCATAAAACCTTCTTTGAATTAATTCATATTATTAAAATATTATTCAAACTACAGTGTAAACATGAATGCACTTTGAATTAATATTTGATCCACGTGCATGCATCTTTATACTACAATTGGTATGTTCTGTATAGAAGTGAAACAATCAAGAGTTGCAGTTAACCCGAGAGTATCTTTCAATAAATTAACATTTTAGATAATATTTAACATGTGATTTTGTGATCTTAAGGAGTAGGTAAAAAGGAAAGAAAGCATGGAACAAATTTAAACATGCTGTATTCATACTGGATTCCTTTCGAAAGAAACAGGAAAGTGGAAGATATACTGTATAGTACAAAACCGAACCTTAAAATGTTAAAGCCTTGGAAGTGAGAGAATTTAGAGAGTGACCTTTTAAAAACCAAGATGCTTCACTTACCAGGACCACACCTTCCAGTGTTCAGTATTCTTGAAGAATCAGCTTGTCAGAAGCCAAAGCCAAATAACTGAAGCTAGAGAAGGGGGAGAGGTGAGTCGTGAGTTAATTCCCTGTTCCTGTAGCAGCCATCCTGAGGTTGTGGGCTGGAGATCCTGCGTGTAGCCTTTATAGTGGGAGGTGTGCCAGAAGAGGGAGACCCCACAGCCCAGGGTGGGACACAGGAGAGGGAAGGGGGAGGAAGAAAAAGGATGATAGACATAAATCTGATTAAGAATCACAGGTCGTGGTGTCATTGCCTGAACTGATGCAATTTCCTTGTGAATGTAAGGCTACATTCTGAGTTAGGAATAGGATGACAGCTGGAATACTTAACTATCATGAAATGCCCCTCCGTACATAAAGTCGTATCAACAACTACACCAGATAGTCTTCCTAAAGGTCTTCGGATAGTGTCGTTTTCCCACAGAAATAACAGCTACCCCTTTTGCAAAGCCTGAATTTCTCTTAAAGCGTTTGTCTTCTGTTAAGGCAAAACAGGGTGTGTTTGTCAAAATGAGACAAAACAGATTTAGAAAGAAATGGGCTTTTTTCACCCTGACTTTTTTCGCTGGGTCAGTTCCAATAGAGGCCACAATTGCAAGCCAATAAAACCTCGCTATCACATACCATGAGCCACCCGAGTGGTTGTCATGAGCTCTGAGGCCAGCACCCTGTGATTATCACTCCTTTCAGGTCACTGCAAATAACGGTCTTTTATTTTTATGAGAAACGTATTGTTCAAAGTTTGTTAGGGGATCATAAACAATTTTCCAGATTTCTACTAGTGAGTTTTTTTTTTCTTTTGTGTAAATAAAAATCTGGATCAAAATGAGCGTTACCTGTCATAGTTTGATTGTAAGTTCTAGTAGGGTTATTTGGACTTCAACTTTCTGTCACAGCTCTTGGGTGCTTGAGTTGAATATATTTAGGAAAAAGTACAACTAATTGTTGTTTTCTTAAATTAGGTATTGTTTATTCGGGTCCCTCCCTGCTCATGGGTTCTCTGTACAATACTTTTATCACATGGAGCGGTAATTTAAGGCAGTAGTTTGACATGCAGTTTTTTTGGTGGAGGAGAGATGAGAAATCAACATCTGTACAGATGGTCTCGTTCATATGGGCCTTCATGACCTGTGAGCTCCTCAGCAATCAGTTGTTTTTAACTCTCTCCCTCGCCACTGAGACTGAACAACTGAAAAGGCTTTAGATAGATGTGACACTCATTTTGTTTTTCACATTTAAATGGCGAAGACAAGAAGAAAAACAATTACTTCTGTACATCTACTTGTCTGAAGAAATGCTCTTACAACTTTTTTTTTGAGTAAGGAGGTGTGGCCAAGTTGTACAAAACACTTAAGAGTCCTGTATAGTCATTAAAATCTTACATTTGTTTAATTTCTAAAGATGTTAACACATTTACAGCATATTTGAAACAAATGGATTTTTTTCATATTTGCAAGATGCAGAAAAGGGTAGGAAAGTCACAGGCGAAAATATCTGTCTTAATTCATTCTTCAGTCGGTGTGTGAAGAGCTGTACTGTAACATGAGTACTGGTATGAATTTCGTATGACATTGATCCTGTGCTGACTGGTTTAGCACTCGTGCAATCCCCTCTTCAATTCCTGAGCCAGCTGTGCTTTAGGTGACAAGGATTTTTATTTTAAACCTGGAGGCAGAAAGCAATCAGAGGTGAGCTGTCAGAAAAGAATGCTGCATTGAAAGATGGCACCACAGAAATCCCAGCCCCAAGACCTCCTTATTTTATGCACAAAAAATATCAATTCTTGACACTTTGTGACATGTTTGATTCCAGTCATTAAGAACTGTGTAAAATCAGGTAACGTTGCTTTGCTTTTGTTGATTTAAATGTGAATTTGAGAAGATTGAAGATAAGCAACTACTGTCTGAAAATATACCTTTTATACTTAGTAGTTCAACAGAAAACTGTGGTTAATTGTCATTGAACCTTGTTTTAAAACATATATTCAATGTTGTTTTGCTCATTAAAAATAAATAACCATTACAATTACACATTAAATATTACATACTACAAATAAATATTAAAATGCTGTGAAGAATACTACAATGTTTTCTTTTTGGCTTATATTATATCAATGCTTCTGAACAGTTATACAGGGATCTCCTAATGTTGGCCAATTTGAACAACTGCATCCTGAAAGTTGGTAACTTTGGACCAGCGAAACTCCTAACAGATTAAAATGGAACCTCTGGGATTACAGCAGTACATGGCAGGGAATGAATATCATTAGTGTCCGCCACAGGACATGCAGTGCAATGCAAGGATATTAAATTAACACCAGACACAATAATACCCTTTGTGCACTATTGGTGCTTTTTTGTTTAGAGATGGGAAACTACAGTAATACATTACTCAGTTCAAACTGGTTCATACATTCACTGGATGAACATAGCAGTTGAGCATTGCCTTTCATGTACCCTAAGGAGACTGATAAGACCAGTCTGGGATCCACACCAGTGCAGAATTTGGTGGTTGAGTGGGTGTCAATGGGAGGCAGGAGAACAAGGTAAAGTGAGAATAGGTAAGCTGATCTGAAAAGGGAGGCCAAAAACCCAAAATGGAGGATGCTCATAGGGAATTCTGGGGGGGACACACCAGGGAAAGTTCAGAAGGTAGAAACCTGCAAATGAATGGATATGTTGGATAAGTCATGAGCTGGGGAAAGGTTTGAAGCTAGAGCAATATCTGATAAAGGATGCTTAAAGAAAGGTTAGTCTAATTGTGAGCTGGAGAAGTAAAATGCAGACTTGTTGGTTTGGTCTTCCGGTTTCTCCACAGCGTTGTGAGTGGCAGCGCACTTTCCGAAAGACATACCATAAATGACCAGCACAATCATCGCGCCCCCTGCATGATCTTGGGTCAAGTATGTGTGAGCTGCTGGATTGGGATTTGCAGCTGATTCAGAGGCTTGTGTTGCAACAAAAAGTACGAGGCTTGGTAGTGCCTACGAATGGTCTTCCCTTTTCAGCATGGAGCCTCCCTCTACTCGTTCTGCAAATGCATCTTCACAAACACTATAGAACACTACAAAATGATTGTGAAGAAAGTGTTAAGAGCACGGGCTTCAGATTTTTCAGACACACACACATAAAGTGCTTCAATCCAAATATCTATAGTGCTCTCCATTCGGCATGTTGTATGTTTAACTTTGTCAGTAAAATGGCTGTAGAACTTCACTTTCCCCTTATACTTTTAATTTTTTAAAAAAGTTTCTTCAAAGTATGAAAAGTTGAGCTTTCCTTATTTTTTAAAATTGAAAGATTAATTTGCCAAAATAATTCTGCATAAAATTCAGAACACCATTTTATTTGATCACTGTGACACAATTCTATTTTTCTAATTTTACACAAGTATAACAATGTAAACTGCACCTTATTCAGAAATGACTCTAATGATTGTTTCTTTAAATTACACATAGCTAATGGTTATATTGCCTAGCTAATGGTGACTAATTTAAGCTTTCATCTGCATTAGTCCTTGCAAATAAAATATGTAATTGTCTTTCCCATATTGGATACATTTTTAAAATGTCTTTCAAAACTCCTATTTCCTAATCAGTTGGGTATCGTATTTAAATTTCTCACTGGTTCTTGCAGTGCTTGTAGCCAATTTAATTGTAATTTGTCATATACTGTATCATTATATAAACATCTTTGGAATATACTGTAGCAGTGCAACCATTTTCTTATTCCATCAAACACATACAGTATAACTTTATCGTTTAATGTGCCTGCCACCATTTGGCTTAAATTTACCAGTTTAAGGTGAGTCCCACTACAGTACATTCCGAATTTCATGTTTTATCTTGTACAGGTATGTAAAATATTTAATCTATAGAATGAATTAAAAAGCAATATATAATTAATCTCTTGTCAAAGCAAACAAAGACAAATGAAATCTGAAAATGAAATGTTGCACCGTATTTTGGATCAGTAGTATAATTTTAGCACTGTGCAATTTATTTCAGTTAATTTAAACAAATTGTCAATTCTCTGTTTTGGCCACAGTGCGGTTTTGGCCACAACATTACTCCTATCCAAGCTAGTGTGTTTTATTTTTGGCTTTTCACAAAAGACATTACAACTTGGAAGGCCTGTTTCCAATAACATGAAATTTTAAGTAGCAGTTGAATAACTGCTTATTCACAACATTGTGTGTGTCATGTGCCTTTAAAAAAGATCTAAAATACTTTTCTTTTTGTAGGTTGAAGGACACATGATTTTGCTTAAGTGAAGAAAACATCATATTTAAAATTTTCACACCCAATCATTCTGGATTTCATGGCATTATCCCCATATCCACCTCTCCACACTGCTGTCAGCAAACATGCTCTACCAAACATGTTACACCCTACAGCCAACAGGTGCTTTTAATACAGAGTACTCCCAGGACAATCCACAATTAAAGAAGCGGTCATATAATGTTATGGAATGCATTTGCAAAGTGAGGTGAGAACAGTATTTTTATATGGCTCTCTAGCCATCATGACAATCTGATACACTTCAGGTTTTATTACTTCAACCTGACATTTGAAGAACGAGTAGTGGAGCCTGCATTTTTACTTATTAGCAATTCCCATTCAGGTAGATGCAATTGACATGCTCAGCACCTGGACTTAGTAAAAGGAAGACCGTGGATACTGTCATGTGTAGAATGAGAATATTACCTCATTAATTAAAGGGCATACGCTTGTGATGTAATTGAAAATTCTCTCAAAACACATAATGTCTCACTACCAAACTACTGTGTAAAAAGATGAAACCGAAAACAAATAGAAATAGAAGAGTGAAACCAAAAATACCCATTCCTCAAGGTGTTTCTAAGGGAGTTCTAATTATCGTTAAACATAAACCACTCACCACAAATCAGCTCTGGGTGGGGAGGAGAACAGAGTGATGAAGCCAATTGATCGAAGGTGATTATTAGGAGGCCATGATTGGTAAAGGCCAGGGGGAAAATTAGCCAGGACACCAGAGTAACAGTCCTACGCTTTCAAGAAACACCCAGGGATTTTTAATGACCATATATAGTCAAGACCTTGGTTTTGCATCTCATTTGAAGGACAGCACCTTTTTTTAGTGTTCCCATCAATATACTGTACCGGGGCATTAGGAGCCACACGCAGGGTGAGCACTCCCTATTTAATGTTTTAAAAAACATATTTACTAAAACCTTTATCTTATCTTTTATCTTCCTGGGCATGTCTTGAGTGATCAGTGGTTAGTGTGTGAAGGTTGACCCAGTCCACATTACCAGCAGCAGAGATATTCCACTCTTGTCCTTGATTTCTGACAGTGCCACATTGAAAAGGAACTATTTGGAGTTATACAGTGGCTCTGCAGTCAAAAGTCCAAATGTTCTCTGAAAGATTCCTTT